>NC_089506.1:168810635-169435635 GCF_036850995.1 Saccopteryx leptura
GGTGTTTAAATTTAAATGCCAGCAGGCATCAATTTCCTCTTTGATTACCACCAAGCATTAAAATTATATTGGATAGAATTTTAAATGTTAATGAAGTTGTCTTCCACCTTTAGAAAAAAAAAAAAAAGAAATGAAATCATGTTTCATGTTTATTAGACCCCCTCCCCTCCCTTTTTTTTATTAGGGCTAGAATGCTCTCACGAATCCCAATATTTCTGATGTTTCAATTGCAGATTTTGGGGGGGTAAGACTTAGCAAATTGAAATAGAAGACTAAGAAATGTTTATCTTACTTTTACAAATTATTACAGGAAAGGCACTAACATCTGCCATGGGCCAGGAGATTTCACATATATTCTGATTTAATCCTAACAACAATAATACTGTGGGATAGCAATTACTATCCTTATTTTATGCATGAAGAAATTGAAATAATCCTCCAAAAAGATAAGTGACTTGATAAAGAACTCTAAATGATAGAGCCAGGATTCAAACTGCATTTTAAAAAATAATGTACAATCAAGGATGTTTACTATGGAATAATTTATATTAGTAACAAATTTGTAAAAAAATCATGAGTGTTTAACCATAGGGTAGCCATTGATGACACCAGGCCATTAAGAAGCTGTTTTACATTCTGCTAATGAATATTAGATACTCTTAAAATTTATGGCATCTGTAGTAAACATTGTAAGAAACAAAATTATATTTCCATACTTGAAATATGTAAAGAAATACACACAGTTTAAAAAGCTGAAAGAGCCCTGGCCAGTTGGCTCAGTGGTAGAGCATTGGCCTGGCATGTGGATGTCCTGGGTTCAATTCCCAGCCAGGGCACACAAGAGAAGGGCCCATCTGCTTCTCCACCCCTCCCCCTCTCCTTTCTCTCTGTCTCTCTCTTCCCCTCCCACAGCCAAGGCTCTACTGGAGCAAAGTTGGCCCGGGCGCTTAAGATGGCTCCATGGCCTCCACCTCAGGCACTAGAGTGGCTCTGGTTACAATGGAGCAATGCCCTGGGTGGGCAGAGCATCGTCCCCTAGTTGGCATGCCAGGTGGATCCAGGTTAGGTGCATGTGGGAGTCTATCTCTCAGCCTCCTTGCTTCTCACTTCAGAAAAATACAGAAAAAGCCTGACCAGCCGGTGGCGCGGTGGATAGAGTGTTGGACTAGAACGCAGAAGACCCAGGTTCAAAACCCCGAGGTTGCCAGCTTGAGCGTGGGCTCATCTGGTTTGAGCAAGGCTCACCAGCTTGAGCCCAAGGTCTCTGGCTTAAGCAAGGGGTCACTTGGTCTACTGTATTCCCCCAGTCAAGGCACATATGAAAAAGTAATTAATAAGCAACTAAAATGCCACAACGAAGAATTGATGCTTCTCATCTCTCTCCCTTCCTGTCTATCCCTCTCTCTGACTTTCCCTCTGTCTCTGTCAAAAAAAAAAAAAAAAAAAAAAAAAAAATTGAAAGGAAATAAACCAAAAATGCTAAAGATAGTTATGTTATAATGATAGATATGTTCCTCATTCTTTTTTAAATTTCACATTTTATAAAAATGTGGCTGTGATACTTTTACAAAAGTATTTTCTTCCAAAGTATATTTTATAAAAGTGTTCATTTTCTTCTAGCTCTGGCAACATTAAACTGACAAGATAATTTAGGAGTCTACATTATATTTAATTTTTGTCATAGGATACCAATTTCTTTTTTGCAAGAATCTAACCACATAGGTGTTGAGGCGACCTCATTGGGTAATACAGAAGTAGGGACCTAGCAAAGGTTTTCTCTTGAACTTCCCCCCAGGTGGGCACAGAGACAAAGCAGTGAATTCACAGTTGCGTCTTTAGAATCCTCTGCTTGCTAAGGGTCTCACAGCTCCTTCTTTGGGAATATATAGTACACCCCAATACTCACTGGGATATTTTTTAATGTTCATCATTTTATTCTCACGTAATCTCTTCTGTGGTTGTGTTTGATATAAAACCTGCATCATTCAGGTAAAAAGCAAGGTGTGCTCTTGGACGAGAAGAACAGCACTTCTTTTTGGCCACTGTGAAAGCTCTGCAGCCAGTAATGGGGAGAGCAGCAGACGCACAATTGGTACCTGCTGCAGGGGCGCTTTTATTAATTACATCTCAGAAGGTCCTTCATTTGTCTTGGGAGAATGCAGTGTTAAATAAGTGGTGCAGTGACCTTTGTGTCTTGCAGTTTGGAACTTGCAGGCGGTTTGTGCAGTCTCTAAAAGATCTGGGTAGTTAGCTCTGCCTGTGAGACAGGCATACTTCACTCCACTGTAAATTAGAAGCCAATCTGTGGATAGGAGAGAGAAGGGAGGAGGTACTATTGAAGGATCGAGGGAGAAAGTATAAAATGTTCTAGTGCAGAGTGAGAGAGCCGGAGACCTCTCGAGATTTGTGGCCATAAATTAAAAATGGGACCAATCAATATGATTGTGTGTTTTCTTCTAAGCACTTCAGTTCAGGCACAGACATGGGGTCAGAGAAAAGTAGAATTAACCACATTAAGTGTTTTTCCTGGCAAATAGAACAGAAGAAGGAAGGTGAGGGCAAGGAAGTTGGGACAATGTGCAGATCATTGCTTATCCTAATGGACCGTGGAAAGTAAGCTAGAAATATAGGAGGTAGAAAGCAGAGAGTGTGATGTTAGAAATCAATGTTTTTGAAGTGGTACGATTGATGATAATGATAAAGCAGAGATGCTACCATGGGAATGGGTGACTAAGAAGTGGATGAAGAAATTGTTGGAATTGAGAAAATGGTTAAAAAAAAAAAAAAAAGAGCCTGACCTGTGGTGGCGCAGTGGATAAAGCGTCAACCTGGAAATGCTGAGGTCGCCGGTTTGAAACCCTGGGCTTGCCTGGTCAAGGCACATATGGGAGTTGATGCTTCCAGCTCCTCCCCTTTCTTTCTCTCTGTCTCTCTCTCCTCTCTAAAAATGAATAAATAAAAAAAAAAAAAGAAAAGAAAAATCACTGAGAAACAAGGATGTTGAATGGATCACCTACAGGAAAGTCAAAGTTGTTAAAATGATAAAAGATCAGTGGTTGAGATAAAGTTGCTAAAATGTACTAAAATTTTTAGTCTAGGATGTGTGATAAGGAGATGAGAAGGTGACTACAAAGAGAAGTTGCAGGTTGTGTTGGCTGCTGGCAGACACTTCAAAGCAGCTGTAATTTTAGAGGGACAAGGGAGGAGAAGCGGTTTGGCCCTAGCAATGAAGAGCTGGGACACGCCCCTCCAGGCCCTGGGTCTGTTGCCCACTGAGACAAACACAGTCACCGCTGGAGAAGACTACAGAAAATGTAAGGTAGTCATGAGATGCCCAGGTTTCTGGTCAAACAGATAATGGGAATAATCAGACCTGGCAACATTCTGTAGTTATTGGAGATAGCAGACTCATGTAGGAAAACCTCGATCTTTTTTATATGTCCCACTTTCGATTTTTGCATGTCGGAAGTTTTTAACTGTCCAGTCTGTAAGGCCAGGAGCCGCCATGGTGGCCATTCACATGCAGGTTCCCATTGGATTCGGGCAGATGGTAAAGAAATGGTGGAGTCGGAGGATGGTGGGCCATTCTGTTTATTGGTGTCTCACCAAGACAGGCAAACCACAAGAGAAGACAAGGGAAAAACAGAAAGCCTGCTTTTCCCATGGAGGGCCAGGGATCAGGGAGGCCCCTGCAATGGTAATAGCAGGAACCGAGAGAGAGCAAGCTCCCGGTCTGCCTCACTTTATAGTATAGAAATCAAAACCTTTAATCCAATATACAAACAAGGAAGTCTCTATACAAAGTCACTTATCTGAGGCATAATGGGATTCCTCATGAGAGTGCACCACCCTACATCATGCAACAGTCAAGGGTGTGGGAAAAGCTTAGCCTTAAAACTAAGCCTCAGGCTATAAAGACCCTGCCTGCTTAAGGCCTGTCCCCACACCCAATACAAACTATAAGTGAGCAAACATATATATCAATTTACAAACTTATTTGACCAACACAGTCCTTGTAAGCTAAAACTATCGTCTTTGAATTTAACAAAGCTCCAGTTGTCAAGTACTTTCACCAGGCATGCTAGTGACAACATGTACTTATTGATATGCCAGAAAACAGGATGCCAAATGAAGCAGAAGCTCTGCAAAAGGAAATGCTTGTGAGAATTTGAAGATATTAGTCTATTTATTTATCCAGTAACAATTTATATTTTGCCTTTTTCCATAAAGGTTGAGAAGCACAATTCTATACTTGGCATAATGCTCTCTGGTCATTGCGAAAACTAAAAAATGAGCCCAACAAGCCAGAGACAAAGCAGGACTTAATGTTCTCAAAGCCTGCAAAGAAAATGAGATGAGACTGAGCATTTTCGTGGGAATACTGCTGTACGTGTCTGAGTCATAAAGGTAGAGCAGTAGTCTCTACACACACGGGTAACCCAACTTGCCAAGAGTACTTGAGGTTTCAGAGTCAAGATCTAGGCCGTGTCTAGGTTGGTCAAGTGGCTCGTGTCTAACAGGAATGTGTTGTTAGAACTCCTCTCCCTTTCTTCCAGTTCTGTCACCAGTCTTCATTCCCACAGGGCAAAAGCTGCTTTTTCTTTCCTTTTTTTCTTAAGCCCTCATTACTTTCCTCTTCTAATATTCTTCAATCCTTTCTCCCTTCTCTTCCTCAACCTTCTCAGTTTCAGAACAGGAGTATATGTATTTTTTCAATTTTGGAAAAATGTAGTTTTTTTTTTAAAGACAATATTATTTATGCTAAAGTATAATGGATTTATTACTGTTATGTTTTAAGTCATTAAAATACTTTTTAAAAATCCTGTTCTGGTCTCCAATATAATAAAAGTGTGTAGTTATTTGGGATTCTGAAAATAACTCCGAAAGTCCCCCTAAAGTCTAAAAGTTTGAGAACCACTACTCCTGAAAATTTCACAGCACATACACTTCTTTATAGGTGTAAGAAACAAGCAAGTCTGTAGAGACTACTGCCTTGAGGTTAGATATGTACACGTGGAGAAGAGTGTCTCTTTTCTCTTTTCTTTTTAAAATATGAGACTGAAGAATACAGCTTGGGGCTTCCAATGGCCCTGTTTCCTGGCATTTGGAGAGAGAGAAAGAGAGAGGGAGAGATGGGGCTGTGGGAACAAGAGAGCACTACATTGTTTGAATTAGAACCCCTGAATTTAGCTATGGTTGAAGGTAGATTCACGGTGACTTCCCACTTATATTTGCTAGTAAATTACCTTTTTGCTTAAGTATATTTGAGCTAAGTGTTACTTGTGACTAAAAAAGTTTTGATTAATACATAGTTTGAACTGTGCTATAGTTTAGTGTCTGGGACAGGCTGGCACAGCTGTTTCCAAAGTTCTTGAGTCATAGAGTATTCTGTGGATCTTCTTTTATCCCCTCACTGTGCAAGTCCCAGAACTTATCAACCACATACAGTCACTTGATTACTTCTTACCAACTTGTTTTTTGTTCACAGCAAATCTCTCCAAATCTGCCTCATATTTGGTTTTTAGGTATCAAATGCAGAGATCATATCTTTATCCGCTCTTCTTAGTCCAGATTTGTAACTGATGCTGCCTGTTTGGCAAACAAGTATGTTAGGCTTGCTCACTTGTACTTTGCCTGACTGGTGTATGAGACAGGGCGTGTAAACCCAGAAGCCACGGCCACCATCACAGCCACCTGGCCCATGCAGGTTTGCATTGGATTCGGACAGTCAGTAAAGAAACAACGGAGCCAAGAACTGATGGGCCATCACCTTTAATCCTAGCTTGCACCTGGCGGGCAAGCAAAAACACACACTGGGCTCCAAAACCCACTCACATTCAGTGCTCACAAAGCCACTGACTTATCCGAGTTTCCTAGAATCAAACGTTTCTAGCTCACCAGCCTTATTCATCTCTGTTCCCCATCTCCTTCCTTCTCTCTGCACAGACTCTGCACAAACTGGCCTCTCACTCAACACTCCGCCATCTTGGCTGCTTCTCCTGGCCTCCTCCACGTGGCCTTTCTCTGCTCTCCTCTCAGCTGTATCCTCTAATATTAATCTCAGGAGCCAAGAGAGCAAGCTCCCGTTCTGCCCTCATTTTATAGTGTAGAAATCAAAACCTTTAATCCAATATACAAAATAGGGAAGTCTCTAATACAGTCACTTATCTGGGGCATAATGGGATTGCACCACCCCACATCAAAAAGGGTGGGAAAGGTCTAATCCCAAAACCAAGCCCCAGGCTACAAGGATTCTGCCTGCCCACAGCCCGCCCCCAACACACATTAATATCACCTGGGCGATGGGCCTCCACATGGGCAGCGCCATCTTTAACAAAGTGAGCATAATATATTTTATCTGCCCAACAGGGCGGCACCACGTGTGTCTAGTCCAGCGGTCCCCAAACTTTTTACACAGGGGGCCAGTTCACTATCCCTCAGACCATTGGAGGGCCGGACTATAAAAAAAACTATGAACAAATCCCTATGCACACTGCACATATCTTATTTTAAAGTAAAAAAACAAAACGGGAATAAATACAATATTTAAAATAAAGAACAAGTAAATTTAAATCAACAAACTGACCAGTATTTCAATGTAAACTATACTCCTCTCACTGACCACCAATGAAAGAGGTGCCCCTTCAGAAAGTGTGGCGGGGCAGATAAATGGCCTCAGGGGGCCGCATGTGGCCCGTGGGCTGTAGTTTGGAGACCCCTGGTCTAGTCTATGTAAGGCTATGGGTGCTTGCCCTCAGGGCGGCAGATTGTAGATTGTGGACTGCCTGCCACCAGTGGGAGGGGCCATTTTTTGCTATTGTTTGCTGGAGAAGGGATTTTTTCCCCCTGGCCTGTCTGCTCATCAGCCCTGAGAGAGAGAGAGAGAAGCTATTTTCCCTGCCTGCTTGCTCGTCAGTCATTGCGAAACTCTAATAAACAGAATGGCCCACATTTTTCGGCTCCACAGTTCCTTTACTGTCTGCCTGGATCCAGCGTGAACCTGTATGGCCATGGCCACTGGCCTTACACTGCTTTTTTATGTGGGATATTTATGAACACTCTCAGAAGTATGCTGAGTGGCACAGCCTGGCATACATTCAACTTAAGTATAATATACTTTGTTTTGCATTGTGAATCAATTTTAATAATTTAATTTTCTTTGATAAAAATATGTTAAAGCACCCTGAACCTTCTAATTGACCATATACATGACCAAAATTTTTATTATAGTTTAAGAAGCCTTATCATGACTGAAGGGCAGAAACTGCAGGCTGAACCAAAAACACGAGGCTAGTGTATTCCAAAAGGAAAGTTTATTTTAAAAATGCCTGGGTGCAAGCGGGCTGAGACCAGCAAAGGGTGTCAGCCCTGAGGGAAGGATGGGACAGGGGTTTTATGGATTCGTCAAATGGCCTTGGGCAAAGGTGGCTGCAAGATCACTTCTTCTGTTTGTGGTTGGGAGTGGCACCACAGTTCCTCAAAACTGTCTGCTTTCTGATCCCATCCTCCCTTATTAACATCCAATCAACATCCAGCTACCCAGGGAGGTCTGAGCCGGATTACTGAGTAGGCAAGTCCTTCTACCTTCAGGCCTGCACTGTTCTTAAGAAAGATGGTGACTGATTAGCCATTTTATCTATCAATGACCATATGGCTAGTTAATGTTTTATTATGTACAGTGATAACATAGGAGTCTCTTAAGAATTTCCTTAGCCCTGGCCGATTGGCTCAGTGGTAGAGCGTCGGCCTGGCGTTCAGGAGTCCCGGGTTCGATTCTTGGCCAGGGCACACAGGAGAGGCGCCCATCTCCACCCCTCCCCCTCTCCTTCCTCTCTGTCTCTCTGTTCCCCTCCCACAGCCAAGGCTTCATTGGAGCAAAGTTGGCCCGGGCGCTGAGGATGGCTTCATGGCCTTTGCCTTAGGAGCTAGAATGGCTCTGGTTGCAACAGAGCAATGCCCCAGATGGGCAGAGCATCGCCCCCTGGTGGGCATGCCGGGTGGATCCCGGTTGGGCGCATGTGGGAGTGTGTCTGACTGCCTCCCCGTTTCCAATTTCAGAAAATACAAAAAAAAAAAAGAATTTCCTTAGTAGAATGATATTTCTTTAACAATTTCTTACAAATATTTCTTATCATAGAAATGAAAGACACTTATAAATGGTGACAGCTCTCTTGAAGTAAGTCATTCTAGGTGATAGCAAAATGACATTTTCCAGAAAAAAAACTATATAAATATAGTTATATGTTGCAACCAAGCAAAAGGACATAAAAATTTTGTAAAATTCCCTTGAATATTCCTTCTTTATTTCCAAAGAATATATCCTTGTTGGTTATGTTTTCATTAGTGAATAAAAATCAAATAAAAGAATGTTTATCATCATCTTGAAAGTATGTTTAGTTATCACCATTGAAACATGATTGGATTTTTTCTTGAGTCTACCCTTCATTTCTCAGGAGATGTATCTTAAATGGTATAATTCACTCTCCATTTGAAGCCGTGTCTCTTGGTGAGGCCCACAAAGCTTAGCTGTGAATTACTGTTGGGCAGATACAATATATTATGCTCACTTTGTTAAAGATGGTGCTGCCCACGTGGAGGCCGTCACCCAGGTGATATTAATGTGTGTTGGGGGCGGGCTGTGGGCAGGCAGGATTCTTGTAGCCTGGGGCTTAGTTCTAGGACTAAGCCTTTCCCACCCTTTTTGATGTGGGGTGGTGCAAATCCTATCATGACTCAGATATGTGGCTTTGTATTAGAGACTTCCCTATTTTGTATATTGGATTAAGGTTTGGATTTCTACACTATAAAATAGGGGCAGAACGGGAGCTTGCGCTCTTGGTTTGTGAGATTATCATTAGAGGAGAGAGCAGTGAGGAGAGGGGAGAAAGGCCACATGGAGGAGGCCAGGGGAAGCAGCCAAGATGGCGGAGTGTTGAGTGAGAAGCCAGTTTGTGCAGAGTTTGTGCAGGGAGAAGAAAGGAGATGGGGAACAGAGGTGAATAAGTCTGGTGAGCTAGAAACCTTTGATTCTAGGAAACTCGGATAAGTCAGTAGCTTTGTGAGCACTGAATGTGAGTGGGTTTTGGAGCCCAGTGTGTGTTTTTTGCTTGCCCGTCGGGTGCAAGTTAGGATTAAAGACTATGACCCACCAGTTTTTGGCTCTGTTGTTTCTTTACCGACTGTCCGAATCCAATGCGAACCTGCATGGGCCAGGTGGCTGTGATGGTGGCTCTGGCCCTGGCTACTGGCTTTACAGCTGGGCTGCTGTGATGGTGGCCCTGGCTTCTGGCTTTACAATTACACACAAACCTCTGCATATTAATTTCTAAAACCATGTGAACTCTGCCAGTCAGAAGGTTCTGGACAGCTCAGATGGCAGAGACCACAGTAAGAGTGGGTGTTTAGGCCCTGGCCGGTTGGCTCAGTGGTAGAGCATCGGCCTGGCGTGCAGGAGTCCCAGGTTCAATTCCCGGCCAGGGCACACAGGAGAAATGCCCATCTGCTTCTCCACCCCTCCCCCTCTCCTTCCTCTCTGTCTCTCTCTTTCCCTCCCACAGCCAAGGCTCCATTGGAGCAAAGATGGCCCGGGTGCTGAGGATGGCTCTATGGCCTATTCCTCAGGTGCTAGAATGGCTCTGGTTGCAACAGAGTGATGCCCCAGAGGGGCAGAGCATCGCCCCCTGGTGGGCGTGCCGGGTGGATCCTGGTCGGGCACATGCAGGAGTCTGTCTGACTGCCTCCCCATTTCCAACTACAGAAAAATACAACAACAACAACAAAAAAGTCAATCTTTGGCCTAGAAAGGGGAAGCACTCCTAAATTTTGAATATCCTAAAGTAAATGGATATTGTTTTAAACATAGAGATTAAGTGGAGAACCTTAATGGCAGGCAACAGAAAACTAGCTCTGAATAACAAGTACATAGAAAAGGAAATTTAGTGGCTCCTTTAATAAGAAAGTTCAAAGGTCAAACTGCTTATACACAACTGAATCCAGAGGAATATATTATTGTTAGGTCACCAAAGGAAGGACACACAGGCCTGGTGAATTTTATAAGAAGTTTATTTATGCATCTGTGAACAGATGGGCTGGGACCCTAGTGTCAGCAGTGAGAGGATGAAAAGCCTCATCCTCTGTGGGACTGAGTTGGATGTATTCTCACTGCAGGGGGAGAACCTCTGTTACCTGTGGCGCTTTAAACCATGGAGAGGGAGGGGAGGGTGGTGCTGACTAAGTAACAGAATGTTCAGATAAGTGATATAAGTGATGGGGGATGACTAAGTGTCAGGATGCCCAGGGTCAGGCGGAGATAAGAAAGCAATCAGGATTGCTCAGGTGAAGAGTCACAGGAACGGCCATGTGCTAAGTTACCAGAAGTTCAACCTGGCTAGCTGAAGCTTTGGTTAGGGGTGCCCTGGACCCGAACCTAACAATTATGTCATCAGTACTCATTCTTCATGTCTGAGAAATGTTTTTTGTTTATTTTTCTATTTTGGTTCTATTTTTAGTTAAGTGGTTACCATATGGTATCAAATCAAATTGGTCGCTGGTAGTGGCATACTCTATCTTTTTTTTTTTTTTTTTTTTAATCTCACAGTTTCAGAGAAAAAGAAAATACCTCTTTCTTGATTATTTGAGCAAGATTTATAGGGAGGACCATGATTGGGATGACTTGGGTCTGGTGGACATCCCTGACTCAATCACTATGGCCAGGGAACAGACTGCCTTCATTGGTTAGTGTCCCAGTAGAGCCTAAGCTCTACGTCGATCAGGTGTCCCTGATTCAACTTCCCCATGCAGTGGGACACTCCTGCTTATCAGCAGGGCTGGTAGTCTCTTCGAGACTACTCTTGAGGTGGCTATGAGGATGCTTCTGTTAAATGCCACCAGAGGAAAGACACGACCGACACACAAATTAGTTGCAATAATCACACAGGGAATTTATTACTCACAAATCCTTTGGGCGTGCCTGGATTCAGCCTAAGGGGGCCCCGTCGGCGTGCTCCTCTCGGCTGGCTTTGGTCAGAGCTCAGAGTGGCGTGGAGACAGTCCACATCAACGTTGGAGTCTGAGCGACTACTGCAGCAGGGGGCCCTCAGCTTTAGTACCTTTTCTGGCCAACGCCTTCTAACAGGTGTCAATCTACAGGATTATCACCTCAAACCACCTTTTTGGGAGTTCCTTGTAGGGAATCCCCTTTATGTCAATCAATGTTTACATTAAACCACTTTTAAAGATGTTCTTATTTTCATTAATTTACAAAGTTAATGTAAATAACACCAAGTTACTTCTTATCTATGTATAACTTCACACACATACTAACTAGGCTCTGCTTGTAAGTCAGAGTCTGTTTATCACATTACAGAGTTATGGCACCAAGTTACTTCTTATCTATGTATAACTTCACACACATACTAACTAGGCTCTGCTTGTAAGTCAGAGTCTGTTTATCACATTACAGAGTTATGGCACCAAGTTACTTCTTATCTATGTATAACTTCACACACATACTAACTGGGCTCTGCTTGAAAGTCAGAGTCTGTTTATCACATTACAGAGTTATAGCACTAAGCCACTATATTAATTCCTATCCAAATGGCATAAATTTATTTAATTTTAATAATTATTTTAAATATCCGTTTAATTACTTTTATATATCTTCCATATTTTTATATTTCTATATATTTAATTACTGTAACCTTATTTTACTACGACAGTTAGGCTGGGTTACGTGCCCACTGCTGTGTGAGATAGACAGGTAAAGTGATGGGCAGCTCCCATGGGTTTGAGACTAGGATTCATAAATGAAAGGAAGAAAAGGAGGAATCGATTGAGATGAACTTGTAGTGATAGGGAAAGGGCCATGCCAGGGGTCAGAGAAGTTGTGAGTCGCATTTGTAACGAGTTCTACTTTGTGTATGAAGTAAGGAGGAAAGACAAAGGGGGAGGGGAGTGAAGGAGACACAGAAAAAAGCTTAGGCATAAGCCTCTGCCGGTACCTGATTCATCCAGATGGTCACTGCTGTTTCTGATTCTCTGCTATAATTAAGGCATTTCTAAGTTGGGAATTACTTTCAGCTTTTCTCTTTCATTTTGCCTTTTAGGTGGACAAAAAGATCGTAAGAACTGAGATAGGAGTCCTTCTTCGCCTCTCACATCCAAACATTGTAAGTGGTTTTTTTCACTACTATTTCAAATAATATCTGAAGCTATAAAATGGGATTTTTGTTTTTTACTATCCAGGCTCATATTGAGAAGGGATTCTCTCACCATCATTAAGCAGCCACAGTCACCAGGTCCTTGTCCTCATCTGATCACACTTGTCAATTCTTTAGCTGAATAAATCTTAAATATAGTATTTTTTTTTCTGTATTTTTCTGAAGTTGGAAACTGGGAGGCAGACTCCCACATGCGCCCGACCAGGATCCACCCGGCATGCCCACCAGGGGGCGATGCTCTGCCCATCTGGGGTGTTGCTCTGTTGCAACCAGGGCCATTCTAGCGCCTGAGGCAGAGGCCATGGAGCCATCCTCAGCGCCCGGGCTAACTTTGCTCCAATGGAGCCTTGGCTGCGGGAGGGGAAGAGAGAGACAGAGAGGAAGGAGAGGGGGAGGGGTGGAGAAGCAGATGGGTGTTTCTCCTGTGTGCCCTGGCCGGGAATCAAAACTGGGACTCCTGCACGCCAGGTCAACGCTCTACCACTGAGCCAACTGGCCAGGGCCAATAGAGTTTAAAAATGGGCAGATCGGCAATATATACCTTTATTTTTATGCGTAAAAAGGTAGCTGAGATTTGGATAGCTTTGTTTCACTCTAATAAAACAGTAACTTTTTTCTTCTATGTGTCTATCCTACTGATATGCCATTGAAAAACCTTGTGGAGAAAACGCATTGCTTTCTAAAGTCATTTCAGGCTCCTCTGAGAAAGTGTCTGCTTCAGAAACAATGCGAAGATTCCAGTAAATGATGTGCTCGAACGGGGAAAATGAAATGTCTTCAGCAGCCCTACTCTAGGCTGCATCCGGACAAAGGCGCTGATGGGAAGGTCCCACAAAAAGCTTTCTTGAGCCAGTGAAGTGAAAAGAACAAAGTCAGTTTCCGGATCATCACTTGTTTTTACGAACTGTGTCAACTCCTTAGAGAAAATATTGTATTTGCTTCCCTGAAATAGCTGTGTCCAGGAGGGTGACCTGCAATGTTTAGGCTCAAGACACAGTATTGAAAACTTAATACACGTATATGAGATAGCCATGTAGTCAGCTATATGTAACAGAAAACTTGAATATAGTGGTCTAGAGAAATATTTTCCTTAGGTTATAAGAAATTGGAAGGCAGGGAGTTAGTAGCACTGGTTCCGCTCCCTGGTGATATCACCCAGAAGCCAGACACATGCCATCATTGGTTCTACCGTCTCATCAGGGCATTCGCTGTCACCCTCATGTGTTTCCCTCGTGTTGCTAAGATGGCTGCTCCACACCCTCCACAAGCCAGGTCTGTATTGAGGACAGAAAGATGTGGAAAGGCGCCATAAGCAGAGTCTCATGAGAAGAGTCAAAGGTTTTATAGAATTTCCAGCTGCAGCAGAATTCTCTCCAGCTTTTATTTGTCAGAACTGGGCACAGAGCAACCTTAACTTCACAAAGAACGGTAAAATGGGGAACAGGATTATCATAAGTGGCCCAGACCAATTATGACCCATAACTTGAGGTTAGGTACTGTAAGGCCAGGAGCCATGGCTGTCACTATCAAAGCAGCCGCCTGGCCCATGCAGGTTCCCATTGGATTCGGGCAGATGGTAAAGAAACGGCAGAGTTGGAGGATGGTGGGCCATCCTATTTATTGGTGTCTCACCAAGACAGGCAAACCACAAAAGAAGACAAGGGAAAAGCAGAAAACCAGCTTTTCCCATGAAGGGCAAGGGATCAGGGAAGCCCCTGCAATCGTGATGGCAGGAACTGAGTGAGCCAGCTCCTGGTCTGTCCCACTTTATAGTGTAGAAAACCAAAATCCCTTAATCCAATATACAAACAAGGAAGTCTCTGATACAAAGTCACTTATCCAAGGCATAATTGGATTCCTCATGAGAGTGCACCACCCAGATCATACAATCAGTCAAGGTTGTGGGGAAAAGCTTAGTCCTAAAACCAAACATTAGGCTACAACGACCTGGCCTGCTTATAGCCTGTCCCCCACACCCAATATAAGCCACAAGCGAGCAAACATATATATCATATTTACAAACTTATTTGACCAACAGATACCTTTCTACCTATTGGGTAAACAAATGTTTTTAAGTTTGCTCATGTTGGGCAGATAAAATGTATTATGCTCACTTTGTTAAAGATAACACGTGAGGCCGTCGCCCAGGTGATATTAATGTGTGTTGGGCTAAAGGCAGGCAGAATCCTTGTAGCCTGGGGCTTGGTTTTGGGATTAAGCCTTTCCCACCCTTTTTGATGTGTGGTGGTACAATCCAATCATGCCTCAGAGAAGTGACTTTGTATTAGAGACTTCCCTATTTTGTATATTGGATTAGAGGTTGTGAAGCTACACTATAAAATGGGGACAGAGCGGGAGCTTGCGCTCTTGGTTCCTGAGGTTAGCTTGAGAGAGCAGAGAGAGTAGAGCCAGCAGCGGAAGGAGGCCACGTGGACGAGACCAGGAAAAGCAGCCAAGATGGCGGAGTGCTGAGTCAGATGCCAGTTTGTGCAGTTTGACGCTGGAGAAGGAAGGAGATGGGGAATAGAGGTGAATAAGGCTGGTGAGCTAGAAACCTTTGATTTTAGGAAACTCGGATAAGTCAGTGGCTTTGTGAGCACTGAATGTGATTGGGTTTTGGAGCCCAGTGTGTGTTTTACTTGCCCGCCGGGTGCAAGCTAGGATTAAAGACTATGGCCCACCAGTTTGTGGCTCCGTTGTTTCTTTACCGACTGTCTGAATCCAATGCGAACCTGCATAGGCCAGAAGGCTGCTGTGATAGTGGCCCTGGCCGTGCCTCCTGGCTTTACAGCTCACTTGTATTGGGGCAGTGCTATGGGTGTATAGTCTATGGAATGCTGCTGGTGCTTGCCCTCAGGGAGGCAGATTGCAAATTGAGGATTGCCTTTCTGCTTGGCAGAGGCCATTGTTTGCTATTGTTTTCTGGAGAAGGGTCCCCCCCCCCCCCCCAGCCTGTTTTGTTAGAGTGCAGAGAGAGGGGGGCTTGGGAGTCCTGATTTCTGCCCAGCCTGTTTGGCAGGGGAGTGCCATTTTGCTTGGTGGGGGGGTCTGGGAGTCTGGGAAAGTCCGGAGTGAGAAAAAGAAGTGGTCTTCCTTGCCTGTTTGTTTGTCTGCCGTTACATGACCTTAATAAACTGAATGGCTCACCATTTTCTGGCTCCACTGTTCCTTTACCATCTGCCCAAATCCAAAGGGAACCTGCACAATGACAACAGCAGGGACCCCTGGCCTTAAATCTAGCAGAGTCAGCAGGATTCAGATCAGATTGGTATGAAGCCACAGCCACCCTTGACGGGTGGACTGGTCATGGTTTTGGTTCCCCATAGCTGTCCTTTTGGGGTCCATGGGCTGGCTGTTTTTTTACAGCCCTGCAAGAGGCCGCCCGAGGTCAGGAGCTCCAGAATGAGCTGCAAAATGAGTGGCAGCAACAGCTTGAACTGGAGAAGGAGGCTGACCAGGTTCGAGAGCTGCGGATGCAGGCTGAGCACCGACGGCACCTGGAACTGGAACGAGTGCTGGAAAAGGAGGCAGAACAGATTCCGAGTTGCAGTTTTCCCTGGAAGTTGAACGTTGGCAGTGGCAGCTGTTAGAGGAACAACTGTGGATTCAGCTTCAGGCCGAGAGCCGGCAGCCACAGGAGCCGAAGATGGAGCCGTGCCAGCAGAGTGGCTCAGAGTCAGTGGGAGCAGGCGTTTCCAGCTCCTCTTCTGAGGACGAGGAGGCTGGGGCTGAAACTGCCATTCACACACTCAGAGCTTGGCCAGCAGTCGTCCAGAAAGTAAAAACCTAGCAGCAAAGAGTACTACTGAGCCCATCATAGACTTGCTGCAATTGTGGAACATAGAGGTGGATGGCATCATACTCTCTGGAGCAGAGGTGGAGAGGTTGGCCACCGTTGCCATGAGCTCCTCCTTGGGGCAGTATCTTCAGAGCTGCCATGATGGCCGGGATGAGCGGGGAGGCCTGAGGCCCCATGTGAACCTGGTTGCCTGTAATGGACCTTTACCTTGGTGATATCTCACAGCCAGCTGGGCTGTATATTGTGGACTGACTCTTGGACTGCAACCAGAGGGGGGTACCGGCTCCCTTGTTGAATGGACATGCAGCCTTTGGACAGTATGAGAGACCCTGATGGGGCGGGGGCAGCTCCAGTGGAGGCCCTCCATCAAGCAGGTCCCATTCAGTTGCATATACACACCAGGGACACTTTAAGGTTGCCATGGGCACAGCTCTGAGGCCCTCTCACCTACCCTGGAGTAGGGGCTAGAGCTGGGCCTCCAGTTTGCACCTTGGGCAGAGTGTTCAGGGAGACATTGTGAAAGGCACCTTTGTAATTGTTGCAATTATGTAATTTGTGCTGTTGCTATAGTTTGTTTGTACTTCATTCCTTGCACAGGGAAACCTGTGGTATAGATTGTGAAGTGAGAAGAAGGGGTGGAATGTTGGGTAAACAAATGTTTTTTTAAGTTTGCAGCTTGGGACAGTGCCATGTGTGTATAGTCCAGGGGTCGGGAACCTATGGCTCACGAGACCCAGATGTGGCTCTTTTGATGGCTGCATCTGGCTCGCAGACAAATCTTTAATAAAAAAAAATAATAACATTAAAAATATAAAGCATTCTCATGTATTACAATCCATTCATTTCCTACTGCTCATGTTCATGGTTACAGGTGGCTGGAGCCAATCAGCTGTCCTCCGGGACAACACCAAATTTTTATTGGATAATGCCTAACGTACACGGGTAGTTGTATGGCTCTCACGGAATTACATTTAAAATATGTAATTGATGTTTATGGCTCTCTCAGCCAAAAAGTTTCCCAACCCCTGGTATAGTCTATGGAAGGCTGCAGGTGCTTGCCCCCAGGGTGGCAGATCACAAATTGTGGACTGCCTTCTTGCTTGGGAGGGGCCATTGTTTGCTATTGTTTGCTGAAGGAGGTTTTTTTTTGTTTGTTTGTTTGTTTGCCCCCAGCCTGTTTTGTTAGTGCAGAGAGAGAGAGAGAGAGAGAGAGAGAGAGAGAGAGAGATGTGTAGGGGGGAGTACTGAGAGGCTTGGGAGCCCTGATTTCTGCCTGGCTTGTTTGGCTGGAAATTGCTGTTTTGCTTGTAGGGGTCTGTGAGTCCTGAGTGAGAAAGGGAAGCAGTCTTCCTTGCCTGTTTGCTCATCTGCCATTAGGAGACTTTAATAATGTAAAGCCAGTGGCCACGGCCAGCATCACAGCCGCCTGGCCCATGCAGGTTCGCATTGGATTCGGACAGTCGGTAAAGAAACAACGGAGCCAAAAACTGATGAGCCATCATATTTAATTCTAGCTTGCAACTGGTGGCCAAGTAAAAACACACACTGAGCTCCAAAACCCACTCACATTCAGTGCTCACAAAGCTACTGACTTATCCGAGTTTCCTATAATCAAAGGTTTCTAGCTCACCAGACTTATTCACCTCTGTTCCCCATCTCCTTCCTTCTCTCTGCACAAACTGGCTTCTCACTCAACACTCTGCCATCTTGGCTGCTTCTCCTGGCCTCCTCCACGTGGCCTTTTTCTGCTCTCTGCTCTCTAATGCTAATCTCAGGAACCAAGAGAGCAAGCTCCCATTCTGCCCCCATTTTATAGTGTAGAAATCAAAATCTTTAATCCAATATACAAAATAGGGAAGCCTCTAATACAAAGTCACTTATCAGAGACATGATGAGATTGTACCACCCCATATCAAAAAGGGTGGGAAAGGCTTAATCCCAAAACCAAGCCCCAGGCTACAAGGATTCTCCTTGCCCATCGCCTGCCCCCAACACACATTAATATCACCTGGGCGACGGCTTCTGTGTGGGCAGTGCCATCTTTAACAAAGTGAGCATAATATATTTTATCTGCCCAACAAATAAATGCAATGTCCCACCATTTTCTGGCTCCACTTTTCCGTTACCATCTGCCTGAATCCAATGTGAACCTGAATGGCCACGGCAATGGCCATCGGCCCTCCACTGCCCTAAACAAATTCAGAGTGCTCTTTGTAATAAAGTAGTGGGAGAAGGACTTTGGGTAAGCAATTAATAAATTTTTCCACACAATATCACCACCTTTAGATTGTCCATCTTTTTCCTTTCAAAGAAA
Source organism: Saccopteryx leptura (assembly GCF_036850995.1). Classification (NCBI taxonomy): domain Eukaryota; kingdom Metazoa; phylum Chordata; class Mammalia; order Chiroptera; family Emballonuridae; genus Saccopteryx; species Saccopteryx leptura. Next base: position 168,828,967 of record NC_089506.1, read on the forward strand.
AGTCGATGTAGAATTTTTCTCAAATGTAGCTCCGTTCTGTCACTAGATTCTCAGATGTATTAAGGAAAATTAGATAAACTGTCTGAATGTGATGAAAATCCTTTAAGGTCAGTCAATTCATTGCCACTACTACTTTTCTGAGGACCCTTCATCTACCAGCAACTTTTCAGCCGTTATAGGATTTCCTTTCCAAAAAGACATACTTTAACTGATCCTGTTCTGCCTCAAACTCCTGATTCTAAGTTCCTTCCCAGCAGAAAGAGGCATTTGCATTTCCAGCAACCATGATGCTTTCAAATAGTTTAGGAATTTTTGTTTGTTTGCTTTTGTTTTTAAGTTCTACAGCAATTCAGAAATTTGCAAATTTTGATAAAAATTAGAAAGTGTTTCTAAAGCAGGTATCTTTCAACTGTCAAAAGGAAAAATATAGGCCCTGGCCAGTTGGCTCAGTAGTAGAGTGTTGGCCTGGTGTGCAAGAGTCCCGGGTTCGATTCCCGGCCAGGGCACACAGGAGAAGCGCCCATTTGCTTCTCCACCCCTCCCCTTCTCCTTCCTCTCTGTCTCTCTCTTCCCCTCCTGCAGCCAAGGCTCCATTGGAGCAAAGAAGGCCTGGGCGCTGGGGATGGCTCTGTGGCCTCTGCCTCAGGCGCTGGACTGGCTCTGGATGCAACAGAGCAACGCCCCAGAGGGGCAGAGCATCGCCCCCTGGTGGGCATGCCAGGTGGATCCCGGTCGGGTGCATGCAGGAGTCTGTCTGACTGCCTCCCTGTTTCCAGCTTCAGAAAAATACACACACACACACACACACACAAAAAAAAAAAAAAAAAGGAAAAATATAAAAACTCAAAAGGACCTTTGAAGAAATGACATACTGATAAAAAACAACCGGAGAGTGACAAATGGCTGCTTGATACTAGCACAAGGACCCTTTCTTAACAATGATTCAATATATTATATTTATATATTACTATTACAGAGTTTCGTTTTAGCCAAAGCATCAGCCATTTCTTAGAAGGGTGAAAATAAGGAATTTGTGATTTTTTTTTATATCTTTCTCCAGATAAAACTTAAAGAGATATTTGAAACCCCTACAGAAATCAGTCTGGTCCTAGAACTCGTCACAGGAGGAGAGCTGTTTGACAGGTGAGTTGGCCCTAGAAATCCAACCGCAGATATTTTTGCTTCCAGTCAACAACAACAACAAAAAATCCAAGGGAAATTTCTCCTGAAATTTTTTATAATGACACATTATACCAATTAATAAATTCTACTAAAATAAATCTTAAGGAGCATGTAGTAAGGAAGGGGAGTGATATCTGGTAAAGATGTGAATGGATGAAAAGTTGGATGCTTAATGAGTAAAAGGGTAATGTATCTATTTATTTTTTCAAACATTTACTTCCCAAATAAAAAACAGAATTTCTAAAGTCATACTAAATCTAAACTAAACAATAAGATTTATGAGAATATTTTGTGAGAGAACATTTGATAAAAATTATAAGAAGTTAAATGTGTTTTAATAGTACTCTCTATTGTGATCCAAAAGCTCTTGAAAATCAATACTCTTTGAAAGATTATTTTGAGGTCTGTGTTTTCTCTTAGGCTATGTAAAGAGTTCGAAGTTGCAGAGTAAAAATGTTCTGTTATATTCAGTAATAACCAATTTAGTAGTCTTTTTTTTTTTTTTTAATTTATTTATTTATTACAGAGACAGAGAGTGAGTCAGAGAGAGGGATAGACCGGGACGAAGAGAGATGAGAAGCATCAATCATTAGTTTTTTTTTTTTCATTGCGTGTTGCAACACCTTAGTTGTTCATTGATTGCTTTCTCATATGTGCCTTGACCGTGGGCCTTCAGCAGACCAAGTAGTCCCTTGCTGGAGCCAGAGACCTTGGGTTCAAGCTGGTGGGCTTTTGCTCAAACCAGATGAGCCCGCGCTCAAGTTGGCGACCTAGGGGTCTCGAACCTGGGTCCCCTGCATCCCAGTCCGACGCTCTATCCACTGCGCCACCGCCTGGTCAGGCTTTAGTAGTCTTTTTATATATTCATTATTCACGGCGGAGGTTTGGGGATGTCAGGAAGTGGGCCTGGAAAACTGGTAGAGTATAATATAGGCAAACCACTTGTAAAAAAGACACAAGATTTAAGTCTCCATAGTTTTCCCACTTTCCTTGTCTTCTCAAGATCATTCTGTTTACTCTGATGTTCTCTTGGGCTCCTTTGATGTGCTCGTTGGGGTAATAAAAAAAAATTGGAATAAGTCAAAGGACTAAGGTGGAACATATTAGAAATGGTAAGAAGCTATGCACAGATGTAAAGGTCTTGTTGGTTAAAAAATTGGGTTAAGAAAGGTGTGGGCTGCAGACAGAAGACCCAAGAGAGACTAAAGGAATTGCTGGCATACCCTAAGTATCTGGAGCACAGTAAATTCTCAATAAATATTTATTGAATGAGTGAGTAAATGGATGAATGAGCAACCACTAAGATGAGTGGGCTCTAACAAGGAAGATATCTAGAAGGGATAAATTTAGAATGTTTTGGGAGAGGAGCACCTCTCCCTTCATTTCCACCCCAACTGCACCCCATTAAGTGAGCTTCCAAAAGTATTTATATTGGTTTTCAAAGGTTCTGTTTTTAATGTTACCCAGTGTAACTTTGAATCCTCAGGTAAGAAAGAGCAAAATGGCCCAGCTTGATTGAAGCTACATATGTATCTTTAACACATATATAATTTGTTTAGACATAGGTTGAAGTTTCCTAAGAATAAGTTATATAAATAACAGAGTTTAAAATTTGTAACATTTTAACTATATTCATTCATTGCAAATAAATGAATAAATTGAGGGAAGTGGGCATCAGCTTTTAAACATATACTTCTTATGGCAGTTGGCTGGTAGTCAGTTATACTCGAGGTTCCAAATGCTGATTTAAGGGACAAAATTACTAACTGAAAGTGATTTGATTAACTTCTCTGAACAAATTTTTAGCAGTTCTATGATGCTAAGGAAGCTGAGTCACTCTGATCTAATCTGTCTCTGATCTGTGGCAGCCTGATCATTCTGATTATATAAGGATAGTCATGTCCTAAAACAGGGGTCGGGAACCGTTTTGGCTGAGAGAGCCATGAACGCCACATATTTTAAAATGTAATTTCATGAGAGCCATACAATGACTCATGTACATTATGCATTATCCAGTAAAAATTTGGTGTTGTCCCAGAGGACAGCTGTGATTGGCTCCAGCCACCCGCAATCATGAACATGAGCAGTAGGAAATGAATGGATTGTAATACGAATGTTTTATATTTTTAATATTATTATTATTATTTTATTATTATTATTATTATTTTACAGAGACAGAGAGAGAGTTAGAGATAGGGATAGATAGGGACAGTTAGACAGGAACGGAGAGATGAGAAGCATCAATCCATTAGTTTTTGGTTGTGCATTGTGACACCTTAGTCATTCATTGATTGCTTTCTCATATGTGCCTTGACTGCAGGCCTTCAGCAGACCAAGTAACCCCTTGCTCGAGCCAGCGACCTTGGGTCCGAGCTGGTGACCTTTTGCTCAAACCAGATGAGCCCACGCTCAAGCTGGCGACCTCGGGGTCTCGAACCTAGGTCCTCAGCATCCCAGTCCAATGCTCCATCCACTGCGCCACCGCCTGGTCAGGCTTACGTTATTATTTTTTTATTAAAGATTTGTCTGTGAGCCAGATGCAGCCATCAAAAGAGCCACATCTGGCTTGCGAGCCATAGGTTCCCGACTCCTGTTCTAAAACCATCCTGTTCCCATGCTTAGTCAAGATTCTTCTGGACTAGCTTATTTGAATGGTGCCAGAATTTGGCAATTATGGCTCTTTTTTCAGCAGCTCTTTAGCTGACTGTCATGAACATATTCCTTTTTTACGTACATTTAAAGTCAGTTTATAGTTAGTTCCTGCTGGCTTTGTAGCCCTGAGGTCTCTGAAAGGAGAACTTAAGTACATTTCTCTGCTCATTACGGTCTATCATAGAGAAATCTCATGTTATTTAATTGTAAATAATTGTAGGACAGGGATGTCACAGTGAAGCTTTTATCTACCAAGAGCACTTACTATTTACCTACCTATCTCTATTTGTTCAAATTATTTTGAAATCAAGAGCCTCTTTTCTTCCCTTTCCCCCAACCTTTTATTCATGAAAGAATTCTGGTTCTCTGGTCTTATAGTCTAGGTGATTTGGATAGGATAGAGTTAATTCAATTTAGACAAAAATGAAAACTAAATGCTATTGATAAATTTAATTTACAGAGAAAATGGATGAAATATTCAGAATTAACAGAATGCATCTAAAGAGTGGCAGCTAGCCAGCAAAGCACTCAACCGCTCTATTAACTCTTAGAGCTCTTAGACAGTAGACTGTTTTTCCCTGTGAATGTTGTTATCCACATATCTGTTGCCATATCTGAGATGAACTTGGCTTTTCCATTAAATTAATGCTACAGTTATCTTTAACATTGTATGAGGCTGAAAATGTATGCTGCATTATTATCCATGTATTGCTTTCTTTCTTGAGAGTTAAAAATCATAATATATTGTACTTCCTTTTCCCTGTACTTAGATCAAAAATCAAATTCATTTAATTATGATGATAAAAATTCATTCCTTGTCTAATGATGGCCTTAATAATATCTAATGAATGAGCTAATGGGGCAATTGATAAAAAGATAATTATTATATTTTGGTATATTATATTCAAAATGGCTATATTCTATTAGCACTGGAAGATTTATTCTGTGGTGTTTTTTTTTTTAAGCTTAGTTTTTTGTTTTTTTTTTAATTTATTCATTTTAGAGAGGAGAGGGAGAGACACAGAGAGGGAGAGAGAGAGAGAGAGGAGAGAGAGAGAGAGAGAGAGAAGGGGGGAGGAGCTGAAAGCATCAACTCCCATATGTACCTTGACCAGGAAAGCCCAGGGTTTCGAACCAGTGACCTCAGTATTTCCAGATCAACACTTTATCCACTGCGCCACCACAGGTCAGGCCTATTCCGTGGTGTTTCTAAAAGCTAAATGTAGTAAAAGGCCAAGTGGAATCCGCCATTGCATGTAGAATGTAAATAGTAAATTGCATAGGGTGAGTGATTAAAATTTGAATAAAATTGAATAAAAATTGAATAAAATTAGTCATTTTTTTCATGTTCAAGAGAATATCCCCCCAGAACCCTCTACAAAATAATGATATAATGTGAAAAAGATAGCTCCAGAGGTTTTTCTCTTCCATCCTGCTCAATAATTTTTAGAAATTTATTGAACTTTTAAAGTGTACAAGGTGTGATGTTGTTTGCTTTAAGAGTAAATTTTGAGTTTTGTTTTGGAAAATGATGGTATTTTAAAATAACTAATGTAGTAGTATTATTATGATCTACTTAAATTTTTTTTTATTGATTGATTTTAGAGAGAGAGGAATGGAGAGAGAAAGAAACATTGATTTATTCCACTTATATATGCATTCATTGATTGATTCTTGTATGTGCCCTGACTGGGGATCGAACCCACAACCTTGGTGCATTGGGATGAAGTTTCTAAACAACTGAGCTACCTGGTCCTGGCCTTCTAGTTAACTGTTTCAAACAGATACTTTGTTCTTAATTTTTGTCTAACTTCAGTATCATACTATCTTGTGGATATTTAAATTGCCTTTTGTTGGGCAGATAAAATGTATATGCTCACTTTGTTAGAGTGGCACTGCCCACGTGAGGCCTTTGCCCGGGTGATATTAATGTGTGTTGAGAATCCTTGTAGCCTGAGGCTTGGTTTTGGGATTAAGCCTTTCCCACCCTTTTTGATGTGGGGTGGTACAATCCAATCATGCCTCAGAGAAGTGACTTTGTATTAGAGACTTCCCTATTTTGTATATTGGATTAAGAGTTTGGATTTCTACACTATAAAATGGGGATGGAGTGGGAGCTTGCACTCTTGGTTCCTGAGATTATCATTAGAGGAGAGAACAGAGCAGAGAGCAGAAGGAAGCCATGTGGAGTAGGCCAGGAGAAGCAGCCAAGATGGCGGAGTACTGAGTGAGATGCCAGTTTGTGTAGAGTTTGTATCTGGGATAAGGAAGGAGATGGGGAACTGAGGAGAATAAGGCTGGTGAGCTAGAAACCTTTGATTCTAGGAAACTCGGATAAGTCAGTGGCTTTGTGAGCACTGAATGTGAGTGGGTTCTGGAGCCCAGTGTGTGTTTTTACTTGCCCGCCGGGTGCAAGCTAGAATTAAAGACTATGGCCTACCAGTTTTTGGCTCCTCTGTTTCTTTACTGACTGTCCGAATCCAATGCAAACCTGCATGGGCTGGGCTGCTCTGATGGTGGCCCTGGCCGTGGCTTCTGGCTTTACACCTTTGTTTTTTTGTTTTCTGTTTTCTTCTTATGTTTTGCTTGCCTGTGTTCAAATGCCAAACACTATGTTTAAAAGGTCTTAGAATCTGTGGCTTTAAATTTGTTACCTTCCAAAAGAGCAGAATGTTTTTGTTGTTCTGGCAGGCAGTAATCGCAAGGAACAGATCACTTTAATCCAATCATGTACTGGTCTGGTTCAACCCTAGGTTTACAGAAGGCTGATCTATTTCTTGTCAATTTTATTCAGAGGGTTTTGCTCTTTAAGGGTCCCAATTTAAACCTGGGGATTTTACCAGGGCCTCTCTTTCTTGTCAGACCCTAAATGCCAACTTCTGTTCCCTCCACCCTGTGGGGTGGCGAGAAGCTTGCTCGGGGTCAGCCTGTCAGCTGCTGGTTTAGACTCAGCAAATGCCTTAAAGGGAAAGCACGGGTATCACATGTGAGATTTGCTTTGCTGAGTTTTTCTTCTCTCCTAGATCTTCGCTCTTGAAGCCTTTACTTCCTTGGTAACTCTCTGACACCTTCAAATATATTTTTAAAAATTATTTTATTTAGCTTGTGCTTATTGTTCCTTCCTGGAAGCAAGTTGTCTTCCCCACCATTGCTGAGAGCAAAAATTTAATATGCCAATGAAAGAACTTACAAACCTGTAGAAAACTTGTATAAGAGCTAATAGAGTTTATCTGAGGCAAACAGAGGACCACCTGGAAGCAAGATCTCAACAGACTGAGAAAAAATGCTTCCCAGAATAACAGTTTGCAGCACAGTTGGATTAAGAAGGGAAAGTGAGGGAGATTACATGAACATGGGAGAAAGCAAGGCAGGGAAATCTCTATGATAGGATTACAAAATAGTTAACGAGATTATGTGCTTTTCTGAGACTAATGACCCTTCTAAGGGGTTTGAAAAAGAGGCATTTCAAAGGTGTGTTAACCTAGATGCACAAAAGACAATGGACAGGGGTTATTTGAGGCAAAGATAAGCTTTTTTTTAACTTTCAGAACATTTTTTTTAATTTTTATTTTTTATAGAGACAGAGAAAGTCAGAGAGAGGGATAGATAGGGATGGACAGACAAACAAGAATGGAGAGAGATGAGAAGCATCAATCATCAGTTTTTCATTGTGGCACTTTAGTTGTTCATTGATTGCTTCCTCATATGTGCCTTGACTGCAGGCCTTCAGCAGACCGAGTAACCCCTTGCTCAAGCCAGCAACCTTGGGTCCAAGCTGGTGAGCTTTGCTCAAACCAGATGAGCTCACGCTCAAGCTGGCAACCTTGGGGTCTCGAACCTGGGTCCTTGCTATCCTAGTCCGCCACTCTATCCACTGCGCCACTGCCTGGTCAGGCTAACTTTCAGAACTTTTTAATGAACCAGAGCAAAACAAGGTTATTCATTTTATTTTATAAGATTTTCTAGATAATCTGATCACCATCATTTTACCAAATGCATATCACCATCATCATCATCATAGATGGGAAATGGAGGAAATACTAAACTTCCCCATTTTTGTAAGAAAAGTAACTGCTTCTTGTATGTTGGTCAAATAAGTTTTTAAATATGATATATATGTTTGCTCACTTATAGTTTGTATTGGGTGTGGGGGGGGGGTGTAAAGCCAGCAGCCACGGCCACCATCACAGCAGCCTGGCCCATGCAGGTTTGCATTGGATTCGGACAGTTGGTAAAGAAACAACGAAGCCAAGAACTGGTGGGCCATCATCTTTATCCTAGCTTGCACCCGGCGGGCAAGTAAAAACACGCACTGGGCTCCAAAACCCACTCATTCAGTGGTCACAAAGCTACTGATTTATCCGAGTTTCCTAGAATCAAAGGTTTCTAGCTCACCAGACTTATTCACCTCTGTTCCCCATCTCCTTCCTTCTCCCTGCACAAACTCTGCACTAACTGGCTTCTCACTCAACACTCCGCCATCTTGGCTGCTTCTCCTGGCCTCCTCCACGTGGCTTCTCTCTCCTCTTCTCTCTGCTCTCTCTCCTCTAATGCTAATAATCCCAGGAACCAAGAGCAAGCTCCCATTCTGCCCCCATTTTATAGTGTAGAAATCCAAACCTTTAATCCAATATACAAAATAGGGAAGTCTCTAATACAAAGTCACTTATCTGAGGCATGATGGGATTGCAGCACCCCACATCAGAAAGGGTGGGATAGGCTTAGTCCTGAAACCAAGCTCCAGGCTACAAGGATCCTGCTTGCCCACAGCCCACCCCCAACACACAGTAATATCACCTGGGCAACAGGCTTCCATGTGGGCAGCACCATCTTTAACAAAGTGAGCATAATATATTTTATCTGCCCAACAGGGGGACAGGCTGTAAGCAGGCAGATTCTTATAGCCTAAGGCTTGGTTTTAGGACTAAACCTTTCCCACCCTTTTTGGTGTAGGGTGGTGCAATCTCATGAGGAATCCCATTATGCCTCGGATAAGTGACTTTGTATTAGAGACTTCCTTATTTGTATTTTGGATTAAAGGTTTTGATTTCTACACTATAAAATGGGGGCAGACCAGGAGCTTGCTCTTTTGGTTCCTGAGATTAGCATTAGAGAGCAGAGAGCAGAGAAAGGCCACGTGGAGGAGGCCAGGAGAAGCAGCCAATATGGCGGAGTGTTGAAGGAGAAGCCAGTTTGTGCAGAGAGAAGGAGATGGGGAACAAAGGAGGATGAAGCTAGTGAGTTAGAAACCTTTGATTCTAGGAAACTCGGATAAGTCAGTAGCCTTATGAGCACTGAATGAGTGGGTTTTGGAGCCCAGTGTGTGTTTTTACTTGCCCGCTGGGTGCAAGCTAGGATTAAGATAATGGCCCACTAGTTCGTGGCTCTGTTGTTTCATTACCATCTGTCCAAATTCAGGGGGAACCTGCATGGGCCAGGCTGCTATGATGGTGGCCGTGCATACTGGCCTTACACTGTAACATACAGATAAAGTGCTTAGAACTGAGCCTGGCACTTGGTAAACATTTTAAATGTCACACAAAGCATGAAAAATGAGACCTGTGACTTGAGCTATCACGATGCTTTTCTACAAGAAAAGAATCCTTCAAGACAAAATGCCTTAAAGTCCCAGCAGCACATGTCCTCCTGAATTTCCTCCTCAAGTTGCTTTTTGTCAGGGACAGCGGTGAGCACAGCCAACATTCCTGAAACGCCCACTGGCCCACACTCTGGGGCCAGGCTCTCGGTGGGGCCAGGAGCTCTTTGGTCGTCCACTCTCAATGAAGCGGCCACGCGGGTTCCAGCGTCACACCACCACAATCACTGCACTCGGCGCGGAGGAGCCCCGGGATGGTGTGAAGATCCCCAGATCCTTGATTTGCGCCGGGTTGCTGCCTGGAGAACCAGACCTCCAGTAGCTTCTCCGTCCCTTCGAGAAAAGGTGCAGCTTCCATCACCGTGAGACTAGCAAACAACCAACAACCACAGAAAATCAACTAAATTAAATCTCTTCTCCCGCCGCTGCTTCGGATTGTTCCAGCTGTTACTAAGTTCAGGTTCCTTTTTTTTTTTTTGCTATAATTTTATATTAACTTTTTTTAAAAAAAGGATTAATAAAATTTTCCCTGCTTTGTGAGTGAAAGTTGAACATGAGTCTGTTGGAAATAGAGGCAGATATAGAGTTGTCTCTTGTAGTCCGCTGTTTCCCCGTTAAAGAGACCAGAGCGAGCGCTAGCTAATGTCGCCGGCCATACTATGGAAGCCGATAACTTTTATAGGCCTGGGTTGTGACTACCAACCATGACCTGCCCAGTTAGAAAATTCTGATCAGATCACCCTATGAGGTTGCTTTCATTAAGTTTTATTACAGAACCCCTAATTCATCCACAAATACATGTGGTTTTAAAAGTCCTTTTACACACAGTAGTGGATTTTCCTCTTTTCAGTCAACCCTTTGGAGCAAGCGAGATGAAAAGTATTGCCCCCTGTAAAGCCAGTAGCCGCGGCCACCATCACAGCCACCTGGCCCGTGCAGGTTCACATTAGATTTGGACAGACGGTAATGAAACAATGGAGCCAAGAACTGGTGGGCCATTACCTTTAATCCTAGCTCCCACCTGGCGGGCGAGAAAATACACACAGTGGGAAAACACTTTCCTTCTTTCCTTTCCATTCAGGACTCCCAAAGCCATTGACTTATCCTAGATGTATTGCTAAAATGAAAGGTTTCTATCTCACCAGCCTTATTCACCTTTGTTCCCTATCTCCTTCTCTTTGCACAAACTCTGCACAAACTGGCTTCTCCTTCAGCACTCTGCCATCTTGGCTGCCTCTCTTCTGCAATGCTCATGGCAGGAACCAAGTGAGAGAGAGCCCCCAGTCTGCCTTATTTTATAGTGTAGAAATTAAAGCCTTTAAGGCAGTGGTTCTCAAAGTGTGCCAGGGCACATTGGTGCACCCTAGAAGATTTCCAGGTGCGCCCTATGGTATTCCAGAGAAATATGTACATGTTGGGGACCAAAAAACCAACACGGTTTTTGGAGTTTAGATTTTTGGGGGACAGAGATCTGGGGAATTGGCTGTAAGGTGACAGTCTGCCCAACCCCCAACTCACTTGCCTGATTAGGTTGCAAAAGGCTGTTAAGCTGTGGTGCTGGATTGTTTACACTACCCCCCAATGTTCCCTGGAAAGACTGGAGGCAAGTTTCTTTTATCCTTTGTTTGCTGTAAAGTTAAGATGATATGTATGTTGGGGGTTTTCTGCACTCAACACAATTAAGAGTAAAAAGAGAGGAATTCTTCAATGTATTGACAAAGAAATTAGAGTTTGCCTTTCAAATATATGCCCAAACATTGAAGAAATTGATAGGACACATCAGGCTCATGTTTCTCATAAACACAAGAATGAAAAAACTTAACACATTCATGCTGGGACCTGCCGGATTACTAAATCTTACTAAGAATGTATCTATATATATAAAAAGATAACTTTTTTTTTTTAACCCCTCTTTTTTATGAATTCTAAAAAGCATAACTATGAATTCTAAAAAGCATAACTCAAAAAATATAACAAAAATGCTTTTTAATGTTAGAATAAATTTAATTTTGTCGTATTTCGTTCAATTATCATGAAAGCACACTTGGACTTTATATATATTTTTCTTTAATATTTGACTTAATTATTATAACACATTTCTCAGAAATTTGTATATAGTGCACCAACAATTATTTGTAGGACTTTAAATGCACCCCAACTTCAAAAAGTTTGAGAACCATTGCTTTAAGCCAATATACAAATAAGGAAGTCTCTGATACAAAGCCACTTATCTGAGGCATAAATGGGATTCCTCATAAGAGTGCACCACCCTACATCATGCAACAGTCAAGGATATGGAGAAAAGCTTAGGTTTGAGAAGATCTTAGTATTAGAAGGGTGTTGAAAAAAATCTTAGTATTAAAAGGGTGGGAAAAGCTTAGTCTTAAAACTAAGCCTTAGGCGATAAAGATCTTGCCAGCTTACAGCCTGTCTCCCACACCCAATGCAAACTATAAGCGAGCAAACGTATATATCATATTTACAAACTTATTTGACTAACACCCCCTCTATACAGACATGGAAACTGAGAATGAGAAAAGATCAATGATCTTCCCAAATTAGTCAGCCAGACTGTCTTCTGACCCAACTCTTTCTCCTCAAATGGCTTCGCAATCCTTGTTATTAAATTCAGTTTGTCCCTTTCAGATAATTTCTAAGAAGTGAACTATCGTTTATTTTATTTATGGAGACTTCGTCATGTGTTAGTTGGTCCTATGCAAAACTATATATGAATTTAACACAATCACCCTTCCATTTTTTGAGGTTAGTCTCATATTTTTTTCAAGAGCTTAAACTGAAGAAATTGATAAAGTCAGGCTTGAAACTCATGTTTATCTGACTACAAATTTATTATCATTTCCCTACACTGAAAATATATTTTTAAAAAGCTATTAGTTGTCAATATGCAAGAAGAGTAGTGGTTATGTTTGAGGATAGTTGAATTAACCTGTTAATTAGCTGACAAAGTTCTAATAGTAACCTCTAATTCAACATTCCTGGGTCTTTCAATCTTGGTGGAAATAAATTAAACTTTCAGGACATTGTCCTTAGAAAAAGATTTCAGAAACAGAATTTAGGGGTTTTCTGACTCCTGTCTCCATAGAGTTATATCATGGTTGATACCATGGATAACCAAACACAGAACACGTCTGAATTTGTGAAGACTATGTATCAAAATTAGTCATTGATGTAATTGTCTAAAAAGGATAATTAGGCCCTGGCCGGTTGGCTCAGCGGTAGAGCGTCGGCCTGGCGTGCGGGGGACCCGGGTTCGATTCCCGGCCAGGGCACATAGGAGAAGCGCCCATTTGCTTCTCCACCCCCTCCCCTCCTTCCTCTCTTTTTCTCTCTTCCCCTCCCGCAGCCAAGGCTCCATTGGAGCAAAGATGGCCCGGGCGCTGTGGATGGCTCCTTGGCCTCTGCCCCAGGCGCTAGAGTGGCTCTGGTTGCCGCAGAGCGACGCCCCGGAGGGGCAGAGCATCGCCTCCTGGTGGGCAGAGCGTCGCCCCTGGTGGGCGTGCCGGGTGGATCCCGGTCGGGGGTCGGGCGCATGCGGGAGTCTGTCTGTCTCTCCCCGTTTCCAGCTTCAGAAAAATACAAAAAATAAAAATAAAAAAAATAAAAAAATAAAAAAAAAATAAAAAGGATAATTAGTCACTAGAAGGAGGGCCATTTTTACATGCTTGTTGGGGTGTTGACAGTGGCGTGGCATTTTACTAAACATGGTTTCATTTTAATCTTCACAACACATATACAAGGTAGGCCTTGAACCATATATATTTTATAGACCAGATAACTGTAGATCAGAGAGGTCCAGTAACTACCATTAGGTCACTCAATTTATACTGTGTCTAACAACAACAACAAAAATAATTATATGAGATTCCAAAGCATATGATTTTTCTACCCTCTCATGCTGCTATGTAAGCAAATGCCAATACTGTTAATGTAGCATTTGTCCACTTAAGCAGTGTTTGCTTAATTTAAACAGTAACATGTATAGAGGTGTTTTTCAAGTGGATAGTTTAAATCAGTGGTGGGATTTAGCCAGTTTGCACTGGTTCAGCAGAACCGATACCTAATTCTTTGTTGAATTTGGCAAACCAATTCTTAAAATGGCACTTGTAATCAGGGTTCTAAAATGGGTGCTTGGACAGCTGCCCAATGTGGAACTCACAAATTTATATTCCTTACTCTTTTTTAACATTCATCTGTGCAACAGTGTATTCTAAGCACCCATAGTTATATTTGTTCTGTCTATAGGTGAAAAAAACCTGACAGAGCTATGCTTGTAAAATTTATTTATTCATCTCATAAAACTCATTATACCTTTGATGAAATAATACATTTTAGTTACCTCATGTTTGTGACTTCAGTAAGGAAACATATAATATAGAAAGTGCCAAACAATGAGGGGGTGACAAGCTGTCACTGGAAATATCTTAAATAACAGTTTTATTGTTTTTGTCAGGTATTATTTAAAATTTTTCATTAATGTTTTAAAAATCTAGTTTTGTGTACCTCTTTTATTGTTCTTATTTAAATATTAAAAGCATAAAATAATAAACTACCTTTCGGAATATCATTCTTTTTATTTTTTATTATTATTATTTTTTTTGTATTTTTCCGAAGCTGGAAACGGGGAGTCAGTCAGACAGACTCCCGCATGCACCGACTGGGATCCACCCGGCATGCCCACCAGGGGGCAATGCTCTGCTCATCTGGGGCGTTGCTCTGTTGCAACCAGAGCCATTCTAGCGCCTGAGGCAGAGGCCACAGAGCCATCCTCAGTGCCCGGGACATCTTTGCTCCAATGGAGCCTTGGCTGCGGGAGGGGAAGAGAGAGACAGAGAGGTAGGAGAGGGTGAGGGGTGGAGAAGCAGCTAGGCTTTTCTCCTGTGTGCCCTGGCCAGGAATCGAACCCAGGACTCCTGCATGCCAGGCCAACGCTCTACCACTGAGCCAACTGGCCAGGGCCTCGGTATATCATTCTTTTATAGTTAAAATGGTCATTAGGGCAGAGAAGTAGTTGTTAAATTATTTGAATCCCACCACTAGTTTAAATACATCTCCTTGTGCAGTTTATCTGGCTATATGTGAAGAAAGCATATACTTTGATTTGGACTAGATTTATAGTCTACTTTTTCTGGAAGCATGGCTATAAAGAGAAAGATAAAGCTGCAGTAGGAGATAGGAACATAGGATGAATGGAAGCTTATTTATTATTTTGGGCTGACACACCTGGAACACAGAATTTGCTGACAGGAAGGAGCCCACAAGATGGATAAGAAGAAAATATCTGTGTGAGAGGGACTTATATTTAGAGCAAAATCCCAGAGAATAAAAAAGGAGGAAATAAGACCTACAGTCAGAGAAAAGGACTTTTTTATGACAGAAAAAGTTGTTATCTTCCTCAGAAGCAAAAAGAATAAAGATGCTGAAGGATCAAAGGACCTAGAGTACTCACAACAATTTTTTTTTTGGGGGGGGGGGAGAACAAAGTTAGTGGACTTACTATCAGGGCTGGGATATAATTCTGCTTTGCTTACAAACTAATGTGTTATTTTATTGTACTTCTGTGAATATTGGGATAATATGTAAGACTCCTGGGTCAGAGACCCAGGCTTTTACCATATCGTCAACATCAGGAAATTTGTGTCACTTCCTCTTGCCTTTCAAGAATCTCTGGGAAGCACAGTAGGCTCTGAAGGAAGCCTGCACACGGAGTGGAGTGCATTCCAAGCAAGGGGAGGAAGTAACTGATGTTTCTATAAACTGGCAAATGAACAGTCACAATATACAATGGAATATCATTCACCAGTGAAAAGGAAGTTCCTTTGATATACACTACAATATGGATGAACCTCAAAAACAGTATGCTATGTGAAAAAAAAAGAGAGGAAAAACAACATATTGTACGACCCAATTCATATGGAATTTCTGGTAGGTGCAGATGTATAGAGACAGAAAGCAAAGCAGTAGTCACCTAGAGCTGGAAATGAGAGTGTGGTGGAGTTAGGGAGAGTGTGAGAGGTTTAAGTAGTTGAGACTGGATAGCCCTTATTTTTCCAATACTGTTGTGGAAGAGAAATTTATTTTCTAACAATGGCTAGCAGAGAATGAAATAGGCATAGGGCATTTGAGGAAAGAAGTGAGTTTCGAAAGTGAGAATGTGAGAATAGAAAAGGGCAAGCATAAGGTCTTTTGAAGAGCATTAAGGAGTTGTTGAGGTCAGAGGCTATGTGTTTTGGAGAGAGTGTTCTGTGATATTTTATTCTGTTGTCTAAACTGCTTCATACCTTCTCTGCAGTTTTGACAGCATCTTTTGCCCCTTGGTTTGAATCTTACTTTTTGGTTTTCTCCTTGATCTCTTTCCTGAATTCCTCTTCCTCTTTCCATCTCTTAAATGTCATCCTTCCCTAGAGTATTTTAAGCATTCCCATAGGTAAATGGGACACTCTTGTGTGACTTAAACCACGTTGGTAACTGCTGTCTCAGCAGAGATGAAAATAGGATTTTCAACAATCTGCTATACATTTTCACCAAGTATCATAGGCATGTCTGAATCAATATATTGTCAGATGAACTCAGGATCCTTTCAACCCTCAATCTTCCCTGTTTACCCCTGTAAACTGATTTACCAGCTCAGCATTGATTTCTCCCTCTTCCTCTCATTCCTCCCCGTGCCCGGCCATCGTTGTTTCTCCGATCAACGCTCAAGTCCACTTCCTCTCCCCTTTCCTGTCGCATCTGCCCTTGTGAACTTTCACATTCTCTTTCCCATTTCAGCAGACTCCTAACTGGCATTAGTTTCTCTTGATTCCATCTATCCAAGTTTAAAGTACAGGTTTGATCAGTTCAGCCCAGAAGGTGACTCACTCCTTTTGGTTCAAGTCAGTTCTTTTTAACATGATGAACAAAACTACAGTCTGGCCTCACTGTACAAACTTAGCTTGACCACCATGTTAACCAGAGTACATTGACTTCACCCTCAAGGAGCTTGTGGTCTAGGAGAGGAAAAGTAAAATGTGATATGGACCTTAATATTATTTATAATAGTACCATCACCTCCCTAAAAAAATGAATTAGGACTTTAGAGACAACCACAAGACAAACATAAATAAATAAATGAGGAGATGGGGCTGAAAAAATTATAAGAATTAGTAAACAAAAGACATATCATATGATACTTTGTATTGCCACGAATTTGGCTGTAAGTATCATGTGAGGGAAATAAATGCTGTCATCGGGGCATAAACACAGTACATGGGGCACAAAATATAGGAGTCCTCTAACTCAGAAACAGCTTCAGGGAGGAATAGAATCTTTTGAGCAGAATCTTTAGTGAGAAATTATAAATTAGCAGGTAATGGGTCAAGGAGAGAACAAATTGATGCTGAGGGTTAGTTGTGAGTGTCTTAGTCTCCATTTTAAAAGCTGTTCAGATAGGAAGCAAGCAGCTGCTAGATACTTGTTTTTGTTTTTTATTTAGATTTTATTTACTGCTTTTTTAGAGAGAAGAGAGAGAGAAAAAGGTGAAGTGAGAGGGAAAAGTGGGAAACATCAATTCATAATTACTTCTCATATGTGCCTTGATCTGGCAACCCAGGGTTTCGAACCAGTGACCTCAGCATCCAGGTCAACACTTTATCCACTGCGCCACCACAGGTCAGGTGCTAGATGTTTGTCAAATGAGTGATTGAATAAACAATGTGCTCTTGGGCAATTTATATAACATCTTTGGGTCAGGCTTTTAATTTATAGTAGGCGAGAACTGAACTAGGGATTGGCAGTCTGTGTTCTCAGGTCTACACGCTGATCTGCCCTCCCCTTTCTCCTGCCCTCTCACCTCCCTGGTCAGCACCCACACTGAGCCACAATTCCCTCACTCCCTCAAACCTAACAGGTGCTAACAGAACCTTTGGAACTATTAAAGTATATTATTTTCTCAACTCTTTGGGACAGTTCTTAGAAAAAAACAATATAGACCAAGGGGCCATCAATGAAATGAGAAAAAGCAGTGAAAGAAGCTTATAAAGGAGTAGTGGATTTAAACATTTTAATGTAATTTTTTGTATGTAACAGCATAATGATGTCCTAGCAGTCTTTCTTCAGTTTACTTTTATTGATTTTAGAGAGGAAGGTGGAGAGAAAAAGAAACATCAGTATGTTGTTCCACTTATTTAGGCATTCATTGGTTGCTTCTTGTATGTGCCCTGACTAGAAATGAAACATGCAACCTTGGCATATTAGGACGATGTTCTAACCAATGGAGCTAACCGGCCAGGGCTGTACCAGCAGTCTTTAAGACTTGGTTCATGAAACTCATATTAGTTGGAGATTTTACCCTATGTCATTTGATCCTTTAGTACACATATTCATAAGACCAGTGTCTTTCTCGCATAAACCTGCAGTCATCTGGTAACAATAACATCTGCATTGGAGAAAAAGCTGGCGTTGGGGGAGACAGCAGGAGGGCTCCTAATGCACGTGCCAGGAAGTCTGAGGGCCTTGGGCTGTAATTTGATTAGAGCTCTTCAGCTGCATTGCCTGTGCTAACTGTTGGGCTCAATTCAATTTGCAGCAATTAAGGTGACAGGAGCAAATGCACAAAAGTCATATTTTAAAGCAGATCCATGGAGAGAAATAGGCATTGCCTGTGTTTTCTCATCCTACATTTT
Source organism: Saccopteryx leptura (assembly GCF_036850995.1). Classification (NCBI taxonomy): domain Eukaryota; kingdom Metazoa; phylum Chordata; class Mammalia; order Chiroptera; family Emballonuridae; genus Saccopteryx; species Saccopteryx leptura. Next base: position 168,847,078 of record NC_089506.1, read on the forward strand.
TAAAATGATGAGAAGGAGAATGGTCCCGACTGTGGGAAAGGGGAGCATGTGGGCTAACACAGCAAACGGTGGAAGGAACAGTCTGGAGTGGGTTGCCTGTTGGGGCTGCAGAGTCACAGCCTGGGAGCCCCAGAAAACACACCTTGTTGTGCTGTCTTCCCATATCTCCAGATGTCGGCTAAATGGATGAGCAACTGAAGGACTTGTAGTGTTATAAAGTAGTGTAGTCCACAGGTTACAGAAGAAATTTTAGGAGGAGCTTTTATTAATATTAATATTAAGCCAACAAGGCATACACGGACGGGGTATAGCTCACCCAAACTGTGCAGCATACATCATAGTCCTGAGGCTGGTTCTATAGACATGATCACATACTGGTTGGGGGAAAAGGAGGGGGAGCATGGTACAAAAGACATTTACTGATAAGCTTACAAATATTTATCTATAGGATCTATTAAAAGGAAAAACATTCCTACATATTAACACCGCAAGATAACACAGTAGTAATAAATGTTTTACATACCCAACACAGTAGTGGTAAATGTTGTTTTACATTTCAACACAGTAAGCAATAAATGTTTTTTTATATATCAAAGACAGTCCCAAATCTTCTAGGGCAGTGGTCCCCAACCTTTTTTGGGCCACGGACCGGTTTAATGTCAGAAAATATTTTCACGGACCGGCCTTTAGGGTGGGACGGATAAATGTATCACCTGACCAAGACAAGCATCAAGAGTGAGTCTTAGATGGATGTAACGGAGGGAATCTGGTCATTTTTAAAAAATAAAACATTGTTCAGACTTAAATATAAATAAAACGGAAATAATGTAAGTTATTTATTCTTTCTCTGCGGACCGGTACCAAATGGTAAGCGGCCCGGGGCTTGGGGACCACTGTTCTAGGATTTACAACCCATCTCTGTCGCCACAATAGTGGGAAATGAAATGTTTAGCTTAAGATAAGGAAAGAAGCTAAATGAAATTACCTTTGCTAAGAGTGTTGGGGCTAGCTTATTAGGAAACCTAATAAACTAGTCCCCACTTGCTTAGTTTACAAGTTTTATACATATAAAGAATTTTGAAAGGGATGAATATAAGAAAGCATATAAAATGTTACAGAATACAGGTTTCTCAAGAAAGGGAAGTGGCCTCATGACCCCTGTGTCTAGAGGTTTGTGATCCCTGTGTCTAGAGGTATACATCACTTTCAGGACTCCAGGAGGGGAGGAAGAGTTATAGGAATTTTTAATTAAGATATGTAAACATTGTCTCCTAAACACTCTTAAGGAAGGGGAAAAGGAAGTTTCAGGTAAGTTCTACCTTCTTTGCTCTGTCTAGCAAGTGGCCTCAGTCCTTCCAGAGAACTATAGTTAAACTTGAATCTCTTTCTCTTGTTTTTTTTTTTTTTTTTTTTTCCTCCTCAGAAAGGAGGGGTAAGGGGGGCCTGGCTCTTCCTTTTGAAATACCAGTATCAGCAGTTATTTACTTATTTATTTATTTGTTTGTTTGTTTTTTACAGAGACAGAGAGTGAGTCAGAGAGAGGGATAGACAGGGACAGACAGGAATAGAGAGAGATGAGAAGCATCAATCACCAGCTTTTCATTGCACATTGCAACACCTTAGTTGTTCATTGATTGCTTTCTCATATGTGCCTTGACCGTGGGCCTCCAGCAGACTGAGCAACCCCTTGCTAGAGCCAGCAACCTTGGGTTCAAGCTGGTGAGCTCTCGCTCAAACCAGTGAGCCCACGCTCAAGCTGGCGACCTTGGGGTCTCGAACCTGGGCCCTCTGCATCCCAGTCTGACGCTCTATCCACTGTGCCACCGCCTGGTCAGGCTGTTTTTGTTTTTTTTTTGTTTTTTACAGGGACAGAGAGAGAGTCAGAGAGAGGGATAGATAGGGACAGACAGGAACAGAGAGAGATGAGAAGCATCAATCACCAGCTTTTCATTGAGCATTGCAACACCTTATTTGTTCATTGATTGCTTTCTCGTATGTGCCTTGACCGTGGGCCTTCAGCAGACCAAGTAACCCCTTGCTCGAGCCAGCGACCTTGAGTCCAAGCTGGTGAGCTTTTTGCTCAAACCAGATGAGCCCGCACTCAAGCTGGCAACCTCGGAATCTCGAACCTGGGTCCTTCCGCATCCCACTCCGATGCTCTATCCACTACGCCACTGCCTGGTCAGGCTACAGTTTTGCAGTTCCTTGATACCTTATCACTATAGGAACTGGAATCCCAGGGCAGCCTTTGGGTCAGAGATGTGATAAAAATCCTAGGAGAGATTTGGTTTTTAGCACTGAGTCTTCTAGCCCAGAGCACATGAAACTATGGGAAATTATGCAGCACAGCAACAAACCACAGGGCGCTGGGCCTTTGACAAAGATTTCAGCTGCTGGTAGCATTGTGGACTACCTTCTTACTATTTTACAAGGTGTGGATTTAATTAGTTTATTAAATCTGAAGAGAAATATAGCAATAGGTATGTTTAAATATTAAAAAAACCCATCAACCAAAATTATCCTCCTATTTTTAAAGCTCTAAAAACACCATGGTGATTGAACATTTTATTGCTTCTAAAAATTGAAGTCCTAGTCCATTCTATATAAAACTATAAATTCTTGACAGTGTATATATGTTCAATTCATTGGAAATTTTTTTTTTGAAATGTCAGTTAAATTTTAAGTAGGAATTTGTGTTGCTTCATGGAACGAATACTACTGTGTTTGATGAATTTTAATCACTTTTATTTTTGCTCAAAATTGGTTTCTGAAAAGATTCATGTTATTCCAATAATATCTGGAAAATATGTAGCCCTGGGTTTCTTCCTGAAGCCAGCAGGCGCCCTTCCTTCTACTGCGTTTTGCCTGGGGGAGCGTGCACATGGCTGCTCTCCCACTGCGTCCACGGCCAGTGCACTGTGGTGAGCATCGCTTTCCAGTTCAGGGCTTTTGTTCCCCAGGATAAGGAACGCAGGCAAAGGAGTTGTGCAAATGGCCACAGTCTGGAATTTTCTGGCATCATTTATTTGGTAATTAGAATTGATTCCACAATTTTTTTTTAATTTTTTTTATTTATTTTTTACAGAGACAGAGAGTGAGTCAGAGAGAGGGATAGACAGGGACAGACAGGAATGGAGAGAGATGAGAAGCATCAATCATTAGTTTTTCATTGCGCGTTGCAACACCTTAGTTGTTCATTGATTGCTTTCTCATATGTGCCTTGACTGCGGGCCTTCAGCAGACCGAGTAACCCCTTTCTGGAGCCAGCGACCTTGGGTTCAAGCTGGTGGGTTCTTGCTCAAACCAGATGAGCCCTCAGGGTCTCGAACCTGGGTCCTCTGCATCCCAGTCCAACGCTCTATCCACTGCACCACCGCCTGGTCAGGCTGATTCCACAATTTTTTATTGACTGCCTACTATGAGCAAGGTTTGGAGGTAGGCTCTAGGTGACCAAAGCAACAATCTAGTGTGAAGCTAAGAATTTTGCCCTCATACTCCACAGAAGGCACTGGCTCAACGCATCTCCTGTAGTCATGCTACTGAAATGGAGAGAAAAAGATTGCAGAACCTCATTTCCCTTTGCTTGGTCACTAATATCTTCACTTGTAATCTTAGCTCTAAGTTATAAACCTGAATTTGAAACTTGAGTAGTTCACTGTTATTGATCTTTCTAGTCAGCCACAGCTAGCCTGGGTGGTTGCTCAACTTATAAAATATTTAAAATTGAATGTCTGAGTTCCAGAAATCTAACTCTGTGACACACTGATGAACCAATCAACTGGGGAAAAAAATCCTTTCCGAAGAGTCTGGAAGAGAAAGAGTGAAATTCTGATGGTAGGGCTAAGCTGTGGTGTGCAGAGTCCATACTGAGATGAGGTAGGGAAGGTACCTGCATTTTGTGCTCCTGCCCCACATGTCTACGCTGGGGACATTTCTGACAACAGAATTAGTAAACCCCTTGGCTGTACAAATCTCAATATAACATGTGTTGCATCTACGATGATGTTTTTGTTAATAAGTTCTCCACTATCTGTGGTCTCATCTGGGCAAGATCCAAACCTTATTCTTTACATATCCAGCAAGTAAGGCTCACAGTTAGAAATTCTGATTGAATATCACAACCCCATCCTCACACTCTAGTTCTCACTCTAGTCTTGGTCCTTTTTCTTAGCAAAGTCTCTCTGTTCTCCAGTGCCATGCTCCTCCCCCACTCCTATCCTACCTCCTAGCTCCCACCCTCGCTGCAGCTAGACAAGTTCTCCATATACTTTCAGGTCTGAGCTGAGATGGACCTGCCTCTGGAATCCTTTCCCCACCTTGTGTGGCCTTCAGAATAGGTACCTGCCCTTTCAAGGAGCTCTCAGGCTGTTCCCTAATACTTCTGTCACAGCTTGTAGCGCACTGTTGATTATTGTCTGTCTATTTATATCAAGAAAAAGTCCATGAGTGCAGAGACCATTCTGGTTCACTACTGAGTTTCCAGCACATAATAGTCATTCCATTATATTTACTGAATAAATTAATGAATGGATATATCTGGTAGAATATATCCTCCTCATTACTTAAATGAAATATTTTGATAATGTAACATATATTGTGGAAAATTAGTGAAATTTTCATTAACTATTGCTCTTACACCTACTACTCTTCCCTCCATTCTTCCTAAAAACATCTAACTTCCAAGAAAATTCACTCTCCTATCCAGCCAGTCCTTGGAGAGTCACACATGACCTGTTCTGAACACAGGCATTTACCCTTATATTATACTCAAATGAATATGCATAAACATCATATTTAGGCCAAAGCTTGACACTTCATAAAAAAAAAAAGCCACAAAATATGGTGATGAAATTCTAGTGGGTGAGAAGCCCTGCCTTTGCAAGGGGAGGAATGCTCAGAGGAACAGGTATATTTAGAAGACAGTGAGGATTTCCCATTAGGGAAGCCAGACATGGTTGTACATGTTGGCTCTGGACAATCCCAAGGAGTACTTGCATAGACTGATGTGTGAATAACACCCCTTGAAAGGGAATTGCAAAGCAGCTGTGGTAAAGCGCTAGCCTTGGCAAGTGATTATGAGGAAAATCCACACTATTTTTTGCATGCCAAAAAGTAATTTGTTTTATTTTTTTCTGGGAGAATAAGAGGTGGAAATAAAGTTAAGTATTGGCCATTCTCTTCCATTATATTTGTTATAATGTCCCTCCTTTAACAGGACTGGAGACAGCCCATCTGCTGATACTTGGCAGGTGTGATGCATAGAGGAAACACTGATTACATTTGTGTTGGTTGGTGGGCATCCCACAAAATCCATGGTTAGAATAAAATGCAGTGGATGATGGAATGGTAGCCAAAGTTTTCAACTTACTCTGACACAACAGTCTTTCCCCCGCCCCTTGTACTTAATTTTAAAAAGTCAGAAAGTATAGCCTGACCAGGCAGTGGCGCACAATGAATAGAACTTCGAACTGGGACGTAGAAGACCCTGAGGTCACCGGCATAAACATGGGCTCATCCAGCTTGAATGAGGGGTAACTGGCTTGAGTGTGGGGTCATAGACATGACTCCATGGTCACTGACTTTAGCCCAACGGTCACTGGCTTGAGCAAGGGGCCCTTGCTCAAGCCGTAGCACCTCCTCCCACCCCTGTCAAGGCACATATGAGAAAGCAATCAATGAATAACTAAGGTTCTGCAATGAAGAATTGATGCTTCTCATCTCTCTCCCTTCCTGTCTGTCTGTCCCTTTCTCTGTCTCTGTGATACACACACACACACACACACACACACACATACACACACACACACACATCAGAAAGTATAGGTCAAGAAATTTTTTCAATTAAATTTTTAGTAAGTAAACTATGTAACTCAATCATGAATTCAAGAAAACTTAGTATCCTTTTTTAAATTTTTATTTATTTAATTATTTGATTTTAGATTTTATTTATTCATTTTAGAGAGAGGGGACAGAGAGAGAGGCTGAGAGAGAGAAGGAGGGGAGGAGCAGAAAGCATCAACTCTCATATGTGCCTTGACCAGGCAAGCCCAGGGTTTCGAACCGGCAACCTCAGCGTTTCAGGTCAACGCTTTACCCACTGTGCCACCACAGGTCAGGCAAACTTAGTATTCTTTTAAGGAAATATCACATGAAAATTGATTTTCAAGAACAGAGTGATAAAATCCCCTAAATATTATAATCTATTTTCACATTTTATTTGACCATGTCCAAGAAATAAAAAAGGGGGAGAAGATATTTTATATTTAACCCTTTGAAAAGATGAATTTGTGGTATTTTTTTAAAAAAAAATCATTCATTTTAGAGAGGTAGGGGGTAGAGAGAGAGAGAGCGAGAGAGAGATAAGGGCAGGGAGAAGAACAGGAAGAACTAGCTCCCATATATGCCTTGACCAAGGCAAGCCTGGGGTTTTGAACTGGTGACCTTAGCATTCCAGGTTGACGCTTTATCCACTGCACCACTACAGGTCAGGCCAAGTTTATGTTTCTTGACAATGTTCTAAATAATTGAAGGGAGAAAATAAAATAATTTGATTTTTTGTATCAATATAGTTTTTCTGTATCTTGACAATTGTCATCATTTGAGGTATCTTCTTTTATTTTGATTATATCTACTCTATTCTGCATTCCTCACCCTTTTCTACCTATTGTGAAAACATTTTTATAGATTTTAAATTCACCTTTCAACACTAGCTACTTTGAGAACTTACAACTTCATACTAAAATACTGTTTTTCAAAAAGGGGAGATACTTCTGAAAAATATGCTATTGGAGGAATTAACAGTGTAAGAAAAATTTCAATGCAATGTTAAGGTTGTTGAAGTTTTGTTTCTTTTATGTTTTGAATTGACATTTTTCACACATCTTTACCACAAACTTTTTATTAGCTAAAAATATCTTATGCACGTTGGTAATCTACAGTGCTACCCAAAATGTGTTTTCTCTGATATTCTGTTAAGATAAAAACACCAAAAATGGTAGCTTTTTATTCTTATCAAATAGTCCTTTAAGAATAGACATAGAGAAACTAGGACAGAAAGACCAAAAACTCAGACAATATAGTGAAACCAGGTGACAAGGTATCCCTGTGAAGCCCGAAATACAAATGCATGAGGACAAACTAATGACAATTCCAAGAGCCACATAAGAGGAAGCAAGTGGAAGAGACAGACCCAAGAATGAGAGAACACTCAAATCTCTGAACTTTCCAAGTTATTGGAAGGTGATCGGCTAATACAAGATGAACAGCTGAAACCGTGAGGGATTTCTGCCATCTAAACTTCTGATAAGTGCAAAGCCTGCATTCACAGTAAGGTCTGAAGTGATGAATGCATTCAAGGTCCTATGAACTCCTGAAATTAATATCTGAAGTCCCTTAGAGTGAAAGTTCCATATTTAAGAGAAACTGCTAGGAAGAGACTCCAATAATCAGAGTAAAGATGGTAGAGGCAAGGGTATGAAGTTCCAGATAGAAGAGATCTCAGAAAGTATAAAGTCATATTTTTAATACTTCATGAAAAAGAAGAAGAAGGAGAAGGAGAAGAAGAAAAGAAGAGGAAGAAGAAGAAGGGGGAGGAGGAAGAGGGGAGGAGGAGGAGGAGGAGGAGGAGGAGGAGAAGAACTTGAAACTAGAAAAGATATCCTGGCCTATCACTCTTGTCAATAGAGTGAAGGGAAATAGGAAGTACAAGCCTCCAGTTATGAAAAGTGAAATAAGTCATGGGGACGTAAGCATAGGAACAATAGTTAATATTATCATGATAACGTTGCACAGTGACAGATGGTTACTAGACTTATTGTGGTGATTGCATCATAAGGAATTTGTCAAATAGCTATATACACCTGAAACTAATATATTAATTAAAAAAAAACCAGTTGGCTCAGTGGTAGAGCGTCGGCCTGGCGTGCAGGAGTCCCGGGTTCTATTCCCGGCCAGGACACACAGGAGAAGCGCCCATCTGCTTCTCCACCCCTCCCCCTCTCCTTCCTCTCTGTCTCTCTCTTCCCCTCCCGCAGCAGAGGCTCCAATGGAGCAAAGATGGCCCGGGCACTGAGGATGGCTCTGTGGCCTCTGCCTCAGGTGCTAGGATGGCTCTGGATGCAACAGAGTGACGCCCCAGAGGGGCAGAGCATCGCCCCCTGGTGGGCATGCCAGGTGGATCCTGGTTGGGCGCATTCGGGAGTCTGTCTGACTGCCTCCCAGTTTCCAGCTTCGGAAAAATGCAAAAACAACAACAACAACAAAAAACAAACAAACAAACAAAAAAACCAGTTTGGCTTAAAATTAAGCAGCAACAGAGAGGTGTCTCAGTTAATTCTAATATAAAATGATTATTAGGGCACAGAAAATCAGTAGCAGAATAAGATTCCTTTATGCAGTGAACACATGCCAGGACCATATACCCACAAAATTCATGAAACTATAGCTTACTGTTGCAAAATAAACTAAGGTTAAAAAAACATAGAAGAACAATGTAAATCTAAAGTTGAAAAACTCTTATGTATGTATAACTGTGCAACCCAAAGAAGAAACCAAAGCAATGGAAGAAAATAAATACAAAACATTCTAAATCAGGAAAACATTCTTCAAGTTGGAGAAAGAAAAAGACTTTAACTTAAAAGAAAAATTACTTGCCCTCATCAATGCAAAAAGAGCTAGTCATTTATTTGGAAAAGAATCCAGATGGAGGAGAAAGAGAATAAGAAGAAGGGCAGAGAAGGGAGAGAGAGACCTTATTTGGATACTGATTCAAACAGACAGACAACAAATTTTAACATGTTAAGACAATTGGATATTTGAAACAGAATATTTGATAATATAAAGAATTGTAATATAATAGGCATAATAATGACATTGTAGTTAAGATTTCTAAAAGACCCTTTATCATTTAGAGATATCTCCTTAAATATTTATGAATGAAATTACATGATATCTGATATTTGCTTCAAAATAATAAAGAAGAAGGGGAAGTAATTAATTGGATAGGTAACAACATTGGTCATTAACTAATAACTTTTGAAGCTGTGTAACAGTTACATGGGATGGTTTATGACATATTGTTTACTTGGAATATTTTTTAAATGACTCACAATACAAAGTTTAAAAATAAATTTTTAATTTTCCTAAATAAATCCAAAGATTTCTAGAGTGCCAGTTTATAAAAATCTTTTTTTTGGGGGGGGGGGGGTGTTGTGTTAGCCTGTTGCAATTATTTGGATGCATCCTCTTTAACATTAATTTAATAAAATTCTTTTAGCATCACTCAACTGAATGCATGTGTATGAGAAGCATTTCATGTTCTTTTCCCCCCCTTTTTTAGGATTGTAGAAAAGGGCTATTACAGTGAACGGGATGCTGCAGATGCTGTTAAACAAATCCTGGAGGCCGTTGCTGTAAGTATGAGGTGGCAGCGGTAGTGTGACTCCTGGTAATGGCTCTCTTACTTTTGTAGAATCTCATTTAAGAAGTACGTATGTATCTGTGACAAGCCATAAAATGTACAGCAAAACCATATAAAATAGTTGCAAGAAAATGTGTTCGATAAATGTATATTTTCCATTGGTTACTCAAACTTTTAAAGATGCAGTCTCTTCTATGTAATGCCATAAGTTTGTTAAAGTATTATATTTTTTATTTTATTATAAAATCAAATCACTTTGGTGCCTATAGCTGTTGTTTTCTCTCTCTCTTTTTGCTTCTTGAGTTTGTTCCTTTATTATTTTTGTTGTTTGTTAGGAAAGTAAGTGGAGGATGGTTGAATGTGATGAATATAGACATTGGAACATAGAGATCATTGATTTTTCTTTCAAGACAAGAGTGAATTAGAAGGAAAAATTTTGACAATTTAATTATTTTAAAGGAAAAAAATCTAAATATTTAAACTGGAATAAAGTTTTATAAGTTAATGACAGAAACATGCATACACATTTACAAAAATATATAATTTCAAAGAGCTTGTCTGGATTGAATTAATAAGGAAATATTTGCCTAGATAATGTAGACTCCATTGCTTTAAAAAAAAAAAAACCCTTTCCATATATTAAATGGTGTCTACTACATGCTGAGACACTTTGGTGACTCATTTATTGAATATAAAGCCAGAACAGATTCTCGGAACAAACACAGTGGTGATCAAGGGGAGATATTTATCATGCTTGGAAACAAATCTATATAAAATATACCCCAAATTAAGATCTGTTCTACTTTTCAGAGTCAGTTATCTAACTAAAATCATTATTCAGTATCTTGAGAAATCAACCACAGTGACAAAAGCACATGTCCTGTGAACTTTAACGACAACCAAAATGGGAAAGAGGGAGGAAGAACGAAAAGACCCTGGTATCTAACTAACTTATGTACCATTGACTAAAAGCAAAAACAGCCTCACTAGCCTTGCATAAGACTGCTAGAAAAAGATTTTTGGACTAACCAAATCCATTATTGAGGTATCAACACTAAATTAAATTGGTTTTATAATTCAGCCCTTCCAAATTATCCCTTCCTGTAAAAGTGGTTTGTTCTTTTTCTCTGGTAAGGAATAAAAAGTTTGAACTGGGGGTGGATAAAAGCTGCAGAGAACACCATTGAATTTTATTCTATATACACAGTGCTGCTCCTGATTATCTGAATATTGAATATCAAATTCATCTTCTCATCATACCCAAAAGAATGACTTCATTCCATATATATATTAATCAATCACAGTATATTTACCATCTCTGGTTTCCTAAAATTGCCAACTAAGGAACGATTTTTTAAAATTAATTTTAATTTGTTATGTTAACATGGATTTAAGTGTCCTACTTAATATAACACCCTCACCCCCCAAACACATGCCCCCCATTATAGCCCCTTTGTCCCCCGCACCCTCTTCCACATTCCCACTGGGATTTGCTGTCCTGTTATCTGTATCTGTGTGTTATGTATATATAGCTTTTCTAATCCTTTCACCTTCTCTGATCCTGTCCCCTCATCCCCCTTCCCTGTGACTTCTGTGCCTCTGGTCCCTGTGACCCCATCTCTGCCTCTATTCCGTTTCTCAGTTCATCTTGTTCATTTGATTTCACTTGTAAGTGAGAGCATATATTTGTCTTTCTCTGCCTGGCTTATTTCACTCAGCATAATAATTTCCAGGTCCATCCATGTCATCACAAAGGTAAGATTTCCTTCTTTTTCATGGCTGCATTGTGTATATGTACCACAGCTTTTTAATCTACTGATCAACTGATGGATATGGTCTGTTTCCAGATCTTGGCTATTGTAAACAATGCTGCAATAAACCTGGAGGTGCATATCTTTTTTTTTTTTTTTTTTTTGAATCAGTGTTTTGGGATTCCTAGGATATATACCTAAAAGTGGGATAGCTAGATCAAAAGACAGTTCCATTTTTAATTTTTTGAGGAAACGCCATACTATTTTCCACAGTGGCTGCACAAGTCTGCATTCCCACCAGCAGTGCAGGAGGCTTCCCTTTTCTCCACACCTTCGCCAGCACTTGTTGTCTCTTGATTTGTTAGTGAGTGCCATTCTGACAGGTGTGAGGTGATATCTCATTGTGGCTTTAATTTGCATTTCTCTGATGATTAGTGACATTGAGAATTTTTTCATATGCCTATTGGTCATCTGTAGGTCCGCTTTGGAGTAGGATCTATTCAATTCCTTTGCCCATTTTTTTTTTTCTTCTGAAGTTGGAAACGGGGAGGCAGTCAGACTCCCGCATGCGCCCGACCGGGATCCACCTGGCACGCCCACCAGGGGGCGATGCTCTGCCCATCTGGGGCGTTGCTCTGTTGCAACCAGAGCCACTCTAGCGCCTGAGGCAGAGGCCACAGAGCCATCCCCAGCGCCCAGGCCATCTTTGCTCCAATGGAGCCTCGGCTGCAGGAGGGGGAGAGACAGAGAGGAAGGAGAGGGGGAGGGGTGGAGAAGCAGATGGGCGCTTCTCCTGTGTGCCCTGGCCGGGAATCGAACCCAGGACTCCTGCATGCCAAGCCGATGCTCTACCACTGAACCAACTGGCCAGGGCCCTTCGCCCATTTTTTAATTGAATTATCTTCCTGGTGTTGAGTTTTAGAAGTTCTTTATAAATTTTAATTATTATCTCCTTATCAGACATATTGGCGATGTGTAGGTTGTCTTTTTACTTTGTTAATGGTGCCTTTAGCTGTGCAAAAGCTTTTTAGTTTGATATAGTCCCATTTGTTTATTTTATCCTCATTTTACTTGCCCATGAAGATATATTGGCAAAAATATTGCTATAAGAGGTATTGGAGAGTTTACTGCCTGTGTATTCTTCCAAGATATCCATGGTTTTGTGACTTACATTTAAGTCTTTTATCCATTTTGAGTTTATTTATGTTAATAGTGTAAGTTGGTGGTCTAGTTTCATTTTTTGCATGAACCTGTCCAATTTTCCCAATACCATTTATTAAAAAGACTGTCTTTACTCCATTGTATACTCTTTACCTCCTTTGTCAAATATCAATTGACCATAAAAGTGCGTTTATTTCTGGCTTCTTTTTTCTGTTCCATTGATCTATATGCCTGTTCTTATGCCAGTACCAAGCTATTTTGAGTACAATGGCCTTGTAGTATAACTTGATATCAGGAAGTGTGATATCTTTCACATTATTCTCATTTTCAAAATTGCTGAGGCTATTTGAGTTTTGTGGGGGGTTTTGTTTGTTTTTTGTTTGTTTGGTTTTTTTTTTTTACAGAGACAGAGAGAGAGTCAGAGAGAGGACAGACAAGAACAGATAGACAGGAACAGAGATGAGAAGCATCAATCATCAGTTTTTCATTGCGACTCCTTAGTTGTTCATTGATTGCTTTCTCATATGTGCCTTGACCGGGGGCCTTCAGCAGATCTAGTAACCCCTTGCTCGAGCCAGCAACCTTGGGTCCAAGCTGGTGAGCTTTTGCTCAAACCAGATGAACCTGCACTCAAGATGGCAACCTCGGTGTCTCGAACCTGGGTCCTTGACATCCCAGTCTGACGCTCTACTCACTGTGCCACCAGCTGGTCAGGCTTGATTTCTTTTTTGTTCCACATAAATTTTTTGGAATATTTGTTCTGTATCTTTGAAGTATGCCATTGGTATTTTAATAGGAATTGCATTGACTGTATAGATTGCTTTGGGTAGTATAGACATTTTAATGATGTTAATTCTTCTATTCATGAACACAGTATATGCTTCCACTTGTTTGTATCTTCCCTGATTTCTTTTTTTAATGTTTTATAATTTTCCAAATACAAGTCTTTTACCTCTTTTGTTAAATTTGTTCCTAGGTACTTTATTTTTTGTTGTTGCAATAGTGAAGGGGGTTGTTTCCTTAATTTTTCTTACTGACAGTTTGTTGTTGGTGTATAAAAATGTCGCTGATTTTTGAATATTAATTTCATATCCTGCCACCTTGTTGAATTCATTTATCAGGTCTAGCAGTTTTTTGACTGAGACTTTAGGGTTTTCTATGTACAGTATCATGTCATCAGCAAATAATGACAGATTTACTCTTTTCCAATTTGGATACTTTTTATTTCTTCTTCTTGTCTGATTGCTGTGGCTAAGACTTCCAGGACTATGTTGAATAAAAGTGGTGAAAGGGAGCACCCCTGCCTTGTTTCTGGTCTTAAGGGGATTGCTTTTAATTTTTGCCCATTGAGTATGATGTTGGCTGTCGGTTTGTCATAGATGGCCTTTATCATGTTGAGGTATGTTCCCCATATTCCCACTTTCCTGAGAGTTTTGATCATGAATGGGTGCTAGATTTTACCAAATGCTATTTCAGCATCTGTTGATATAACCATGTGATTTTTTTTCTTCATTTTGTTTACCTGATGAATCATATTTATTGATTTGCAAATATTGCACCAGCTTTGCCTCCCCAGAATAAATCCCACTTGATCATGATGTATGATCTATTTGATGTATTGCTGGATCTGGTTTGCTTATATTTTGTTGAGAATGTTAGCATATATGTTCATCAGTGATGTTGGCCTATAGTTTTCTTTCTTTGTGATGTCTTTACCTGGTTTTGGAATAATAATAATGCTTGCCTCATAAAATGAGGTTGGAAGTCTTCCCTCCTCTTAAATTTTTTGAAATAGTTTGAGAATGATAGGTGTTAGTTCTTTTTTGAATGTTTGGTAAAATCTGCCTGTGAAGCCATCCAGTCCAGGACTTTTACTTGCTGGGAGTTTTTTGATAACTCTTTCAATCTCATCTGTTGTAATTGGTCTGCTTACGTTTTCTGATTCTTCCAGATTAAGTTTTGGAAGATTGTCTGTTTTTTTAATTTATCTATTTTGCCTAGGTTGTCCAATGTTTTGACATATAGATCTTCATAGTATTTTCTTATGATCCTTTGTATTTCTGTAGTGTCAGTTGTTACTGCTCCACTTTCATTTCTAATTTTATTTATTTGGGTTCTCTTTTTCTCTTGATAAATTTGGTCAAAGGTTTATCAATCTTGTTTACCTTTTCAAAGAACCAGCTGTTGGTTTCATTGATCTTTTGTATTGTTCTTTTAGCCTCTATATCATTTATTTCAGCTCTGATCTTTAGTATTTCTTTCCTTCTACTTTCTCTGGACTTTATTTGTTGTTCTTTTTCTAGTTCTTTTAGGTGCGAGATTAGGTTATTTATTTGAGGTTTTTCTTGCTTCTTAAGGTATGCCAGTAATGCTATGAACTTTTCTCTCAGTACTGCTTTTCTGTGTCCCATAGGTTTTGGGTTCTTGTATGTTCGTTTTCATTTGTTTCAAGGAAATTTTTTTATTTTTCCTTGATCTTATTGTTAACTTGTTATTTAATAACATGCTATTTAGCCTCCAAGTGTTTGAATGTTTTTCAGTTTTTCTATTGTAGTTGATTTCTAGTTTCATGCTGTTGTGATCAGAGAAGATGCTTGATATGATTTCAATTCTCATAAATTGATTGAGACTTGTTTTGTGTCCTAGAATGTGGTCTATCCTAAAGAATGTATCATGAGCACTTGAAAAGAATGTATACTCTGCTGCTTTGGGGTAAAAGTTTCTGAAGACATTAATTAAATCCAGTTGATCTAGTATGTCATTTGAGCCTGCTTTTTCTTTGTTAATTTTATGTCTGGAGAGTCTATCCATTGATGTTAGTGGGGTATTAAAATTCCCTACTATTATAGTATTGCTGTTGATCTTGCCTTTTATGTCCATCAAAATCTGCTTTATATATATTTAGGTGCTACTATATTAGATGTATAAATATTTACAATGATTATATACTCCTGTTGGATTGCTCCTTTTATTAGTATGTAGTGACCTTCTTTATCCCTTACAGTAGCCCTTGTTTTAACCCTTTGAGTACTGAGTATTTTTCATGCTCACTGACACACAGGAGTGAGTTCTTTTTCAAAAAATGAAGTTAGTTTCAGTTACAGTTTTAACTTAAAATCATGTTTGTTTGATAACCAATTCATGGAAACAAGAAGAACATACATTTGCCTTTTTTTAATGTTGCCTTACACATTTTTAATATAAAAAATTTGTTACAATTGTATTCTGGATGGTCAGGAGGTATGAGGATGTACATGAACATTCATACTAAAAAGGTTAAAAGCTATTTTGTCAGATATAAGCATTGTTACCTTAGCTTTCTTTTCCATTTGCATGAAATAGTTTTTTCCAACCATTTATTTTCAGTCTATGTGTATCTTTTGTTCTGAGGTGGGTTTCTTTTAGACAGCATATATATCGGTCCTGTTATTTTATCCATGCAGCTACCCTATGTCTTTTGATTAGAGCATTTACTCCATTTACATTTAAGGTTACTATTGATATGTACTTATTTATTGCCATTTGATATTTTAAACTTACAATCTTCTTTCTCTCTATTTCTTTTTTCCTTTGCTCTTTTTTATAGCAGGCCCCCTTAACATTTCTTGAAGTACTGGTTTGGTTGTAATGTATTCCTTGAGTCTTTTTTTGTGTAGAAAGCTTTTTATTTTTCCTTCCATTTTAAATGATAGTCTTGCTGGATAAATAGTCTTGGTTGTTGGTTCTTGTTTTGCATCACTTTAAATATTTTTTGCCAATCCCTTCTGGCCTCATGTGTTTCTGTTAAGAAGTCAGATGTCATCCTTATGGTGGCTCCTCTGTAGGTAATTAACTGCTTTACTCTTACAGCTTTTAATATTCTTTCTTTGTCTCTTAACTTTGACATTTTAATTATGATGTGTCTTGGTGTAGGTCTCCTTAGGTTCCTCTTTAATGGGATTCTCTTTGATTCTTGAACTTGTGTGACTTTTGACTTTTTCCTTCAATTTAGGGAAATTTTCAGCTATGATTTCTTCAAACAGATTCTCTATCCCTTGTTCGTTCTCTTCTCCTTCAGGAACCCCTATGAAGTGGATGTTATTTCTCTTCATGTTGTCACAGTGCTCTCTTAGAGTTCCCTCAGTCTTTTTGAGCCTCTTTTCTTTTTGCTGCTCTGCTTCTGTGCTTTTGTTTATCTTGTCCTCTAAATCACTGATTCAGTCCTCTATTTCATCCAGCCTGCTGTTGATTCCTTGTAGTGCAGTCTACATTTCTGATATTGTATTTGTCATTTATGACTGGTTCTTTTTTATGATTTCAATGTCCTTTTTGATGCTTTCTATCTCTTTGTTTATGTTCTCATTGTGACCATTCATTGTTGCTCTAAGATCCTTGAGTATCCTAAAAATTAATTTAAATTTTGAGTCTGATAGTTTGGTTATTTCCATTACATTTAGATCTTTTTCTGGGAATTTCTCTTGTTGATTCATTTTGGTTGTATTTCCTTGTCTTCTCATTTTGTCTGTGTATTAGGTAGTGCTGTATGACTTTGAAATTTGTTGTGATGTCTTTATGAGGAAGATGAGCTTGGTGGTACTTACCTCCAGGCTACCTCATTTCCTTGCTCTAGGAATGGTTCTTGAAGGTAGTATTTTCCCTCTTGTTGTATGTGAGTGTTGAATTAAGTTGGCCCTTTCATAGGTGCAGTTATTCCTTCAGGCTGGCTGGCTCTAAGGGTCAACCTTGATCATGTGTATGAGACACTGGGCAATGTCGGTCCTGTTGGGCATATCTATTTTCCACAGTGTCTGGTGCCTGCTGGACTCCTCCTTTGGGTGTGCTGCTTGTGTGATTAATTGAGTCTAGGGTTGGTGCTGTCTGCTACCCACTACTAGTTGTGTTGGTTGTAGGTCTTCTTGGATTGGTGTCAGCCGTTGGGCTACCTGTCTGGAGTTACTACTCTGTTCACTGTTTGTGTCTGTGTTTCCTATGCCTGGGTAGTGTGGGAGGGGACAACCTGTGTATAAGGATCAACTTCCTCCTGCTTAGAGATGACAACAGCTCCGTAAAAGCCCCAGGTCTGTAAGATTTTCCTCCATTTTTAAGCTGCTCCACCTCCTCTTGCAGCTGTCTGGTCTTCCCAGAGTGTTCTGTACAAAGACTGTATAGTGTGGACTCAGACTAGCCTCACCTAACCAACCCCTCTAGAGGTTGCAAGCTTGGTGGGTTAGGGAAGCTGAAGTTGGGAATACAACATTAGTGGGACCCCCTACTTTAAGAGTCTCTTGGTCAGGAGCTCAGTGTGGGGAAAGTGGCCCCTACTCCAGAGCCTAGTCCCTTAGCCACTGCTGGATACTCAAATTTTATTTCTCCCCAGCAAGGTGAGCAGCAGGTTCAGATTGAGTGTAGCTCATAGTCCCCTCAACAGACGTTCTTATAGCTGGTGAGGCCCTGGTCTCAGAGAGGAAGACTGAGAGAGTCCTCTCCTGAGGCTGACTGTGATCCCCCAGAGAGTTCCTCTCAGCTGGACCCAATAATAGGCTTGCAAAGACCCACACTTTAAATGTCTATTCTCCAAGCCTCTCTCCGTTCCCCCAGTGGAACCTAGCCCAGCAGGGCAGGATATCCAGCACCCAGGTTGGCTGACTGTGAAGTACCACCCTGTCCAATGAGCACGAGCCACTGTGCTGGTATTGACCACAGAGAGCGGTACTCACCTCAGCTGGGCTGGGTATGAGGAACCCTTCCTTAGGACACACCACTAGCAAGGATTGTTAGGTCCTGAACTGATGCTCTCCACAGCTGGTCACTGGATGTACCAGCCTGTGCCTCCCTGACAAGAACCTAGCACAGACCATTGAGAGATACTGCCCGTGACTGGCCCTCAGCAACCTTCTTGGAGTTACAAGCAATCCAGAGTTTCTGGCTGTCTCTGCTGGGCCCAGGTGTACATGAAAACTCCAAGCTGCATACCTAGGCTGGTTTTTACCCACACTGGGCCTGGGGGAAGGTCCGCTTACAAGGCCAAGGTTCTCTGAGCCCTGTCTCCTGCAGCCTCTGTCTGCTGGCTTCCTGTTGGGCTCAGCTGCTTAAAAAAACCTCTGGAGAGAAGAAGAAAGAGACTCAAAAATTAAAAAAAATGAGATAGCCCTACAAGAATTATCTGACTCCATCAAAAAGAATAACATAAGAATAATAGGTATATCAGAGGGAGAAGAGAGAGAAAATGGAATGGAGAACATACTCAAACAAATAATAGATGAGAACTTCCCAAGCCTGTGGAAAGAACTAAAGCCTCAAGTTCAAGAAGCAAACAGAACTCCAAGTTTTCTTAACCCCAACAAACCTACTCCAAGGCATATCATAATGAAATTGACACAAACCAACAGCAAAGAAAAAATTCTCAAGGCAGCCAGGGAAAAGAATACAACATATAAAGGAAGGCCCATTAGATTATCATCAGATTTCTCAGCAGAAACTCTACAAGCTAGAAGAGAGTGGACCCCAATATTTAAAGTCCTGAAAGAGAGGAACTTTCAGCCACGAATACTATACCCATCAAAGCTATCCTTCAAATATGAAGGAGAAATAAAAACATTCACAGATACAGAAAAGATGAGGGAATTTATCATCAGAAAACCCCCACTCCAGGAATTACTAAAGGGGGTTCTCCAATCAGATACAAAGAACAAAAAAAAACAGAGCCACAAGTAAAAGCTCCAAGAAGAACACAATAAAACCAAATTTAAACTGTGACAACAACAAAAAGAAAGAGGGGGAGAAGATGGAGATTAACAGTAGCAAAGGACGATGGAGTGCAAAAGTACTCACAAAATAGTTCGCTACAATGAACAGGGTAGGGACCCTTTTCATTATTCAAAGGTAACCACCATTGAAAAAACCACCACAGAAGCACATGAGATAAAAAAGATAGCAACAGTGGAAAGATGTATAGAATACAACCAAATAAAAACAAAAGATAGAAAAACAAAAGAGAAGGATCAAACAAGACACAAAACTAACAGAAAGCAAGATATAAAATGGCAATAGGGAACTCACAAGTATCAATAATTACACTAAATGTAAACGGATTAAACTCACCAATAAAAAGGCACAGAGTAGCAGAATGGATTAAAAAAGAAAATACAACTGTATGCTGCCTACAGGAAACTCATCTAAGTAACAAGGATAAAAACAAATTCAAAGTGAAAGGCTGGAAAACAATACTCCAAGCAAATAACATCCAAAAAAAAGCAGGTGTAGCAATACTCATATCGGATAATGCTGACTACAAGACAGGAAAAGTACTCAGAGACAAAAATGGCCATTTCATAATGGCTAAGGGGACACTGAATCAAGAAGACATAACAATTCTTAATATATATGCACCAAACCAAGGAGCACCAAAATATATAAGACAGCTACTTATTGATCTTAAAACAAAAACTGACAAAAATACAATCATACTTGGAGACCTCAATACACCGCTGACGGCTCTAGATCGGTCATCCAAACAGAGAATCAACAAAGACATAGTGGCCTTAAACAAAACACTAGAGCACCTGGATATGATAGACATCTACAGGACATTTCATCCCAAAGTGACTGAGTATACATTTTTCTCCAGTGTACATGGATCATTCTCAAGAATTGACCATATGTTGGGCCACAAAAACAACATCAGCAAATTCAGAAAAATTGAAGTTGTACCAAGCATATTTTCTGATCATAAAGCCTTGAAACTAGAATTCAACTGCAAAAAAGAGGAAAAAAATCCCACAAAAATGTGGAAACTAAACAACATACTTTTAAAAAATGAATGGGTCAGAGAAGAAATAAGTGCAGAGATCAAAAGATATATACAGACTAATGAAAATGATAATACGACATATCAGAATCTATGGGATGCAGCAAAAGCAGTGATAAGAGGGAAGTTCATATCACTTCAGGCATATATGAACAAACAAGAGAGAGCCCAAGTGAACCACTTAACTTCCCACCTTAAGGAACTAGAAAAGAAGAACAAAGACAACCCAAAACCAGCCGAAGAAAGGAGATAATAAAAATCAGAGCAGAAATAAATGAATTAGAGAAGAGAAAAACTATAGAAAAAATTAATAGAACAAGGAGCTGGTTCTTTGAAAAGATCAACAAAATTGACAAACCCTTGGCAAGACTTACCAAGGAAAAAAGAGAAAGAACTCATATAAACAAAATCCAAAATGAAAGAGGAGAAATCACCACGGACACCGTAGATATACAAAGAATTATTGTAGAATACTATGAAAAACTTTATGCCACTAAATTCAACAACCTAGAAGAAATGGATAAATTCCTAGAAAAATACAACCTTCCTAGACTGAGTCAAGAAGAAGCAGAAAGCCTAAACAGACCTATCAGTAGAGAAGAAATAGAAAAAACCATTAAAAACCTCCCCAAAAATAAAAGTCCAGGCCCTGACGGCTATACCAGCGAATTTTATCAAACATTCAAAGAAGACTTGGTTCCTATTCTACTCAAAGTCTTCCAAAAAATTGAAGAAGAAGCAATACTTCCAAACACATTTTACGAAGCCAACATAACCCTCATACCAAAACCAGGCAAGGATGGCACAAAAAAAGAAAACTACAGACCAATATCTCTAATGAATACAGATGCTAAAATACTAAACAAAATACTAGCAAATCGAATACAACAACATATTAAAAAAATAATACATCATGATCAAGTGGGATTCATCCCAGAATCTCAAGGATGGTTCAACATACGTAAAACGGTTAACGTAATACACCATATCAACAAAACAAAGAACAAAAACCACATGATCTTATCAATAGACGCAGAAAAGGCTTTCGATAAAATACAACACAATTTTATGTTTAAGACTCTCAACAAAATGGGTATAGAAGGAAAATATCTCAACATGATAAAGGCCATATATGATAAACCATCAGCTAACATCATATTAAATGGCACTAAACTGAAGGCTTTCCCCCTTAAATCAGGAACAAGACAGGGTTGTCCACTCTCTCCACTCTTATTTAATGTGGTACTAGAGGTTCTAGCCAGAGCAATCAGACAAGACAAAGAAATAAAAGGCATCCATATCGGAAAAGAAGAAGTAAAGGTATCACTTTTTGCAGATGATATGATCCTATACATCGAAAACCCCAAAGAATCCACAAAAAGACTACTAGAAACAATAAGCCAATACAGTAAGGTCGCAGGATACAAAATTAACATACAGAAGTCAATAGCCTTTCTATATGCCAACAATGAAACAACTGAGAAGGAACTCAAAAGAATAATCCCCTTCACGATTGCAACAAAAAAAAATAAAATACTTAGGAATAAACATAACAAAGAATGTAAAGGACTTATATAATGAAAACTATAAACCATTGTTAAGGGAAATCGAAAAAGATATAATGAGATGGAAGAATATACCTTGTTCTTGGCTAGGAAGAATAAATATAATCAAGATGGCTATATTACCCAAAGCAATATACAAATTTAATGCAATTCCCATCAAACTTCCAATGACATTTTTTAAAGAAATAGAGCAAAAAATCATCAGATTTATATGGAACTATAAAAAACCCCGAATAGCCAAAGCAATCCTAAAGGAAAAGAATGAAGCTGGGGGCATTTCAATACCTGACTTCAAACTCTATTATAGGGCCACGACAATCAAAACAGCATGGTATTGGCAGAAAAATAGACACTCAGACCAATGGAACAGAATAGAAAGTCCAGAAATAAAACCACATATATATAGTCAAATAATTTTTGATAAAGGGGCCAACAACACACAATGGAGAAAAGAAAGCCTCTTCAATAAATGGTGCTGGGAAAACTGGAAAGCCACATGCAAAAGAATGAAACTGGACTACAGTCTCTCCCCCTGTACAAAAATTAACTCAAAATGGATCAAAGATCTAAACATAAGACCTGAAACAATTAAGTACATAGAAGAAGACATAGGTACTCAACTCCGGGACCTGGGTTTTAAAGAGCATTTTATGAATTTGACTCCAATGGCAAGAGAAGTGAAGGCAAAAATTAATGAATGGGACTACATCAGACTAAGAAGTTTTTGCTCAGCAAGAGAAACTGATAACAAAATAAACAGAAAGCCAACTAAATGGGAAATGATTTTTTCAAACGACAGCTCAGATAAGGGCCTAATATCCAAAATATACAAAGAACTCATAAAACTCAACAACAAACAAACAAACAATCCAATAAAAAAATGGGAAGAGGATATGAATAGACACTTCTCCCAGGAAGAAATACAAATGGCCAACAGATATATGAAAAGATGCTCATCTTCTTTAGCTATTAGAGAAATGCAAATCAAAACGGCAATGAGATACCACCTCACACCTGTTCGATTAGCTGTTATTAGCAAGTCAGGTAACAGCAAATGTTGGAGAGGCTGTGGAGAAAAAGGAACCCTCATACACTGTTGGTGGGAATGTAAAGTAGTACAACCATTATGGAAGAAAGTATGGTGGTTCCTCAAAAAACTGAAAATAGAACTACCTTATGACCCAGCAATCCCTCTACTGGGTATATATCCCAAAAACTCAGAAACATTGATACGTAAAGACACATGCAGCCCCATGTTTATTGCAGCATTGTTCACAGTGGCCAGGACATGGAAACAACCAAAAAGCCCATCAATAGATGACTGGATAAAGAAGATGTGGCACATATACACTATGGAATACTACTCAGCCATAAGAAATGATGACATCGGAACATTTACAGCAAAATGGTGGGATCTTGATAACATGATACGAAGCGAAATAAGTAAATCAGAAAAAAACAGGAACTGTATTATTCCATACGTAGGTGGGACATAATAGTGAAACTAAGAGACATTTATAAGAGTGTGGTGGTTACGGGGGGGAAGGGGGAATGGGAGAGGGATAGAGGGTGGGGAGGGGCACAAAGAAAACAAGATAGAAGGTGACAGAGGACAATCTGACTTTGGGTGGTGGGTATGCAACATAATTGAACGACAAGATAACCTGGACTTGTTATCTTTGAATATATGTATCCTGATTTATTGATGTCACCCCATTAAAAAAATAAAATTATATAAAAAATTAAAAAAAAAAAACAACAAACAAACCTCTGGTGCAGTCCAGAGCCTGCGACAATTCAGGGATTAGGAAGGGTGATGGGTGTGACTCTGCCCCTCAGCCTAGGTGTCAGTATGTCCAGATTTTTTTTACAGACATCAGTAGGTATGGCCCTCAGGAATCTGGTAGGTGTGGCCTCTGAGACCCAGAGATGTGGTCTGCCTGAGTTCAGATAGTTTCTACTAAATCTCCTGTGAGGTGTGAGGCAGAAGCACCAGTAATAGACTTGGGAGCATTTGGAAGAAAGCTCCAGCCTCAATGCCAGAAAACCGAGTCACTGATGTGCCACTGTTCCTGGCTTACTTCTCAGAATGGCCCAGTCTCCATGGGGTGGAGCAGGAGAGAGTGCCCAGGGTGGGGCAAGAGAGAGTGCTCAGAGTGGGGCAAGAGAGAGTGCCCAGGGTGGAGCTATTGCTTACCCTGGCTGATGCCACTAAGAGGGGACTGCTCCTCCCAAGAAAGACGGTGACTGTGCTATTGGTGAATGACTCAGCACAGGGGTTCCGGTGGCCGTCGCCCACAGTGTCTCTCCCTGGGCCACCAACTTTATACTCTCCTCGCGCAACTCCAGTCCTCTTAGCTCTCCCCCACCAGAGCCCGGGTAAATGGCTGCAAACAAGATTTTCTGCACTGCCCCTTTAAGATGGAGCCTGCATCTCTAAGAGTTCTGTCTCTTTCTCACAGACATAAACCTTGGCTTTTTTTTATCACCAAATGCTGTGTGGGCATCTTTTCTAGGCTCTGGGGCTCTAGGCTGGGGAACTCGGCCTGGGGCTGAGGGCCCTTCCCTCTCAGGGCGACCCTCCCCGCAGTGAGAGTCCCTCTGGACCCTCCACTGCCTCTCACTCCTGGGAGCGGGGCGGCCCTGTCTGCCTCTCCCCCCTTCCTACCAATCTCGGTGTGGCTTCTGTGATCCTTGGTTACAGACTGCTCTTCATTTAGTCCAAAGTTGGTTTTTCAAGATGATTGTTCTTAAATTAAGTTGTAATCCAGTTTGGTTCTGGGAGCTGGCAGTTGGAACATCTGCCTACTCTGTTGCCATCTTGGAATCTAAGAAATGATTTTTAACTCTTCCATTACCTTCTCTGCTTACATTCTCCTTCCCAACCTGGTTAAATCTTCCTTCAAATGTCCATGAACCTAATTCTGTTCCATATCATGCTATAATTGTTATTGACATCTTTTTAAAAAAATCAAACAAAAACATTTTACTTGCTTCCAATTCCTACCTTTAATTAAATAAGTCAAGAATCCTCTTTTGCAATCATTATTTTCATTTGTCACTTCTGAGTTCAATAATGATAATCGTATGCCTTTATTAAATACCCGTTTTAAAAATTTACTTTTCATTATGATATACTGTAGATTATCTGTTCATGTAAGCTTGCTAACAGTGCCCCACTATCACTTTGCCAGATCCAGGCTGGCAGGTGGTATAGCACCTAAGAGCATGTTGGAGTCAAACAGAGCTGGGTTCAGTTTCTAGATATGAGAGCTTGGGCCCATCGATAAATGCCTCTGTGCCTCAGTTCTGTCATGTAAAATAGGCATAACATTCGATCTAACAGGATGTAGAAGAGACTAATGAGATGGGTATGGAATCCATAGCAATTTTCAAAAAGAGAGAAAAGAAGATAAAAAAGAAGATAAAATTCAGACTCAGTGTAGTCATCTAAAGATGTAATAGATGTTGTTCATCTCCATATATATACCTATTCCCCAACTAAGTACTAAAAACAAAACAAATGACAATAGTAAGTGCTCAATAAATATTTACTGAATAAATAAGTGAAAATTAATCAAAATAGTCATAAATAGGCACTATTTATATTTTGTCTCCCTAGAGGATGGCACATTTACTGGAACATCCTTCCTGTCATTTTCCTACTTATTTCATATGAAACAAAGCTATATAACTTGCTTCCATTAATCAGATTCTTTTCTGCTCCCTTACTATTGTTTAATTCTTTTTCTGTCATTCTAAACTCATCTTTTTTGATATGTTTCTTTTGGTTGCCTTCATTTGTTTCAGTCATTTCTTGATTCTTTTGGATGATCACAGTGGGTGTGTTTCAGTTTAGTGATACCTTGGGTAAGCTGATTGGGAGAACTCTATTCTCATTCACTGACTGAGAAATGGTTGCCTTGAGAATTAGAATTTTCCACCTTTTGGAATTACACCAACTAAGGAATAAAAGGTCCCTAACTGGGATGCTCCAGAGGGGTGCCTGACATAGAACAGAGGGACTAGAGTTCTAGAACTCTATTCCAGGTCTGCAACTGTGGATGGAATATCTACTGTTACTTATAAATTGAAAACTAAAAATTGTTATGTTACTTACAATGTTCCAGAAAGCTCCAGTTTAAGAAGTAGGTTACCACATTCAAGTAAAACATTCTTTGAAAAAAGTCTGATTAAAAAAAATTAAATTGGCCTGGCCGGTTGGCTCAGCGGTAGAGCGTCGGCCTGGTGTGCGGGGGACCCGGGTTTGATTCCCGGCCAGGGCACATAGGAGAAGCGCCCATTTGCTTCTCCACTCCCACCCCCTCCTTCCTCTCTGTCTCTCTCTTCCCCTCCCGCAGCCAAGGCTCCATTGGAGCAAAGATGGCCCGGGTGCTGGGGATGGCTCCTTGGCCTCTGCCCCAGGCGCTAGAGTGGCTCTGGTCGCGGCAGAGCGACGCCCCGGAGGGGCAGAGCATCGCCCCCTGGTGGGCAGAGCGTCGCCCCTGGTGGGCGTGCCGGGTGGATTCTGGTTGGGTGCATGCGGGAGTCTGTCTAACTGTCTCTCCCCGTTTCCAGCTTCAGAAAAGTACAAAAAAAAAAAAAATTAAATTTTCTCTGATTGCTGCAACTAAGGATTAACTTAGAGAAAAAAAATTAAAATGATTTTTCTAAGCTTTTCACTGGTAGAAAGCAAATAATTTAAAACTTGTGAGAAGTGGCTGACATTTATAAAATAGTTTATTGTCAACTACATAGCTATAGATAGCTATAAAAACTAGGACAGTTGGGAACTCAAAGTAATCAGTGATATATCTCACATTTTCTCTGAATCACACACTTCTAAGACTCTTTCTAGACAGGGTTTTGAAAGCACAGAAGCAGAAAACTTAAAGATGGAAACATTCTGCCTGACCAGGCGGTGGCACAGTGGATAGATCATTGGACTGGGATGTGGAGGACCCAGATTTGAGACCCTGAGGTCGCCAGCTTGAGCGTGGGCTCATCTGGTTTGAGCAAGGCTCACCAGCTTGAGCCCAACCAAGGTCGCTGGCTTGAGCAAGGGGTCACTTGGTCTGCTGAAGGCCCACAGTCAAGGCACATGTAAGAAATCAATCAATGAACAACTAAGAAACCGCAACAAAGAATTGATGTTTCTCGTCTCTCTCCCTTTCTGTTTGTCCCTATCTGTCCCTCTCTCTGATTCTCTCCGTTTCTGCCACAAAAAAATTTAAAAAAAATTTAAAAATTTTTTTTAAAATTTAATTTTCTCTGATTGTTGCAACTAAGGATTAACTTAGAGAAAAAGAAATTAAAGTGATTTCTCTAAGTGTTTCACCAGTAGAAAGCAAATAATTTAAAACTTATGAGAAGTGGCTGACATTTATAAAACAGTTTATTGTCAACTATATGGCTATAGATAGCTATAAAAAATAGGACAGTTGGGAACTCAAAGTAATCAGTGATACATCTCACATTTTCTTTGAATCACACACTTCTAAGGCTCTTTCTAGACTGGGTTTTGAAAGCACAGAAGCAGAAAACAAAGATGGAAACATTCAGCCTGACCAGGCGGTGGCGCAGTGGGTAGAGCATAGGACCGGGATGCTGAGGACCCAGGTTCGAGACCCCCGAGGTCGCCAGCTTGAGCACGGGCTCATCTGGTTTGAGCAAAATTCACCAGCTTGGACCCAAGGTTACTGGCTCAAGCAAGGGGGTTACTCGGTCTGCTGAAGGCCCGCGGTCAAGGCATATATGAGAAATCAGTCAATGAACAACTGATGATTGATACTTCTCTCTCCGTTCCTGTCTGTCTGTCCCTATCTATCACTCTCTCTGACTCTCTATCTCTGTAAAAAAAAAAAAAAAAAAAAAAAAGAAACATTCTTGGGAAATATGTTGCAGGTATAATTACGCCCCTTAGCTGACAAATCTCGCAGTCCTTCCTCCCCATCTACTTCATCCCATTCTTGCCCTAAATATTTCTCAGGATCTATCTGACTATAGTCTTGCTCCTTCTGCTTTTTAGCTTTCAATGGCTTTTTGAAAACTTTTAAAGTGAATTTGGAAAACATTTCCCCCTTTAGGTTTGAATTCACTCAGTTTTTGAGGAAACGCCCTTAAGCCTCCTTGAGTGTTTTATCTTCTTGAAATGAATTCCAAGTCGTCCCATATGAAAAGGTCTAGGATTCTAGGTTAATCTAGTTCTAATGGACAGTCTGTGTATGAGTTCTGTGACGTTTCGCTCCTTCGCAGAGGAGACCCAAGGGAAGAGCTGCATTTCCCTTTTCCACTAATGTAGTTGAGTCCGCATATACTCCTGGGAACGGCTTTTGCTGTCATCTAATTATGAAGAGAAACATAACTGTGTTGAAGGAGGGAGAGGAAAAGTAGATCTGTTTGGAATTTTCCTCCTGTTTGATATCTCATAGATGATAACAAATTTCTCAATATTTCTGCCACTTCAAATTGTAAATTCTGTTACTTGAAGGAATAACATACTGGCCTTATTATTAAATAAATGTTTGAGTATATGCCAATAATGATTCTGTGGTCAGAGAAAATTGTATAATTTTCTGTTCTTCTAAACATAACATAAGGTCATACTCCTAGATAAAAGGAAACACTGAATTTTACTGACTATCAAATGCACACGTACACACGACTAAGTCAGGATTAAGTATGATTTGAAGGCACAATGAGGTTGAAGGTTATTAACAAGAAGCTTGCTTCTGACACTTGTTCATTGTTTTCTTGAATATTGTTCCTTCTTGGGTCCACTTATTGTCAATAAAAGGATTCCAAGAGTTCAATTAAGTAATTAGAGGCTGGAACAGAAAATGTGGGATTTTATTGCTTTAAATTTGTCAGTTACTACAGTATTTTCACTTCTTCCTGGGGAGGATTCTGTCTCTTGTGATATTTGAACGTGGAACTCTGGAGGATGAATGTTAGTGCAAGGCTCAAAGCACTGAAACAGTGTAAGAATAATTTTACCAGTAAAAAGTGTAAGTATTTATGTAATCTTATTAAGAATTGAGAGAACACAGTTATCAGAGAAGAAATAACAAATCATTCTATTAATTTTCTAATATTCTAATATTTTGATTTTTAAACTAGTAGACTAGTGGCTAAGTCAAAACAGATGTTTTATCAGAAAAAAATTTGGAACAGAAAAAAATCTATATTCTGAAAATTATAACTTAATATTATGAAATTGGAGATCTAAAAGTAATTCCTGGGAGGGGGATTCTTTCTCAATAAATGTTTCTGTACATCATTACTGGCAATAATAATATATTAAAAATTCTGTCTAAGTTGTGTTTCCTCTTTTGATTCCCAGAAGAATCACAATAAATTCTTGAGCCTATGTCTAAGAATTTTTCAATTACTATACAAAAAATGTCATGTCAATTATTACTTTCTAAATGACTTTTGCTGTTTTAGGATTTTGTAACCCTTCAGTTCAAACATTAACTGATTCTCTGGTGTTTGCCAGAGTCTTGGATTCAGAGATTTGGAAGCTCACCAGATTATAGGGCTGAGAGACACATACAAGCACATGGCTATAAGATTACATATGTGAACCAGTTGGCACACTTTGCTGATTCAAAGGCATTAGAGAGGGTAAAAGATACTCAGTATGTCAGCAAAATCTTGCCAGTGGAAGTTATGTTAGAGCTGGGTTTTAAGATCAAAATTGTTTAATAGGCAACGAATGTGAAAGAAAGGAAATCTTAGGAATACTCCTTTTCCCCACAAGTTTTTAGGGAACATAATAGACTAAAGATACAAAGGCACCAATATTGATACAAGTCAAGTACGCAGGGTGAGAACTGGGGCTTGAGAGAGAGGCAGGGACCTGTCCTGAGGGGCTCACCTGACTTGTGAAAGAGGTTCATGGGATTCTGAGGGTGAGGAGACCTGCGCACCTTGCTCTGTAGGACCGTTACCTGTTGGCAGCATGAAGTCCAGTAGCAGTGAGGCCAGAGAGGAGGCCCACAGGACTGGCAAACACAGAAACATGCTCAGTGTCCTTCACAATCAGTCTCATTCGGATACCATTGAAACCCACCAGGCACATGAATTTATCACTGACACCATCAGGTATCGGGGGAGAGTGGAGCAATGGAAACTCTGAACAGCCACTTGAGCAACACCCTGGTATGATCCTGGAAGGTAAGGTGGGCATACCTGTTAACAAAGAAAACTGAAGCAGCTGTCCAGCAACCAAGCCTGAGAGCAGAGGCTTCCCTGGCTGTGTCCTGGAGATGACCTGTAAAGCCAGGAGCTAGGGCCAGGGCCACTATCAAAGCAGCCTGGCCCATGCAGGTTCGCATTGGATTCGGACAGTCGGTAAAGAAACAGCGTAGCCAAAAACTGATGGGCCATAGTCTTTAATTCTAGCTTGCACCCGGTGGGCAAGTAAAAATACACACTGGGCTCCAAAACCCAGTCACATTCAGTGCTCACAAAGCCACTGACTTATCCGAGTTTCCTAGAATCAAAGGTTTCTAGCTCACCAGACTTATTCACCTCTGTTCCCCATCTCCTTCCTTATCCCAGATACAAACTCTGCACTAACTCTC
Source organism: Saccopteryx leptura (assembly GCF_036850995.1). Lineage (NCBI taxonomy): Eukaryota > Metazoa > Chordata > Mammalia > Chiroptera > Emballonuridae > Saccopteryx > Saccopteryx leptura. The sequence continues at coordinate 168,877,347 of NC_089506.1, forward strand.
TTCATGCTAACCTCAGGAACCAAGAGCACAAACTCCCGCTCCATCCCCATTTTATAGTGTAGAAATCCAAACCCTTAATCCAATATACAAAATAGGGAAGTCTCTAATACAAAGTCACTTCTCTGAGGCATGATTGGATTGTACCACCCCACATCAAAAAAGGTGGGAAAGGCTTAATCCCAAAACCAAGCCCCAGGCTACAAGGATTCTCAACACACATTAATATCACCTGGGTGACGGCCTCACGTGGGCAGCAACATTTTTAACAAAGTGAGCATAATACATTTTTTCTGCCCAACATGACCCCAAGGCCAGAATCGAGCAGAGGGTCTAGGAAGAACTTGAAGAGACCTAGGTGCCATCATTCCCCATTCATTTCCCAGGTCACCCACACTGGCCCCAGGGCTCCTCTGTTGACCCTGACCTTGGGAACAGCTACCCTGGGACTAGTATCCTGGACAGGGCTCCCTGCATCCCCTGCCCTGAATGAGAAATTATCAGGGTGAGGTAGGGCAGATACCCATACCTCATTCAAAGTGAGAGGGCTATTCCAAAGATGAAGTCTGAAAGAAAACAGGGTCCTGTATTCAGGGAACTCCAGTTGGAGGGGTAAGGGATGAGGCAGAGCCCCATTCTAAGAACTGACAGCCTCTAACTAGGTCTCCCTTTTCAGACAGGCCAATGAGCAACCCCAACTGAATTCTTCAGGCTAGAGGTCCTAGCTGCCATCATTTCCCAGCCTCCCTTGCAGCTAGTCACATTCAGTCATGTGACTAAGTTCTAGATTACGAAGCATAAGTAGAAGTTCCCTGTGGGATTTTCAGGAAGTCTCTGGGATGTTCTTAATGCTCTGCTAGGAACCAAGAAGTGGTGACTGAATCCAAGCAACCGTTGTGGGTGCCTGAGTTTCCCAGTCAATAGTAGGGACCAATGAGAACTGGAGGGATGTGGCTCCGAAGGCTGTGGAACCAACACCATTTCTAGACCACTAGCCCCTGAAACGTGGTTAGTGTAAGAGAAAAATCAACAATCTTACTTGGAAAAAGAAAGAGGATATGAAAATGTCTGGTCAAAAAAAAGATTGAAAGCTTCTGAGGGAACATGGTTTGTGATTCTATGAATAAAAATGATAACCAACTAAGCCCAGACTTTCCCTTGGATCTTCACTGTCAGCATTTATGAATGTTACATGTGCAAGACTTAGAAATTATGAAAAATAATCTAGAGTGTTGGACTGGGACACAAAGGACCCAGGTTCGAAACCCCAGTGTCTCTGGCTTGAGCACGGGTTTATCTGGCTTGAGCATGGGATCATAGACATGATGCCATGGTCACTGGTTTGAGCCCAAAGGTTGCTGGCTTGAAACCCAAGGTCACTGACTTGAGCCCAAGGTCACTGGTTTAAGCAAGGGGTCACTCGCTCTGGTGTAGCCCCCTGGTCAAGGCACATATGAGAAAGCAATTAATGAACAACTAAGGTGCAACAACAAAGAACTGATGCTTCTCATCTGTCTCCCTTCCTGTCTGTCTTTCTTTATCTGTCCCCTCTCTGTCTCTATGACCAAAAAAAAAAAAAAAAAATTTAGAGCAGGGAGCATGCAGATAGAGAATTTAGAGGATTGATAAGAACTTGATATTTAACTTTATCATCTTAATTAAATTTAATAAGACATCTTTTTCTCCTCACATCTCTGACTACTTGCTTTCCGAGCTTTTATTCTCTTCTCTTCCATCCAGTCTTCCAGTTTCTCTAAGGACCTCCTTTTCTTCATTTTCTCTTTCCTTCTCCTACATTTTTTTCCTACACTTTACTTTCCCCTCTCCTCTTGCTGAGAACTACCAATGAATTAAACAACAATCACAAAAATGACAAACATTTTAAGAGTCCAACCAGAATCTCCAGACCAGGATGACTGTGTTTACTATGTACAGAATATACTGTAGGACTTGAGGAGAGCTATGAAAAAAAAGGGGGGGGGGGACATAATACCTACCAGTAAAGATTTAATAAGAAAAAGAGGATAGGAAACTAATATCTAAATTATCTTTCTCAAAAAGGTAATGCCTTGAGATTGTCTTTGTTTTAGTAACAAACTATTGAAGTGTGATGGACATGAGGTTTGAGTAGATGCAACCTGATTCTTGTTTGATGTCCTTGGATTATCATCTTTTGAAATTGTCAGGTTTCAGCTGATTAGGGGATGAGATCCACAGAACCATTGACTTGGAGCAGGAGAACTGAAAAACCTCAAGTAAGGGTAGGAAATATTGTCTAGTTAATGGTAGCAACATGAAGGAAAAAACACTAAAAAGAAAACTAAATGTAATAATAGATAAGTGCTCACACTGTCCTTGATTCTGTGCCTATAGATGACCTACAAAGATTAATGTGAATAAAAAGAAAAAGATGGGGATTTAAGCTATAAGGAAATACAGTTTTAAGTAATGTAACAAGTCTTAACTCTGTATTAAAAATGCTTATTTCAGGCAAGTGTTTTAGACCATGGAAGACCGTATATCACAATAACTTTTTTTTTAATTTTTACAATAAATCTTATTTTAATTGGTAATCTGACCTGTTTTCCATGCCTCCGACAACATGTTTCTCACACATATATATTCTGTTACCTGACATCGAATGCTCTGAAAAGCTACAATTCAGAAAAGGCTGAGCAAAGAATTATACCACCCACAATGGGCTCTTTAGTTTTATGTTGATGTCTATCTGGCACAGGGATGGGCTCTCAGCTGGAAATATTCCTTTGGCGATGATCCTTTTTTGAGAAAGAACGATTGTGTAGGCATTGTGAAAGTATTGTGGTTAGAAAGTGAACATGATGCTTTCTTTGTATGCATGCTTCTCTCCAAAGATGACAGAGGGATTAAGGTTAGACTCTAGTTAACTATTTCTATGTTGTGCCTTCATTATTATTTATTGGAGGATGGGGGTGGGATCATGGGGATTTATTTCCTTCTGTTCTGGTAACAGTTGTCTGCCCCAAAGCTGATGTATTTCCTGTCTTGAGGGAATGAAACCCTATTTTGTATTATTTGGAGCAACATGAATCTATTCTTTATGATGTTTTTGAGCCATGAAGAAATAAATTTTTATTTTGAGAATGACTAATTCACGAACAGTGTTGAAAAAAAATGACTAATTTTCTCAATAGTCAGGTAGAATATTTATTTCTGGATCAGAAGGAAAGCTTTCAGGCAATATTCTAATAGTATTTTGTTAACTTCACTCCTCAAACATGGAATTTTGAGTTTAGCATTATTAAATAATTCAGGGACAAATTCTGCAAAAAATTTTACAAATTATTTTACCTGCCTAATAAGTGAGAAATAAATATCTGAAAGAAGATGTCAAGTTAATAAATAGGCATAGGCCTTGGCCACAGCCTATGTTTGTTCCCCACTGGAAACAGAGGTTAACTCATTTTTCTTGTCCTAGTCACTGTTTTCAGTTCCACCTCAAGTGTGTGGCTCCTAACGAATGCTCACAAAAGTCCAGTTTACTTATTTTGACTAAGACAAACATTTTCTCAGTGGGAACAATGGGAATGCTGGTTTCATTTGGGCAGGACAGTTCTTGGAAGGCATATAGCAGCCTCCCAGACTGTCTTAACCTGTTCAGGCTGCTGTAACAGAATACGGTTGACTAGGCGGCTTAAACAGTAAACATTTATTTAGCACAGTTCTAGAAGCTGAAAGTCCCAGGTCAAGATGCCAGCACAGTCACATTCTTGGTTACAGCTCTATTACTGGTTTACAGTCTGCTGCCTTCTTGCTGTGTCCTCACATGGGAGTCATCTCTGATCTCTTCTTCTTAATCCTTTCATAGGGTGCCACCCTCATGACCTCCTCTAAATCTACCTCCAAAGACTTCGCCTCCAAATAAATCACAGTGAGGATTAGGAGTTCAACATATGGATTCTGGGGGGACAAAAACCTTTAGTTCATAGCACTGGCCCAATATACTAGATGCCAGTAGGAGGCCCAGAATTTGTGACTAAATAAATAAATATATAAATAAAAAACCACATAAAAAAAAACCCCACTTTCGCACAATTTCCAGTGCATCTAAGCATAACCTTTGCCTTAATCTGTTTGTTCTCTCTCTCTCTCACTCTCAACCTCTCTTCCTTCCTCCTTTCTGCTGTCTGTGTCTCGGCCAATCTTTACCTTGTAAGTTTCAGATAATAATCACCACCCAAGGTCCCAAAGTAATATAAACACTGTGGCAATGTATGCCGTGCTAGATATCCTGACAATTCTTAACTTTTTGGCTTTTTCTTTCTTCCTTCTCCTCAAATTTTTGACTTACTTTAAAGAACAATTTCAGTAACCACTAGAGGTTTCAAAATGTCTTATTGACTTAAAACAGAACTCCACTCCCTACTCCTAGTGTCCTGGTATCCGTTCTATGATTCTGCCCATTGTCAATGTAATTTTAGGCCCCTCTGTGCACTATCCTCTTTACTTCTAGCCCATGAAAGAAATATGGCATAATTCTAATGCATTCTGCATGTCGTATATTTAGTATTAATCTTATGATTCCTAACCTCAGTGTTTTCTCCATATGATTTATTTTGCTTAAAGTTTATAAAGACTACTCTAATCTTTTTTTTTTTTTTTTAAGAAAATACTCTCTAAGTGTCATAAATCCATAACATTTTGCTGGACATCAGGTCTCTGCCTACTATATTGTAAGCAGTTGATTGATTAAAGAGTTACTTATTTGTGCTCTAAACACTTAAAAGAATTCAAAACTCAGATTTTATTAATGAAATATTTCAACTGTTTTAAAGGTCACATATAAGGTATGTGATTATATTGGCAAATATAAGAAAATGAGTAGTTTACATACAAAGCCTGGAATGTGGACAAGGGTGAGTCAACTTTAACTGTCCTTTTCTTTTCTTGATGTGGCAGCAAAAGTAGAGCTTTCATCTGCACATTTGATGCAGCACACCTGCAAGTTGGAGGTTGCTGCATTAGCATCTCTGTGGTCATCACTTTTCCTCACATTTACTTTGTGACACTTAAAAGACTTTGTTTGGACATTTGGGATCCATCTTGGTTTATGAGATAAAAGCATACATTGTATCACAGCATTTTCCTACTTATCCCTTCAATATCTCCCATGATATTTTCCCCTTTGTGTGGCCCTCAAAGTCTTGCCTGAAAATCCTCCTTGCTGACTTTGTGATCCTCGATCTCCGTGGATCTTTATTCATACACCCCACTTCATTCACGGCACTGCAGTGGTGCTCCTCCGACATGAGAAACTTTAGTCTCTGAAAGTTTCAACTCTTGTTTGAACCTAGTGCCGCGGACCAGCGTGGCTAGTAATTGTCCAGGTCCTGAGTGAGAACGGTGCAGAATGAAGAAATAAACTCAGAGAGAAAAGGGATGGTATTGGGAGGTCTCTGCATGGCCCATAGCTTGCAAGAGCGAGTCTTCACCCCCCAAACCGCTTTATTTATAGGGCAGAGCAAAGATATTAATCCGATACCTCCGATACAAAGTCACATTTCCAAGGCAACCCAAGAATTCTCCCAAGTGCCAAAAACCCTCCACCTCACATAACTGAAATCAATCAACATCAGAACAAACAAAGGGTAAGAAGAAGGGCATGTAAATTACTTCTAGCAACTTAAGTAAGTGAGGTGGGGGAATAGGAGAGTAGAAATACTTAGCTTCATAGCCAATATGGAGGTGTGGGGAAAGAGTTTACTTAACCTTTGACTAAGCCTTAAACTGCAACGGCTTTGCCAGCTGCAGTCTCCCACGACTAGACTGTAAATTCCCTGGGGTCTTGGACCTCACTGTACTATGTCCAACATCCAGAATGATTCCTGATACATATCGAGCATTTCTTTTTTTTTTTTTTCATATTGGGCATTTCATAAATATTTATTAGGTGAGTTGGCTGACCAAAGATGTTTCATTGCTTAATTAATCTATTCATTTATTCATGCATTCACCAAAAAAAAAAAAAAAAAAAGGCAAATATTTATTGAGCACATATTTAGTTCCTACCACTGTGGAGTCACTAGATACTTGGCACTTGTATGTCAAGACTTTGTATTTATGTCCTTTAGTACACTGTTGCTAACTGCAAAATACCCTGTATATTAGTTTTCTATTTCTAAATAACAAACTGACAAATTTAACAACTTAAAAGAACTCATTATCTCACAGGTCTGTAGGTTTGAAGTTTAGTGCTCTTTTGAGTTCTCTGCTTAGAGTCTCACAAGGTGGAAATCCAAGGTGTTGGTTGGCTGGGCTCCTAACTGGAGACTCTGGAGAAGAATCCACTTCATAGTTCATTCAGGTTGCTGGACAAATTCATTTCCATGTGGTTGTATGACAGAGGTCCCTGTTTCTTACTGCGTGTCAGCCAGGTGTGGCTCTCAGCTCCTGAAAGCTGCCTGCATTCCTCGGCACATGCCTCCCTCGGTGTCAAAGTCAGCTAAAATGCTTCAAATTCCTGACTTCTTTTTCTGCTCCAGCCAAAGAAAACTCGCTGCTTTTCAAGGGCAGGTGTTATTTGATTCAGCCTACCTGAATAATCTCTTTTTTTTTTTTTGCCATTCAAGTTAATATCGTCTGTAGGTTAATAATTCTGTAGGTTGGAAGATAGCCTCGGCACGACTGGCTGGACTTGCACAATTTCAGAATCGCAGTGTTGCCAGGGCTGCACCCCTCTGGAGGACCAGGGGGCGGGGGGAGCATCTGCTTCGAGCTGCTGCAGGGCGCGGGCAGCACGCCGTGACTTTCGGTTGCCTTGACACCGGCCTCCTCCATCTCCCAACTTGCCACCGCACGTCCGATTCTTTCCATGCTCTGGATTTCTTTGACTTGCTCTTCCGCCTTCCTCTTCTGATTTTCGAAGCTCATATATTTACACCGAGGCCATCTGGATTGACCAGGATAATCTCTCTATTTTATGCCCAAAGCGATTGGTAAACCTAAGTACATCTGCAAAGCCTCTTTTGCTGTGTTATATAGCATTTTCACAGTCCCAGGGATTGTACAAATAGCAGAACTAACGATGTTAAAGCTCCCAGCCCAGGCTCGACAACATTGCTAGGCATCTGTAGAGGTCTTCCACATTGGCCTTGGGGATTCAGGGCATTTTCAGTTTCGGTATGTACAAAAAAATCCATTAAGCTAGCAGTTTTCTTCACTGTCTCTGCCAACTAAGGCAGATGAAATATTTGGTTTCTTCTGGTTTCCGTGATGCTCCTTTCTTAGAGAACGTCTGAACTCAGTCTAAGGTTCTGCCCGCTCCTTTATTTATCTGCAATAAATTCGGAAGCTAACTGCATATGTTCGTTTTCATTTTTATATTTTTCTATTCCTGAGAGATGTAAGTTCAGGAATTCAACAAATCTATTTTCTTCCTGTTCTTTCCATGACCCTTTCTACCTCTAGGGTGTCGTGGTTAGTTGTACCCGGGCCTGCCTCCTGAAGTAGGTGGGTTATCTCTTCTTCCTGTTCTTTCCATGACCCTTTCTACCTCGTGGTTAGTTGTACCCGGGCCTGCCTCCTGAAGTAGGTGGGTTATCTCTAGGCTAGGAATAATGACTCATTCACCTACAACTGTCATTCTTTTTATCTGCCTTCTATCCCACTCAACACACACTCCATATACCTTTGTGTATTCATAGAACATAATAGGAACAATATATATTCATTGACTTGAATTCAGTTATTTACAAGTTTTGCTTAGGATTCCAGCATTTTAAATTCAAGGAATATTTTAGAACTGGCTTAATATTCATGGTGTCTAAAGATAATAGGACTTCAAATATGTTTAATAATTCAGAAAACTGTTAAATAACGTTACTTTAAAAATCATATTATTTTTTAAAAAGATAATGCTGTCTGACCAGGAAGTGGCACAGTAGATAGAGCATTGGCCTGGGATACAAAGGACCCAGGTTTGAAACCCGAGGTCACCAACTTGAGCATGGGCTCACCAGTTCGAGTGGGGGGTCGCTGGCTTGAGCATGAGATCATAGACATGACCCCATGATCTCTGGCTTGAGCCCAAATGTCACTGGCTTGAAGCCCAAGGCTGCTGCATTGAGTCCAAGGTTGCTGGTTTGAGCAAGAGGTCACTCTCTCTGCTATAGCCCTCTAGTCAACGCGCATATGAGAAAACAATGAACAACTAAGGAGCCACAACGAAGAATTGATGCTTCTCATCTCTCTCCCTTTCTGTCTGTCCCTATCTGTCTTTCTTGCCAAAATAGATAGATAGATAGATAGATAGATAGATAGATAGATAGATAGATAGATGATAGATAGATAGATAGATAGATAGATAGATAGATAGATAGATAGATAATGCTAATCTAACTCTGTGGGAGAACACTTTAGAAGGAACATATGATTATAAAATCTTAATAAATATACACAGCATATTTTTCTTTTTTGGGGGAAAGATATCCAATTTCAAAGAAATTGACATGATGATAGATAGAGGAGGATATCCACGTTGAAAAATGTAATTTCTCACACATAAACTTTCCATTCTAATCTTGGTTGCTACTTCTCAAAATTTAACCTTGAATCACTTATACTTCTATGAATAATATGTTGACTGTGCCATAGATTTTGATCATCTGTGTGATTTACCCTTTGAAATGTTCCCTTGAATGCTGGAAGTGATCCAAAACCACAGTATCTAACTTTTAAACTGTCTTCTTAACTTTTGCCTGAGAAATCACTATTACAGGAACTTAACAATGGTGAAGGCTTATTGGCCCTAGATCTTGCAGAATTTTAGAAATGTCATCTTATTGTAAGTTCATGTCACTGAGGAAGAGCCTTCTGACAACTCTAAGGCTATTATGTCCATTTCACAGATGAGGGAACTGAGACTCTGAAAGGTGGGGTACCTTTTTTGAGATCATATAGCTAGTCCATGGCAGAATCAGGATTATAATGTGAAGTAAAAGATGACTACAGAGATAATGCTTTTAATTCCTTTGCTGTCTGCCTTCCCTACTGTACCCTGCATTAGACTATGTTGGGCCCAAAGCCAGAGACACAGATGAACAGAGCTGAGCACCAACTGCAGGAATTTGATGGCTAACACTGAAACAAGACAAGTGAGATGCATGCATTTTAAAGATCACATAGCAAGAAAAGAGTCACATACATTTGTTAAAGACACAGTGCATTGCAGCAGGTGTGCCTGTTTATGTTCTCCTCTGCTTTGCTTTTCCTGGACTCAGTTCTTGAAAACTACGTATTTGACATTGAAAGAGAATCACTTTACATGCTAGATTTAAAAACCTGTCTCAAATAAATCGAGAATGTGTGCAAATGCATTTTCTATTCTTTTTAGGATAAGAAGAATCTGTGGGAATAATAATAACTCCACAGATGTAACTTTTCCAGGTTTAATCAGCTCGTAACTTTGTCAAAATCCAGAATGATAGTAGTATCAAAAGTTGGACATGCCTGATGTGATATAGTAGTAAGAAATTGGGTAGGAGACTTATTCAGTAGTTATCCATTCATTGTATTTCTTCACAAGCAGTTGCCCTTTTATGGCAGTTTTGTGGTGTCAAAAATATAGTGCAGCACCCAAGGGCTGATTATCTGCCCTGACCATACCTGGCGTTCATGGCTCCAGAGTGATGACCAGAGTGACTAAAATAGCAGCTCCCTATGCTTTCACAATGTTAGCATCTACTAGCTCCTCTTCCAAAGATTTTTTTTTTCTTTTAAACTTAAGTCCAGCAACATATAGAATGACTTTAAGAGCTCAGCTTGGAAGAATTCAGGACTTTATTCATTCTTCCAACTTTAAGTATCAGAAGTGATGATAAATACAGGCTAACAGGAATTAACATGGTTTGTTACGACAGTATAAGCATGAAAAGAATAATTGATAAACTGGACTTCATTAAAGTTTAAAACTTATGCACCATGAAAGGCAATGTCAAGAGAATTTTAATACAAACCATAGACTGGGGGAAATATTTGCAAAAGATACATCTGATAAAGGTTTATTAATTCAAAATATGCAAAGACTCTTAAAACTCAACAATAAGAAAACATACAACTTGACTTAAAAATGGGCCAAAGACATTATTAGATATCTCACCAGCAAAGATGTACATGTGGCAAATAAGCATATGAAAAGATGCTCCGGATCCTGTCATCAGGGAAATGCAAATTAAAACAACGAGATACCACTACACAAGTATTAGGCCAAAATCCAGAACACTGTTGGTTAAGATGTAAAGCAATAAGAAGTCTCATGTATTGCAAAATGGTACAGCCACTTTGGAAGACACTTTGGCAGTTTCTTACAAAACTAAATATACACTTAACTATAAGATACAGCAGGAGTGAAAACATATGTCCACACAAAACCCCACACATGAATGTTTATAGCAGCTTTATGTGTAATTGCCAAAACTTGGAAGTCATCAAGATGTCCTTCAGTAGGTGAACGGATAAATAATAAACTGTGGTACATACACACAATGAATTATTATTAACCACTAAAAAGAAATGAGTCATCAGGCCATGAAAACATATGGAGGAAACTTAAGTGCGTATTACTAAATGAAAAACCAATCTAAAAAGGTTACATACTGTCTCATTCCAACTACTGAAAAAGGCAAAAGTATGAATTCAATAAAAAAAATCAGTCCTGCCTGGTTTGCGCAGTTGGTAGAGCGTCCGCCCAGCATGTCGATGTCCCGGGTTTGGTTCCTGGTCAGGGCACACAGGAGAGGTGCCCATCTGCTTCTCCACCCCTCCTTCTCTCACCTCTCTCTGTCTCTCTCTCTCTCTCTCTTCCTCTCCTGAAGCCATGGCTCAATTGAAGCGAGTTGGCCCTGGGTGCTGAGGATGGCTCCGTGGCCTCCGCCTCACACACTAAGAAGAGCTCGGTTGCTAAGCAACAGAGCAATGCCCCAAATGGGCAGAACATTGCCCACTAGTAGGCTTGCCAGGTGGATCCTGGTCAGGGCGCATGTGGGAGTCTGTCTCTGCATCCCCTTCCCTCACTGAATAAGAAAAGAAAAAGATCAGTGGATGCCAGACATTGGGATGGGGCAGGAAGGAGGAATAAGTGGAACACAGTGGATTTTGCGGGCAGTGAAGATGCTCTGTATGACACAGGGAACTGGATGTGAACTGCAGGCTGTGGGTGATGATGACGTGTCAGTGCAGGTTCATCAGTCATAGCAGTGGTGCCACTCTGCTGGGGGATGTGGAAAATGGGGGACACTCTGCATGTTGGGGGGTGCAGGGAGTATATGGCAACTCTATATACCCTCCCCCCAATTTTGCTGTGAACTTAAATCTACTCTAAAGAATAAAATCTTGTTAAAAAGTACTCAGTGTTTTTTGAAAGGATCTATCTTACCTTTTCTGTTCTGGCTTTATGTTTTATATATTACTGATCTCATCAGATGATGTAATATTGAAAAGGTGACCCTGAGATCTCACATAAACAATGTTAACAGAACAATTCTGCAACATGTTTGTGGTCAAAATAAAATTAAAATTTAGTTGTGTAAATATTTATATGATAAGATGGTACATTAAAATATTCTTTTATATACCCCAAATTAAGAAAGTAGACTTTACAGGTGGGCAATAACAATTTAGTTATCTTTTACATACTCATTATCCAGAAATTTTACTGTGAAAATAATTTTAAATTACTTCACCTGGTAAGGAATACAAGGTTCGCCATATTTGATATTCAGTTATTGCTGTGTAAAGACAGATTGAAGCCAAATACCCACCTTAGAACGTCCTGGTTTCCAGAGAGAGATTTTCTCATTTTAGGGACACAAGAGGATGTTAATTAAGAGCTACAGTGTGATTTTTAATATGTTTTATGAGAATCACAAATATGCCTTTGAGAATAATGCAATGGTTAATGAAAATACTAATCTCGTTTGATTTGGTTGACCTTTGTCATTTTAGGGTGGTACTCCTAGTAACTCTTGCTATTTAAGTTCTGGCTGGCTACAAGAGAATACAGACAATCTGTGGGCCATGGGGTTATATGTTTCTTATTAACAAGAAAGAAATGGGCCAGTTAATTATTACTTATTAAATGTTGTATTTTAAATACACTCTTTGTAAATATGACAACTACCACATGAGTATCAACAAAAGGGATCATTGGGGGTAAAAATTGTAACTGTTAAATGACATTAAAATTATCCTCGTTCAACCCAGGCAAAAGTATTCCTTCTGCCTTCAGAAAGCAAACCACTGTAACCCAAGGAAACTGGGCAAAGGCTCTGTGCTTTTCCTTTAATGGGAGAAGAGGCAAAATTAGTGGGTGACTACAAATTCTCTCACTGATACTTTCTCTTATATTTTATTTCATTTTTCTCAAGAAGAATTTCCAGTATCAGTTTTGCCCTTATATGCAAGAAGACTAGTAGTATAGAATTTCTGTCCAGAAATGTTTTAAGCATGATGACAGGATATTCTTTCACTCCTAACATCAAACCTTGGAAAGTAAATTGCTGAGCAACTAAGGATTAAAACCTGAGTTTGCCCAAGTATTCTGAAAAGCTTTGTGGTAAGATTTTGCTCTCTGATTACCAAAAACTCCTCCATTCTTCCCCAGTCTGGTGGTTAAAAGCACCCCCTCCAGGCCAAGTTATGTAGATTAAAATCCCATCACTGCTACTAACTGAATGAACTTGAGCACATTATTTAACTTGGCTGTTCTTTTTTGTAGAATGGAGATAATTAAATTATATGTATTAATACAATATATGATTAATATAGTATATATAAGATACAGTAGGATTAATGTATTGGGTAAATCACTTAGAACAGTGCCTGTCACATAGTAAGTGCTATAGAAAAGCTATTAAATAAAAATATTTAAGTATGAGTTTTGGCTACTTCACTCATGTTATTGGCTTGTTCTTTTTTTTTTTTTTAAGACTTTATTTATTCATTTTAGACAGGGGAGAGAGAGAGAGAGAGAGAGAAGGGAGGAGCAGGAAGCATCAACTCCCATATGTGCCTTGACCAGGCAAGCCTAGGGTTTTGAACCAGCTACCTCAGCATTCCAGGTCGACACTTTATCCACTGTGCCACCACAGGTCAGGCCTATTGGCCTGTTCTTTAGAGACATTTGAGTTAGGGACTTCTATCCTAAATAATATCTAAAAATCTGGACTGGTTCTAGGATCCTTTGAGTAATCCTTCAAGAGGGCTTAAAAAGTCCTTGGCTGTAAAGTATTTTATTATCAATATTTATTATAAATTAAAACCTTGTTTAATAGGTATTAATACTCTAATATAGGCACTTGGAATTGAGTTGATGCCACTTAAGGCTTAGAAGTAACTTTAACATATGAAAGCCTTCAGAGTTTTGATGAAACTGTATTTTTTTAATGAAATGTCACAGAACATAATAGATCATTTGATCTTTTTTATTTTATTTTATTTTTTTTACAGGGATAGAGAGAGAGTCAGAGAGAGGGATAGATAGGGACAGACAGATAGGAACAGAGAGAGATGAGAAGCATCAATCATCAGTTTTTCGTTGCAACACCTTAGTTGTTCATTGATTGCTTTCTCATATGTGCCTTGACCACGGGCCTTCAGCAGACCAAATAACCCCTTGCTCAAGCCAGCGACCTTGGGTCCAAGCTGGTGAGCTTTGCTCAAACCAGATGATCCCACACTCAAGCTGGAGACCTCGGAGTCTCGAACCTGGGTTCTTCTGCATCCCAGTCCGATGCTCTATCCACTGCGCCACCGCCTGGTCAGGCGATCATTTGATCATTTTTATCTGTAAGGATCAAGAGATTTTATGATTGTCATAGAGCAGCGATTTTCAACCTTTTTCATCTCATGGCACAAATAAACTAATGACTAAAATTATGCTGTACACCAAAAATATATTATTTGCTGATCTGACCAAAAATATAGGTATAATTTTGATTGATTTCCAAAAAAAAAAAAATAGTAACAGTAATTACCTACCCTTTCTGCTCTAAAGTGACTTTTTAAAGAATCAGGTGCCTATACTTGTATATAAGAATTTCTGGTACCAAATATTAACCAATCAGAGGCAATCTTCTGTGATGTGACCAATAAGGTGCAACTCTATTATATGACATATATATATATATATATATATATATATATATATATATATATATATATGGTTCAAGATGGGCACTCACACTGGAAAGCCACTGTTGTATTTGGCTGTTGTTATTTTATGTATTATTTGACTATCTAAGGGAAAAGAAGTCAGTGCCCCTGACTAAATAGTTACGCATTGCATGTTTTAAAAATTCTTATGGCACACTGATTGAAAATCTCTGCCATAGAATATAGGCAATCTCTGAACAACCAAAATATATAGGCAAAGTTTATTTATTTTATAGTTTTCTGAAGCATCACGCTGAAGTATTTTTTTTTTTTTTTTTTGTGACAGACAGAGTCAGAGAAAGGGACTGATAGGGATAGACAGACAGGAACGAACAGAGACGAGAAGCATCAATTCTTCATTGCAGCACCTTAGTTGTTCATTGATTGCCTTCTCATATGTGCCTTTACCAGGGGACAACAGCAGACTGAGTGACCCCTTTGCTCAAGCCAGAGACCTTGGGCTCAAGCTGGTGATCTCTGCTCAAACCAGATGAGCCCATGCTCTAGCTGGCAACCTTGGGGTCTCGAACCTGGGTCCTCGGCATCCCAGTCTGACGCTCTATCCACTGAACCACTGCCTGGTCAGGCGCTCTGAAGTATTTTAATTACTAAATAAACTATTACTACTAGTATCTGAAATTTAGTAAGCTTTCATCTAATTTCTCCTATAAATATTTCAACAGGTAGCTTTAATGATATATTTATATAATAATTATACCTTCTATATATTTAGAATTTTTTATTTGGTAAATTTTCATTTTGTTACTAAATTTTAAAAGATTTATTTCCTAAATTATGTAAATATTATATAAATAGTAGAGTAAGAAATGTGGCCTATAAGGTTAAAATATTGATTTATCTATTTATAGAGTTAAGAATTATTAAGAGGATTATCTCTAAGCCAAGTACTACTGCCTGACTCACTATGATTTTTATCTTTGTGTCTCTTCTTTGGATCCATCTCACTTCTGGCATTAATCAAGCACTCCCCTCAGTCCACAAAAAAGGAAGAAATTCTTTCTAACAAGGAAGCAAGCTGAGATTGTTAGCCATTATAGGAAACCTCAGAACCTTATAGATCAATACAGCTGAAATTTTGATCAATATTGAATTAAGTGTAGGGTTTGATCGATATTGAACTAAGTTTAGGGTTTCTCCAATTAGCATTCTTTCTTTAATAGTGTTAACTGCATTTACTGGTACACCCGTAGAAGTAATAGGTTCAAAGTGGTCTGAAATACTGAGGATAATTTAAATTTTAGGTGTCAAGTAAAATATTATTTAGGAAACATTTAAAATGTCTGGAGTAATTTGCAATATTTGTTTCTGTTCAAGATGGACTAAAAGGGAACTATGTAATACTTTTCCTTTAAACCAATAAAAACCAGACAAAAAAATATGGAACAAACATTAGACATCAGGCAGCCCAGGATGGTGATCCCTGATGAATGGAGTGCTAAAAATATGAGCCCTACAATTGCCTGAAGAGAATTTCAAGGCTGCCATATAAGGAGATAGAGGGAAGGAGAAACCAAAAGGAAACCACCAGTCTCCTGAGATGAGACAGATTAGAGAGTCAGAGAGACCAAAGAGGCCAGAGGTCACAGAGCTGCACACCAGAGAGGAGACAATTTCATGAACAAGATCTTTGGTAACCACAGATTCCCCACCCTTCCCAACCCCCAGCCATGCATGGTCTTCAGCTGACTAGGGACCAGCACATGAGTGTGAGTGAACTATCCAAGGCTGGGAAAGAATCACAAATTAGAGGTAACAAGGCTTGCAACTCACACAGAGATGAGAAGTTTGTGTTTCCAAGACAGAGTGGACAAATGAACAAAGTTTAAAAGCAAACCTCAGAAGGATCAAACTATTTTCAAGTAGTGTAACTTAACTACATCCTGAACAAGGCTAAAGAAGATCACAAGTACATCTGTATTTGTCCAGCACTCAACAGGATAAAATCACAATCTATTACCCAGTCAAAAATTATGAAAAATGCATGCAAAAAACACATCCAATGTGAGGCTGGATGAAAGCAGCAGAAAAACCAATCAATGTAAACAGACTTAGAAGTGGCACAACTGAAATAAATAGTATATAGCAGGGGTCGGGAACCTTTTTGGCTGAGAGAGCCATGAACGCCACGTATTTTAAAATGTAATTTCATAGCCTGACCTGTGGTAGTGCAGTGGATCAAGCATCGACCTGGAATGCTGAGGTCGCTTGTTCAAAACCGTGGGCTTGCCCAGTCAAGACACATATGGGAGTTGATGCTTCCTGCTCCTCCCCCCTTCTCTCTCTCTGTCTCTCTTCTCTAAAATGAATAAATAAAAATAAATAAATAAAATGTAATTTTGTGAGAGCCATACAATGACCCGTGTACATTATGCATTATCCACTAAAAATTTGGTGTTGTCCCAGGAGACAGCTGTGATTGGCTCCAGCCACCCGCAACCATGAACATGAGCGGTAGGAATTGAATGGATTGTAATACATGAGAATGTTTTATATTTTTAATGTTATTTTTTTTATTATTAAAGATTTTTCTGTGAGCCAGATGCAGCCATCAAAAGAGCCACATCTGGCTTGTGAGCCATAGGTTCCTGACCCCTGGTATATAGAGACATTAAAACAACTAAATATAACTGTATTCCACATATTCGAGAAGGTTGAGGAAAGATTAGAGAAATTAAATTCACGGAGATATACCAAAATGCTTGAAATCAAACATCTAGAGGTGAATACTGCGACATCTAAGATGAAAAATATACAGGATGTAATTAACAGCAGATTAGACATATACAAAATAAAAGAAAGTAAACTTGAAAACACTATTAAAAAGCTATTACAGGTGGAACACAGGAAAAAGACTGAAAACAAAATGAAGAGAAAATCATTAAGTTATGGATATATATATAAGTATATATATATTTATACTTATATATTATATATGTATAATTATAGTCATTGGAAAATGATTGGAAATAGCGTTATACTTGAAGAAATAATATGCACAATTTTTCAAATTTAATAAAACTTATAAAGCCACACATCCAAGAATCTTAACAAATCTCCCATCCAAGTACTAACCAGGCCCGGCCCTGCTTAGCTTCCGAGATCAGATGAAATTGGGCGCGTTCAGGGTGGTATGGCCGTAGACTTAACAAATCTCAAGCACAAGGAACATAAAGAAAATGGTAGAGGCACATCATATTCAATTTTCTTAACCAAATATAAATAAAATAACATAAAAGCAGTCAGAGGAACAAAAGACATTCTATTAGAAGCACAAAAATAAGGATGACATTAATTTTTTTATCAAAACGCAAATAAGAGGCAATGGGATAACATCATCAAAGTAGACCCTGGCCAGTTGGCTCAGTGGTAGAGCGTTGGCCCAACATGTAGATTTACTGGGTTTGATTCCCAGTCAGGGCACACAGGAGAAGTGCCCATCTGCTTCTCCACCCCTTTCCCCTCTCTCTCTCTCTCTCTCTCTCTTTCTCTCTCTCTCTCTCTTCCCCTCCTGCAGCCATGGCTCAATTGGAGTGAGTTGCCCTGGGTGCTGAGGATAGCTCCATGGCCTCTTCCCCAGGTGCTAAGAAGAGCTCGGTTGCTGAGCAGCAGAGCAACAACCTAGATGGGCAGAACATTGGCCTTAGAAGGGCATTGCAAGTGGATCCCAGTTGGGGCACATGTAGGAGTCTGCCTCTCTCTGCCTACCCTCCTCTCACTGAATAATGATTTAAAAAGTCATAAAAAGTATTGTAAGGGGGGAAAATGGAGCAAACTGATATTCAAAGCTCAGTGAAAATGGCTTTCAAAAATGAAGGCAACATAAAGACTGTTAGTCATTAACAACTTAAAAAACCCCATCACTAGCAGACCTATAATACTAAAGTAAATGTGGTTGTGCACTGAAGAATGAAAGTGACCAATTTAGCTTGTATTTCACTTCCCAGCCTGCAGTCCAAGGGCAGCTATTGACATCACCTTAAATGAAAAGTAGGGTGATTGAGTCCTCTAAGTTTCTTGAACGCAAAGTCACACAAGGTTATGAACTGGGATAGACATAGGGTATCTATCCTAATATAAAGATATTAGGAGCTGGTCCTTGACCTAGCTCAGCTAGTTCCAACATTTTATTTATTTGGTTATCTGAACTCCATAATATCTGGAGTCTTAGCTGGGAAGACTCAAGGTTTGAAGGTTTGATGACTGGAAGCAGGACTCATTTAGACATGTCTCCACTCATGTCCAGCAGTTGATGATGTCTGTTATATGGGACTTCAGCAGAAGCTGTCAACTGGAAAAACTAAGCTTCTTCATGGTATCCAGTATTCTGACAGAGTAATGACCTTAGAATAAACATTTTACATGGCAGCTCATATAAAAATGAATATCTAGCAAACAAAGTAGAAGCTGCAATAACTCATGATTTAACCTTAGAAGTCACACATTTTCACTTCCACTACATTCTGTTGCTTACCAACAAGTCACAGACCAGATTCAAGGGAGAAGAATTAGAACCCACTTAGGAGATGGCGAGTGGCACGATTCTGGAAGAGCATTTTGAATGAGTAATATTTTGTAAGAAACCATTGTTTGCCCTGGCCAATAGCTCATTTGGTTAGAGTGTCATACCAATATGCTAAGGTTTCAGGTTCGATCCCTAGTCAGGCCACATATAAGAATTAACCAATGAATGCATAAATAAGTGGAACAACAAATTGATATTTTTCTCTTTTTCTCTCTCTCTCTCACTCTCCCTTTCTCTCTCTCTATAAATAAATAAATAAATAAATAAATAAATAAATAAATAAATAAATAATAAAATGCAATTTGGCACACGAGAGATTACTATTACCTAGGAACCAAGTAGGAATATGAGCAGCATGACAGAGGAGCAGTAAATAAGACTACGTGGCTAGTGCCTGGAAAGTATTATCCCAGGATGATGCATAACCAGAAACTGGGGACAAATTTTAAAGGACTTTTAATTTTTATATTGAGGAGATTAGACCTTAATTTTTAGGCAATGAAGAGCCTTAAAGGTGAATTGTTTTTGTTTTTAAACTAGAGGATTGACATGAGTTCATCTGTTTTTAGAAAGATGACCTTGGTGTAGGGATGTATGGGGATGATCAGGAGGCACATGGTAATAGTGCCCACAGAGGATTTATAGGACTGCACAAAGCAGTGACCATGAATGAAAAGAGTAGACATGAGATATATTTTGGAGGTGGAATTATGACTGGCCAATCCAAGTGAGAAAAAAGGAGGCATCATAGATGACTTGGAAATAATGAGAAAGCCTAAGAGGCCCCAGAACTTGGCTGCTTTGCCTAGTTTGGATTTCTCCAGCCCTGAGATGCTCTATAGACCAAGGCTGACCACAGACCTCACAGCCAGTCAGTCCTAATCATGCCTGTTGATCTGCTCATGGAAGATGGTCACCTACTGCTTTTCTCATATATTCTGTTGACAATTCCGAAGGCATCATAGGGTTCAAGAGTAAAGAGAAAGGTAGTGGCAGGTCTCCACAGCAGATACGACCCAAAAGTAGAATGTTCACTGTGAGTTCTTACTTAAATTGATGTCTATTGGTTTTAAATTTTCTAAGGAGTAGAGAAAAGCTAATTCATGCTGTTTAATTTTTCCTTCTGATAAGAGAACTGTGCTCAGAACACTGTTTTCTTTTTCTTTTTTTTTAATGACTCATTCTTTTTTGTCCTGTTTGATTTTTAGAGAGATTCAAGCTTTATCTTATTAACTACTGAGATTTTATCAATTAACCACACACAGCCCATAGAACACAGTATAGCTGTAATTAAACTAAATTGGTATGCAGTAGCTTTCATTACACCCTAACACAGTTTTTGTTAGGACCATAGAGAGAGTTTAATTACATGTCTAGACACTCCTGAATTCAAAGCATCAGAATTATCTTTTTCTGCTTAAAATAGAGTTTGAGTTTTGGGTGAATGCATATTTTTGAAAGACCAAATGGTAAGATATGTTTGGGTGGTTTTTTAAATACCACATTCTATTTTAATACATATTTGATTTAAGAACCATTTACACATCTGTGGATATAAGTGTTTTCCAAGTAAAATGGACAGATTTTTCACTCTGCCATATGTAATATACTTTTCACTTGTATCCAAAAACTTTCTTTCTGTAACACATCCCAATTGTGTACTCAACGGATTGTATAAAGCACGGACTATAGTCTGAAGCACAGTCATCTCTCATCATGTTTCTTCTGGCTTCTTCATCCCTATGAAGAAGCTCCTCTCTGTCTGTGGATGGAGTGCTTTCTACATTCATCCTCAATCCTGCCCAATCAGCTTCCCCAGAAAACAGAGCTCTGCCTTTCTGTGGACTACAGACTCTACTGGACCAGAGCATGCAGACTCAGGAGCTCCCTTGGATTTTCTTGTGCTCCAACTGGATTTCTTCTTTCTCATTGTAAAGATGCATTTGCTGCTTCTTTCTCTGTAACTACAGATTATTTTTGGACTTTATTTCAAGCTATGCATTATCTCCTATATACTGCCTCCATTGAATTGGTCAAAACTCCTTATAGCTCCTAGTCCTAAATCTCATGTCTTCTCAAATCTGAACACATACATTGACTATAAGAGAATGAAATTACCACATGCTTCTCCTCTCTAAATATTCTCAATAACCCCTTTGGAAGCTGGCTCACGACATGCACTTGCTCTAATCTTATATACAAGTACATTTTATATACTGATTATTTGCTGATTACATGTAAATTATTTCAGTTTTCTTTATACTTTTTGTATTCTCTCAGTTTGAGACATCTATTTAAATCAAGGCACAGTGCTTTTTTCCATTAATTTTTTTGCATAGTGCCCAATTTAATATGATAAACATTCACTTAATAATTGCTGTTGAAAGCAATGATAAGTGTTTCACTAAAGTCTTAGGTGAGCAAATATTTTAGGTTTTGAGTGGAATCTCAGGAGAATAGTACAGGTGAATGACAACACTAGTGTTGTACAGACCATACTTGGAAACCTGTACTTGTTTTCTGACAGGAAAATGGATTTCTGACCTATTGAAAGTATCCTATTTCTCCCATGCTGACTTCGGATACCAGAAGACTCGTACCCAAACCAGAAACAAGACCTGGAGTCTCTGTTCTTTGTGACCTGTCCCTCAGCAATGACTCTAATGTGACACCACAGGCTTCCTCCCAGGGCATTCAGAATTTTCAGCTCTGTTAGCATCCTGCTCACTTTCCTCCTGATACTGCTACTCCAACACGTATTTTTCAGCAAGGTTTTGCTTTATCCAGACACCTCAAGGCCACACCCTCAACCGAAAGCAACAGTGCACAGCTGGGAACGTTACTGCAGGGAGAGCGCAGGCCCAGCCATCTTCAGGCTCACCTCCGGCGTCAGCGGGTGCCCGTGCTTGCCCGCTGTCGTGCTATTACAGCTGACCGAATCGCTGCTCAGTTCCGTTTTATTACACTGGTAAGTCCGATTTACACATGTTACCAACATGAAGGAACCTGAAGAGAAAACGAACAGATGAATTTTCAGCTGCCATTACCCAAAATCTCCTGAGGCATCTGCTGCATATGATACTCAGATCAACTTCAAAGGATGTGAAGAAACTCATTCAGCTGTAACTATTGACTTAATGTTACCACAGAAGAACGAAGACTGATTATGTAATTATTCAAAATGTCATTTCAAAGATGAAGCCTTTTTGCCTTGTCATCAGTTAAAATGTTCTTAGTGGGTTTCGGCTTTTCTCAAAATGATGCTGTAAATCTAACTCATCTAACTGATACCCCATGAGCATCTTTGAGGTGACTAAGTATTATTAACAATAAGTACAGTATGTTTCATAAGCACATGGATACCAAGCCTTCTTACAGCGAAATGTATCAAAGTGGTATTGCTTTGGAACTTACTGCTACAATGTAAGCACAAACATTGATCTTCTATTATAAATTAATATTGAAAAATGAATTTTAAAATGCCTATTATACCAATAGCTATTTCAGTTTCTCAAAAGGAAAATTGAGTGATTTATTAATCATCTAAAAGTATTTATTGAGTACATCCTTAGCTCCAGGCACTAGGAATCTGGGAAACCAGATAAAAATGTCCTCGTCTGTACAGTTTCCAGTCTGGTGAAGGCAACATCCCAAACATAAAACTTGCAAAGGAACAGGTGTGCTGTGAAGAAACATAAGGAGAATCAGTGAGAGCATATGGAGTGGGTACATATGTTAGTTTGGAGAGACAGGTACAACCTCCCTGAGAAGTTGACATTGTAGTTGTATCCTGAGGGTAAGGAGGGCTGGCCAGGCAAAAAGGGGTAGAAAAGCATTCCAATAAGAGAGGGCAACTGCACAAGGATGCCGAGGTGGGAAAGAGACTAGGGCTTTGGAGGGACTGAAAGGAAGTTAGTGTGGGTAGAACAGAACAGTAGAGGGAAAGTGGCAGAGTACTCCACCAGGCTGGAGGGGGAGGCAGGAGCCACACGACCGAGGACTTGAAGCCCAGATAAAGTAACAGGAAACCACTGAAGAGTTTCCTGAGGAGGAGAAATGGCCTGATTCCCTGTGCTGCCGAATGGGCACGCTGGAAATCAAAGGAGTAATTAAGGGACCATTGGGATTGATCCACCCGAGACCATGACAGTGACATGGAGAGGGGCAGGGCGGTTCAGGAGACATTTTGGAGTTAGAATCAAGAGCACTGTGTTGTGAATGGAACGGAGGGCAGCGAATTGGATGGAGGGAGAAAATCAGTTTCTGACTTGATCACATGAGTTGACTGAGTTACCATATTTTGAGATGAGCAAAACTGAAAGAACCTGGCTGGGAAAAGGTCAGGAGTTCAGTTTCAGGCATGTTGAACTGAAGGTACCTGTAAGACAGCCCGCTGGAAGCGAGACTCAGGCAGGCGGGTGAATCGTCCTGGAGCTTGAGGAGCAGGTTTGAGCCAGAATATTTTGTCAGGATACTGCCATGGAGTGATCTTCACATTCTTCCACTGCTAGCAGTGTAACTGCATAGTTTGTTTAGTTAATCTGAGACCAGACATAGTCACCAACAACTGTATTTATTCACATTCAGAGCACATCCTTTGTGGCAGATGGATTGTATTCAGGGTAAGCAAACAAGAAGTGCCTGCCAGTTATATAAATTTATTTTTAAAAAATGTGTCACCCAAGTAATATATAATTTTTATAGTTAAATTTTATATAATAAAAACTTAAAATTAATTACAGTCCCAACACACAATTTTTTTTACACACGTACTTTTTGGAGGCTATAAAAAGTAGCTGAAGGGAAGGATGTAGACAGTCAAAGAGAGTTTATAGCAAAAGAGAAGGCTAGCGGCCCAACCTCAGTAAGAATTTAAGAAGTGGAGTCAGAAAAAAAAAATGTATTCAGGTACTTAACAATTTTTTATTGCATATCTACTGAATGTCAAGGACTGTTTCAAATTCCAGAGCAAGAATCAGAGGCTGCAGAGTGTTTTTCTGGCTTGTACAGGGTTTAAAAGTGTACTGCCAACATTTAAAATTGGGAATATTTTGCATCAAAAAATATGAATTTCTACCTTGTCTTGAAAAATCTGAAGAGCTCACAACATGGGGCCTGCATTCCTACCTGACAACAACCGGCTGAACCCGAGTCGCCTCGCCTCCTCAGGCTTCCTGTTCTCTCCAGGGACAGAGGCAGTCCCCAGGGCTTTCCATGCCTCCCTCTCATTGTGCACTCTTCCAGCTTCCCCCATTCTTTTATAGTACCTTACTGTCTGCAGAGTTTGTGAGCCCTGCTGGAGGTACAAAGTCAAATGTTACATCGCTGCTGCTACTCCTGCCAAAAGCAAGGGGAAGCAGGGAGTGATGTGACTAGATCTGCATGTTAAGAAAATGACTCTTGGTCCTGGCCAGTGGCTCAGTGGATATAGTGTCGGCTGGAGTATGGATGTCCTGGGTTCAATTCCCAGTCAGGGCACACAGGAGAAGCAACCATCTGCTTCTCCCCTTCCCTCTCTCCCTCTTCTCTCCCTCTTCTGCTCCTATAGCAGTGGCTCAATTAGTTCAAGCATGTCCCTGGCTGCTGAGGATAGCTCGGTTGGTCCAAGCGAATCAGCCTAAGGTGCTAAAAATAGCTCAGTACTCAAGCATCAGCTCCAGATGGAATTGCCAGGTGGATCCCATTTGGGGTGCATGTGGGAGTCTGCCTCACCATCTCCCCTACTCTAACCTAAAAAAAAGACTCTTGTGACAGTGTGGAGCATGGGCTGGAGGGGAGCTGTTGATTAAGCTAGTCAAGAGGAAAATGTGTATGTAGCCTGGCTAAAGGCAAGAACAATACAGATAAGGATGGTAATGGGTCAAGAGGAAATACCTGAGTCAGTGAGAGGAGAGAGCTGCACATAGTCATGGGTTGGATGTGCTCTTTATAATAATTACTAACTTCTAGATGTCTGTTAAAACAAGAATTTGAAGTCTTTGCCATGGTTTTGAATTTATAAGATGGCACATACAATTGCGCTTTTCAGATAATAAACCAGACAAATTTCAAGGCACAACACCTTGACTATAATAATAACCAATTTGAGTTTATATGCATAAAGAGAACTGCAACTGATATTCTTTGAGAGGTAATTATTTTATTTCTGGCAATTGATTCTGTATCATTTAAATGGCATTTCACTTTTAAGTAACTATATATAAGCTATTTTAGAATGATGTATATAGTTTAAAACACATTTTCTTTATGGTGTTTATTTTTCAATTGTAATATGTGTATGTTGTTAAATCACATAATTTAGTAAAGATTATGATAATTCTGAAAATAGTAAATATAAATGTTGGAACCATAAATATATAATACTTACATGAATGTTATTTCTTTTTATTTCTTGTTTAGTACCTACATGAAAACGGGATTGTTCATCGTGATCTCAAACCAGAGAATCTTCTCTATGCAACTCCAGCCCCGGACGCACCACTCAAAATTGGTGAGGACATACCCTGATATTTTATGACCTCTGTTTCCAGAGCAGAAGAAATTTATTCTATGGAATTTTTAAGTATAGCTCCACCCAATATCACCTCCATTCATTTTCCTTGAATGTTAGTTGTTGATAAAGGAATACTGCATAGTTTTGGAAGTCTGTGCGCTTTCTTGAAATATGTATCTGAAATTAGTGCCCAAAGTTAGTGCTGCTACCACCCTGGGAAATAACAGGAACTTCAGGACGCGACCTTGTATTTTTGTGCACATGTTTATATAGAAGAAAATCACAGATCACATAACACTTCTTTTTTGGTTATTTACTTTTATTCCACAGTTTGAGTGAAGCTTAATTTTAAATGATCAAGAACTTTGACACAAGATGTTTAGTACTACCTATCAGTGAATTTAGGCTCTGTGTCACTTGTTTATGTGAACAGAGATCTGTGTTTTCCAAAGTGCAGTCCACAGAATGCTGGATTCTCAGCTGAGCGGGCAAGAGCAAATAATTCCCTTTTGGGGAAGGTGGAAGTGGTTTGTGGAGGTGCTAAGGTTGATCAAATAAGTTAGAAAAGACCCACTTGAACTAGAAGTTTATTTCTTAAGGACTTTTTCCAAACCTCAAAAATGCTAATGTGTACACTGACATCTAGTACAGAGTAGGCTGTAGGGCTTACCCCAAACCTTATTTGACTCTGGAAACCTTATTTTTTCTGAATAGGCATTTTGAAAAATTATAAAGATGAACTTTGGGAAATTCTGATCTACCCCAAAAGATTTTTCAATCAGCATTTTTTTAAAAAAGGATATTAAATATTACTTTCCATGTGCCTTCCAAAGCAAAGCTTTATTTGCAAATATATATATATAAATAATATATAGTAATATATTATATATATATATTTAGATGGCTTGTGCATAGTGGAATCTGCCTGTACAGAGTTTTGTCTGCCTGTACAGAGTTTTAAATTTTAAAAATTAAACCCTCTGAAGGACATTGCTCTCTTGGTGCTACCTTTTATAATGCTAATCTGAGGAGTTCACTGAATTCATAAGTGTTAACACCTTTGAAAATCAAGTTATACAGATCATGGTAGAGTTCACACAACATTATGTGTTTATAAATTCAAGAACCTAAAGAAAAAAATACTGCAGTCCTGCTGGGCAGCCGGCTTGTTCTCGTAATTATGGCTGAAAGGCAGTGGACAGCAGGGAGGCTCCCGGTTCCTCTGACATCACTTTCAAAGATTTTATCCCTAAAGAAAGGTCTTTAAATGGATAGATGGATACTAATTTAGGCAAGAGAGCCTTTCTCTCTGAAGGACTTCCTGCTGCTTTCTCTGATAAGCATCGGGCACCTCCGTGGAAAACTGGGTTTGTCTTTGAAGTCGAAAATGGCATCTGTGCTGCACCTGCTTCTCTGGAAGAATGGCCTTAAAAGGTTTCCTGGTGTTTCCTGAGTGAGACAGATGTAGCCCAGCAAATAGACCATAATGGTAGCAACTTTTGATAATGTTTTATCTAGGTAAGATTCTGAGGAATAAATAAAAAGGATTTTGGCCAAAAAAAAGTCATATTCCTCATACAAGAGTGTAAATTCTTATCCGTCAGATACTGTAGGGCATGACATTAGTTTGAAGTAGAATGAACCTTTTGATGTTTCTATTACCTGTTTGACCTTTATGAGTGTATTTTTTTATTTTAATTTATTTCAATAAATTAAAAATTTTGGATTATATCACTAATTCTATATTGTCTTTTAGAGTTTGTTTAATAAATCTTAGACTTAATATTTAACAAAATATATCTATTGCAACTATTACTTCAAGAGGAAATAGCTTATTTCTGAAAAGATGGGAATTATAGAGACAAGTATAAAATATATTTAGGGGTCATATTTTTCTTCAATTTAATGCAAGACTTAAATTATTACTACTTTTTTTAGTTTTCTATCCCTGGTGACTGGTCCCCATCTACATCTATCCTTTGTCAAATACAAAAACAAACAAGTATGTGAGTTTTATTTTGAATAGCAGAAGTATTCCGTCATTTTATGAAAGCTAAGAAAAATAACTTACTTTGTTAATTTTTTTTCTTGTGTTGTTAGCTGATTTTGGACTCTCTAAAATTGTGGAGCATCAAGTGCTCATGAAGACAGTGTGTGGAACCCCAGGGTATTGCGGTATGCTCTTTAGTACTGATATTTTATTGTGATTGTTATTTGAGATCTATTTTTATTTACTGTCCTGATTGTTTTAACTTCTAATATCTCTGTTTAAAATGCTTACAATTTGATGCGAGTCTCCACAAGGCTGACACATAGAAATGATACTCAGACCACCTCTTGTTCTTCCTGAGGGGTTCTGTGGTGTCAGTTTTAGGCGACCCTGTTAAAACAGCCGGGGCGCAGGAGGCCAAGGGTAGAAGGACTGGGTG
Organism: Saccopteryx leptura; assembly: GCF_036850995.1. Classification (NCBI taxonomy): domain Eukaryota; kingdom Metazoa; phylum Chordata; class Mammalia; order Chiroptera; family Emballonuridae; genus Saccopteryx; species Saccopteryx leptura. The sequence continues at coordinate 168,904,996 of NC_089506.1, forward strand.
CTCTGCATCTGCCTATTGGGCAGGAGCTACTCTTGGACCCACTCAGGAGTAGAAGGACCATCACTAGGGAAGAAGACAGAAAAACAGCTTTGTTTGTGTTTGGAATTAAAGCCATGAGCTCTTTGTTACTTTCCTTATTTGCTTTTACAGGAAGATTACATGAGAAGAGCATGTGTCATTAATTTAGATCAGGAGTAGTCAACCTTTTTATACCTACCGCCCACTTTTGTATCTCTGTTAGTAGTAAAATTTTCTAACCGCCCACCGGTTCCACAGTAATAGTGATTTATAAAGTAGGAAAGTAACTTCACTTTATAAAATTTATAAAGCAGAGTACAGCAAGTTAAAGCATATAATAATAATTACTTACCAAGTACTTTATGTCAGATTTTCGCTAAATTTGGCAGAATAAATCTTTATAAAACAACTTACTATAGTTAAATCTATCTTTTTATTTATATATACTTTGGTTGCTCCGCTACTGCCCACCATGAAAGCTGGAACGCCCACTAGTGGGCGGTAGGGACCAAGTTGACCACCACTGCTCTAGATGGTATATAAGACAGCAAAGAGAATAGGGTTGTCCCTCGTTCTCACTGATGGCACTGGCTTAGCCTTATCTACATACATAAGAGCCTCAGGTGTGGCTTCCCTGCCAGAGTCCCCAGTCTCTGGAGACAGGTGATGCAGCAGTCCTGACATCCTCTGGTCTGATCTTGCAGAGTGGCCTAAAGGCACCACGTGTACAGTCCACAGTTGAGAGACAGAACAGTAGCTGTTCATTCAGGCCAGCATAGGACTCACCCTTTATTCTGGTTGGCTGACTTAATCTGGCAACATCCTAATGCTTGTAAAAATTATCATAAATTTCTAAATGTGTCACGCCTAATGAATATGTCACAAATCAGTTAAAATCTTAATCTAGAAAAGAGACAAGATTACAAATTATCAGTCACAATATTAGCCCACATAGTCTTTTTTTGTTGTTGTTTTTTTAACAAAGTCAGAGAGAGAGAGTCAGAGAGAGAGTCAGAGAGAGGGATAGACAGGGACAGACAGACAGGAATGGAGAGAGATGAGAAACATCAATCATCAGTTTTTTGTTGCGAGACCTTAGTTGTTCATTGATTGCTTTCTCATATGTGCCTTGACCGCAGGCCTTCAACAGACCGAGTAACCCCTTTGCTTGAGCCAGCGACCTTGGCTCCAAGCTGGTGAGCTTTTGCTCAAACCAGATGAGCCCGCGCTCAGGCTGGTGACCTCGGGGTCTCGAACCTGGGTCCTCTGCATCCCAGTCTGACACTCTATCCACTGCGCCACCGCCTAGTCAGGCTAGCCCACATAATCTTTTAGGATCATCATCTTTTCACACAAATCTTTCTTCACTCAGTCATCTCTTCAGCAAAATTACCTGCTGTATTCAAGCCAGTGCTTGGCACCTGGGAGACAGACATATTTCCAGCTCTCAGTCCCAGCTACGGGGCTCACAGTCTATAGGGGGACAGACGTGTAAACCAAAAAAGTATGACACCTTAAGAAATACAATGGAAACGCCAATATGGAAATATAGGAAGAGAGTGGTATTTAGAGTTAACTGTTTTATTTTTCCCTGTCACCAAAAATAGACACATAAAAGCTACATAACTAACACATTTGAACAACTTCTTAATTCACGAAAATCAGACTGGAGAATGACATCCACTGAAACAAATGTATAAATAAATTTACAGAATTTAAGTTCTGGAAGAAACCTTAAAGTTTATTTATTAACATTCACATTTTACTAAGGTCCAATGAGTATGCTATCCCCCAGATTGCACATCTAATAGTAGAACAGAGATGAGAACATAGGATTCCAAGGGCCTATAAACAGAACTGTAGAATTTCTTCTTTTAAAAGCAATATAGATAAATCAATATAATTTTCATTTATAGAAATACTTATCAGTTACTGTTTTTAGTTAAAATGCTTTCTATTTTTTTTTTAAATCTCTAAAGTACTACTTGGTTATTAAAGTAAAAATTTAAGTCTCTATAGTCAATATTTGTAACCTCATGAATTTTCTTTCCTTTCTTCATGTTTATATGTTCACATAATCATCTTATAATTTTGCTTTTAACTAGTTAGTTTTCCTTGTACTATATATAAAAAATATTATTTCCTTGCTGCTCAATTATTCATAAATTCAATAATTACACAGAATTAAGTGTATTTATATTTCTGTTAGATCTATACATTGTGCCAAATATTTTTGTTCTGGCTCTTAAGCTCTTTGAGGACAAGAGTACTTTATCAATTAGGAGTAAATTCAGAAAAATCAAAATTCTGTGGCTTAAACAAAATAGAAGTGGATTTCTCTCATGGTAGAAGCCTAGAGATAGGTAATCGGGGTGGGTTCCACAGCTATGCCATGGCATATGTGATGGATCTTAGTGCCAGGGGTCTAGGCTTTTTCTGTCTTGCTCTACTATTTCTTAGTATGCTTCCTCGTGGTCCAAAAATGACTGCTTGGAATCAGTCATTACATCTGCATTCTACACAACAAGAAGTAGAAGATATTTTAAAAGAATGTACCTTTGCACTGTTAAATAGACTTATTGCAGCCTCACATGACACTTCTACTTACATCTTATTGGCCAGTATTAGTTTCAGCCTTCATACTGACAGAAGCTGGCAACATGTCCTCCAACAGGACATGTTGTTACCTCAAGTGGATTTAGGGTTCTGTTACTAAAGATGACTATTGCATTAGACAGATGGCTATCTGAACCACAAACTATGAGTAAGATCCCATTCCTAGAAAAAAACAAATGAAAATCATTGCGCTACACCATGATCCTTATAGGCATCTTCTTGTTTTGTTTTTATATATTTTGTTTTCCTTAGTGCTGTAAGCTGACAACCTGACCACGGCTCTTCTCTCCCAATAGTGCCATATGCACTTTCCCTTTCTCTAATTCATACGTCTTTATTTGTCCTCCTGTATTTATTTCATGCCTCCTGATCTCTAGAAGTATGGGATAAAAAAAGAACACTGAATTTAGTACAATGTGCCAAGTGCAATTGCTCATTTCTGATCACTAATTGCTGACCATTTGGTAGAAACATTGAAAGAGAACTGAGAAAAGAATGGTAAAACAAATTAAGGATTTCACAAAAGAATCTGATGAGTAATTTAGTTATCTAATAGCAAACACCAAGTATTACAAGGAGGAGGGTAGTTTGGAGCAATTCCCTGAGAACTGAACAGCCCTGAAGATCAGGAAGATCAGGAAGATCAGGAAGAGATTGATTATATTAGTGACCTCTCAGAGTTTCTTCTGTGACTAAGAGAGAGCAGCAACTTTCCAAGGGCTTTAATAATAGTGCTAAGAGCAGTTTTTTATAGCATTAAAGAATGGTAATTTTATGAATGAATGATTCATTCATTGATAAAATGAACATTGGCTGTCTAATAGACTTCATTTTAGGCACTAAAATTGCAAGAGTAAATACAGTATGGTCTCACCTTTCAAGGATTTCATGGGCTATAAAAGAAAAACCTGTACACAATAAATCAAAGTTTATAAAGTTTATGGTACATTTTATATTTATCTAAGCCAAAGGGTACAGAGGGGAGGGAGTAATTAATCCTGCTTAGAGAGGTCTTCACAGTGGAGGAGCATTTGGGCTGAACACTGAAAGATGAGTCAGAATTTAACAAGAGGAGGTGACCACAGGCATTTTTTGTCAGCAGACAAAGGAAATGTCAGAAAAGAGTGCTAGCATCTGGAAATATTTTTTAAAGATTTTATTCATTTTAGAGAGGAGAGAAAGAGAGAGAGAGAGAAAGAGAAAGAAGGGAGAGAGAAGCAAGGGAGGAGCAGAAAGTATCAACTCCCATAAGTGCCTTGACCAGGCAAGCCCAGGGTTTCAAACCAGTGACCTGTGTTCCAGGTCAACGTTTTAACCACTGCACCACAATAGGCCAGGCTAGCAATTTCTATTTGTTACTTTGTCACTTTGCATGACTGGAACATAGACTCCTTGGTACAGAGGATACAGATAGACTTGGAAAGGTAGGCTAGACCATATTTTCATAGAATCTGTATATTAGTTTAACAATTCAGACTGGCTTTGGTGTGTTATAGTGATCTATCAAAGATTCTTAATCACAGCCCTCATATTTTTAAATCAAATCTGTATTTTATAAATATCCTAACAAGGCATTATGATGGATGAGTTTGAGGAGAAAAGGTCAAAAAAGACAAATTAGAAAGTTATTGTAAATGCTCTTTCTTGTCCTCATGTCAGGAATCTACACACAGTTTATTGACACTCCATAAACAGCTTCTCACAGATAATGTATTTAACCTATTCCTAAATCCAATCATTTAATTTTAGATATAAAATGTTTGCTTTTTTTTTTTACAGACACAGAGCGAATCAGAGAGAGGGACAGACAGACAAGAATGGAGAGAGATGAGAAGCATCAATCATTAGTTTTTCGCTGTGACACCTTAGTTGTTCATTGATTGCTTTCTCATATGTGCCTTGACTGGAGGGCCTTCAGCAGACCGAGTAACCCCTTGCTTGAGCCAGCGACTTTGGGTCCAAGCTGGTGAGCCTTGCTCAAACCAGATGAGCCTGCACTCAAGCTGATGACCTCGGGGTCTCGAACCTGGGTCCTCCACATCCCAGTCCGATGCTCTATCCACTGCACCACCGCCTGGTCAGGCTGCAAAAATATTTTATCAGATGCGTTTCCTTACCATAAACAAGCTTGTCCTACAGATAATGCCACCTTACAATGAAGGCTTTTTTCCATTTACTATTTTTCCCCTGAAAATATCCATAATGCCCTAGCGGCTGTATAATGGGGAAAGAGGAAATCGAGTGGTTGGACGTGGTCAAGATAATCCTTCCACTCTGCTATATACATAGAGGCTTGCCAGAAAGTAGTCATTTGCTATATTATAAGGAAAGAAGGAGAAAGAAGCAAGAAAAGTAGGGCCAGAGCAGGGGAGAAAACTGAGATGGGAAATAAAAGTGCTTCGTGGACTGTGAAGCACTAAACATATGCATGGACTCACTTGTAGGCTGAGACAGACTTGGAAGTCAAAATCAAGTTCAATGTATTGAATTACAATGGCACCATCTGAATTATATTATATATAAGTAAATATTTATTTGTACATTCTGTTTTTTAATTTATTGATTGGTTTTAGAGAGAAAAGAGATGAAGAGAGATAGAAAAAGAAACATCTATTTGTTCCACTTATTCATGAATTCATTGGTTGATTCTTCAATATGCCCTGACCAGGGATTGAACCCACAACCTTGGCACATCAAGACAACGCTATAACCAACTGAGCTACCCAGCCAGGGACAGAGCCATATTTATACATTCTCTTGACCCAAAGGAAATACACTAAAATATTACCTCAAAGTGGGAGTAAATGAGGGGGCAGGATTTTAAAAATATACCTGTGTATAGTAACACAGAAAAAATGAAAAAGCTGAGTTTGGGAAAAACAGAAAACACAGTAACACCAGGGCAAAGGGAGTGGATGACCTAGAACGGTGGAAAGATGCAGAGCTCTGAATTTTTAAAAATTTAATATAGGCCCTGGCTGGTTGGCTCAGCGGTAGAGCGTCGGCCTGGCGTGCGGGGGACCCGGGTTTGATTCCCGGCCAGGGCACATAGGAGAAGCGCCCATTTGCTTCTCCACCCCCGTCCTCCTTCCTCTCTGTCTCTCTCTTCCCCTCCCGCAGCCAGGGCTCCATTCGAGCAGGGATGGCCTGGGCGCTGGGGATGGCTCCTTGGCCTCTGCCCCAGGCGCTGGAGTGGCTCTGGTCGCGGCAGAGCGACGCCCCGGAAGAGCAGAGCATCGCCCCCTGGTGGGCAGAGCGTTGCCCCTGGTGGGCGTGCCGGGTGGATCCCGGTGGGGCGCATGCGGGAGTCTGTCTGACTGTCTCTCCCCGTTTCCAGCTTCAGAAAAATAATTAAAAAAAAATTAATATAATAATGGCTATTTCTGTTTATCTGTCTTGTAATTAGACCGTTTATGGACCAGATTAAAATCCTCTGTGAGGTTCACCTTTTTTTCTCTCACCACATATAAGTACTGTCATTGGTTTGGTACATGTCTTTCTAAGATACTTAGGTTGGAGGAAACTGTCCATTTATAGAATCATTTGGAAATGAGATCCAAGTACAAGACTGGTGTGAATTACTGTCATGCTGCAGGCAACATGACTTTACATTTAACCTGAAATATCTGAGGCCCATATACTTGACAGAGAGGGGAGATGTGAGCTTATTTCCTCCTGCTTATATGAGTGATACATCCTAGACAATTATCCTTTTGTATCCAGATAAATGGGAGTTTATGTTATAGCATTTGTCATTTGTCAACAAATAAAAAAAATAAAGGAAAACCCACTCATTCAGTCTCATTCATTAAACCCTTTGCCCCAGGCTGGTAATAGCAGGGGATTCTCCTATTAGTCGCAAAATGAAAATCACAGATGCTGTGTGTTTAAATGTGCCCATTTGAAATAAAACTCCAGGCCAGAAAATTAAAATTTGTGATGAAATCAATGACTAATTCTCTGAAATAGTCCATGAAAAGTTCAACATTAAAGAAATTCTCAACATCTTATTGAGAAAAGAAATAGATTTAAAAAAAAATTGGTCCATAACTTTTAATTAATGAGCTCCTCCTGATAAAGGTAACCATGCAATATTACTACCAAAATGTCTTCACTGGTTTAGATACTTAACACTTAAAGTCTGTTGTTCAAACCTACCCATGCCAATGATAATAAAGCAGTATAGCTGACCCTTGAACAACTCAGAGGTTACGGGCACCAACCCCTAACTGCAGCTGAAAATCTTTGTATAACTTTTACTCCCTCAAAACTTAACTATTGATAATCTACTGTTCATAGGAAGCCTTACTGATCACATAGACAATCAATTAACATGTATTTTATATATGTATTATATGCTGTATTCCTACAATAAAGTAAGCTAGAGAAAAGAAGATATTATTAAGAAAATTATAAGGAAAAAATACATTTATAGTACTGCATGTATTAATTGAAAATAATCTGTGCATAAGTGGGTCTGTGCAGTTCATGCTCATGTTGTCCAAGGGACTACTCTGCAAGCTGTTACAGTAGAAAAGAAACTATTATTGTGATGGGTTAAATAAAAAATATTTCTAATTCTAAGTATCTAATTCATTCATAAATTTAATTAATTGAACTGTGTATGTTTATACTTTCTATTTCTACCTGTCTATTTATTCAAATTCTGTTTTCAGGGTCCAGAGCTGTTAGGAATTTATTATCTCTTGGCATTTGCAATAGTCTCATTATTGTAGTGATAATCCAATGTTGCTGCCACATTGTAATGGTTTAAAGAAATAACCTATTATGTTCACTATACCACAATCAAAGGCAATTTTTCAACAATCTACAGTCAGAGAGTAGAGATGTCCGCCACAAGAACACACACTAATATGAAAAATGTAGGAACATTTAAATAAAATAAAGGAAGTAAATATAAAATTCAAGCTTTCAGAGTAGTTTCATAAGAGTTATGTTTTAATTCCTTTCTAGAAGACTGAATAGCTAAAGTAAAATAATAAGAGTATCAAATCAAATTAAGTAAGGAATGAACTCACCTGAGAATTAATTAAATATTCCTAATGATGACTTTCTTTTTTCTATGAACTTTATAAAAACTAGAAGAATTAAATACACAGTAAAACATCTACTGCAGTTTTTGTAACATTCTGCCTAACAGGTTGGTGTGTGTGTAGTTGGGGCCCCTAGGCGCTTGCTGAGAGTAAGGAGGGAGCAGGGAAGGTGAGAGAGACAAAGAGAATGCTAAGCAGGTGGGTATAGGGCACTAAGATCCAGCTCCTGCTCCTGACCACAGCCCTTCTTTATCCCTGAGTTAGGCTGTGTCCCCAAGCCATCCTTGACTGTCCCAGAGGCATGCTTCAGTGCCTGATCCAAAGAACAAGTGCCAGGTAGAGGGAAAAGTGGGGCTGGGGACAGATACAGGATGGTGAGGAAAGGTCATTGCTCGTTTAGTCTCGACCTTGCAAGGACAAGACTTGGCAGATTGACTCTGAGCTTATTTTAAGCTGTCTTGGGAGTTTGAAATCTAGAGGAAAATTAATATCTTGGGGTTTTTTCATTAGTCTGGTACTGAGCTCACAACATATATTCTGTGGAATTTCTGTTGTGCAGATGTTTGGGTTTTTTTAATTTTTACTTAATAAATATTCATTGAAGTATTTCACACCAGGCAGTGATCTAGGTGCTAGAGATGTAGCAGTTGAAAAAACAAAACAAAACTCTTCTCTTTAAGGAAGGTGCATTTTGGTGGAAGAAGAAAAATAATAAACAAAATGAATGTCTAAATTAAATGCAAAGTGGTGATGGTTTCCCTGGGAGCATATAGGGTTGGGAAAGAGAATAGGTAGGAAGTCCCGGGAGCCTGGCTGCGATTTAAACAGGGTGACCAGGGAAGGCTTCACTCAGAGGGAACGTAGAGCAAATGCTTGAATGAGGTGAGGGAGGAGGCAAGCCATGTGTATGTGTAGGGAAAGAACGTTCCAAGTAGAAGGGACAAAGCACCCACCCGTAAGGCAGGGACAAGCCTGGTGTCTTTAAGGTCCAACAGGAGGCTGGCTGGCTGGAGTGCAGTGAGAAGGCAGGAAGGCAGGTAGGAGAGGGGGTTGGAGAGCTCCAACGGGAAGGATAGAGTTCACATTTACTGAGATGGGGAGACTCTGGGAGCAGAAGGTTAGGCCTTATTGATTTTGAGATGCCTGTTAGATATCCAAGGGGAGATGATATGTGGGAAGAAGGGTGTATATATTTGAAGTTCAGGAGCAAGGACATGGCTGTTGACATAAATGTGAGCATCATCAGCATATCAGTGCTATTGAAAGTCATGAGACTCTCCAGGCAGAAAAGGAAATTACCCAGATTGATCCCTGGACAATTCCATTAGGAGGCCAGAGAAAAGAGAGGGAGCCACATTTATCATTCATAGATATCAAAAAGTAGAGGGGGCTCCAGCAGACAGAATTAGGAACTGTGAGTGAATGCTGCAAGGCACAGATATGGGGCTCAATATACAAAAAAGTATTCTAACATCTAGAGCTGTCAGCAATAGAAAAGGCTGCGTCCCTGGGTTGGAAAATGGTCACAAAAGCTGATATACTCATGTCTCAGGATTCAGGCTATTAACAAGGGAAGAGAGAAAGAGTTCTGCTAATTTTTATATACTCAGCAGAGCTATGATGTATGGTTTTAAAATATCCTCACAAAAGCTGTCTATAGAGTCTATATATGTAAACTAAGTTGAGGATTATGGCAACCAATTATATTAACCAAATATAATTTGGCTTGAGATGGCTGATAAAATTGAGTCTACCCTGGCCAGTTGGCTCAGTGGTAGAGCGTCAATCCGCCTTGTGTAAGTCCCAGGTTCAATTCCCAGTCTGGGCACACAGGAGAAGCACCCATCTGCTTCTCCACCCTTCCCCCTCTCCTTTCTCTCTGTCTCTCTCTTCCCCTCCCGCAGCCAAGGCTCCATTGGAGCAAAGTAGGCCTAGGCACTGAGGATGGCTCAGTAGCCTCTGCCTCAGGCGCTAGAACGGCTTTGGTTGCAAAGGAGCAACACCCCAGCTGGGCAGAGCATCGCCCCCTAGTGGGCTTGCCAGGTGGATCATGGTTGAGCACATGCGGGAGTCTGTCTCTCTGCCTCCCTGCTTCTCAGTTCAGAAAAAAAAATTTTTTTTTAGTCTAAAAACGATTCTCACCAACATTATATCCTCACTTCTCTGTTCTCTTTGGTTTAGAGATAGTCTTTGACATTCTTAGAGACAGTCCTTACCTTCTGGCTCCTCATACTATAAATCACTCCTTGCGCCCACTTCTTTGTAACTATAAATGACTGCTTTAAGAACAGAACTGGCCATGCCAGTGAATTCACAGTGCTGTGGGGCGCCACTTTGTTATTACACAAGTGAGGGCGGAATGATGTGACAGAAAGAGGTCAGAAAGAAGAGGTGATTGATGGCAAGTGGGTAGAAGACTTGCTTAAAATATATTGTCTGGGCCCTGAACACCCTGCAGAATGTTACATCTTAGAATGTTGCCACAGAAAAGATATGCATTAAATAAAATTAAAAGTTCCCAAAGACTTATTATTGATAGTTACCAGTAAGATTCATAGCATCTTTAGAGAAAAACACAGTATTTGCCGTACTTAACACAGCAGTCACAGCTCGACTTCTAAGTCCATCACTTTATTTTTTGCATCTAAATATACAAAAGAGATTATTCTATGGTGTGTTTGTTTTTTATTTATTAGGTTTACTTATTTATAACCTACCTTATCACACAAAAATGGAAAGGCAGCTTTTTAACAGTTATACTTCTCTGCTGTCCTGGGCCAGCGGCCATCACAACTTTAAAGTGACCAGAAGACTCATTCTGATCAAGGTTTGGAACAAATAGTGGTTGCTCCAATATGGAGGGCTCAATGGAATCACAGGAAAGGGAATTTCATAGAAATGAAACTTCCAAGGGTAATAAAAATAAATCGTATTTTTTTTTCCTCTTCTGAAAAGTATTAAGTGTTCTCAAAATATTTGATTTTTCTTTCTTTGGGGTATTATTTAAAAAGTAAATAAAAAATAAGGTGAGGAGAAAAACCAGGCTATCTTTCTTTACCCACTTGTAAGATTTAGAGAGAGAGGAAAATCACAGTTTGTGTGGCAAAGAAGACTTTGAACAGCTTAAATGAAAAAATATGTGAAAGGTGAATTTGACTGATAATTTGTAGTGTAAAAGGCCAAAAGAGCCCAGGAAAATGGAAAGGATGAGATAAAACATATCATTCAGTTTTAAAAATCCTTAAATGCTTTTCTTGCTCCACCCGAACCAGTCATAGATAAGCAAAGTGACAGAGGCCTCGGTGACTCCACGGCCCTCCCCTCCCACCCCAGTGATGGCATTCTGAGGCTCACCTCAGTAAACTGACTGACAGGGCTGACCCCCGGCAGAGGTCACCCCTCGGGAAACCTCTCAACTGTAGCAGTCTGATCCATTGCCTCTCTCATCTGCTGTCCATAGCAAAAAAAATGGCACTTGACAAAGTGAAAAGGTTGTGCCCTATACTTGCCAAATGTATGCCACACCATAACCTAAGTCCGCCCAGCCACGGGTCCTCTACCACCTGCAGGAGGCTGCCCTGAATGCATCCTCCCCGTTGGGTCCCGGCCACATTGGGAACAGGGTAGGGGCAGAGAGTTTCCAAACACGCTCTTCTGCTTCTGGCAATAAATCCCTCTCCCCTCTCCTTCCACACTGCTCCCTCCCCAGAGGCAGAGAGACTTCCAGATGCTGCGCTAAAGATGCCAGTGGAGTTTTATGGCCCCAAGGCTCTCCAGTGAAGAAAGTCCTGCGGTGTGTTGTTTTGTTTGTTTTTTCCTGGAGTAGGAGTAAAGACAGATTCAGACTTTCAGATGAAAATAGATTTTCTTCCATATGTTTTGACTCACTGAAATGAAAGTGTAGGAAAGAATTTAAGAACAAGCAACTACCCTGACCTGCTGGGATCTGCAGCCTGGCCTTGACCTGCCTGCCAGGTGCTCAGACACTGGGCCTCACTGTACACACCGGGTCTGCCAGGTGCTCAGACACCGGGCCTCACTGTACACACCGGGTGTGCTCCGGTCGCTGGCTCCTCCCAGGGCCTCGAGGGCTTCTTGCTCCTTCCTTCCATTCCTCTGTGCTTTCTTCATCCCAAATCCTTTCTTCTCCTTTTCCCCAACCTCCACCCTCCCTCACTTTGCCTAGTTCCTGTCTCTAGATCTTTTACATCTCAGGTTACACCACTTTCTCATTCTGGCCAGGTCAGCCCTTTTGCAGGGGCGTCCTGGCTCCAAGCACTTTCCATTGCTACTTTGCATTTCTTCACGTGGTTTTCTCCACAACATCTACCTCCCCCACAGAGTTGCAAACTCTGATGGGAGAGACGTGTTCTCTTTAACCCCCTTTTACAGTTCCGCCAACACCACCTCACACACTGCCTGTCATACAGCAGGTGCTTAATAGATCATTCATAATCTATTTACTGAGTGAATGAGCCTGTTGATTTCATTTACCTTATCTCCTTTGGATTTGTCTTTCTCAAAACAGTGAACAGTAGTTTGAAAAAGTCCTCTGATAAAGAATTCCACTCTGTAGTTTTAACTCAATAGGTAGGAAGGGGTCATAAAGCTCATCTAGGGCACTGACAAAATGAAGGTACAATCAGGGACCAAAGTCATCCTCTGTTTTTCTCCTTGGGGTTTAAGAAAATAGGAGAAACTAGCACTGACAGTCTCTGTGTGTCATAGGCCATCCCCGATGCTTTTTATTTAAGACCATTTCCAGAATTGGTTACAGTGGTTTTATTTAATAAATTAACATTCACTCCTACCTCTAGAGGGACCCTCAATCTCCTTTTTAATGGTACCATGTTCTTATAAAAAAAAATCAGCACTGTAAGGTCTAAGTGGTACATTGGTGAATAAGTATTATAATCAGGGTTGGATTTTTTTATATAATTTTTATATTCAGTTAAAATTGCTTTTTTTTAAAAAAAGGTAATGGGTACCTTGGTAATTCTGAAACCATCTACCAAAATTATCCTAGATTGGAGATTGGAGTGGTTTCTAGGAGCTCTGTTGTATTTAGTGGGCAGGAGCATGAACCATAAGGTAATTTTAAGATGTGCAGAAAAAACTTTGATCCACTTAGGAGATAGCCAGAAAAATCAATAAGTTATTATTGACTATTTCAGAAAAGATGACTAAATTATTTTAAATTTATTCTAAAAACTTTCTTACGCTTTGAAATAAGTCTCTCCTTTTTCTATCTTGTGTGTTTGTCTTGGCAATGAGTGAGAAAAGATGTGCAGGGCAGGCAGATGTGCTCATAGCACTGAAAGGTAGACTAGTCTATGTCCTTTCCTGAATTAAAGTGGGAGTAGTTAACTGTTTCTCACTCTAAGAAAATTCCAGATTTGTAGAGTCACCTACAAGGACATTTGATAGCTAGGAGACTTGAAGCCCTAGTGTCTCAGAACCTGAAATTTAGTCTTGAGAAGCTCTGACTCTTGGGAAGGGTTCAGATAGACTACAAGAGTATGTTCTGCTGGCTCAGAATTCAAGGCTCCATTGAAAATATTTAAAGGATAGTAGGAATGGTATCTAATTATGTCTAAGTGTCTAGAGTTGGTTTTACCCAAATTTGATATTATTGTTAATAAACATAGTATTATAAATTCTTTTTTAAGAAATATTTTTAAGAGAAATTTATTGTGGAGGACAAAAGTATCCTATCTTCCTTGCATCTCAGTTAGTCTCATGGTGGAAAGTTTAGCTTTTCACACCACGAGTTTACTTGCATGGCAGCATAATGCCTGACGGGGAAGTAAGTTGTCTCCAGAGAGTAAGGTTGCATCCAGTGCTGTGAAGGGAGGTCAGATACTGCCACGTCAGGTAGAAAATCCAGACGCCCTGTAAAGTGGATTCAAAAAGACTTTTGTTCCATGGTATTCACTTTATTTGGGGCTCTTGGCCTGGGAGCTATGAAGACTGGCCAGAGAAAGCACCTGACCTTTGCAACAACACGCTGACCTCCAGACAGCACAGGATGAGAGGGTGGATTTCCCCAGAGCCAGCAGGAGAGGTGCCTGCAGAACAGCGTCAGAGGCACTGAGCAGGTTCTGTGGGTGAAGTGCTTGTCTTCTCCTCTCGCTTCAACCCTCAGTGACTCTCCCTGAAACAACACAACCCTGGCTTGCAGGTTAACACTTAAAGTAAACTTTAAGTTAGCCAGTCCAATGGACTTAGATTTCTGAGGTAAAAACCAACACCTAGGACATGTACTAGACTCTCCCCAACGTATTTCTGTATTTGTGTTTAAATGGCAGTGGGGGGGGGCAGGGTAGCGCTTCACTGCTGTGAAGAGCTGGGCGGGGAAGGCATTCATGTGCATGCGCTTCACCTCCCAGCCTGGAACAGTTCTCAGAGACAGAGGCAGACAGTATGAGCCCTCGTGGAAGTGGCAGCCAAACGTCAGTTTCCTGTGCACTATGATGAGCAAAGCATTTGTGTGTGGGAGCTCAGTGCTGGGGCTGTCGGGGCCCAAAGGCACCGTCTGTGGCTACAGATTGCTCTGGGAAATGAGAGCTAACCTGACAGAGTGAATGGTATTAGCATTGAGCATACATTTTAAAATTATGTTAATTAAATCTTAAAAGGGAAATTTCTAGGAATAATTTGCCTATGGATGAGGAAAACTACTTGGCCCCAGATATGATTCCTTAAAGGGTGCATCTTGCTGCATTGCTGCTTAGAGCGCTGTAATGCACAGTCCCAATTCACCAGACAGGCTCTTTGTCTCCCCGATCTTATGTAACACAATTCCTACAGGAGTGAGAACAACCTGATCGGGAAAGGATGGAGAGGAGGAGGTGGTATGTGAATATGCCAGTGAAAAATCCACTGTGTTTCCTTCTATAAGATAAATCCAGAATCCCATGTGGACAGCTTCTTCCTAGAGCTCACTTGGGCAATCTGACATTTCTAGCCCACATGGACAGGGGATCCAGTTCACTGGCTCCCATGTCCTCAGTTGAAAGGTGGTGCCTGATCCCCCCCCCCCCCATCCCCACCGCCTCCTTCAAGGAGCCCTCAGCACTCATCAATCAGCTTCTGCTTCAGGGGCCCCACTGGTACCTCGGACACTCTCGTTCAAAATAGGAAAAGGCCCCTCTGGGCTGCAGTCCTGAGCCCGGTTTCTGCCCAGACCAGGGAGTGTCACAGCTCCTCTCCTTCCTTTGTTAGTGAAGCACGCCAACACCACCTGCAACCCTCAGGGCAAATGACTGGACTCAGTTAATCGTCCATTTTCCCAGCTGCATGGGAATGAAAACATGAAAGAACTCTTCCCAAGACTGTACTGCAGGGCTGTTCTGTGGTTGAGAACACCTTCCTATTTCATGATGTGGCTGGGCTAATAGAAGCAGCTTCATTATACACAGAGAAACCCTCCTTTCTCCATTCATGATCCCAAACTCCCTGGGGACAGCTGCTCTCTGGGGGTCTGTGTGTAGTTCACAATACCGTACAGGGGCACATGCCAGGGCCCCTGCTGGCTCCTGTTCCTATATTTGAGCACTAGTGGCCTTCCAGTTCTGCCAACCCTCCACCCTGGTCTCTGGCCTATGCACTGTCAAACACAGACACTCAGGGACATCCTGTGCTCCAAGCAGATCTGGTTCTGAAGGCCGCATAGTCATGCCTGCTTTCCCTTACTACACTAAACTTTCATCTCCTTCGTTTGTGTGTACAGCGCTCTCTGTGAAGTAAGGGATCTTCTGTAGCAGAGACAGAGCACTCTCTCTGATTTGAGCAGCATCATGATGTTCTGGTATAGAATATTAAAGTTAATAGCTTTATATTCATGTGCTTCAGACACAGAGAAACTATACTTGCTCACTAAAATAGACCCAAGAATTTGTACCTCATACTTTGGTTTTGGGGGAGAAGATTGGTTATGAAACTGTTCTGAAATTTATATTGATAAATTCATGGCTTCCTCATTGCTTGTTATTAAAATGTAAATGTTGACTTTAAATTCCTGTTTAACATAATTTTTACTCTTCCTGCAGCACCTGAAATTCTTAGAGGCTGTGCCTATGGACCTGAGGTGGACATGTGGTCTGTAGGAATAATCACCTACATCTTGTAAGTGGAGAAAAGCAATCTTTGTGCAAACTGCTTGTCTTTGCTATAATATTTTCTAGGTATTCATAGTCTTTATAGAAAGCACGATTATTCATTATTTGGAGATAATAATGTAAAACTCATGTTCACTTATTAAAAATACACTTATTTTACTTATCGGTGTCTCATCAAAATAATTAGGGCATTAATCCCTTTTAAAGAGAAAATAGCTAGGCCCTGACCAGTTGGCTCAGTGGTGGAGCGTCGGCCCGGCGTGCAGGAGTCCCAGGTTCGATTCCCAGCCGGTGCACACAGGGGAGGCGCCCACCTGCTTCTCCGCCCCTCCCCCTCTCCTTCCTCTCTGTCTCTCTCTTCCCCTCCCACAGCCGGGGCTCCATTGGAGTAAGGTTGGCCCGGGCGCTGAGGTGGCTCCATGGCCTCTGCCTTAGGCGCTAGAATGGCCCTGGTTGCAACAGAGCAACGCCCAGATGGGCAGAGCATCGCCCCCTGGTGGGCGTGCCAGATGGATCCCGGTCAGGCGCATGCGGGAGTCTGTCTGACTGCCTCCCCGTTTCCAACTTCGGAGGGATACAAAGAAAAAAAAATAAAATAAAAAATAAAGAGAAAATAGCTATTTAATCGTTTAAACAATCCTAAACTGGTACATTTCTTATCAGAAATACCTTAAATACATTTTGGCTATCAGTTTTGTTTCCTATCTCTGTTAGGTTCTCAAGGACCTCTAGTTTAATACACTAAACTCAGAGAAACATTTTCTCTGGCAGAAAAAAAAAGGCCTTAATCTCTCCCTCTCCAGTGTCCCCAATTCCTTTCCTGAGTTCCAGTCTATAAATAAACAAGGGGTTTCAGGAAATTTGCCCAAGAGATGATGGGGTTGCAGACGAATATGAGGGAAATAAGCAAGAATGATGGGAGAGTGTCTGGGGAGGTAGATAGCTAGAACAGCTAAAAAGGCAAGATATCAATGAGTTTCAAATAAGAATTTAATTCAAAACAAGCAGATTTGGTTGCCACTTAGAGGATCCTTCCAGGTTAATTGTTGGAACCTGTAATATTCATATCAGTAAAGACATTTTTAGAGGGTATAGAAGAGAGTACATTAGCCAGATCAGGCTGCCAGAACAAAATACCACAGCTTGCGTGGCTTAAATGCAGAACTGTATTTCTCACAGTTCTGGAGGCTGGAAGTCCAAGTTTAAGGTGCCAGTAGGTCAATGAGTTTTCTTTCTGACTTGTAGACAGCCACCTTCTCACTGCGTCCTCACCTGGCAGAGACAGGAAGCTAGCTCCTTGATGTGTCTTTTTAACAGGGTATCTTTCCATCCTGAGGCCCCACCTTCATGACCGCTAACACTAATTCCTCACGAGAAGCTTCACCTCCAAATGCTACCACTTGGGAGGTTAGAGCTTCAACACATGGATTGGGAGGGGGACACAATTCAGTCAATGGAAGAAAGAGGGCTTTTTTTTTTTAAATTTAATAGTAATCTCAGAAATTGTAGTATTTAGGTAGAATAGCCAGGCATGGAGTAACTGGGGTAGGATGCCCAACCAACTTAATAAACTCTGAGTATATACAGTGGTCAGTAGCCAAGACAAAAGATTCAATAAGCAACCCATAAAATGGCCACCTGCCATTATGTAATGTCAAAAGATATTTTCAGTGATCAATTCCTTGTGTTTCCTGAATGTATTAAAATTCAGAAAATTTAGAGAGGTAGAGAGTCATGTTTTTTCTTATGAAAGTGCAAACTTAGTGATTTATGTTTGCCACACCTAGGTGCTTGTTTCGGTAAAATGAATTCCTAAGGCTACATCACAGAATTTCTTCAGCTTATATTTGAGATCTTTTTTATACTAGAGAAAGAAGATTGTCTTCTGAATTATGCAGGTGACATATCATACTTAGTGATGTTAAGTGAAAAACTGAACTATCCAAATAATGATTCAGATTTGTCCCTAAAATGTAAATATGCCCACCCAATTACAACTTCATGTTCAAACGTTATGGGAGGGTTAAAACATTAGGGATGTATAAGAACTCAGAGAGATGAAGGTAGGAAATTAAGTTATAGTCACCCTGAAAAATTGAAATGTGAAGCGAGTCAAACTCTATGATGGTGGGGAAAATGGCTGTGTTAGGCTTGCTCCTAGGTTTACTGGCTGCAAGCCCTTTGTGCAGATAGTGCGGGAGCGCTGGACAGCACTAGTGTAAGAATGAGAGTACTTCCCCTCCAGGGGGATAGGGAGATTCTGCCCCATCACTGAGCTGTGCGGGTGGGTTTCTCTTGTCCTTCCCTGATCCCTGGCCCTCCACTGTGAGAAGCAGGCTTCTGCTTTCCCCTTGGCTGTTTTTTGGCTCGCCTGTCTTGGTGAGACGCCAAAAAATTGGAATGACCCACCACCCTCCGACTCCGCTGTTTCTTTGCCATCTGCCCAAATTCAGTGAGAACCTGCATGGCAGTGTGGCGGCCACTGGCCTTATTCTGACATGGGAAAATGAAGAGAACAGTATGTAATCATTTGAGACACATCTTATTATAGCCCTGAAAATAATTTTAAAAGTCAGTCAAGGTCCTTTCCCCTAGTTTACTTAAGATGGTTACTTAATAGGTGTTGGTTGAAAGTAAGCAGTAGGAACCCCCCAGAATGAAAATAAAATTGCTGCTTATACCTCATATCCTTAAGTTCTGGTCTCCCTTCTGTCAGCCTGGGGGCTTTTTATTTAATGTGTAGTTCATTAATAACTGATGAATTCTACCAGGCCAGGTTTACTAGAACATTTTCTCCAGGGGAATGTGTCTTTGGACCTATGTGTTTCCTTTATTTATTTTTAATTTTTATTTATTGATTTGAAAAAGAGAGAGAGAAACACTGATTTGTTGTTCCACTGATTTATGCACTCATTGGTCGATTCCTGTATGTGCCCTGACCGGAGTGAGCCTGCACCGTCGCGTACCGGGAGAACATTCTAACCAACGGAGCTACCCAGACAGGGCTCCGTTATTGTTAATGAAAATTCCACAAGGCCATTTTGTGTTATGACCTTGCTATTTCTAAGGACAACAGACTGGAAATGAAGGCTATTTTGTCCTTTTTCACCGGAATTCTGGTCCCTCTATCTTTACACCTAAACCCTTTGTCCCCAAAGACAAAAGCAAATAGTACAATGCTCAGGTCAGAGTCGAAGTCTGAAAATGTCAGAGATTCAAACTCTCTGCTTCAGCTTTCCACACGGCAGTTCTGCCCCATGGCTTGGAGCTACCTAGTATTATTATGCATTCTCACTTCAGGCCTGCAGAAGAAGCCTTATATCCCCCTAAACTGTCCTTGTCAGCTTCTCCTACTTCCATTTCTGACGGATTTCTGTGCTGTCTGTGTACAGGTGTGTACACACTCAGCTGTGTGTGACACTTTCACTGTTGGTATTTCAGGCTGACACGACATAGCCCCCCCCCCCCCCATCACCAGTGCTCAAATTTGCGGACATGGTTGAAGGAACGGCGTTTGAGCACGGGACCTTCTGAACTGTCATTTTTCTTTCCAGATTTCTAGAAGGGGAGAAACAAGAGTTCCCTAAACTAAATCTGGAAAGTTGGGTAATTTCTCCATGACTAAGCAACAACAGGCTCTATTTTTTTAGTGTTGTGGAGGACACAGGAGGGCCAGGTAAGGCCAAGGTGCCCCCCTGTCTGCGTGGGGACACGCTGCCTCTCCCCTGACGCCAGGGCAGGGTCCTCTGAGCCACCACGAGGTGGGAGGGGATGCGCTGGCCTTGCCTTTACCTCACTGGCTCCAGAATATTTGAAAAAGACAAAGACTCTCCCAAGGGGACATCCCCTGAGCAAGAGGACGGCAGACATTGCTTCTTCCTAGAAACACACATTAGGATGCACTTAAGCATCTCGTGCTCTGTACCAACCTGCCCAGCTTGAAAGAAGAATTTGAGGAAACGTTTTTTAACTTATTCATTCTTTTACCCCATTCTTTGTTAAATGCAACACATGCCCTGGCAGGGACTTTTTTTAATAGTTTCCGTTTGGCTCCTCGGGATTTCAGAATCTCCGCCCACCCAGAAGCAGTGGAGGCTTGTGGGCCCTGGACCAGCAGCTCCCTTCCTCTCCCACTGTAGGGAACCAAAGATGATTCTCTGCTTCTTCTCTCCCACCTCTCCATTCATTGTCATGCTGACCCCGTTGTGGAAAATGAAGAGGAGCAGAGTGAAATGTCTGTAAGATGTACAAGGTGGAGGAAACTCTAGACTGCTTATCTCTGTTGGTTGCATCTCTCCATTCATTGCATGAAGTTTTAAAAGGCCATTTTCTGACAGTAGTGTTAGCTCCTACCTTTGTTCACTCTGAAATTCAAACTGGAGTCAGACGGAAATCTAATACTTTACTCATTTATATGGAGGAGTTCCGTGAATAGAGCTGAATGAAAAGATGGAAAATCTTTTTACCTTTTAATCTCTTTATTCACTAAATTCTGATTCTTCCACTTTGTAATAAATTGGAACTCTAATCAACCTCTGTTTTCTTGATTCCTGGTAAGAAATTCATGGAAAGTCATTAACATGATGCCTATCATTTTTGTTTTGTGTCGTAATTATTAATATTATTATAACTGTTTTTACAAATCCTAAATTGCTTTTGTATCTGTTCTTATTTCCTGAAGACATGATTGTGTTTGCATACTCCAAAGTGAGTTTTAACAAGGTGATTTCATAAGTGTGCTAAGTAGACTTGCATTTGTAACAGGAAGCTGTGAGAAAGAAATCTTCAATTTCTGCAAACAAAAAAAATTGGTGAAATATACTTACGCTGTTGAAGACATTTCATTCCCTATTTTTTGTCCCTCTAGACTTTGTGGGTTTGAACCATTCTATGATGAGAGAGGCGATCAGTTTATGTTCAGAAGAATTCTGAATTGTGAATATTACTTTATCTCCCCCTGGTGGGATGAAGTATCTCTAAATGCCAAGGACTTGGTAAGTACTAACCAAAACAAAATGAAGCAAGATAAAATAAAATCACTCACATCCATTTTTAGCTAATTAATGGGCAGTGTGAATTTTAAAATTTGCCCCTCTTTGACATCTTTCTTTCTTTTTTCCTAAGTGAGAAGTGGGAAGGCAGAGAGAGAAACTCCCACATGTGCCTTAACCAGGATCCACCTGGCAAAACCGCTGTGGGGCCATGCTCTGCTCACCTGAGCCTATTGCTCTGTTGCTTGGCAATTGAGCTATTTTAGCACCTGAGGCAAAGCTATGGTGCCATCGTCAGCACCCAGGGCCAACTTGCTCCAACTGAGCCATGGCTGTGGGAGGAGAAGAGAGAGGTAGAGAGAGAGAAAGGAGATGGGGAGAGGTGGAGAAGCAGATGGTCACTTCTCCTGTGTACCCTGACCGGGAATCTAACCTGGGACTTCCACACGCCAGGCCAATTCTCTACCACTGAGCCAACCAGCCAGGACACATCTATTTTCTTAATAACTGTGTCTTTAATACAACAATGCAAACTAATACATTTTGCTTATAGATAATAAAGAATAAATATATTTGACTCATTGTTAGCTGAACTATCACAATTAAAAATTACTGCAATATTAATTAATGATCTTTTTTCCACCTACTCAATGTAGAGCCCTGCTTATGAAGACAGATGTGCTGAGTGAGTCCAAGCATAATTTACACAAAAGAATTCCGTTTTCACACAGCTTGCTATTACCTAGATTTGGTTGCATTTCAAATAAAACAACATTTTGCTTGAAATGTTTAAACTTATTAAAATATCCTGGTACAAACACAAGTCACATTATGCATCAATTGCATTACAAACAAGATATGGTATACACACAGAGCATTTTTGTTTGGTTTTGGTTCTTGTTGTTTGTGGTTTGTTTTACTTGGCTTGTCACTTAGGCTTCTATTGAAGTTTGTTTGCATTCAGGAAATGAATGGGGAGATGGCCCACCTGTTCTAAAATAAAGAGGATACTACCATGGGATTAAAACATTTACCATCAATCCTCTACAGAAAAATTAGACAGATATTACTAAAAGCGGATTTTTGAATTGGAGATCAGATCTGCAAGGGACCTTAGGAGTTATCTAGATGACTTCCCCTCATTTTGAAGATACGTGTGCTGAAGCCCAGAGAAGTGAAATGACTGTCCAAGGTCACACAGCTTCCCAGCAGAAAGCCATTGTCGGGAGCTCACAATCTAGGTTTCCAGATCCCTTATCCAAAGATTTTTTTTTTCCCTCCAAACATGTTCTCCTTAACATCCATGTTCTTTCATGAGACAGATCCCCTAAAGGCCATAACTATTCCAGTGTGATTAGGAAGTGAAGAGGTATGTGTGATGTGTGACTATATCATGCCAACGTCGCCTTCATGTCAGGCCCCCCACTCCTAAACATCTCTTGAATTCATCCACTTCTCTCTACCTCCACCACCTCTGTCCAGCCCAGGCTCCGACCTCTCCCACTGGGCCACTGCCCCAGCCTCCTGTCGGGTCTTCCTGCCTCTTCTCCTGTCCTTCTCTGCTCAGGATCCAGGGGAAGGGTCTTACAAATAACTCACATCATGTGACTCTCCTGCGTTAAGTCTCTTAGGATAAAACCCCTGATCTTTACCAGGATTTACACCACGCTGCCTGGTCTGAATGAAGCCTGTCCCCTCTCCCGTGCTTACTTCACGTCACTCTCCTTTGCTCTTCTGCACTCCCGTGTGCCAGACTTCCAGCCCCTCTTCATGTGGCTTTGATCTGGGTCATTGTTCTTTCCTCTGCTTTGTGAAGTTCTTCCCTCCATTATTCCTCCCTCTTCCTCCCCAACACACACACACACACTCTCTCTCTCACACACACACACGCACACACACACACACTCACATACACACATACACACACATACACACACACTCACATACACACTCACATACACATACACACACTCACATACATACACACACACTCACATACACACATACACACTCACATACACACACACTCACACACATACACACTCACATACACACACACTCACATACACACACACTCTCACACACACACACATACACACACTCACACATACACATACACACTCTCACACACACTCACATACACACATACACACTCACATACACACACACTCACACACACACACACACACCCTTCTTGCAGGTCATTTGAAACCCTCTGGGAGGCTTGGCCTGCCCCCCTTTGGCAGCCCCTCCTCCTGTAATTGGTTCCTTTTGCTGCAATGTTCCTTTGCTTGTGGACTTCCTCTTACATGATAGTCATTGCTTATATTTACTTGTGCAAAAGCCTTCCTTAATTATATTGTAAATCCTGGAAGAGGACGAAGCATGTGTGCCCAGATCATAGCGCCATGTTGGTGGTATATTGTACAGACTCAGTTAACATAATACTGAATGAAAAAATGAATCAGGAAATAGACCATGGATTTTTAAAATCTGACAGCTAGATTCAATTTCCCCTTTCTCATAACCTGAAGGTATAACCTTGGGCTTATTATATAACTTCTGTATGCTTTAGTTTTCTTATCTGCAATGATACTGCTTCCTATCTCTAGATTGTTGGGAGACTTAAGGGATATACATGTTAAGTATAGACCACCAACTTAGTAATAGTTCCTTTATTTAGCCCTTCTTCTATTTTCTTTTATCCTTAATAAAAATTAAATGGATAAGAAGGTTAGCAGTGATGTTTCCTTATTGAGCAAATCCTGTTGGTTAATAAATTTATAAAACTTTAGTATCCTTGAACCCACGAACTTATTAGCAGAACGCACATCTGTTCTGGTATCAGCAGAGTCAACAATGCCGATATGTGGGGGAGTCAGGTTGTAAGGGGGCCACAGGATATCCATAAGACTTTGGGCCTGACCAGGTGGTGGTGCAGTGGATAGAGCGTCAGACTGGGATGCGAAGGACCCAGGTTCGAGACCCCAAGATTGCCAGCTTGAGCGTGGGCTCATCTGGCTTGAGCAAAAAGCTCACCAGTTTGGACCCAAGGTCGCTGGCCCAAGCAAGGGGTTACTCGGTCTGCTGAAGGCCCATGGTCAAGGCACATATGAGAAAGCAATCAATGAACAACTAAGGTGTTGCAACGAAAAACTGATGATTGATGCTTCTCATCTCTCTCTGTTCCTGTCTGTCTGTCCCTATCTATCCCTCTCTCTGACTCTCTCTGTCCCTGTTAAAAAAAAAAAAAAGACTTTGGGTTTGAATCCTGACAATTGAATCTCTCTCACCTTCAGCAAATTTCATAATAATTCAGTGCTTCAGTATCTTCAAATGTAAAGATTAATCCTGGCATATGTAAATTTTCAGTACCTATTGGCTTTCATTAAATTCTCTGTATTTATATGAGAAGGAGGATGGTAATGATGAGGAAGAGGAAAAGGATGATTGGAAAATGGGAGAGAAAAATCTAATTGTCAAGGATGCTGTTAAAAATTAGGTAGCATTTACATAAAAGTACTAGTTTACATGTCCAATAGAGGACAGCTCGGACGGCTCTCGGATTTCTATTTGCTGCTGAGAATTGATGTTTCTCATCTCTCTCCATTCCTATCTGTCCCTCTCCACCTCCTCGTGGATTTTAAGCCCAAGCAGTCTCATGTCTCCGTCCTCTACAAATTCAGGGTCTCTACCCCAAACACACATTTTTTTGCCTATTTTACAGAAAAATAGTACGAGAACCAGACATTTATTCTTCATTTGATATGCTGCCTGATTTTGTTAGTCTGTGTTCAGTTCTTCTTAGGTTATTAGTTTAAGGAGAGACCTTAGGCCTTAAATCATTCCAGATGCCTCATTTTATACATGAGCAGACCAAAGGCCGCAGAAGTTGATTGCCTGGAAGCACTATGGTATAGTGACCACACGTGGTCTCTGAGGACAGACCTGAGTTGGAATGCAGCCTCCACCAATTACAAGTTGTTTGATCTGAGCTTCCTTCCATCCCTCCTTTATGAATTGATAAGGTTATGGAAAGGGTTATATGCATTAAAATTTTTATATATATATATTATGTAAGAATATATTTACAAAGGAAATGAGATTGTATTACAGAAGGGCCCAGGAGAGTGTCCATAGACACTCACTTCATATGTGAGTCTTTGACTAGGATCACAATAGTGAGAGGCATAAAAAGAGCTTGAACATGCCTCCTTGACTTCAATAGTCTTCGGCTCATGCCAGATCACCCCTTCCAAGCCCATGGCCAGGGATTCTTTGGGTTGTTGAGCTTCCTGCCAACTTATTGTCTGCTCATCCTCACAAGCAGGGTTAAACCTCCCCAAATGGACTGCCGTTGGTTGAGTTCAGCCCTTTAAACACGTCATGCCCACAAGCCACTGGACTCTGGTTCTGAATAGGCTTTTATTCTAGCACTCTGCTTATTCCTTCAAGTACTCTCAAAAGATAAGACAGAAACACCACCTTCTGAATTGTGGCACTATTATAAAGACCATGATGCCTCCCTTTTTTTTTTTGCCATATAATCCCCACAGAGAGAATGGTGGATGAGTGAATGATTCCATCTCCATGGACATGCAGTGGAAATTCTGAATTCTAAGCGATGTTCAGTGCAGCCTAGGCTTATTCAGATGCTGGTTTTCCTTCACAGAGCTCTTGGCCCACAGCCCAGCCGGGACCTGTTTCTTCGACCTCTGTTGGAAAGTCATCCAGCAGTTTGGGATTTCAGGTGGCAAACACCCCTCTCTTCTCAGACTCCCTCAGCTACCGCTGCCTGAAGCCATTCATACCCACAGTTTTTGTTTATTTGTTTGTTTTTAAATATAGTCAGTGGTCCTGCTAGGGAAACAGAATAGGCTTCAGGACAAGCCTAAGTCTCCATAAACATCTCCCTATTGCTCTTTATCACTTCAGGTCAGAAAATTAATTGTTTTGGATCCTAAGAAACGGCTGACTACCTTCCAGGCTCTTCAGCACCCGTGGGTCACAGGTAAAGCTGCCAACTTTGTACACATGGATACGGCCCAGAAGAAGCTCCAAGAGTTCAATGCCCGACGCAAGCTTAAGGTACGATGGCATTTGTTTTTTAAAAGATGTCCGTCTTATACTGAACTGTCGCAGATAATCCCACCATTCTTCATCTAATGCTATTATTCATCTCCTGTGGTAACAGGCAAAATCCTGCTTTGAAGTCCCAACCTCGCTGATATAAAACCACTTAAAGTCTTTTGTTATCCCCTCATAAGAATTCATTGTTAATAGAGAAAAAATGTCTTATATGTTGAGATTTACTCACCAACTACATTATCATTGCTTCTCGTTTACTTAAGGCTGAACTGTTTAAATAGCATTGGCCAGGAAATTATTTACTCAGAAAGTTGTCTTCTTTCTTAATATATGAACATTGGGAAACAATCTTTAAAAACTATATTTTGTAGTACAAATAATTATTATACTTGGCAAAAATTAAAACAATTCAAATGATATAGAAAATTATCCATAAAATATATCTCTTCTTATAAAATACATATGGAATAGAGATGGCTTTTCTCTTACATACAGGTGTTTAGGACGAGCTGTATGTACAGGGGTCTCAGAGACAGCTGGGATCTACTCCGACACCGCTTATGGGGCTGATACTAAATAAACCTGAAGGCTTTCATGGTTAAATTAATTCAAAATACCCTGGATTAAATATCCTTGATTTAACCCAGGATTTCTCAGATAAATCTGCCCACAAAACTCTTTTATCCCTATAATACCTATTAACATCTGTGGAGCTAGTATTTCATGAAACAAATACTTTGAGAAATACAGTCTAAAATTTTTGAAAATTGGTAATCCATGAAAAGATACATTTACTCGGGCTTTCAATTGTCCAGATGATTAAATACACAGACCAGTTTGAGAGGAAAGAGATGTTTCTGTTTATTCTCCAAACGAGTTTCCATATAAAATAATACTTGGAAAGATTGCACACTAGCATATAAAGCAAACTCCCTAAATGCAAAGTAGGACTCGAGCTCTGATTGGGGATTGTGAATGGAGACAACTCCTGACACTTTTCTGTTTCCAATCAGGCCGCAGTGAAGGCCGTGGTGGCCTCCACCCGGCTGGGGAGTGCCAGCAGTAGCCATGGCAGCGTTCAGGAGAACCAGAAGGCCAGCCGAGAACCCTCTCCAACCCAAGACGGCCACAAAGATGGTAAAGCTATTCCAGAAGAAGAGAAGGTTCAAGGAGATGGGGCCCAAGTGGCAGTTGAGAGGGCAGAGGCTGAGCTGGTGAAGGTGCAGGGAGAGAAGGAAGTTAAAGGTGCTGATGTAAATGCTGCTGAGGCTGCCAAGATGGAGCCCGAGGCCCTGGAGGATGGGATAAAGGTGACTGACCCAAAAGCAGAGGAGCTGAAGACTGTGGAGGAAGCAGCAGCCCCCAAAGAAGGGCACGGGGCACCCGAGCTGGGGCTTGGGGCTCCGCAGAACGATGCGATCCTGCCAGAGTACTGAACTGGCTTTCTTCCAGCCTGGAAGCCGAATGCTGGTACTCTGTGCATTTCGTCCTTTGGCAAGGAAGGTGTGGAAGCATGGTGTGCACTATAGTGATTCTGTTTTTGAGGTGCAAAAAATACATATATATCAGTTGGTAATCCTAACTTCAATGCATGTGACTGCTTTATGAAAAAAATACTGTCTTCTATGGTATGTAACAGATACCTAATTCCAATGATTTAAATTTGAAATTGCAAGTAAACACAACATAACATTTAAAAACATGCATTTTCAGGGACCAGTAGCACACATTTGAAGTAAATATTGACAAATTATTTTTGCTTTGAAAACCTACTCCCCCCCTACCCTTTGGATTTCTCCACAAGGCAGTCATCCCTTTGCTAGACATTCCTCAGCTAATAATAGGTAGTGCTCGAAGATTTGTTCCTATGACATTCACATTCTACTTATTATCAATGTGTTCAAATTGTTTACAAGGCGATGGTTATGTTATAGTTTCATGGTATATGCAAAAAAAAAAAAAATCCACAATGGTAAAAAATTGAAGCATACTCTAAGGGCCATGAAATAACATGTCCCAAAACTTATGTGAAGAATGCTTTTTATTTTGTTCTTATTTATATATATTATATTACTAATAACCAAAAATATTCATCATAAAATTCTGCCATATTACAATCCTGGGGAAAGTATTTACACATTCATCCTTTACCTGGTCTCTCATAAAACGTCCTTCCGGTGGACAGCACATAGGGAGGAATAAAGAATTTCAGGAAAGAAAAGGGGAGAAGACCAAGACTTAGAATAACAAAGATTGACTCCTTGTCATTTAAAAAAAATTGAACTTATTAATGAATTTGTACAACTTTAAAGATAGGAGCATTTTTTACAGATAAACTATAATTACAAAGTTTCAAATATTTAGAAAAATTTACCCCACAGGCTGGTGCCAAAATGTTTGCATAGAGTGGGAATAGTAGTCTATTAAAAGAGAATTTATTATTGACTTTAAAGATACTTCTGAAATGTTAGTGTATCTTTTTCTCACACTTGGAGAAAGTGCGCACATTTTACAATGTTTTGAAAGTGTTCATGTCAATTTAGGACAGTGCAACTTTTTATTTACCTTAAAAGAAAAAGAACAGAAGAAACAAAGAAAAAAAGCATTGATTTCAAGTCAGATTTGAGAAGCTGTAACATTAGACTTGATACTTTACTATGATTTTTTTCCAAAATATATTTCTTTGATTTTCATATGAATACTTTTCCATTATAGAAATTACATTTATATTCCAAGTACCTGTTTCTAGTTTGAAATGAAATGAACATTTTTATGAAATTAATTATGCATCACATTTTAGTACTTTCCTTAATTTCAAAAAAGAATTATATTCAAAGTACAAAATGATAGACAATAAGAATGACTATCACATAAAAATCATCATCTGAGAAATAGATCTTAAATTCTTTTGGCTCATCAAAACCTCTTAAATTGGAAAATGAAATCTCTGGTTTCTGGGGGCGACTGGACCTTGGTAGACATTCCGGTTTCCAAGCACAAGTCTTCCTTGACTGCTATTGTTCTGAGAAGAAAACCAGGTAGGAGATCTCATCTTTCATAACTTAGGGGCCTGACAGGTCGCTGACATGCAGGAAGTAGCCCTTAAGTAAGGTAGGTCACCTGGGCTCAGAGGAAGATTATTTTTTGTTTTATTTTCTTTTAATTATCTAGTAGAAAGCACATACCCTTTTCTTCTCTGTTTCTTTCCTTTTTTCTTTATTCTCTTTCAAAATTCCCATTGCAGCTATTATAAAGGGCTCACTATTTTTAACCTTTCAGAATACCTTTTTTACTAAGCATTAAGATTTCCATTTAAAAAGATCAAATGCCTGGTATACTTTTCCCAATGAGACTTAATGGGTATATACAGTAAGTGTCCCACATATTACAAATGGGAAGAAGAGAGGAAACGGGACCTCAGAGTGGCAGATTGTCAGGCAATTAGTGGGCCCCGAGGACTAGAGGACAGCACTGTAAATACCAGGGCCAGAGTGCATGGAAGAGTTTTACCCATTTAAGTGAATGCACATGCCTGTATACTGAGGGTGTGAGGAAAATGTCCTTTATTAATTTTTTTAAATTTGTATGTACTCCTTAAAAATCAATGGGAGTTTTAAAGTTGATTTATATGTTAAAATTTTAAGTCCTGACAATGCCTAAATAGTGACTAATTTAGTCATTTCAATGGAAAACATGTCAAACTTTCATAAAAATTAGTCATTTTGGCTAAGAGATTCAATCTAAGATTTCATAGAAATACAAGCTAAGTTAGGATAACATCTTGAAAGAACAGCAAAGATTTATATTACTGAAATGGGATATATTACCTCTCTCAAAGATTAAACAATGGCTAAACAATGGCAGAAGGGGCTTTAATTTGATGAACTATTTCATAATGTAACCCCTAATTGACAATATAGTCAAATTACATCCAAAGCAAAAAATTAAGGACATTTCAGCAAAGAACAATAGATGTTTTGCATTTTAGAGCTGACAATGATTATATAACATTACTGACTTTTGTTTTCAGATAGGTTTAAATGCATAGCATAACCTAGACTATTTTTTTGGTTGGTTTTAGAGAGACAAAGAGAGGAAGGGAGAAAGAGAAGCATTCATTTGTTGTTCCACCTAGTTGTACATTCATTGTTTGCTTCTCGAATGTGCCCTGACCAAGGATCAACCTGCAACCTTGGTGTTTCGGGATGGTGCTCCAACTGACTGAGCTAACCATGCAGGGCATAACCTAGACTCTTTTACCGCAAACAAGGACCCTTTTGATCTCCCACATTTAAAAAGCTTAATGGAATCCTGGTGACTTTTCTTGAACTAAAAGAACTCATTTGTCCCATGAATACGTAAATAAGGTATTACTTAGGATAGTATGGTTTTTGAAGTTGTCATCTAGAACAAGTACAGCCTAACATAAATATAATGCAAACCACATATCTAATTTTAAGCATTCTCTCAGCTACATTAAAATAAATTAGGGAAAATTCACTGTATATTTTAATCCAATGTATTCAAACTATTATTTCAACATATCACCAATATGAAAAATTATTATATTAAATTTTTATTTTTATACTGTTTTCAAAATCAGGAGTATATGTTACACCTTTAATAAATCAAGTGCTCAATAGCCACATGTAACTAGTGCCTACCACATTGGAACAGCATGTTTTTAGAGTATTTCTGAAACAAAATGACACCTGAATTTCTATGCTTAGATTAGATCTGCCTTAGTTTTCCAAACAGATGAGGTGGTAGGAGGCCACAGAAGAATTTTTTAGACATGTCATAGACTGAAATAAGTGATAACTCTACTGGCCACTTCCACTTATTCACGTGTTTCAGAGGAGTGGTGGGTCCCCACGTGACTCTTAGAGAAGGCTACTTCCCTGGGCATTGCAAAACTGTCTGTTGGCCACAGTCTCTCTAATTGCTATGGGCCTTGGAATCTTGACTACAGGCGAGTCTCCCTTGTCCTGCCGTAAAGCCGACAGTATTCTTGTATACCCATATATACTGTGGGGAACCACGTGTCCCTATTAGGAAGGACAGCACACAGAATTTTAATAGGATTTTGTGGGCCTGGTCTAGGCTGGCACCATCCTTGTGTTGCAGGCAATGGTTCTAGAAATCTACTAAACCATACAACTTTGCATGGCAACAATTACATGATGAGGATGGTAAGCCCCCAGATGTGAATGTGACCATCAGCTGACATTTTTTAGATAGATATTCTTAGAAGGATTGAATCAACACTGCCATTACACATAAATTCAAGACTTTGGGATATTTCTTACATACTGCTATTTCAGCATAGTCCTCAAGGTTCTATAGCCATCTCTTATAGGCAGACTTAAGACGAGTTTGCCTTTTACTGTGACCTCAATTGCATAGCATTTTAAACATATTTTGTAATTTAGAATGTCTAGCAATTCCTATTTCCAGTTTCACATGCAAGATAGCTGTGAGTTGCCTACACACCGAAGATTTAGAGAGCCATTCTGTTTCATAGTTTAGTTGTTGTGTTTTTTTTTCACAGAAGCATCTGGTTGCCTTTCAAATTGGAAAAAAAAAAGTAAATGCCAGAAAAGGCAAAGAATAAAATTAGTAATCTATTTATTCTGTTTTAGAATTGTTCTTGCAAAGAAAATGCAAAAAGAAAAAAGTCAACGAAGTGAATCAGCCCAGGTTTTTCTTGATGAAGGTTAACTCCACATATAATTGACAAAGACTGAACAGAGTCAATTGCATAATTACAATGCCATTATGTAATTTACTTGTCATTGAAGCATCTTCAGTATACTACTTTAGATGATACAAAGTTTCCAGACATTTACTAGATAATAGGATTTGTAATATCTTTGTAATTATTGTCTATTAGGTCATACTCCAGTTTTCTTAATGCTCATCACTGGTACTTTATCAGGGTCATGGCTAACATCTATACACTTACTGGTTAAATACTGCTGAACGGTTAGATTCTGTATGTGTCTTCAGTGTTTTTTAAAAAATATTTATGCACAAATAACCCCAATATTGGTGTTATAATATGCATAACCACATAATAAGCAGAAATGAACCCAATAATTTTCTATAATTTCTTTTCAGTCCTTTTCTTCCCCTGACATAACAGGGGAAATTTCTGGTTCCTTGACAATTAGGGGGGAAAAAAGACCACAGGAGAGATATTAACTATCCACCCTTAGTAACCAAGTACAGCCTTCCTCTTTCTATATTCTGACTTATTAAGGACCATGTTTGCCATTTATTCCACCTTTCATATATCACCTGAGATCAGATCATCTCAGCTCACAAAGTCCAAACATTTGTATACGTGGAGAGCAAAGACAAACCTAATTTCTGCTTCCTTGTCTAAAATTCCAGTTTTCATAAACGCTTGTGATATACTTGAAAAGGTTTGATTGCACGATTTTAACTCCCTTCAACATTCAGCTTTTTCTCCTGGCACCTGGCCTAGAGGGCCACCTAGGGCAGGATGCAAGCCTTCCAATGAGAGCAGTCCATCTGACTCCTTCACGGGAATCAGACATTGCTCTAGAGAAGACTCCAGGCATTTGACCTGGTTGAGCTCAAAGGAGTCAAACGGAAGAAAACTGCTTCCCATGCTCTGAGTAAAAGTGATGCTCTTTGAATATTGGTATGTTGCTGTTACTTTAATAACAGAAAATGCGATTCCACCACTCATTTGTTCTCCCCAATGTCATGGTTTGCTACCACATGTCCCAGATCTTTGTTTTATTCCTTCTCTTTGGCCATCAGACTGCCCTTTAGGGCTGTGAGATTCTCTCTAAAACCCTGAAAGGAGCATCCCACCCTGGCTGCAGAAATGTGAGGCCCTAAATAGCCCAGAAATAGTTTGAAATTAAACAGCAGTGCTAAGACTACAAAATCACACTGTTCTTTGTAACAGCTGTTTCCAGCACATTCTAAAGATGTGGACATCTTGACCTGGAAAACCCATGGGTATAGATTATTTATATCCATAGAATCTTTGCTGTGATTCATTGTATTAAAAATGACAAATACTTCATTTAAATCAGATTAAGTAATAATCTTTATCGACTGAAAGATTATTCCAGACTACTCAAATGCAATAGAATTCACATTAGAAAATTTGCAAGTTGTTTTCTGTAAGCACTCTCTCTGACGATCAGTGCAGATGATAGGTTTATGAGGTTTGTTCTTTCCCTGTCTTTTCCTTGATACAGGTATAATAGCTAATCTAGTTTGTAAAGGATACAAGTAAGTATGACTATAAATTGAAAACTGTAATCTCATAACTGCCTCCTTTAACCTGATCTATATTGTAGCTAATATGTAGTAGCTTAGGGTACAAACAGCGTATTCATGAGTTAAATTTTGTTTACATCTTTATTGTCAAGGTTATTATTTATGTCAGAAGTCCCTAAGCTGTTTCTATTTACATAGCCTGTCTCAGTCATATTTTCATGGTCTCCCTGAAGCCAAAAGAATTACCTAACACATCCATTTATTAAGTTGTTAGGTCCAAACAATGTAATAATAGTACTGCATTTCATGTCTGACAGATGCTGCTGTGTTCCCCTTGAAATTTTAGAACTTCTATGAGTTCACTGAGTGAAACGAGTAGACAGGTTTAAATGATTTTTTACGCCCAATGAACTAAGAGTATCAAGGATAAGGGGTTATTGGTAAAGGAGTTAGGGGCTAATGTTTATACTTTTTCTTATTGGAATGACAATCATTCCCTTACCTATATTCTTTGTAATATGCATGTAAAACATATGTGCATTTTTAAAAAAGTAATTCCACATAATTACCTAAAGAAATAAATGTACAATTCCAGAGAACAGTTTTCAAGAGTTAGGCAAACTATGGTTCACAGACCAAATCCACCAGAGGCCTGTTTTAGTTTTTTTTTTAAAGAAAGACTTATTAGAACATGAACCTTTTCATTTATTTACATATTGTCTGTGGTTGCTTTCATATTAATAGTACAGAGTAGTGTCAACAGAGATCATATGACTCAGAAAGCCTAAAATGTTTATTTGGCCCTTGATAGGAAAAAATCCATTAAAAACAAACTTGTTTTTCATGGCACCTCATGCCTTTTGGTGACTTGTAGGAATACAGGTTCCGACAGTGCAGATTTCTCCTTAGCTTAAGGTTCTAATTCGCATTGGCTTCTTAGGAAGTTAGGAGAGCTTTACTTCCTTTACTTCTGTTACAGATGATCTTAACACAATACTTGTGTTGAAGTACAACTTAACAGTCAAATTTCCCTACAAAACTAAAAATTCAAACTTGCATCATTTCTGAAAAAAGAAATTTAGAGTACGAACTGACTTGGTCAAGAGGGGAATTAAAATGATTTCCAGTCTATTGAGCATGTTTTAGAACTTTGACCCTTTATATTTAAAATCATAAAAACATCTTATCCTGGTATATTTCCTTATTTAAGTCAATCTGGAGATGTTACTTGGTAAGTTAAGAAATAAGAAAGCCCTTTTGTTCTGAATACTTCAGAAAATTCTCAAATAATTTGTCAATTGGATTTTCATTTAATCATTTTTAGGAAATAATGTGCTCTATTACGTGACATTCTGTGACAATGACTTGCTCAGGAAGCAGGCAAAGAGCCAATTATTTTATGTAAGGAAGGTACTTTTCAATCCCCATGTTTTTCTGAATGTTATGTATTTCATTTCTTTGAACAGAGGGGCCCTGAGTAAATGCTTTTCTTACTGTTCCTACATATTTAGAACTCCGCGAAGGGCCCTTCTCTTAGTCTATTTCTGTCGGAGAGAAATCATTTACTCCAGAATATCTATCTGCCTTAAGGGAAGCAGGTGACCCAGATAGTGAGACATGTAGGCATGCATGACCTTTGTGTTCGACTTGAAACATCTGCAGCCAAAAAGTACAAATGAGATACTGAGTAGAAAACCTCTAGTATTCAGCTTATTATTAAGAATACCTAAAATTATACCATGATCCTAATTAAATAATATACTGTTTTCTTTAAACTGTTGCAGCAATTAATAATACAATGTAACCACTGCAAAACACTAGAACTCAGGAAAAAAGAGAGCTCTGCCAGCTCCCCATGGCTGATGTGTGTCCCAGGGAGATAATTAGAATGCAAGACAGCAAAGATAAAATGCAGACTTGGATTTCACATCCCTACCTGCCCATTTATTTTTCTTAATTGCTTAGTTTGAAAGCAGTTGTTAATGGACTTAACATTTCTATTTCTGTCAATATCTTGGTCACCTGCTTCCCTTAGAAGTGAACAGACCAAAGCCAATAGCTAATTTTCCTCTCAGCACCATGTTGTACAGTGGAATTTAGGAGATATTAAGCCTCCAACACAAGCACATTTTAAGAAAATGATTTGCTAATTTTGAACCTTCCAGGAACCTATTTTCTCAGTAAACTTTCACTAGGAAACAATTATGTGTAATGAAGGAGTCAGAGATGAATTCAACTACTTTAGGAGTTTTGTAGCTGGGGAGCCAGGTATATCTATGGAGCCCATGCCACAACTAGGAAGGCGGTAAAACCTATGGGGGTGGGGTACTCCCTTTAGCCTGGAGTGATCAAGGAAAGCTTCACGGAACCCAGGCTGGATTTGAAGGATGGGGAGAGTCTTTGCAGGTAGGGGGGACGAAGGGGATGTCTGACTGAGAAAGCTAGAGCGGTGAAGGAACAACTTTGGTTTGAAAGGCTGAAATCTAGGGGAAGTCTCAGACCTTGTGCATGTTGAGTAAGACAGACCTCCTCGCTCCTTTCTCTGGATAGACGTGAGCAGCATTTCCTTAGCGTACCCTCTGTGATCTGCCGTGTACTTCACTAATCTGGCTCATCCCTAAGCAGAATAAAAATCACTCAAGACATCACAGACATTTTTGTAAGTCATCAGTTGAAGCAGACTACATTGGCTAGGTCCCCACTGACAAAGCATAGTAAATAATGACAGTGATGATCTGAGTAAGTTTTTGCAACGCTCCAGAATCTGAATAATTGTGGCTCTAGGAATCACTCAATGACTTGCTCAGGCTTTGCCAATGGAGTCCCAATCCAGGTTACTTCTTCCAGTTATTTTAACGCTTCAAAAATTACCTGACCTGAAAAGGTAATCCCTGCAGGAGTCGAGATAGAATTAGACCTGCATGTTTATACTTCAGAAGATAACCTGTACAAAGACAGCTGTCTCAATGAAATTTAAGGTGTCCACAACTGCTTTCCCCAAACATTAAGCTGGTCAAGTCCTTTCTTTTTCATCCTTCTCTGGCCCCTTTACATACCCTTCTATAAATCCCTTTTTATATCATTCATTGCAGGCAGTATTTCGCATTCATCTTTAAAAAAATAATTTAAAAAAATTACCAATTAGGATCAGATTGCAGCATGTATACTATTCGTTGTCTTGCCACTTCGCTTGTTTCAGATCATGTCTGTGATTGTGTGAATGGCTGCATTATTCCTCAGGCAAATGACATGAAAGGGGGAGCCAAGATTGACTATCCTCCGAGTGACGGAAGGGAAGCTAAGACAAAGATACTGGGCGAGCAGAAAATACAACTTAGTAGACATTGAAAAAGGAGTACTTTGAGGGTTTTTCAGGCTTCTGTGGCATTATCTGGTATTTCTTTTCCAGTTTGTCAGAGGAGAAATCTGTATTTGTGGGTCATCATATGTTTATTGGAATGTTTATTGGACTAAAGGGACGCAGCTCAAGAGCAGCACAGAGGATTAGATGAATGGACACCATTATATACAGGAACCCTACATCTCCAGTAGTTTAGATGGCAAGTCATTAGCCCCAAACAAGTGCATGTAGGATTTGGACAACCAAAAAAAGTATAACTACATTAGGTTACACAGCCAAGATCATAGGCTACATTCCCCACTTCTGGTTGAAAAGTACCAAAAAAGGAGCTGTGAACATTTCATTTTTGAAACTTGTCAAAATGGTGCTAATCAACTCCTTAATACAAAGATATATTGCAATTTTTTTTAGATAAACATGTAAGTCTGACCTGGCCATAAATGTAAATACAGAAAATATTTGTAGAGAACTCATCAAAATCATGCTTGTTTGCTTCTGATTGAGCTACCTTATTCTTCAGTGGTGGTGTCTGGCAGTGAGTCCCAGCTTCCTGTAGAGGGGGCACAACACTCATTGGTTCTCAGCTGCCCCAAAGCCTGGGGCGGACATCTCTTCTTGGATTCAGGTTGAATAACTCGATTAAATGACCAAGCAGTTTCATTTTTTTGGTGTTTCCAAGGAACATAAAGAAATATGCAACATGAGGCAAAATGGATGTTGGTAAACTAACTGCTTGAATCCACCTTTGTGAGGGCTGATGTTATTTTGTGTAAATCAGCCAGATGTGTCAAAAGAACATGCCAAAAGAGACATGTATCTTGCTGCTGGGAAATCTGTCAAGTAATTTGCATGAACAGTATGATAATAAATCATCTAAGACCTCAACAAAAATTTGCATTCTGTGCTTTGACATGTTACAATTGAAGAGAAACACAATGGACATGCTCCTTACATCTGAAACATGCAGTTCCTTGTTCCATTCCTTGTGTCTTCCCATGCTCTTGGATAGAATTATACTTGAAGTCTCACAGCATTTTAAAGTAGTGATGTCATAAATGTCATAACACCATTCAAGTTAAAAGGGGAACTTAGCAATCATTTAATCCAACGTGCTCATATTGTTCAAGAAATGCGACACCTAGAAAGGTAATGACTTATCTCTGGTCACTGTTAGGGACTAAGAGAGTAGATCTTGGTTGCCTTCTCTTAGCCCAGGGCTCTCACCATTGGAAAGTCAATTTACTGGGTATAGGGTAAGTGTAACAATTTATATAAAACCTAATTTTTCATTCTAAAAATTTGAAAATACAGAAAATTATCATAATAATGCCTTCTAAAGAGAAGCATTATCTTTTCCTAGCATTAGTTCAGTTTTTGTTTCAGGCTTGTGATAATATTGCAATGTTTTTGTATCAATATAGCACTAAAGCACAAGCATTTTCGCATAATCATTCCATGTATGATAGCTGCATAATAATGCCGTCTCAAATGTTTTCTCAGCAACACTACATAAAACCCTTCTGTGCTTGGGGAAATCTATCCTAAGGAAATAATCCTAATGTGGAATTAGCATTCCTTGGACCAAATGATATTCAGTGGTCATTTCATAGTGATGCTTTCTACTTTACAGGACCTGAGAACGAGGGGCGCTAAATGCATGTTCACTCTTACGAAACTGATTGGCAGCAGCATGAATTGTCAAGACCTGAAGGTCTTTTCTAAGCTTGGCCATGCAATCAATTAGCAAACATTTGTGTGAAATATCTGAGGAGAAAAGGATGATATGACAGCAGAGCTTACCCTCAGAATTGTAGCTTGCTACCACCATTGGTTCCCCAATCCTCACTTTGTTGAAAAGACACCCTTAGCCTAATCAATTTCTCAATTGAGGGAAGTGCCCTTCTCTTAGTCTATTTCTGTCAGAGAGAAATCATTTACTCCAGAATATCTATCTGCCTTAAGGGAAGCAGGTGACCCAGATAGTGAGACATGTAGGCATGCATGACCTTTGTGTTCGATTTTAAACATCTGCAGCCAAAAAGTACAGAAAAACAAAAACCCCTCCCATCTGCAAGCCCATTTTGGCTATATGAAACGTATTTTTATTTCATTCTAGTTTTGCATAATCTCTGGACTATTTCCTTTAGTAAAATTCAGCTGTCACTTAAGTAGAACCTAACTAGAAAGATAAAGCTCCTGAAAAAGAACACCATCCAAATAATGAGTAAAAATCCTCTTTCGGTATTTGTACACTAAGCCTTCTGTTATTTTTATGAAACTACTGCACCCCACTAAATCAGTTAACACAAGTGGTGTGGATTCACCTTCTATCTCCTGAGATACATTTGTAGTTCACATTTTTCCATCAATTTTGTCATGTCCAGCTACAGAAGCCTTCATCCATAGTGGACCCTTTGCTCCAGAGGAATAGAAACATGGCATAATACAAACATAGGGCATGCATGCTGGATGTCCTGTGACACCACTCATTAACTAACCTACAGAGAATGCCCCATCCCCTCATTACCTCAGTTAAGGACAGCTGTGTAAATGTTTCCTCTTTTCTACTTTCATTTCAATTTCGGGAGTATATTCCTCTCCTACTGACATCTGAAGGAAGCTTACACACACTGTCCAAAGCTGACCCACTGAGAGATGCTATATGGTTGGCTATCCAAAGTCATTACCAACCCTCTGTACAAAAGGCTGGAAATCCATATGCTTGCCCTTCCAGCCACCATGATACCTAGGAGGAGTCATTCAGCCCAGACTACTGGGAAGAAAAGCTATTGGAGGTTTCTGGGAATGCTTTTGCTTTCCTGAGGAAAGAGACAGAGGAGTGGTGCCATGCCTTCCCCTGCTTTTTGACGTGAGTGCATAGTTTCCATGGCTAGTCAGCTATCTCATCACTGAGAGAAAAATGAGAACTATAGAATCACTGGCCCTGCATGCTTGAGCTGATAAACACTAACAATAACCTATATCCAGATATTGTATGAGAAAATAACTCCCTATTTTCTACTGCATACTATTATAAGTGAGAAGTGAGAAGACCCATGCTATTAATAATTGCTTTCTTATAACACAGATCAAGCATTTTTCTAATTACTTCCAGCTTTTTTCAACTTCAAATAAAATTATCACTATAATTCCTAATCAAATTAGCACAATTATTTAAACATACATACAGTACATGTGTCCATACATTAACTGCAATAAAGGCAGAATACATCCATCATCATCTTGGCTATATAGCAGCAAATCAAGAATCAGAAGTAATATAGCTAACAGTACATGAAACATTGGTGGGAGGTTAGCTCTGTGCATGATTAATCTTTATTTTCCAGTTTATATGTATACTTTTGGAAGAGTTTAGAAAATCAAATTACATGCTTTAAGTTCAGATATATGAAACCATTTGTCAGTACTTAAGGTTAAAGCAACTTACACAGACAGCATCAATGGTAAATTACAAGGGTTGAGAAATTTTATTCTGATATATTTCATAGCAACTTAAAAAAATATATATATATGCATTTTATTTATATTAATATATGATCTTAGTTTAATAAGGGTTCTAGTTTTATAGATTGACTCATAAAAGAATTATAAACATCTCAAAAATAAAATCTATATATAGTATAGCTTTTACTGAATTGCAGGAAGACCCGGGCCAGTTGGCTCAGTGGTAGAGCATTGGCCTGATGTATGTTTATCCTGGGTTCAATTCCTGGTCAGGGCACACAAGAGAAGCGACCATCTGCTTTTCCACTCCTCCCCCTTTCCCTTCTAGCTCTCTTTTCTCCTCCCACAGCCATGGCTCAGTTGGAGCAAGTTGGCGCTGAGGATGGCTCCATGGCCTCACCTCAGAGGTTAAAATAGCTTGGTTGATAAGCAAAAGAGCAATGGCCCCAGACGGACAGAGCATGGCCAGGTAGGAGGCTTGCTGGGTAGATCCCAGTTAGGGCACATGCAGGAGTCTGTCACTCTGCCTCCCCACTTCTCACTTAATAAAAACAAACAAACAAACAAAAAAACACCCAGAAATAATTGCAAGAGATGAATTTTTATTTAATTATACATGTAAAAATCTTTGGAACCAACAAAATAATGAAGAAATTATAATTCCAATTTCCTGTGTTCTGGGACTAACGTAATGTTTCTTCCATGCTCAGATCCCACCATCCTACCTCTAGAAGTTGAATAAGAAAGGCATGGGAGATACATCAGACAGGTAATTTTACAACACAAGTTCTAACAGAAATCTGATCAATTCCCTAACCTTCTCTGGGTTCTGTTAATTTATCCATAGGGTCAGGATAGCTATAACTCCCACTAAATTAAGTCAGTGGATTTTAACACATATTTTAAAGATGCTGATGTGCTCTTGAGTAAACAGGTAAAACCTGTATTTTGTACCAAAGGGAATTACACATGCTTAAAAGCTTTTTTCACTGGTAGATAATTTCAGACATAGAAGTCTACAATTTCAAATATATCCAACCTCAATGAACAATGAAATGAGATTTACCATTTATAATCTCTTTAATACTCTAGAAGTTTCTATCATACATACTTGTAAAAATCTAAATTCTCATAATCATTTATGCTGATTATGTCAAACTTCAAGACTTAAGTTATCAACAGAATGTCATGCAAAAGTATCACGATAAATTATTTTCTTGTATGAAATTAAT
Source organism: Saccopteryx leptura (assembly GCF_036850995.1). Lineage (NCBI taxonomy): Eukaryota > Metazoa > Chordata > Mammalia > Chiroptera > Emballonuridae > Saccopteryx > Saccopteryx leptura. Next base: position 168,946,204 of record NC_089506.1, read on the forward strand.
GTCCTTAAAAAAATAGGTACTATGTACTAAAAACAGTACTATGCCAAGTATTCCTGCATATACATTTCTAATAAAAACTAGCTATAAGCTAGACAAACAACCACATAACAAGGCAGATCACATTTTCATTAACTGCCCTAAGAAAAGTTATCTTTAAAGGAAACTTTTAGGGGCTATAACTTTTATTTTATTGACAACTATTAACTGATTAATTTCTAATGTTCAGAAGGCCCCAGTTAGCAAGCACTAAAGGCTCCAGAAATCAGAAAATACTTTGTATTTAAAAGTAATTCCATGAAATTCTCAACTCCATCTCCATAATACAGAGTAACTAATAAATACACATACTATAGGGCTATGCTATTCAATAACAGGCTTCATATGGAAAATGAGCACTTAAAATGTGGCCTGTCCAAATTAGTAAAATACACACCACATTTCAAAGAATCAGAACAAAAGAAAAATGTAAGGTATCTTAATGATTTTTAATATTGATTACATGTTGAAATGATAATATTTTGGATCTACTAAATGACTTATATTAGTAAAATGAACTCCAGTGGCCCTGGCCAGTTAACTCAGCAGTAGAGATTGGCCTGGCATGTGAAGTCCTGGGTTCAATTCCCAGTCAGGGCACACAGGAGTAGTGACCATATGCTTCTCCACCTCTCCCCCTCATCCCCCCCCCCCTCCCCTCCTGCAGCCATGGCTCCAGTGGTTCGAGTTTGGCCCTGTGTGCTGAGGATGGCTCCATGGCCTCACCTCAGGCACTAAAATAATCCAGTTACCAAGCAATGGAGCAGCGACCCAAATGAGTGGAGCATCCCCCTGTAGGGAGCTTGCCAGGTGGATCCCAGGTGCATGCTGGAGTCTCTCTGCCTCCCTGACTCCTGCTTCTCACTTAATAATAAAAAAAAATTAACTCCAGTTACTCCTTATTTTTTAAATGTTGCTGTTAAAAATTTTGAAATGACATATGGCTTCACATTATTTTTCTATTCTGCACTGCTATAGAAACAGTGGATTCCTTAATCCCATCCCACATCATTAAATTTTTGTTATCACTATTATTTGAGATAACATATTTTAATCTATTAACACAGGGTTCCTGAGCTTAGATTCAAATACACCTCTACTACTAAAAACAAAACCAAATAAAACCTACCCTAACCTTTTTCATCATCTATACACTAGCAACTGTGCTAAACTTTGGTTAGGTCTGCAAACAGGGGAAGAGATCTTTTTGGGAGACGAAAATGTTCTAAAACTGGATAAATGTATTCAAATATCACTGGACTATATACCTACCACTGGTAAATTGTACAGGATGTCAATTATATCTCAGTAAAGCTGCTGTTCGTTTTTAAGTACACAGCTAAAGCCCAGCAGATCTAAAGTGCCATCTAGTAGTTGCATATAAATTTTAGGTAATTCAAATATAATTTTTCAGTTCATACGACTCAATATTGCAATGAAAAATTTTCCATGAGTATCCTTTTACCTATAATGGATCCACAGCAAACAGTGGATTATGTAATCAGTAATGGGAGGAATAAATTGAAAAAGGACAAGAGGAGCATTAGAGTAACTGAGAGTGGACACCCAGATCAAGCAATAATAGCCCTTATGTACACCAGTGTTACAAGTCCCTCCACCCAATCTGGGCACTTTATAATTGAGCATTTGTTAGTATTTCACCATCTTAGAATAGTAGAATATAAGAAACTTCCTAGTCTAATGGGGAAAGGGGGGATAAATGGTGATGGAAGAAGACTTGACTTTTTGGGGTGGTGAACATACAATATGGTGTGAGAGATGTGCTGTGGAGCTGGGCATATAAATCCTATATAATTATGTCAACCAATGTCACTCCAATAAATTCAATTAAAAACCAACTTATAATGGAAAATAATCTCCAACTTAAAATTCTATACTTTGCTGATTTACTAATTAAGGCATCTAATAAATTTGTGAGTGAAAAATAATACCAATAAATCCAAATGAAAACATACAAAAAGTCAAAATTAACTAACAATTTCCATGGGAAATGAAAAACTAAATTACTGAGTTTTCCTATTACAAGAAGAAAAAAGTGGGGGAGAAATCTAGCAACTCAAAGAGTCAATTTAGAAAAAAACTGATTAATAAATTTCAAGTTAAGAAAACAGGATCATTTATGCATTGATTCTGTCAGATTTTGAAACAAACTATTTTCGGTCTACAAACTGTGACCTTAGTCACTATGGATATTATAGCGCTACAACCATTTTTTTTTATACATTATTGCTAATAGCAAAGAAAATAAATAAACAGAAAAACCAACTCTATTTTTTTTTACTTTATCAAAATGGGTCTGAGAAACTATGACTTACGCTTTCTTCACACTCAAGGAAAGACAATAATGAAAACACAGATCAGTCCTTCATGTACTTGAACTACTACAGGCTCTTGTGCTTTTTGTGGCCTACCTAGCATGTATTCCCAGAGCTAATTTTACCCCACATTAACCAAAAAAAGAAAAAAACAGTAATAACACAGAAATAACTCACATTGAACAATGAAACAGATCTCAAGATATGTGCATAAATACATACATAAATACATACAAAAATTTGCCTGGATGCACTAAGTTGCCTCAAGTTCTCATTTTAGAAGTAAACTAGGTGGACAGTTCAAAAGCTAAAGAGTCATTTGGAATGTTAAAATCATTTAGGTAAGTTCATTTAAGGCAGCTATAGAATCAAGGGACCTATTATAGTCCATTCTAGTTATAAAAGGACTCATTTGGGCATTTGGATAAATTTCTGAATGTATCTTATAGTTCCAGATAAAAGTTACATCACAATTGTTTATGAAGTAGTTAGTAATATATACTTTGAGTTGAGTGAGTCTGTTAGTTCCAGATAAAAGTTACATCACAATCATTTATGAAATAGTAATAACTTTGAGTTGAATGACACTTTTAAAACTGAAACATGCACAGAACATTCATTCAATCTGACCTTCTAGAGAGATGATTTCCTGTTGCTAAATATAGAATACCACCAGCCACTTCATACAACCCAGACTACTGCCCAATCAGTGTGGTGTCTCCAGAACATATCTGGCAGTTTTTTTGTACTGTTTTATTCATGCAGAAATGTTTTAAGACTCCAAAAATAAATGCAAATAAAGCTACAGCTATATTTTTAAAGATTTCCACAAAAATAATGCTATCTAGGTATCAAAATTGAATTGCATTTGATTTGAAACTCTAGTTACTATAATATATACCCACTTCTTATATCTGATCTTTTCAATACTTAAAGCAGTGCAAGTCAACTGACAATGAAGTTCATTTCTATAAAATAAAGAGCCTTTTTTGTGTGTGTGACAGAGACAGAGAGAGGAAGGGCGAGAGAAGCGAAGCATTAATTCTTCATTGCAGCACCTTAGTTGTTCATTGTTTGCTTTCTCATATGTGCCTTGACCCGGGGGCTATAGCAGAGCGAGGGAACCCGTGCTCAAGCCAGCGACCTTGGGCTCAAGCCAGCAACCTTGGGGTTTCAAATCTGGGTCCTCTGCATCCCAGTCCAATGCTCTATCCACTGCGCCACCACCTGGTCAGGTTAGAAGAGCCTTTTCTTTAATCTAAGATATTGGCAAACTCATAGAGCATACCAAAAGAAAAGCACTAATATTTAACTTCCAAAAAAATTAAAACTTTTACAAAATATTCATAAAGCTCTAACCTACACAATTTCAACCAAATAGCTCGAAGCTTGTGCTTTCTCAAATTTCCAAGCAGCCAAAAATTCATACTGAGGCACTATTCAATTTCTTAAGTTTGGGTCAAAGAACTACTTCTTGGTGGATTTCTGTCATACTCTCCATTTCAAGGCGCACTGCCACACCAAACAATGTGCAAATAACTAAACTAAAATGTCCTAAGATAACTATTTACTTTAGGAATAAAATAACCGAAAAACATCTCAAATTTTTCAACAAGCTATAAAGAAGAGAGGAAAAGGTAATGATTTTTACAGGCTACCGAGCTGAGAGAAAGAGTTGATTCAGGGGACCATAGCATAACAAGTTCAAACATATTATGCCTTTTGTAACGCTTTCCGTAAATCACCATAGAAGTTGATTAAAGTGCTTGCCATGGCGGTATCTACTGCAGACTGAGGAATCATCCCACGCAGATCCGTCTGAATATAGCCTGTCAAAAGACTATGGTTTGCATTGTCCTTAAGTGGAACACAAAACCAACCACAGGGATGGTTGTATCCACGAACAAATTCTGGTCTCTTTTCACTCCAGTCAAGACTTATCCCTGCAAGGCAATTAAAAAAAAACAACCACTGTTAGTAGTAATGACTGACATAAGTCTAACACTCTCACTTAAAAATATTATTAGATTTCTTATTTAAATATATATATTTTTATCCCTGTAGAGGGCCCATGGAAGAATAAAAAAAAAGAATTACCAAGCAATATTCTGACGGGCTGGTAGATAGGTAATGGGGAGTTCTAATCCATTCGTAATAGATGACATCATGTCATCGTGATAACTCCTTGAAAACTAAAATCTTGGTTGCAGCATCTAAGCTTCAAGGTCCTAATAATCAAGCCTAAGATACCACCACTCCCCACAGGCACTACCATATCCAACTTTGGTACTAATGGTGAAAAATAAAGAAGTAGATGTTTAACTACAACTGCCAACTCCAGTATATACAGAAAACATGATAATTTACCTGTACATATATCTTAGAAAGCAAGAGCCTTCTAATAGCAGTATTTTTAATTTTGAAAAAAGAATATTACACAACTCAAGAAAGGAAAAATATTCTAATGCATACCAAGTCTATTTTTTCCATGTATATGACTAAGAAGCTGCTTTTCATTCACTGGATCTCTTTCTTAGAGGCAGCCACGTGACCCATGTTTGTTAGCTGTGGCCTAGAGGATACCATGCAACTGGAAATAAACACTTAGAAAGATTTCAGAACCCTTCTTGATATTATTTTAATTCCTAGGGTTCAGCATTTGCAGACAAAGCCTCATGATTATAAAATAATTATAAAAACCTATCTTGCCTAGAAAACTCAATTGTTTTAAACAAATGAAAAGAAAGTATAAAGTTTTGAGATCATTACCACAAGATAAAAGCCCTCCTTTATAGTCCACAGTGTAGGAGAAATCAACAAACTCCCTTGGGGAAATGATGTTCCAAAGCTGACCAGCAGTAGTGTAGCGCATGACACAGCAATTCTGAAAGAGAAAAGCTAACAAGTGTAACTACTATAGGGTCACACACAGAGACTCATCTATCGTAAGTTCATCTCCAGCAAAAAACTAATACTCATTTAAAGTGTATTGTCATTAGTAGTAATAATTCTTACGGTGATCCTGACAGGTTTAGGTCTCATTGCTGCTGTATGCACACGAAGAAGATGTATAATCAAAACATGAGAGATAAGTTACTCCGTGTTCAAATCTCTAATTTAGTATCCTGTATGATATTCAACATGGAAGTAGGTGTGGACTCTAGGTGATTAAGATAAAATCCACAAATACTTTGACTTAAAATACAACATGGTTCAATAAAAAAATTCAAACACACTGCAAGAACTGAATAAAAGCAGAAAAAGAGAGCAAGCCACTTCAGTTACATAATTCTCTACTGTCTAGGGTGGCATTTTTATCCTTGGTCATTGATTTTGGCTTGATATCAATAGAAAACTTATATACAATTTACCTGGAAACCTGACCATAATAGTGGTGTTTTCAGAATTTTAGATTTCAGAACCTCATGTAAAGTCCCACAGCTAAAGACACTGATGATTTTCTTATGCAGCAAGGGCAGATCTGCTATGGAAAGCAAACTCAGTTCTGACTAACACCCATTAGGTAACATGAGAAAACTTGAGTTCCTTCAAAGGCTGCAAGGGCTCCCCTGTAAGAGCTTTGCCTTGACTACTTATTCTGAAAACAATGAATGCAATGTGTACACGTGCTCACACCCACATGTAAGTGCTCTCTCTCTCTCTCTCTCATGCACACACACACAATCTGAAGTAACGTTTCTAAACCAATACCTCTTCAAAGTGCTCCAAAATGTCCAAGGAAGTCATTAAGCTGTCCCAATCCAAGCGACAGGGACCTGGGCGTATGTGGTCCATTACACCATTGACAATATCGTCTATAACACCTTGGGCTTTGAAACTGGAGAAAAAAATATTAAAGTAAAAAATTTCAGCATGTCCTTGCAGTTCAGAACCAACTTCAAAAAGAATAAAAGTTATTGAAGATCTAGTAAAAGGGAAATCCCAACTTTTCTGATAAATTAAGTTCTATCTATTATTTTATCAGGATATACTCTTTGTCCTCAAATCTAATAAGACATTGAAGACTACATTATGCATTACCATGAGCATAGTAAAGTACCATCTGGTCATGATGTGGCCACAGTCTGCACAACACTGTAAATACTTCCATTTATTTTGTATGCTATTCTTTTCTCAGATATGCATTAACATGTTATTAGTATACACATATTTTTGCCTTGACTTTTAAGAACTTTTTATTAGGAACAGAAAAATAGATCACCCAGGAATACAACACTCAGGATTGACTCATGAATACTGAAACTTGACATATTTGTAAGGTAGCATTACATTTCAGTGGGGAAAGGATGTATTATTCCATAAATGGTGCCTGGATTCACTAGTTACCCTAATAGAGAAAATAAAAACTGAGCCCCTACTTCACACCATTCAAAACAATTAATTCCAGATACAGTAAAGACTGCTATGTAAAATGCAAAACTTTTTTTTTTTACAGAGATAGAGAGTCAGAGAGAGGGATAGATAGGGACAGACAGACAGGAACGAAGAGAGATGAGAAGCATCAATCATCAGTTTTTCGTTGCAACACCTTAGTTGTTCATTGATTGCTGGCTCATATGTGCCTTGACCGTGGGCCTTCAGCAGACCACGTAACCCCTTGCTCGAGCCAGCGACCTTGGATCCAAGCTGGTGAGCTCTGCTCAAACCAGATGAGCCCACGCTCAAGCTGGCGACCTCGGGGTCTCGAACCTGGGTCCTCCACATCCCAGTCCGACGCTCTATCCACTGCGCCACCGCCTGGTCAGGCTAAAATGCAAAACTTTTAAAATTTGAGAAAAATATAAAAATGACCATCTTTGTGACCTCAGGATGCAGGGGGATTTTTAAATACATCAAATACACAAAAATATAAACAATACAAGATGGTTAAATTTTAAAACTTGCATATCACAAATGACAAAATAAGTAATTTCTTTAAAAGCTAGTCATTGAATGGAAGAAGAAAGATATGTGCAACATTTTTAAGACAGATAATTATTAAACAGGACATGTAACTAATTTCTATAAACCAGTGGAAAAAAGACAAACAATCTAAAGATGGGCAAAGGACATGTTAAGATTGACCTGAAATGTCAATAATTTAGAAAAGATGCTCAACTTCACTCACAATCAACTGAATACTAACAAGATTCCATCTCATATCCCTCAGCTTGGTGGAAATTATAAACTTAATAACAAGTATTAAATAGAAAGGAATGAGAACTCTCAAATTGCTACCACCACTTCAGAGAGCAGTTTGACAATGTCTAATAGAATTGAATAAATTATCAATATATCCCTAAGACCTGCATACATACCCAAACAAAATCACTCATGTGTAGGAAATCTATACCAATACTACAGCATTGTACTTATAGGGAAGAATTGACTATAACCTAAAAAGTTATCAATCAGCAAATTTGCAAAAAGATAAACACATTGTGTGGTATATTCATATAGATGTGAGAGAACAGTTCTACATGGCTAACTCCTGAAAAAGGTATTAAATGGAAAAAATTAAAAGCAAGTTACTAAAGGAGACATATACACGTGGTCAAAGTATGAAGCAGAAATAATACCCACAATGTTAAGGTAGCAATTACCTTTAGGGAGGAAAGAAAAGAGAAGAAATGAGAGACAGACCAGCTTTAATTCTATCAGCAACATTTTGGAGGATCTTTTATTTGTTTTCTTTAAAGCATCTGAAGCTGTTTTATCATTGTACAAATATTTCAAGTTATAACTTATCTCTCCCATCCTAAATCTGCGCTTCCCGTGTTCTCTAACTCAGGGTAGGAAGGTGGGGATAGGGTAATAAAATTAATCCAGTCACCCAAATCAGAAATCTAGGATTCAACTTTGACTCTTCTTTTTCTCTTAACCCCATTCCAATAGTGAGAATTAAGTCACCATATTTTAACATGATGATTTCCTACATGTAAAGTGCTTAGAACAGTATCTTGTTCTATCAACAAATGTCATCACCATCATTAACACTGAATCTCTTTCACATTCATTTGCCCTTTTCAATCCCCATCCTTTGCATTTAGTTTGTGCACTCCATGTCCAACTCAACCCTGCATCAGTCTCTAGCTCTTCTGATCACATCTCTTTAAGAACTGGATAAAAGCTACAGATGTCTTCCCAGGAATATATATACTGATATAAAACATTTTATACAATCTTAGGAGAACCTCAAGAAGCTAGCCATGGACTCCCAGGGTAACACTTCTTGTCTGAACTCTCCATGCTCATTTCATAATGTTATTTCACAATGTTATTAGCGTAAATTTAAAAATCCTTTGAGGACACGGAGGTAGGGGTGGAGGTTGAACAGAGGGTAAGTGCCATACTGAATTCCTTAGTTTAGCATTCAAAACTGCGGATGTATGTTCTCTTCACCCTGATATATTGCTCACAAAAATTAGGGGACATTTTATAGCTTCATATTCATTTTGAAGTATCCCTAATTTCTGTGAGCAGTGTATGTTATGATCCAGCTATACAAACACAACTTCTACCTCCCGAAACAAACTTCTTGAAGTGTTTCCCATCTGTGTGTAAGTAGTAGGTGCAATTCCCTCTGCCTGAAGTGACTCAGTCCTGCATTCCCTAAGAAATACCAATCCTTCCTCAAATATTAGCGCCCGTATGAAGTCCTTTCAAATCACCAAGCACAATGCTCACTTAGCACTTTTTACACTGTCGATCCCTACTGGGAATTACTGATCTGAAGGATCAACTTTCCACCCTTGCATACAATGTTCAATCCAACTCCCATTTCCCTTTTCTCATCATAAATATGGTATAACTCATCTTTCTAGAAATGCTATCCCTGGAATTACACTTCAGAATATTCTGAATATAAATCCCAGTTTCATTTTAAAAAGGATTGAGTCCCAAGAATGTGAACACTCCACTCCAAATACACAAGGCAATTATCCCCACTGGCTTTAAAAAAGCAGTATTTTTTTTTTTTGGTTAAAGGAATAACTTGTGGTCAACTACATACATGCAAATACCAAAAAAATGGAAATAAAGATCACCCATAAAATCGCTATCTAGAGGTATACATTTGGTGTTATATATACAACACCAAACATATAAAAAAATAAATATAAATATATATATAAAATTAAAGATATTTTTATATAAAGATATACAACATATATGAAATATTTAAAATGTATAAAGAGGTATACATTTGGTATTATATATATGTATATAAAAATATATAAAGTCAACTCACAGTTGTGCTTTACAGTTGAATATTCACTTTATTCACTTTATATTACATGGTGAACATTTCCTTGTGTTTTTAAATGTTTGAAAACATAAATGTAGGAGAATAATAAAAGGATCTTCAAACTATGCTAAGAAGTTAAGATTTTATCAGACATTTGATATCATTATTTATGATCCCCCCACTACAAACTCGGTCCACAGGGATATGGTCATTGTATAGGCTTTGACTTCATAAGGTGATTTGCTCCTCAGAGAGTTTAAATCTTAAAATCTAAGGCCTAATTTTATTAGCAATGATCATTTAGTGATCATCAATGTACGTGTGTTTGGGTGGATGTTTGTATAAAACGTTTAGCAATGTCTTAAGAGCTACATAAAACCACTAAAATTTACTTACAGATATCCATTAAATTCTTCTGAAGGTTTTCTCCAAATTGTGACTTCTCTCTAGAAAAATAAAAACAGTATACGGTAATGATATAAATAGAACCCTAGATATAAAAATAACAATTTCATAAGTCTAGAGCTGTGGTCCCCAACCTTTTTTGGGCCACGGACCGGTTTAATGTCAGAAAATATTTTCACGGAACGGCCTTCAGGGTGGGACGGATAAATGTATCACCTGACCGAGACAAGCGTCAAGAGTGAGTCTTAGACGGATGTAACAGGGGGAATCTGGTCATTTTTTAAAAATAAAACATCATTCAGACTTAAATATAAATAAAACGGAAATAATGTAAGTTATTTATTCTTTCTCTGTGGACCGGTACCAAATGGCCCATGGACTGGTACCGGTCCGCGGCCCAGGGGTTGGGGACCACTGGTCTACAGCATTAGTCTTTGCATTAAATGATCCACATTTCAATTTTTTCTGAATCCTACAGTTCTTCATATTTTACTTAAATAACAGACCTCCAAAACAGATTTTTCAATAGTTTACAGTGACATGAATACTGTGAAGATTCAGTGATGGCACTACCTCATTGGCCTTTATTATCTGCCTTATTCCAATCTTATCTACTGACACATTTAGACTAAGACATTAGATATGCTAAATATTTTATTCTGAACTTGCTCATATCTTTTTTAAAATATTAAACATTTCACATATATTACGACAGTGCTACCTTGAATTAGTCCCTATATTGTTTTTTCCTGATAATTCCCCAAGAAATTCTAAATATCAGAAAAGCTAAAGGACTTAACTGGAAGAGTCCTGAGTTCTAGGGTTTGCTCTGTTAACACAATAAGCTATGTGATAGTTTGGGCAAGTCATACTGGTAAAAAAGAATACTAAATGTCCACCCTCACAGGCTTTTAAAAATATCTGAAACTAGTCCAAACCATTAATCACTATACTTCCTTGAATTGACAATGACATTTTACTCGTTGACTTAAGAGGCTATCCTTTTGGCTCTTGTTGCTAAGAGTCTATTCTCACGCCCAATATCTAAAGAACTAATGAAAGCAGTGCAAGATTACTGTTTCTTCCTTTATGACATGCTGCTACACCACCCACTTTATCAGCAAAATTACCTGTTGTGCACATCCATCTGAACTATGGTCCGCACTTTACCATACTATTCTGAAAAAAGTCATCAACCAATTCATTAGACTGAAGATACACCCCAAATATAAGTAATTAATTTACCGTCTTCTTTGCAACTCGCCACTTATCATCTTCAATGCTGTGGTACTGAATGAGAGTGTTTTTCAGTTTAGTTGCAAAAGCAGCAGTGTCAGGCACGCCCTCCATTTCCCTCCCTGTCACAGAGACCAGGATTAGCATCGGCAAACACCACAATTTGATGCAGTAGGCAGTGAGATTTTAAATGTGGCTTCACAATAGAATCACCTGGGGAACTATAAAAGATACCTACACCTGGACCCCACCCTAGTCAACTAATCTGAATCTCTGAGTGGAAACTAGGCACAGGTTTTTGTTTGTTTTTCTAAACACTCCCAAGGTAACAATAACACATAGTCAGGGATGAGAAATCACACAATTTAAGCTATTATATTAAGATCACTCAAAGAACATGAAATATAATCCTATTTTCCTTTTCTAATGAAATCTAATAAAAAGGAGTAAATTATATAATTCCAGGTCATTTAAAGAAAAAAATGCTGTTTCCAAAATACAAAAATAATACACAAGTCATAAGCCTTAAAAATTCCTTAGATTTCAGCCACTAATTTTTTTTATTTTACCATCCGATAGATTTAGGAAAATCATTCATTCTAGCAAATGAAAATCATTTCATTTTAGCAAATAAATGACAACCAGAATTGGACACCTCTTCTTACATCCTTTTATAGATACGGTTATAAAACTCTGAACAATTTCAAATTTTTTAAGAGTTCCATTGTTTTCAATATTTTATTGCATTTGACAAAGTGTTACAGGACTCAGGTAACTGTATAAGGGAAAAAGATCCTATGAAGACTTTTAGAAACAGCAGGGCAGCATGGTTCATAATCTTAAGGCAATAATTTTCACTATATAAAGAAGAAAAGTACTATATTATTAATAATTCCAAAGACAAGGTATTATTCAACATATTAAACTAGAATCTGCTAAATCCCTTTGGTGAAAATTCTCCACCCTAAAAAGTTCCTCATTCCACCCTCAGTCTCACCCCTGGCCTGCCTTCCCCAAGAATCCTATCAAGTCAATTTACACAGAATCCCCTTTATCCTTAGTGCTTCCTCTTAGTAATTTTCCATTCAGTGACACCTACCCTGCTCCTTGGCTAAAAATTCCCACTTATCTTTGTTGTATTCAGAAGGAAGTCTAGTTCTATACTCAGGTTTCCTTTTCCCATTGGAATAGTTCTTGAATAAGATTTGCTTTGACCACTTTAATTTCTGTCTGTCTCAAGTTTTCTTTGACACTGTTTTCAGATGTTAGATAGATTTCAGGGCCTACTGCTAGACAGTCTGATTCAGTGGTCTGTTCTGGGGTTGGCCACAGAAATCTAAGTCCTTTAAAAAGCCCCCTTACTGATCATTCTGTTATCCAGCCACGGTTGAAAACCATTGAGCGAAAAACTAAAGGTGGCAGATAGTGAAGGAAAAAATTCTTTTTTCATCTGCTACTGCTTAACTGCCTTCAGCTCAAAATAATCCTTATTCTGAGTGGCATACTTTGGTGTGGCACGTCACTTCAGAAACATGGGAAGTATATATAGAAAACACAATAATAGAAAATTTAGAATCTGTGTAAGTGGTGCAAAATGTCTAAGTACAGATTAAAAATGAATGAGCTCAATTCAAAAAGTCTGCCAGTAAGGAATCAATCCCATTTCTACTCAACAGACTGCCAGCTTGATAGCCAGTACAAATACTGTCTTCAAGAATGTTATATGTAAACAGGCATAAATTGTTAGAGAGAATTTGCAAAAGAAACTCATTTATCTATTACTGTGATCATTATAATTAAAATTAAGCATATAAATATGCTTTAAACCCAAAGGTTGCCTGCCATGCTCCTGTGGTTGGCAGATAAGAGAATTTTTTCAAAAATATTTGATAGAAATCAAGTCATACAACATTATCTCTGTGCAAATCCAGCACACGAAATGTAGGCAATAAAAACTACCTACAAAGATGAGAATCTCAATCTTTATGATGCTTACTTTAGTAATCATTCACTCCTGATCAGTATGAAGTCCAGACTTACTATGGCTTAAGGGCTCTTTTACAAAGTGGCTGAGCTCCACTGCCTAATTTCTATTCTTCTTTCCTGGGTTCCCTAAAAATTACATTAGCTGCCACTCCAGAGTTTTCTCACAGCAACTCTGTAATGTGATTATTCACTTGTCATCTTCTCCCATGTTAACTGTAAATCTTTTGCAGCAGGAAATGTGACTTGATCAATGTTATGTCTAGCATGCAGTAAGAACCCAGTAAATAAAATAGAAAAACGGTGAACAATGAGCTACTAGTATCACTTATGGAAGACCTCAACATACCTAAGACAGGGTCATTTATATCAATTATCCTTGAGCTTATGAATGACTAAAACTTACATTACAGTAATAAAACACAATAACTTCTCAAAGAGGTCTACTATTTTATTTACCAAGCATCTAGTCTAGTATATACCAGATCCTAGAACTATAGAAATGGACATAATCCAGTTTTTGCTCTCAAAGTTGATTTATTCCACCTTTAAGTAAACTTCACTACAATGATAACAAAAACTAAAACATTAGAAACTTCTATTAATAAGTCACTCTAAGGGCGGTGGAATAGGAGGTAGGAAAAGGAGAAAACAAAGCATAAACTCGTAAAGTTCTGCTTAGCCAATGAAGTATTTAACCAGTTAATTCTTACATGCATTTTTGTTCAAGATTTATGTTCAAAAGGAAATAATGGTTACTGACTAAACTATCCGTGTGGGGGCTGGCATGACAGAATCTCTAGAAATATATTCTAGAACCAAGAACGGGCAGTAGTATTGGAGTTATCAAGGTCTTGGCACTCTCCTAATATAACAGGGCATTCGCACTGATGGAAAGGAAAGCACACCATATGCCTTACTGAAATATCCATCTGTGGAGAATGTCAGGAAAATGTTTTAAATACCATTCTGAATTCCTTACTCTTTTATTACCTTTCTTGACCTTATATCAGGAAACTCTCCAACTCAACCACTTACATTTCAGAGAGAACAGGCACCACTTAACCTTATCAGATCTAACAGTTCCATATAAAAGACTGTATGTTCTTGACAGTTTATTAGTGTTGAATAAGGTCCACCTTCATTTTTTCCCTACTTTATAACATTTTTGTTCAAGTTTTATATGCGCATGTTTTTTAAGTGATCACTAGTGTTGATAGTGGTTGCCATTATAGAGTGGGCAGCTTCCTCAGTTAAAAATTTCCGTTAAGTTCCATAGTCTTTGATCAATACAATCCCAATTTTTGTCAAATATATGTCACAGTGAAATGGTCAAAGGTGATATTTAAATATAGAACATAACAAACATCTCAACTGCTAATAAAAAGTGAATGCAGCCTGACCTGTGGTGGCACAGTGGATAAAGCGTTGACCTGGAAATGCTGAGGTCGCCGGTTCAAAACCCTGGGCTTGCCTAGTCAAGGCACATATGGGAGTTGATGCTTCCAGCTCCTCCCCCCCTTCTCTCTCTCTGTCTCTCCTCTCTCTCCCTCTCCTCTCTAAAATGAATAAATAAATAAAAATTAAAAAAAAAAAGTGAATGCATAAAAAAATCAGTACTTATGTAGTATAATTAAGTCAGAGTTCACTTGTGAAAGAAGCTCACATCAAAATCCATTAACCAATAGATATGTTTCATTTATACGAATAGCTTCAGTTTAACATACTATAGATCTTCCCCCAAGATGTTGCACAAACCAGACCTTGTAAACTGAATTACATTTTCTACCTAACAAAAATCTCAGCATATGCATGATTTCCAATCAATCTTGAGCTGGTTGTTAGCTTTTCCAACACAGTCAAGTATGGTAGTTTCTCATTTTTGAGAATGGCTGTTAGCAGGTATGCAACAGGGAAGCCTACTTCTGCAAAATGACTAATATTCCTGTTTTGGTGCTCACTGTGGCTTGTTGTAGCACAAGCTTTACAACAATGTTGAGACTTAATACGACAGTTAAGGCAGTATTAAATTCTAATGACATCAGTTAATGTTTGAGCTCCTAATGCTCTAATCCCTTATTTAAAATAATAAGAGCTTTTTTCCCTCCATAATTTACTATGTGCTCAATCTTCTGGCTACTTTAAGTTGTATTATCTTATTTAATCCTCATCAAGGACCTTAAGAACCAACCCTATCATTATCCCTGTTTTACAGAAAGAGAAAAGAGAAATAGGGAAATTAGGTCACCTCTCCAAGATCACACAGCTGGTCAATGATGGAAACAGAATCCCAATCCGAGGAGTCTGCCTAGAGACTAAAGGTATATTTGTGAAAACTAATCACTGGTGAGAAGAGACTTTACATTCAAAATCTGACTCATACCGAATTTGTCATATTTTGTCTTGGCTCCTGGAACCCAAAATAGCTCAGGTAACCTTCCTTAATGGTAACACAGGGATGACTGTAACAGTAAGTTATTGAGGAATTGCATGAGTCTATCCACTTAGCACCGAACTCGGAAGATACAGGGTGGGGGCAAAAGTAGGTTTATGGTCGTTCATACGGAAACTAATACAATAAAGTAATAAACTGTAATGTAAGAATAAACTGTCTTCGCGTACTCACCGCTGTAACCTTACTTCTGCCCCACCCTGTACGCACTGGAAAAAGTTCTTATCAGCACCATCTCAGTGAACGCTTAGTGAGAAAGGATGGACCCTATGCTGTCTGCGCACCTACTAAACCCTGGAAGCGCGGTGCCCTCCAGGGAGCGTGATCTCCGTGAGTCTTCACCGCGGTCCTAGAAGCCAGGTTACGATCGCCCCTCCCCATTTAACAAATGAAGAAAATGAGGCCTTATCGGTGTCCTAATCCTTACCCTGGTGAGCGTAGACAAGGTGCAAGCCCTGGGTTACCTTCGGATCGCTCGTCCCCTCCCCGGCCCGCAGTTTGCTCTCACTTGTGAGGCCCACACCCGCCCTCACTCCACTCTCCGCAACAGCTCCAGGAAAACGCACCCGAGTAGGGCTCCCGGGACGCACGCTTGTCGCCCTCCCTCCAAGCCGCTTCACTTCCGCCGCGACCCCGTACACCAGCCCATGCATCTACCCATGGCTACCTGAGAAGAAGCGAGGAGCGGTACCAAGCACAGAAGCGTCAGGCCGGAACAGGACTCCTTACACCCGCAACACTGACGCGTTAAAGCTCTCTCAGCTTCCCCGCCCGTCGAGGTAGCGGGCGGCGGCAGCCAATGGGTGTCAAGTCACTGCAGGTCGCAGCCAATTGGAAGGCACCAAGCTCTTTAGGGAGGGAAGGCGGGTCGAACCTCCAGCCACGCCCCCGGCTCAAACGGGTGCGGGGAAGGAGGGCGGGGAGATGCTAGTAGCAGAAGTTGGCACGAGCTACTATCTTTGCTTAGATTGGCTGGCGCGGCAGCGTGCGGAGTGCTGATTGGTCGCCGGGAAATGGAACGATTCCTTGAGTGTGTGAGCTGGCGAGAGCCGACCGGGGTTCCCCGCCGGTGTGGAGTTTCCTGTGGGTTTGGTCGGGGCGTAGTGTCCTACGGCCAATTCCAGCTGATTGAAGTACAAAGAGGGAGTAAGTGGTGACAGTAAGGGATTAAGCTGGCCTAAACTCTCCTCAGCTATTAAGACCTGGTACCACGCAGCTGCATTATCATCCTGGGTCCAAAAGTCAAACGAGAGAAGGCGCTGCGCCAGGGATGACGCGCCCTTCTACCTCCCACTCGCCCGGACTTCCAGTTGAGAGCGCTCTAGAGACGCGTGCAAACAGAGCCACTGACATAGTGTAAATCTTTGTCCTCAGATAAGAGAGTTCAGAGGACAGATAACTTTGAAAGTAGAGAAGAGGAGAGGCGTGGCAGGTGGCTTTAGCAGCCCCACAAAGTGTTCCCAGTTTTCATCTATTTGAAGGTAACATTTTATCCAGCGGCTGTGAAGTCACCCATCTGATAGGATATTTGGCAAATCTGAATTCTAAAAATCAGGTGTTTGCAAATTATATTTACTAGGATATGTAGTTTGAAAACCATGAGTAGGAAGGAATGCAATGCTACACCGTTAGTCACTATTGATAGACTCATAATAAGAATAAATAATACTGTATAAAATTTAAAATTATATCACTAAAAGGACCACCACACACTATTTGCTAGTCATTATTTGAAGATCTAAAAAGTATGTGTTATCCTAATATTTATATATAAAATGAATAATAATTTGGTGATTACTTTTCCATTGTCAGCTCACGTGTAAAAGGCACCTAACTTGGGAGGCTGTTATGTGGCTTCGATGAAATATAAAGTGTGTAAAACTTTATACAAAGCACTGTCCAACAACTATTTCAAATTATTAGCCACTTATATACAAACAAGGACCACAATAATCAGCCAACATTCACTAGCAAATTTCCTTACGGAAGATTTTTTAGTTTCTGAGTAGCCAGACTGAAATTTGGTCGAAGTGTGCTAGACTCTAAAACTGGGACTTGTAACCTCCACAAAACTCCACGCGGTCCACGACTCTGTCATACGCATGTGCTCAGCAGTGGGGACCAGAAATAAAAGGCCCAGTCCCTACCCAGAAGCTTTACGCTGTTTTAATAGTGGAGAGAACAGGTTCTCACATCCTTTTCAGAAAAGCAGAGTCTCTTATAATTAGAATTCAGATGTGGGTACATTGCTTGGCAGTTCTGTACATTCTCTCACAGAACCCAGTAGAACATGTTTAAGACAAAATTAATGGCTTTTCTTTTTTTGTGTAAGGGGGTGCTGTAAAAGGTCATTACATCACACTTCTCTCCAATCGGGTGGATTTTGTTTCTTTGCCTTTTGTTCTCATCTGTTGCTGTTTTTCTCTCATTTAGGATGAAAGAGCATTTAGGGATAAGAGGGCCCCTTGTCCCTTGCCACACTGTCTCCTTTGGTTTTAACCAGCAGTGGGCCTGGAGGCAGGGAAAAGGTGGGGTGTTGGGATAGGATGTCCTACACTCAGCTCGAAGGCAGCAGTACCTGAAATTTTTACTTTGGCTATGGGGGAACGAGGGTAATTCTCTCATTCTCTCATTTGACAGCTTCTTTATCCAGTCTGGGCAACATTCTGGGTGAGACCATTTATACATATGTCAGAATATGTCAGAAGAATGTATGTATGAAAATTATATGTTTCCTTAAGGCCAAATTGTATTTTCTACATTTGGGTTCCATTAAATTCTATTATATCATTTCAGTAAACCTTCTTCATGTCTTGAAATGATTTCTGTTCCTTGTAATTGATACCTGACTCACAGAAGTACAATGCTTGGTCCATCCCTTCCAGGAGATTTTTTTACATGCTTAAACAAACAAACTAATACCAACTAAGGTATTAACTACATGCTCTTGTTAAGAAACGAAGCAGAAGAGTTTGCACAGCTTATTAGACATAACTCAGCCTTAGTTTCCTTGTCTGTTATATGTGGTTAAGAATATCTTTCTTGCAGGGCTGCTATAATTGTTTGAGACAGTGGGTGCAGGAGGCGGGCACAGTTTTTGGCACTGCATGGGCACACAGACAATGGTAGTGGTGGTTAGGGAGGAACATTTGGGCGAGAATGGGAGTGAGGGTGTGGAGCAGAGGTCCCCAAATCTCCCATTCATCTGCATCGTGGAGGCACTTTTTAAATAAAGATTTCAAACCCTATTCTAAAACTACTAAATCAGAATCTTTGGGGGTATGAGTCTGGGAATGTGACTTCTCACAAGGCTCCCTGGGTTATGCCACGTAGCTCATTGAAGAGCAGTCTGACTAGTGTATGAGAACTCTCAGAAAAGAAGGGGAAGCAAGATTTGTGTGGGAGCAGAGCAGGCCAGAAGAATAGGCAACTGTTAAGAATCAGGGGGGACAATACTGAATTATCGACAGTATTTATTTCTGTTACTTCTTGTGCTTTTCTCTTTTGTGCTCTCTGCCTTACTGTTTGAAACTTATGCTCATTGCACTGCATGGTATCTGCATTCAGCAGTTTATTCCCACTGGGTGTTCAAAGCACAGTGCGATAGAAATTCAGTATCTGGCATCGTTGTTTTTTTTTGCTTTGTCCATGCTAAACCTGGTATTTCTATTGATACAGTATTTCTAGAAAAAAGAAAAAAAATACAAAAAAAACTTATGCTCATTAGTTTTTTTAGAAAATACACTTTTAAGAAGATTTAAGGCATGTTTTAGTAAATGTATATTTACTGAATATATAGAAGATATACCAATGTATAGAAATGTACCAATGTATAGAAAATATTCATGTTAGGAGAGCAAAATTAAACAAAGCAAACAAAACTAAACTTTTACCTATTGTTCATCTATAAATTTTTTCAGATGAAAATGGAGTCCAATTAACAAAATTATAATCAGCATAAATGACATAAATAGCTGATACCAAATTCTCCATTGCAGATAGCACCTCTGGAATGTGTGATATAGTCCAGGCACTGCTCTGGTCCCCATTCGGCTATTAGGAAACTGAGTCACAGAATTATCGTAAGGCCACATGGCTAATGAATGGCAGAGGTCAGATATGAACCCTGTGCTCATAATTACTATGCTATTCTTCCTTTCAGTATGAAAAAACTTAATGCCCTGCCAGGAGCAAAAGAATTTCTGCCCTGGGTGGGAGGCCATGCTAGCTCACAGGTATTCATGGTATATAAAGGATATCAGGAACTGTAGGTGAATCCAGCCCACACTTTAGGCTAAATGAAGAACACACAGGTTGCTTCAGGCGTGGCCAAGCACAATTAATAGCTGTTTGCTGTCTCTGTTATGAAGATGGTTATTGAAGTTAAAGACATTTCATGCTATGTTTAGGTTCACAAATGTTGAGAATATTGATACATGACCGTAAAGTGTCTTAAACACCGGAAGTTAGTTTGAGTGTAGTGTGTGAAAGAAAGCACTCCACATGCAAGGAAAAGAGAATGGCCAACCAGAGTCCACATCTTAAGTGATCATCAAGGTACCACTGATAAAGGATTTTTTAAATTATTTTATTCAATTATCTAAAACAAGGGTTGGCAAGTGACAACTCACATTCCACATCAGGTCCCCCCTTTTTGTAAATAAGGTTTTTTGGGAACAAAGGCACACTCATTACTCTATGGACTGTCTATGATGGTTTTCAACTACCATGTCATGATTGAGAAACTTCAACAGACACTGTATGCCCCCCAAAGTTGACCTCTGCTCTAAAGCATATTTTACAAATCCAGGTTCAAGATTGAAATACTTATGAAATAAAATCAGACTTGATACACATCTGAGAACCCTTATTTCCTTGGATCATGGGTTTCAGAGAACATGGGGAGGTAAAACCACTTGAAAAAGAATAAATTATAAGAAAATTCAATTGGATCAGGACCTTCAATTCTTAGGGTCAATTATTCCTCCAGAGAATGAACTTTGTTAACCAGAAGGTTACATTTATAATTATTCCAGCTTAGAGAACAATGTTTTGCAAATGAATAAGCAAAAATGTAAAGTGACTGGGACATAGTTTGCCTTTTACAAACCTGACCTTATATTTCTGATTTCACATTTTCTCTCTTAAAGAGGGAACTTGTATTGTTTCTATAAACATGTCAATTATTAAAGGCCTGCTGTATGTCAGAAATAATCCTAATACATTTACCTTCACAATCTACCTATTGTTCTTTATCTTCTTTCCCCTTTTTTCTCACATAAATAGAACCCCTAATTTTTAGCTGGACACACCATATCATAGTTCAGAATAACAGACATTTCCCATGCTCTGATAGCGAGAGCTCGGAATTGACTTGGATCCTGCTTAATCAGATGAACTTGTCAGAGATTTGCAAGGTCAAAGTCCTGCTTTTGCTGCTTCTGTAATTCTAACATGGGTTTCTGTTTCCCAGTCCCTGCTGCAGTTCAGGATAACTTTACAATATTGGTGGTTCCCTGTCGCTCTATGGCGCATCAACACTGGTGGGCTCACTCTGTTAAACTGTTCTCAAAGGATTCCTTGATTATTTCTTCAGTCCTCCAATCGATTCTCTCGGCCATAACAAAACCTGTACTAAGTCTCTTTCTGATTAAACTAGCTAAAATGGATTCTATTTTCTGAAAGTGAACTCTGACCAATATAAAATTCAGATGTGGGGTGCTTCCCCAAAGGATATTCATCTATGTTTCTTTGACTTAACAGTCCAAACTGCAGATAATGAGGACAGGTATAGCAGCATGGAAAACTGGAGACCTTTGTATTCAGTGACAAAACATTTGACAAATGGTTGCCTAAAATAACTAGGAACAGAGATTACTTGTTGATCAAGCTTTTAGCTATAGGTTAAATCATTGGAAAGTTTGTAAGGGTTTAGGTTGGTTGCTTCTGCCACTTCAGCAAAGTTTTACAAGAGAAAGATGAACTAAATCTAGATCTATCCTGTCTGCAAAGGGAAATGAAAGGAATACATCTCTACCAAGGAAAGAATAGAAAATCTAAAATGGTAGCAGAGAACTTCATCCTGTAATGATCTAAAATATTTGTGAGCTTAATGTGGTGCTCCACAGTGTTGAAAAACTCAAAGTTTCTGTACCTCCACGTGGAGTAATACTAAGACTTTGCTCTGAAGGAGCTCAGTGGCCTGGCCCCAATTATTTACAAGTACCTCTCCAAAGCATTCTGGACGTAGACAAGGAGAATCAAGCCAGCAGCATAGATCAGATTAAGGGTGTTGCCCTACCATTCAAGACCCTTATTTTAGGGCATGATAAAATGATAGAACTGCTGTACCACAAACTGGGTGGTTAAACAATAGAAATTTACTATTTTACAGTGGTAGAAGTTTGAGATGAAGGTTTTGGTAGGGTTGGTTTCTTCTGTGACTTGTAAGGGAGAATCTTGTGGTTTATTGGCAACCTTTGTTCTCCTTGGCTTGTGGATGCATCACCTTGATCTGTGACTTCATCTGCACTTGGCATTCCCCATGTGTGAATGCATATGTTCTAATCTCTCCTTCTTATAAGGACATTAGTTGTATTGGATTAGGAATCACCCTAATAATTCCATGTAAATTTGATTACCTCTTAAAGATCCTGTCTGCAAAGAAGACACATTCTGAGGTGTGTGTGGGGGGTTATGAATCAAAGATATTTTGGGGGGAAATAAACTCCAACTCATAAACACTACTGATAGGTTGAAAGGAGGCTGTGCGGAGCATAAGAACTACCAGATCTTTTATATATATGATGTCTAGATGAGTTCTCTGGATGCAGTTTCCACAATGAAACTGACCAGAAGAAACACTGGAAGCCTATTAAGTTTATGAGGAAATTCTTTACCAGAGAAACCATAAATCTTGCCTGCCAAAGTCTGACTGTTTGAGCATAATGCAAACTCAAGTACTCAAACCTACATCAGAAAAAAGTAGGATGTGAAAGTGTTGTAGCTCCAAGAAGGGTACACTCTCCAGTTCTCAATTCAGATGTGGTCAAGGAGGCTAATGGAGAAGGAAGGACCACCAAGAAAACAAAGCCAGCAGTCACAGACATGCAAGAGGAACCAAAGACTGTTGGACCCATCCAGAAGATTATAGTAGTCCATTGCCAAGGGAGAAGTCTCTGAAATTCCTGCCCAGCACAATATTATTCCTGAAGGAAACTTTCTACAGTTACCCTTTTCCTACTCCACCATTAAACTGTGTGTGTGTGTGTGGGGGGGGCATAACTTACCTATCACTTCCTGGATCACCTGAATACAGATAGTCACATCTGGACCTGATGGAGAGGATTTTATGTGACTCAGGTGTTCTGGTCTTTAAGCTGGATTAGTCTCTGGATAGGACTTTGAGGTCATAGCTATTAGATAAGGTATGCATTATTTTCTGTTTGGGAAAAGAGGCAGTCACAAATCTCAGGAATGGAAATGGGTGGTTTATGACAGACTGCCAGATGTCCTCCAAGCTGCTTAACCCATTTTAAAAAAATCTATGGCAATAGAATCTCCTCTATTTTTTATCTGGACATGAGAACATTCCAAATACAGTGGTACCTTGAGATACGAATTTAATTCATTTTGTAACCGAGCTGATAAGTCAGTCAACTAATATATCAAACTGCCAATACTAGACCCATGTGCCAACGCGCCAACTAGTGGCAGCTTCCCGAATCACGACTCCTATCTCAAACAAAAACACGGACCGAGTCGCAGCTCGTATCTTAAAAATTTGTCTGTTTGTATCTCAAGATACCACTGTACTGTATTCCTGAGCCTCTCATGCAGCTACATTTCTGGTTATGAATTAGTTTCTGCCAATTAGATACTTTTTTGAAATAATCAGAAAGCAAGAGGCAGGTAGAGGTGGGGTGTAGGTCTTTTGTTTGCCTGTAATGGCTTCTTGATCATGGAGGCTTTCCTCCCAAGTGGTTAGAACTGGTAACCACCTGACCTGTGGTTGCTCAGTGGATAGAACGTGGACCTGGAATGCTGAGGTTGCCAGTTCGAAATCCTGGATTTGCCTGGTCAGGGCACATATGGGAATTGATGCTTCCTGCTCCTCCCCACTTCTCTCTCTCTCTCTCTCTCTCTCTCCTTCCCTTCTCTAAAATGAATAACTAAAATCTTTTTTTTTAAAGAACTGGAAACCATGGCAACTTCCTAAGTGGGAAGACCGCTTCCTGAATACAGACGAGGCAGTAGGTGCCCTGGTGGCCCAGCTTTGTGGTGTGACCCTCAGATCTGTTTTTGGAAGCTCAAACTATAACCTATTTTATCCGTCTCCCCTACAATTCTGTAGGGCATTTAAGACTGTCTAGAAATTTCATTTGATATTTAAACTAGCAGAGAGATTCTATTTACTGAAATTAAATGTGCCCAATACAGATTGACATTATTTTTCTTATTTTATGGATGAGGAAACTAAGGCTTAGAGATAGTAAGTGAGCTGGTAAAACAGTTCTCTCTGAGGAAAAATTGCCCCTATTCGTAACTTCTATTATTTTATGTATTCTGTTTATCATCATCTGTGGTAAATACTCCTTTCTTAGCTGAATTAAATCTCCAAAGGTTTAACACCGTGTAGGCAAAATGGAAAATTTAACAATTGGCTCTCATAGGCTGGCTCCTAATTCAACATACCATTACTTAGAGAATTTAAGTAACTTTCCCAAGGTACCAAGTCAATAAGTTTTTAATAAAAAGATTGAAAATAGAATGATATTTATTTTGCCTAAAAAACCATTATACTTAAGACAGTTTTCACTGCCAACACAGCACTAAACAGAAATTTACAACACGCAGTATGAATGCCTTCAATGCCTTTATTTCAGAGACTTAGTTAGTGAGTGTTGAAAGAGTAGTAGAGAAGTTTATAGTATTTTTAAAACTTTAGGTTGAATTTGGATTGGCAGTCATGATCAATAATATATACACAAATATAAAAGGGTTTAAGTAGCTTAAGATTCTCAGAGTTGCAGATGGGAAAGAGTGAGAGAAATAGTTCATAAATTGATAAATTCAAAGTTGGTACTTCCTGGTGCCTGTGTGAGTTTGTGGTTAAGGCAGTTACACAACTAACTAGAACATTCCTGAAGACCACAGAGTAAATGGAAACTGGGCTTTCTTCAAGCACGCTTAGATGATCAAAGTATTGTTATTTGACATTAAGCGAGCAATAGAGAAACTGATAATGTACTTCTCATTTCTCTAGGTCAAGTCATCAAATAAGTTTTAGTTTTAAACACTGTAAGACATCAATAAATAATAAAATTAGAAATAGTTCTTAATTTTCTATTTCTTTGTATGGTAAGAATATAATTGAAAAGGGTAAAACATTGTGATACCAAGAGAATTTCTTACAGAGTTATATGAATTCTACTCTTCCTTAGACATAATTGCTTTAAAAAACATTTTCCTTGGTTTTCTTCCATCATCTATGAAGAAACATTTATTGATTAGAAAACGATACTGCTTGACAAATGGGAACAAATGCTAAGACAATAGATATTTTAAGGATACATGTGAAGACAGTTTTGTCTAACAATGCCTCCACTTTAAAGATAGAAATTGAAAAGAAAAAAAAAAAGCCCTGGTTGGTTGGCTCAGGGGTAGAGCGTTGGCCTGGCGTGCAGGAGTCCCGGGTTCGATTCCCGGCCAGGGCACACAGGAGAAGCGCCCATCTGCTTCTCCACCCCTCCCCCTCTCCTTCCTCTCTGTCTCTCTCTTCCCCTCCCACAGCCAAGGCCCCATTGGAGCAAAGATGGCCCGGGTGCTGAGGATGGCTCTGTGGCCTCTGTCTCAGGTGCTAGAATGGCTCTGGATACAACAGAGCGACGCCCCAGAGAGGCAGAGCATCGCCCCCTGGTGGGCATGCCGGGTGGATCCCGGTCGGGCGCATGCGGGAGTCTGTCTGACTGCCTCCCTGTTTCCAGCTTTGGAAAAATGAAAAAAAAAAAAAGATAGAAATTGATATTAATTGCCACTAAATTAGACACTAAGTGTGACAGATTCTTTTGCTTTAATATTTCTCCTACTCATCCTGACATTTACATTCTTGTCTCCACCACAACCTCATGTTTATAGTATTACATTAAAATCCTAATAGGATGAAACAGATTTCCTTCTTTCAGTCCTTCTCAACCCAAATCTACCCTCTGCACTAGTATTGACTAATTTTTCTTAATCATGGCTTTTATGAGGCCAATCCTCTTCCACATATTAATGGTTCACAATTTGATTTATTAAAACATTATGGAAATTCATCCCAAATTAGAAAGAGCTGAAGTGTCCAATAATAGAGAATTGCTAAGCATAATTTAGTGTATCTTTAAAATATTGCCTGACCTTTGGTGGTGCAGTAGATAAAGTGTTGACCTGGAATGCTGAGGTCGCTGGCACAAAACCCTGGGCTGGCCTGGTCAAGGAACATACAAGAAGCAACTACTGAGAATTGATGCTTCCCACTTCTCTCCTCTCTTTCTCTCTCTCTCTCTCTCTCTCTCTCTCTCTCTCTCTGAAAATAACTAAATAAATAACATATTATGCAGTCATTTAGAACATGTGATAGAAAAATTATTGATCTGAATATAATAGTTGTACATTACTAAATATAAAGAAAAGCATGAAACAAGCCACCTAGCAGTATGTACACATTGTATAAAAGGAAGTAAATGCTCTTTGACTAAAAATTTTTGTTCCTGGGAATTTATTTAAGAAAATACCAAAGAATGGATGCAAAGATTCCAAGTTCATCTTCATCCAAGAATTGTTTTTCATAGGGCAAAAATTAAAAACAAGTTACAAGTCCAAAAAATGTGGGATTGTATTTCTGTTTGCAATCAAGATAGAGTAACAAAAGACATGCGAAGTATGTTCTCTGACCACAATGGAATTAAATTCGGAATCAATAACAGGAAGTTATCTGGACAAACCCCAAATATTTGGAAATTAAATTACATATGTTTATGTAACTCATGGGTCAAAAAAAAAGTCAAGGTAAGTTAGGAAAAAAATTAACTGAACAATAATGAAAACACAGAATATGAAAATTTATGGAATACAGGCAAAGCATTAATTACAGGGAGTATTTTTGCTATGAACATCTGTACTTAAAAAAGAAGAACAATGGGCCCTGGCTGGTTGGCTCAGTGGTGGAACATCAGCCTGGTGTGTGGAAGTTCCAGTTTCGATTCCCGGCCAGGGCACACAGGAGAAATGCCCATCTGCTTCTGCACCCTTCCCCCTCTCCTTTCTCTCTATCCCTCTCTTCCCCTCCCACAGCCAAGGCTCCATTGGACCAAAGTTGGCCCCAGAACTGAGGATGGCTCCATGACCTCCACCTCAGACGCTAGATTGGCTCTAGCTGCAGCGAAGCAACACCCCAGAAGGGCAGAACATTGCCCCCTAGTGGGCATGCCGGGTAGATCCCAGTCAGGTGCACTTGGGAGTCTGTCTCTCTGCCTCCCTGCTTTCACTTCAGAAAAATAAAATAAAATAAAATAAATATATAAATAATAAAAAGAAAAAAAGAACAATGATCTGAAGTCATTGACATCAGCATCCAATTTAAGAAACAAACAAAAAAAATTTCAAATTCCTTAAAAGATTTAAACCTACCAGGCTTGTTCAAGAAGAAACAGATAACCTTCTGTAGATAGTGCCCTATCTGTGGATAGTGCCCTATATCTATTAAAAAAATTAATTTGGAGTATTAAACCTTTCCACAAAGAAAATTTTATTTACAAATTCCTTCACTGGTGAATACTACTAAACTTTTAAGAAGAAATAATACCATTTCAGCAAAATCTTTCAGAAAATTATTAGACTTCCCAGCTCATTCTATGAGGCTAATATTACTATGATACTAAAACCAGAAAAAGATACTAAAATGAGACTCAGAGACATGGACAAGAGTGTGGTGGTTAGGGGGGGGGGTGGGGGGGGAGGCGAGGGAGGGGGGTCGGGGAGGGGAGGGGCACAAAGAAAACCAGTTAGAAGGTGACGGAAGACAATTGGACTTTGGGTGATGGGAAAGCAGCATAATCAAATGTCAGAATAACCTAGAGATGTTTTCTCTGAACATACAAACCCTGATTTATCAATGTCACCCCATTAAAATTAATAAAAAAAAGAAAGACAAAAAAAGAGATACTATTAGGAAAGTATAGAACGATATCCCTCATGAATACAGAGACAACAATTTTTACCAAATTTTAACAAACCAAGTCTAACACTATATTAAAATGATAATACATCATGATCAAGTGGGATTTATCTCAAAATGCAAAGTTAGTTTAACATTCAAAATGTAACTTACTAAAAATGAAGAACAATATGATCTTCTCAATAGATAATAAAAAAGCATTTGAGAAATACCCAACATCTAATCCTGATTTAAAAAAAAAACACTCTATAAACTAAGGATAGACGGAATATCCTCAACTTGATGAAGGGCCACTATGAAAACTGTACTGCTAAAATCATACTTGATGAAAGACAAAAATCTTTCCCAAGCGATGAGAAACAGGCAAGAATGTCTACTTCCACTACTTCTAGTCAACATTGTACTGGAGGTTTCAGCCAATCCAACCAGGCCAGAAAAAGAAATAAAAGACATATTGATTAGAAATAGAAGAGTAAAATTGTCTTTATTCACAGATGATATGATCATCGATATAGAAAATCCTATGAATTTATATATCTATATAATTATTAGCATTAATAAACAAGTTGAACAAGGTTAAAAGATGTAAGGTCAACCTGACCTGTGGTGGCACAGTGGATAAAGCATCGACTTGGAATGCTGAGGTCCCGTCCCTGGTTCGGAACCCTGGGCTTTCCCAGTCAAGGCACATACAGGAAGCAGCTACTATGAGTTAATGCTTATTGCTTCACCCTTCATTTCTTTCTCTCTCCTCTCTCTAAAAATCAATAAGTAAAATCTAAAAAAAAAAGATGTTAAGATCAATATACTAGTAACAGACAATAAGAAAACAAAATGACCCCTGCATTTGGCTTTCTCATATTTAGTCTATTAAGTTAATCTAAGATTTCTTATACTTTGAGAGTATTTAAATAGCAAATAAAGTTAGAACTAGTCGTTGAGATTTCCAATTGCAAAGCCCAATTTAGGCCACTAGGTGGCCATAAAACACTTGCTATGATTTTATCAACTACAAGAAACTCATAATTGTAAGCAATGTTCCATATTTCATATTTACTTGCATATTTTCTAATTTCTCATCTTCAGATGGGGAGGAAGGAGAGAAAGGAAACCAAGAGTCAGAACTCATCCTCTTATACCCCAGGAGTCTTGGTCAGAGGAGATAGTATTATGGGGACCTCCTTAGCTTGGCTGCACACCCAGACAAGAAGCTAAGCGTGTGCTCTATAAGGGGCACTGCTTGCCTAACCTGTGCACTCTGGTTATGGGGAATCATCACTTTCCTACCTCATTGCTCCCTAACAACAGGGGAGAGATTCTTTTATGCCAGCCTCCCTCTGGCTAACTTGTGTGGATAACAGCAATGCTGTGGTCTGATGTGATAGGGCACAAACCTCTAACCCAAGATAGAGGCAGAAGAGAAGTTTAATGCTGCGAGGTTACCAGAGACTCATCTGAGCAGCCTTTGCAATTTCAAAGGGAAGACATAAGTGCGTAGGGCTCAGTGCTCTGATTTGGAAATACAAAATATTCTTTGTCTCTGTAACTGTAGGTCCTAAATATCATATTTAGAGTTTCATACTGTATTTAAAGTTCTTGAATAGAGTCTCCCCAAGATGACTACCACTCATCATTTGTGTTCATGACCTACTTCATGCATCTAGGTTTGTTCTTACAGTTCTCTAGGACCATTGGTGGGATCCAGCTGGTTTGCACCAGTTCGGCAGAACCGACACCTAATTTTTTGTAGAGTTCGGCTAACAAGTTGTTAAAATGGCACTTGTAATCAGGGTTCTCTCTAAGGTGGGTGCATGGGCAGCTGCCCAATGTGGAAATCATAAATTTACATTACTTACTCTTTTTTAATGTTCATCTGCGCAACAGCATATTCTAAGTGCTTGTAATAGTGTTCATTCCATCCATAGGTGAAAAAAATTTGATGGAAGTATGCTTTTAATATTTATTTATTCATTTCATAAAACTCACTATACCTTTGATGAAATACTACATTTTAATTACCTTTGTTTGTTACTTCAGTAAACAAACATAGAATGTAAAGAGAAAAAGTGCCAAACAACCAGGGGGTGACAAGCTGTTATTGGAAATATCTTAAATAACAGTTTTATTGTTATTTGTCAGGTATTATTTAATATCTTTTCATGTATATTTTAAAACTCTTTCTTATAATACAATCTAGTTTTGTGTACCTCTTTTTTTATTTAAGTATTAAATGTATGAAATAATAAACTACCTTTTGGTATATCATTTTTTATACTTAAAATGGTCATTAGGGCAGAGAACCAGTTGTTAAATTATTTGAATCCCACCATTGTCTAGGTCTTAGTTTCTTTCTATAAAATGACAGACTTATACTAGAAGACTTCTTAGGACTTTTCATCAAGAAGATAGATCAAGACTTTAGGGGACACTGGAGAGTGCTAGTCACAGAGCTGAAGAAGAAAGAGACTGAAGAGAATTCTGCACTTTGGGACTCAATGTATTAGTGCCCTTGGACAGAGACCCCATTAGCTGGGTGGGTGGGGCTTTGGGATTACAAAAGTAAAGCTTCAAAATTAGCTTGTGACTCAGACTGCTTTAGAGAGGAAGTTAGACTTGCTAAGCTTTGTTGAGTTATTAATTTATATTTTCTGCCTAAGTTTTCTATTTTCCTTATGCCCTATTCTGAGAGCTAAGGCAGCTCCTTGCCCTGGGGTAGGACTGTGGCAGGTAGTTTGTATTTGAACCTATTCATCTAGGAGATTATACTCACCCAGAAGATTATAAGGAGGAAACAGAAGGAAAGCATTCTGAGAGGGGTTTGAGGATAGGATTCTTCCAGGCTGGGAGGGAGAGAGTGAAAGATGATGAGTGAAATTCTCAGAAGTGCACCTAAATGCGTGTTGACTTCACTGGTGGGGTGGAGATAGAAAATCCTTCCACACAAGGGCACACAAGGTGGAGGTTAGGCAGAGAGGACTGTGGCCTCACATATGTAACAAACATAGGTAAATATCCCCCAATACATAGTAGAGTATAATGTTTCTAGGTCTTCGCCAGTTCTGTGTTGTCTGCCTGGAAACATCTCCCCTCTGTCTACATTGTCCCAGCAAAATTGCAGCAAAGTCAAACAGGCAAGGAATGTTTTATTCAAGGTTGTTGTGGTAAGGGAGAGAAAGCAGAACTAAATCTGAACTCAGCTCCACTGAAATAAAGAGCAGGAGGAATTTTAAGACTGGGATGTGCTCATGAAAAGAACAAGAGGTTATTAGGAGAAGGTTAACCTATGGGACACGTCCAGTTCATTGAGCTATTTCTGAATTTGTAAATGTTTTTTCTCTCCACTTAGGCCACCCCTGTTTGCTAACTGGCACCATAAAAGTGAAATTCTACCCTCCTGCAGAGACTGGGAGACAGGGGCGCTATTTCCCTAGCCGATTCCACTTCAAAGGGAGGGCTCCCAGGTTCTTGAGAAAGACACTCTCTGTTGTAAAACTAGTAATGGTCTTTTCAGAAGATTTGCATCTCAGAGTGGCAGAGAAAGAATTCACAATGACAGTTTTCTAAGGTGAATGCTTTAAGAAAGGGGAGATCAGGGGCCTAGAGTCAGAAACAAGACTCTCTGCAGTTCTGTCAAGCTGAGGGGAACCTTATCTGCTCACTCACTGTTTATCTTTAAACTCCACTTTTTGTCTTAGACAATGTGTCACATTTCCTGATTTTCTCCCCCTCCATCCCCATTTTTTTTTTTACTCTAACATCTATAGAAATTCTGGTTCTTGTTCATATATCCATTACAACTGCAAAATACTGATTTATATATTTGAGACATTTGAGGCAGGGACAATACACTTATGCCTTTCTTATTGCAATTTGCTGTATTACGCTTCACAGATACTGTGTTTTTTACAGATTAAAGATTTGTGGCAACCCTGTACTGAGCAAGTCATCAGCATCATTTTCCAACAGCATGCGCTCAAGTCAATGTGTCATATTTTGGTAATTCTTGCAATATTTCAGACTTTTTCATTATTATTATATTTTTTAATGGTGATTTATACGCAGCCAGCAACCATCAACATTGAGGCAGGACCCTCACCAGCAAAAAAGTTGCAACTCACTGAAGGCTCAGATGATGGTTAGTTAGCATTTTTTTAGCATAAAATATTTTTCAATGAAGGCATGGACATTTTAATGCTGTAGACTACATATTTAATAGACTACATATTTCAGTTGTCTACATATTCTATCACTATATTACAAATAGTATAAACATAATTTTTGTATGCACTGGGAAACCAAAATTTTATGTGACTCACTTTCTTGTGACATTCACTTTATTGTGGTGGTCTGGAATTGAATCTGCATTATCTCTGAGGTATGCCTGGTATCTCATTCTATCAATTAGTACAATGTTGATAACACGGTTTGGAATGTAGAATAAATACTTGTTAAACTGAACTAAATCTTACCAACTCAGCCAGGCTATTCTGATCATTCTCATTGATTTGACCTCTATCAAACAAGTTATCAATCAATGCATTTATTTATGCCCCTTCCATTCACCACATACAACTTGTTTTATTTGTTTGTTTGTTTTGTTTTTTAAGTCAAATATTTTGTATGGGTCCTAAGGTTAAGTGATTAGAATTCTAATGTGACACACTGCCACTCAGTTTGAGTCCAGTGCAAAGATGGGATAATTTTTAGCCAAAGTCTAACTTTGGGCAGTAAGTTTTCCATTGTCTCTATTAGCAACACTCATGAATGATAAAACTAAAGAAGAACCTACATGAGTGCAGCTAAAAAAAAAATGACTCTCAAATAATTCTATCAGTGATTCTATTTAAGCTAATACTTTGTCTTCATACAGTAAAGGGAAGCTTTGAAGACATGGTTTACATTGACTATAAATTCCCTCTTAAAATGACTCTCTGATAAGAGGGAACATCATTCTTTTGGTCTGAATTATCCAGAACTAGTGTCTGGTTTGATTAAATCCACCAGGCAATTTCTAGTCCGCTCTTAGCACTAATCCTACTTAGCCATCCAGATGACTGAGAATGCTATGTCAATGTTCTTTTTTTCTTACTGTGCTGTTGACCAGACACAGCCTAACTATTATTATCTTGTATTTCAATTGGCTCATACACATACACAATATAAAATATTATATGGTGGTTGTTTATACATCAACAAAAGGCTTTATTTTACTTCTGAAATTTAATTTAAGCAATCATGGACCAACAGTTCCTGTTCATCAATAGAGTAGCATTTTGTCAACAACACCAATGAGTTACCAAATGGATCCCATTCTTATAAAAGAGTTCTGTTTCTAGAAATTCTTAACTGCCAATTCTCAGAAAGTTGATTATATCCAGGCCACCAGATGACAATGAAATAACATCATGTACAAGTCTACTGATAAAGTGTATACACATTTATTGTGCTTTGAACTAAAACATAAGAATTATTTCCAAGTACAAAGAGGATGGGGGTCTTTTGAAATATACCATATTTCTTAAAATGTTTTGTACATTCCACTGTTTTGCAAATCTCTCTTTCACATCCCTCCATTAGTCCCCTGCCTCATTTCTCTTAATTACAGTGTGTTTTTAAATATAATTATCTGATTGTTCACATGGAGCTTCATGTAATGTATATGATAGGTTGAAAATCAATTGTGTGAGAAATATATATGAGAAGATAGCCTTTCATACTGTCTAAAATGGTTTTTCAGTACATTATAAGTCTAAGATTCTGGTGTCATGTTTTTTGACAGTTGTGTTATTTATACTGGTTTTGAAAATATTTCCTCCTAAATGTATTTGGTATAGGAAAAGAAAGAAGGGTGCACATTTAGATATGAAAAACCCCTTTGCTTTTATGCAGCTGACATATTACTAACTTGGTGTGACATTGAGCTCTGATGTCAGTAAAGGATTGCCACTAATACATTCTACTAACTGTGATTTATGGTGTCTTATAGCTTTGGATGTCCTTCATGTTTAAGATTTTTGTTTATACACACAGAGGTTTGGAATGATACCATTAATAAATTGTATTTCTAGTTCCCATATGAAAAAGGTTATTTATCTACAAGGCTATTGAATCAATTGCTTGTATTAGCTTTGCATTAAATTCAATTCATTTAGGATAGTTCAAACTGCCACTATTAACCATTTCTCAACTTGTGTATCTGCTGCAAAGAAAAAAAATAATCTGACAAAGATAGTTTAAGAAAATTTAATACATTTAGTATTAATCATAAAATAATTTTTTTATAACAAAAAGAATCTTCCATGAAATCGAAGCCTCTACCCACAGATAAGAGGGCTGGGTTGTGACCTGTGGTAGTGCAGTAGATAAAGCATCAACCTGGAATGCTAAGGTTGCCAGTTTAAAACCCTGGGCTTGCCCTGTCAAGGCACATAGAAATGCTATTCCAACTCATACCTCCTCCTGTCTCCTATCCTCTCTAAAAATCAATTTTAAAAGAGAGGGAGAGAGCTAAGCTGTCTAGGTGATGTCAACTCTCCTGAAATATGATTCTAGACAGATAAATGAGCCAATTATTCCACCTTTAAGCTGTGCAAGCTTGGAAAGTTATTTCAGGTCATTTGACCCATGTTTATCAGTGCCCTTACCTATAAAATAGGAATAAAACCACCTGCCTCTTAAGAGTGATATGAGAATTAAGTAAGACATTATATAAAACACTGAAGAAAAATAGTGCATATCAAATTCTTAGTATATACTAACTCATATTAATTTTGTTATAAATCGGGAAAGGAAAGAGCATGAAAAGATCAGTGAAATATTATTACCCAATGCTTACTGAAAAACTGTGGGAACCAGAAAACCAAGAACAATTCATGGTTGGTTCCCTTAGTTCTCAAGTTGACTGTGATTAATGCCATTTCCTCCATCTTCTCTGGGCATTTCCCTTGACTCCTCTTTTTGGAGAAGCGCACGAACATATCTCAGTCTCCAAGCCCCACTCTTATTTTCTTATTAACTACAGAGCTCAAGGCCCTGACCTGTTTTCCTTTCCTTTAGGTAACTGCCACTGCCCATATTGTCCCTGGAGGTCTTGCTCCTTCCATCTGCTAAAGTGGGTGTATGGACTCTCCACCTCTTTCTAGCTTGAGAGTCTGAGACACTTGCAATGACATATAAACATAAGGGATAAAATATGTAAGAAAAAAAGTAGGTTAATATGGCTTGCACTGAAGCATAGGGGCAAAAGTAGGAGCTAGAGAGGGGCAGAAAAGGTTAGCTCATGGAAGGCCTGTAGGTTTTGTTGAGAAGTTGGATTTTATCCTGAGATCAGTCAATGAGGGAGCTAATGAGGAACAATTTAAGCCAGGAGGGACCTGATCATATTTTTATTTTGTAATGAGGACTAAGGCTACAGCATTGAGAATGGATTGAGAAGCCAGATCATGTAAGAGAAGTTACAGGAGCCTCTATAGAAGCTGTGGAAGGGGATGGAGAAAAAAATGCCAGTATAAGGAAGGAGGCAGATTCACCAGGACTTGGTGGCTCATAGGAAATGAGAAATGAGGGGCAGAGGAAGTAAAGACTCTAGCATTTCTGGCTTGGAAGACTAAGTAAATGGTGGATATAATAAGAGAAGTCAGTTGTAGAGAAAGAATAAATTCAGTACAAGGTGTTTCTATGATATTCAAGAGAAGATGTGATCTATCCAATGGGTAGTTCTAGAACTCAATTAAAAGCTATGAGCTGCAGATATAAATTTTTGAATTATTAGAATATGAAGATACATTGGGCAATGTGGAAAGGGAACAGAAGAAAATAGAAAAGAGGGTCGGGGGAAGCACCAACATTAAAGGAAAAAGCAAAGCAAGAGATAGAACTGGAAACCAGGAGGAAGTGTTCCCAAGCCATGAGATGAGATGAGATGATTTTAGGGAATAAGGTATGGTCATGCATGTTGAAAGGAATGGTTCTCATTTTGTTAAGAAACTTACACAGCTATGGAAAATTAACAAGTCATAGAGTTGGATATTGTGGAAGCTGATCTGTTTGATGTTTTATTCAGTTCAATATACATTTATCAGGCCACTTGTCTGTTCTTTACAGCATATTGGAGAAAAATATAATCTAGATATAGTTTCAGTGCTCAAAAAGCTTAAGGTCGAAGATCACACAGACTCTGATGTCAAATATAAAAAAAGGACTAGCAATATTCAAGTAAGAAAAAACAGAAATAGTAGACCAAATTCTTCAATTTTCGTTTGAGTATTTATGCTTCTTTAGATAGAGGGTTTATGTTTGTTATGTCAAAAATATGACCAAATGGAAAGGGTAATTAATTAGACTCTGCTATATACAACTCTAAAATAAAACCAGTTATTTTGGAACCATGTAGATACAGTAAAGATATATACCTATTTGGGATGATACCGCTGCTTGATTTGTCATTTCATTACATAGTAGCAGAACTTGTGAGCATTTAAATGCTTCCTAATTATGTTTATTATACAGTTAATCATGATTGTTCTAATGTTTAAAGGATCTTTGAAACTTCTATAAATCAATCTGTTTCTGCAGGGCCTATTTTCTAGTACTTATATTTATCACACTTCTATATTATACACTGAAGAGCATTCAACTAAAAATCAAAGAACCCCATTATTAGCTCAATTACCTCTTTGAAGAAGCTGCTGAGAACATTTATCAATATTAGTGTAGTGGAAAAAATATAAAATCAGGAATTGGAAAACTGGATTTTAAGTCTCAACTCAATCACCTACAATTTGGGTAACTTTGGGCAAGTCGGTCAAATGCTCTGAACCTGTGTTCTTATTTGCAAATTGGTAATAATAGCAGGATTGTTGTGAGGCCATAAGTAAGGTGTAAAAAGCACTATATCTAATAAACATGTGAAATTTCTTTGAAAACTATACATTCTGTACAAATATTTATCATGATATCATTTCCTTGATAGAAAGATTAATGTAAGAAAATATTTTAATTTGATCTCCTACTTGAGGCTTATCACTATATATTTTCATCATCTTCAATGGTGTATGGAATTATAACCAAATTGTAGACAAATCAACAAATAACCAATTCCTTTCAGTAGTAATGGAATAGAAATAGTCGATTAGGGCATTTTGTTGATCTTAATTACCAGATGTCACTCCTTGGCACTTGACTATTAATTTCATGATAAATAAAAGAAATTAATGGGTACCCAAATAAATCAATTACATAAAAGAGGTCTTAGAATTTTAAAAATTATTTTATACATAGGAATATGTGAATATAGGTTCTATTTATATGAATATATGTCCTAGCTTAAATATATATATTTATAGCTGTATAAAGATATATAAATAGACTTATTTATATAGCAAAACTATCATTTTTCATCAACCTTTTAACCAAACCTTTTGATTTAAAAATATGGAAATGGAAGAGAGACAGAAAGATATGAATAAGAAAATAACACTGAATAATTTTAAATATGTGGCACATATTTATCATAGAATCATTGAATGTTGGAGTAGGAAGGAAACTTAGATGCATACAGGGTTAGGCAAAAATAGGTTTATAGTTATGAGTACACGAAACAGTTTATTCTTGTATTATTTATTAATTATTTATTGTTTTCCACTGAACAACTGTAAATTGACTTTTGCCTCACCCTGCATTCAAGCCCTCCACTAGACTCCTTAGTAGTGGTTTATCTGGACTCTCCTAGCATACAGAGTAGGAGAATAAATATTCTACAAGATAACCCATTATTTTTCATTTTTCTCTTCCATTTTAAATAAAATTAGAGAAAATTCTTCATCATCCTAAACTAAAATGTCATCTTAATACTTAAGTTTTTGTAGGCTTAGACAACATTTTTACCGGGCAAGAGTATCATGTTTTTTCATTGAACATTGTTGCCAGTTGCCAGCTGGCATTCATACAAGCAGACCCCACTCAGAAGCCAAGTGCAGTCAAGTCTGAGATATACACAAGTCATTCGTAATTGTTTCCAATACCAAACCCCCAACTTTGCAGGAAAACCTCTTTCCCCACAACAAACCTGGCTCTTGAGATGCTTCCCTGAGTTAATATTGCAGTTGAATAATTATCGCATTTTATTGTTACTTCCCCAAATCAAATATTGAGGTAATACAGGCATATCCAGAGGAAGGCAGGCAACAAAACAATTCCTGTCCATTCTCTTAGAGATTTTCTCCACCTCTAAACACACACAATAAAGAATAACATGGACAAAAGTGATCATTTTACTTGCCCTGCAAAACACTGTGCTCTGAAAATTTTGCAAGTATTCCTTGTTTGTTTTCAGACAGTGCTACCAGAAGACTAGTTGACAGATCCAAAGTTCCCCCCAACCAGTCAGGAGAAATTCTCTGCTTTCCACAGGAACCACTCAGGAGCAGAGGGAAGAGAAGGGCAGCCCTTACTGCTAGCAGACACCAGTTCTGCACAGACTCGCTGTGGGACTCTCTGTCTCCATTTTCGCATCTGTAATAGGGATATCTTCAAGTTCCTTACAGCTTTAAGAAGCTATCATTCCAACTCTTATTCGAATAAAATCAAATAAATTTGGAAAAAAATGAGACACATTTTTAATATTCCAACGTATGCCAAAGTTTATTTTAGATTTTTTTTTAGATTGTTAGTGTCACAGCTAACAAAAATTCAAACAACAGGAGAAAGTCATTGAGAGAAGTGACTGCTGCTTGACCCTTGAGCTGAACCTGAGCAATTGGAGGCTCCTTCTCTTGTTCCTGTCCTTGGAATGTACACTCTGCCCCTCATTCCCACAGCCAGGGCCATGTTCAAGCACGCAGCCTTGCAAGAGCATGTGTTGTTGAGACCATCGGGGCAGTTAAGGTGACTGAAACCAGTTAAGACTTCTACATAAACTTTAAGATTCTTAAGTTCCTTGCTTATTAAACCTGACACCAACCAATCTGGAGTCATCTGCCTCTTTCTTCAATCCCTCCTTTCCCTCTATGTACGGGATCAGTTTCCAACTAACAAACATATACTATTTTTCTCAGTAAGAGTGCAATTATTTCAATGTATATGATCCATTATTGCAATATACAAGAAGTTGGTAATATATTTACAGATTTATTTCTCAGTCAATTTAGAATTGTGATTGTTTTATTTACTAGCATACCTATGCAATTTTATTACTTGAATTTTTCAGTGCCTCTGAGACTTCAAGAAAAACTGGAGAAAATATGAAAAAATGAGACAAACCTTTGTGAATATACATGATGGTTGAATTAAAACTTTCCATCATATCTTTTATGATTATTTATTATCCTAAAAAAAGATAGAAAAATGTATTAAACATTCTCTTCAGTCTTGAATGGAACATTTAACAATCACAAAATAGCACATCTGTGAGTAAAAAAAAAGTAGATTTCCCTTAAGAATTTCCACATATAAATAAGTACATAAATTTCCATATAAGCAATAATAATTCACTGATATGAAAGACTGAATTGCTTCTGCCATCTTCATTTTGGAAAATAATCATATAATTCTCAGAGGTTTTCAGTTCTTATACTTCTGTTACAATTTGTTAGTTTTTCCTCTAACAAAGAAGTTTGGAGCTTTCATCAGCCAACAAAGGATCAATTTACTAAACTTTTTCTTCTGACACCAGGCTAGGATCTGTAATCCTGCTAATTATGCCTGCTGCTCACTGGTCAGGAGAACACACAGTCACAGACTGATTAAAACGAGATTTTCTACAGAATGGGGCTAATTTCCCAAAGTCCAGTGACACAGTTCTCCTCTGCTCCCTATTCCAACCATGTCTTCTCTAGACTGGATTCATGAGAAGACAATTACTCCGTAACTGCACACAGCACAGCTTTCGGTTGAAGAGACTTGGGCACTTAGGGAACAGCACTGAAGCAGGTGGGTATAACTCTGCCTTCTTATCCCAGGCTTGCCAATGAGGGCAAGTGTTAGTTCCTACAAGCTGAGCTGACTAGTTAATGAAACTCCTCATTACTCTTTATCAGATGATTGTTTGCCCCATTTATTCAGCTTTTCAGTGGTTTTCCCTAAAAATAACTCAACTTTAAAATGTAACTCAATTTCTAAAAATGATCAAACAGTGAATTTGAATTTTTTAAATTTAAATTAGAATTCTATGAGATTTAACATATGTATATATTCTTTTAACTAAAACAAACAAAAAACTGTCCTGGCTCATTACTCAAACAACGCTCTTGAGTTATTCGATATAATCATACCCCCTTCCCCTGACAACCACTAATCTAGTTGCTAGCACTATAATTTTGTCTTTTTGAGAATGCAAATAATACTACAGTATTTATAACCTTTTGAGACTGAATTTTTCCTACTTAGCGTGCTTTCAAAATTTACCTACGTTGTTTAGTATATCAATAGTTGGTTAGTTTTTACTACTTAGTAGTATTCCATTGTATGGATGCACCACAGTTTGTTTATGTCTTTGCTCATTAATAGACATTGGTAATTTTCAGTTATTAACTATTACAAACAAATCTACTATAAATGCATGTGTAAAGGCTTTTGTGTGAACAGGAGTTTTCATTTCTCTAGGGCAAATACCCAGGAGCAAGGTTACTGGCTTGGTGGTGAAACTATGTTTAACTTTACACAAATTCCAGAGGGGCTATACCATTTTGCATACCTACCAGTAAAATATGAGAGTTCCAATTTCTTGTCAGCACCCAGTATTGTCAGTATTTTCAATTTTAACCATTCCAATAGATGTGTAGTGATACCTGATCATAGTTTTGTATTTACATTTATCTAATGGCTAATGATGTTGAGCATCTTTTCATGTGTTTATTTGCTATCCTTGTATCCTCTTTGGTAAAGATTTTGTTCAAATCCTTTGCTCATTTCTAATTGGGTTGTTTGGCTTTTTATTGTTGAGTTTTGATAGGTTTTTAAAAATTATTCTGAATACACGGCCTTCATCAGATATGTAGTTTGCAAATATTTTCTCTAAGTCTATAGTTTATCCCTTCATTCTCTTTGCAATTTCTTAAGCAAAGAAAAGTTTTCAATGATGAGGTCCAAATGATCATTTTAAAAAAATAGATCATAGCTCTTATTTTGGTGAAAATTTTAATAACTCTTTGCCTAATACAAGATTGTATTTTTTTTCCTAAGAAAATAAATTTAAAGAAAGAAAATGCTATATGCATAAGGCCATTCCTCGTAGCACTACTGGTGAATAGATAAAAATTAGAAATAATACCATGTTGCCACCATTTAGCAATGGGTTCACAAACTGTGACCCTGTCATCCTATGTCCATTAAAGATATTTATGAAAAGTATTTAATAACAGGGAAACAATTATGACTTAAGTTAAAGTAAAATAAATTGATATGTGCTATATGCCCTCAATTATAGGAAAAGAAAAGAACAAGCTAAATACTGTTTTGAAAAAGATTAGAAAAAAATATGCTTAAAAAATATTTTTAAAGATAGGCTACAGTGATTCTAGATAACATTTATACTTTCTACTTTTCCATATTTTTCTAATTTTCTTTAAATAGATTTATGAAATAAATTAAAAACAAAAAATTTTAGCCATAAAAATAACCCATGCAACACATTTTGTCTCCCATGTGAAACTATGTACTATTCTGTACAGAATATGACTGCTCTGTCCTGGAAGGTTGGCCAACTGGCCAGGGAGATAGACATTTGTGTTAAAGAGAAAGATCTTCTTGACAGGAGGTAGATGTTTGAAGAGAAAGATCTGCCTGGTGAGGGTAGGCTGCCCAGAGTTGGGGCAGGGGAACATGGGGAGAGTGTGAGGGCAGGAGTACATTTCGTAACACGTGGGACAGTGGCTGTAGCCTACACACCAGCAAACTCTCTTCTTGTTTCTTGCTCATGTCCACTGTCTCCATTTGCTAAAAGCCAAGAGCTCTGGAAACAGTCTAGATTTTTGTATGGATTATGTTCATTTAGTCATTACTGAGGTCACTCTGTGTGTCAGAACCCGTGTACTGTAATACTAAGAGGACAAATGCACAGCCTCTGTCCTGTGGGTCCTCCCAACCCAATGATTGTGTCTGCCACCTGACACAGGCAAGCCACCTGTTATTACTCCAGCTAAAATAAACTCTTCTCTGACGGAGATGTGCTGCTGTTCTCAAAATTATCTTCCACTTAGTATCTCCCCACATAGCCACATGATTTGCCTTTCTTGGCCTCCTGCCCTGAGCTGTGAAATTGTGTTGTGCTTTGTTTCTTTAACATGGTTGCCCCATTTCATACTAGGGCACTGATGGCTCCAGAGGAGCTAGGGGGTCATCATAGCATTCTCCAGAAGAACAGGGAAATCCTCCCTGTGGGTGAGGAGCAGAACCGACAGGCTTTATGGACCTATTAATCCCTATTTCCCCCTTTGTACATGGCAACCTAAGCAAACTGAAAAGCCTCTACCCACCATGCTTAACAAAGTTAATTTGCTCTGAGTTAAGGTTAAATCCTTAGGACTCACTTGAATATTTCATGTACAAAATGTAGGAGTCACCTGCAGTGTCTGAGGGAAGAAACAAAGCACACAGCCACAGAATCAGGGCTCAGAACCAACAAGTAAACAAGGCTGCCACAATAAATCACAAAGCTGGGGGAAGGGGGAAGCTCCCACCAGAAGGAAGCACTCTTGGACAGGACCTGTTGAGGCCTTGGTCCCTTTGACTTCAGAGCAGGGCTGTACTAATAAAAAAGGGAGCACTCATTAGCTTTCTTTCCCATTTATGCTTGTTTTGAAAACATTACATGCCTTGCAGATTACATGATAATTATACTTAAGGGTTGCCAGGGTGCTTCAGGAATAATTATCATATGATTTGCAGGTTTTAGAGCTCATGGTAACAACACTTAAAGGCTAGGAAACCTTTGTCTTTCACAGGAATTACTTTCTCCAAAGTGCTCCCTCACAATTTTAGATTGTTCCATGGGCCTGATGAGAAGCCCAAGAAGCTAAATGAGATGTGTTCAAAGAAGGCAGGGAGATTTGGGGGATGCAAAGTTCCAACAGTGTCCTGACCAGAGGGCTGGACAAATCAGAACCTTTCACTGGGGCCCCATGAAGACCAAAATTTAATAAAAACTAACAACTGCTTGGGAACCTTTCTTGCAATAGACATAAAAGTGCCTATTTCTTCTTCACTCATCATGGGAACTTTGAAATGTGATTAAAGTAGCATTGCAAGCCAGTCATTTTAATACAGTTAACTGGAATTGCTCATGAGAATGTTTCTAACGACGACCACCTAACTGGTAAAGCCTCTGAGCGTTTTGCTGTCAGCTGGTTAAGTCAGTCCTCTCCTGGGGAAAACTCTCTCCTCCTTTGGCATTGAAGACACCATTCTTCCCTACATCTTTTTAATTTCTCTATCAATTCCTTCTACACTGTGCTGAGTTCTGTGTTTGACGTATAGTTGATACTGGGTAATTTTTTGCTCTATAAATACATTGGTGGTAATCAAAACCGCCTAGGAATTGAACTGAATGTGTATGTATTAGAGGTTAACAAGTTCGTGTGTGTAGTGTCAGAGGGTGTCTGGTTATATGTCACTTATTTATTCATCACCCAATACCTATTTAACACCTGTTAAGTGACAGACAACAGGCTGGGCACTGGCATCACAACCAGTAACAAAATAGGTAGAAACAGACTGAATTTCTGCCTTTAGGGATCACATAGAGCCCAACAAGAGCTGTAAGAGGAGCATGTGAGAGACATGCCCCACACTTAGAAGGGAGCAGCCCTCCCCCGACTTTGAGGCTACGGCCTAAAGGATAACTACAATGTGCAGAGGGTTGAGAGGAAGTGTGGTTTCTTCTCTCAGACACTGCAGGTGAAGAAAATAGCCTGTGAGAGTGTCTGGAGGCAAAAGGGAATTGAGAGACTTTGTGGGAACGAAGGGTAAAGGCAAGGAAAGAGGTGAGTAAGCTACAGGTTAATTCTGTGCACCTGAGAGCGTCCTGAACGTCCAAGTAGGGTGAAAGCAGTTTGTGTTCAGGACGCTCACGTTGCCTGACAGGGAACTGACCTAATAGAATGGAGAAATACAGCAGTTTACCCAACAGTGAGAAGAGACAGGAGAGATTGTTGTGAATGAGACCCGATTGTTAAGGCTGTATGTCGCGGCCCAGCCACAACAAGTATATACTGGGGTCCCAAACGGGAAAAGGTATGGAATTGAAATAAATGATAGATTGAGACTTAAAGATATATATATATAATATATGTAAAGATGGGTTCAGGAGGACGCCACGGCGAACAGTCTCTACTGTTCCTCAGCCATAAAGTAACTACTCCCAAAAGCGCATCTGCCTTTATTCATGGAAAAAACACAGTCCATTAGCAATTCAACTAAGTTTCTAAGGCAACTCAAAGACAACCCCCACCATACCATCCAGTCTACTTTACACTAATAAGAAACGAGCTTCCAGTCTCTTCCTGAGAACATGGGTGAGACAAACGAGAATCAGGTGTAGCTCTTTGTTAATGAGGCAGGTGAGGTGGGGGTTGGGCCCAGCAGCTCTATCCAGATTGCAAAAATATCCTGTTTATTTACTTGATCCCCGACAGCTGTACAGGAAACATGGTGACTAACAGTTGTTCCTGTGTAAGGCAGCAGGGAAGGTAGTCCCTCCTTATCCACGGTTCCACTTTCCATGGCTTCAGTTACCCCTGGGTCACCATATTCCAAATATACAGATCTCCAGAAATAAACAATTTATAAGTTGTGTAAATGGCACAGCATTCTGAATCGTGTGACAAAATCCCCAGCGTATTCACACTACATATGCTACCCCCTCTTTATTCATTTAGCCATTGGGCAGGTGGGGCAGATGTAGGTTTACAGTTGTGAATATGTGAAACACAGAGTTTATTTTTGTATTCTTATTTATTAATTATTGTATTACTTTCCATTTAAAAACCTACT
Source organism: Saccopteryx leptura (assembly GCF_036850995.1). Taxonomy (NCBI): domain Eukaryota; kingdom Metazoa; phylum Chordata; class Mammalia; order Chiroptera; family Emballonuridae; genus Saccopteryx; species Saccopteryx leptura. The sequence goes on from NC_089506.1 coordinate 168,991,101, forward strand.
TTTCCCCTCTCTGTGATCTCACATCATCACAGGAGGAAGGGTGAGTTCAGTACAATAAAGTGTTTTGAGGGAGAGACCATATTTATACTTTTCATTGCAGTATATTGTTGTCATTATTCTATTGTAGTGTTATTGTTGTTAATCTCTTACAATGCCTAATATATAGATTAAACTTTAACATAGGTATGTGTGTATAAGAAAAACAGTATATACAGTGTTTGGCACTACCCACAGTTTCAGGTACCTTGGAATATACTCATATTTTCCTATGTATAAGATAGACCTTGCCTAGCCTGGCGGTGGCACAGTGGATAGAGCGTTGGACCCAGGTTTGAGACCCTGTCACCAGCTTGAGCGCGGGCTCATCTGGTTTGAGCAAGGCTCACCAGCTTGAGCCCAAGGTCACTGGCTCGAGCAAGGGGTCACTTGGTCTGCAGTAGCCCCCCGGTCAAGGCACATATGAGAAATCAGTCAGTGAACAACTAAGGAGCCGCAGTGAAGAATTGATGTTTCTCATCTCTCTCTCCCTTCCTGTCTGTCCCTATCTATCCCTCTCTCTCTCTTACTCTCTCTGTCTCTGCCAAAAATATATATATATATTTAAAAAAAAAAACACAGACCTTTTTTTCAAAAAATTTGGGGTCTAAAAACTGGGTGTGTCTTTTACAGTGGTTGTAGATTTTTTTACTCGCTTTTTGTGCTTGATTTTGCGCTTATTGAAGACAGTGATTTGTCATCAGACACAGATGAGGACAAGCTAATGGATGAGAGTTTTGACAGTGATGAGGAGTTGTATGAATTTTATGATAAATAAAACTTGAGTTCAAAAACTTTATGTAATACATTTTTTTTTCAAATTTTGGGCCCCCAAATTAATGTGCGTCTTATACATTGAAGCATCTTTATACATGGGGAAATATGGTATTTACTCCCCAACTCCACAAGAGAAGAATACTATATATGACCCCTTCCCATGCAAGATAAATAATGAGCTATCACAGGAGACCACCTTTGCAGAGGAAAGGTCCTTGTTCATCATCACGTCCTTTGTGCCTGACACCAGACACCTCAGAGGAAAGGAAGGCCCTCAGAGGTGTCTCGGAAAGCAACACCCCCGATGATGACAGTAAGGATACTAGCACACTTAAATTTCTGTGATGCTTAATCACAGGTGTTTCTGTGATTCCAAAACAAGAAGCCCCATTATCACCTTAGTGCTGTCTTTTCTAAGACATATCATACTTTAAGAGCCCCGCACCACCTACGATAGTTTTGATTTAATTTGTATTTATCGTGTAAGCAATTAGCTGCCTATTTTGGGCACCTAGAAGGGTTCAAGATAAACCTTTTGGCTTCTTTCATTTTTGAACCACATGCATCACGATCAGACCAGCTGCAAGACCGGGAGATTGTGTTTTATTTTGGTTGAAACACTACAGCCATTTGTCCCTAGGAATATGCTTGTCTCATTTGGTTTCTTAGTGATATTATCTTTGAATTTCAGCCCATTTCCTTAGGAAGTGCTAATAGCAGTACAGGATGCAGAATTTAGTCTAATGAGCAGACAACAATTCGGGTGTTTCAGCCTAGGCTATGTTTTGGATGACTGCTTAAATGAAAAAGAATAAATAGATCTTATTTATCCTTGGCTAAAGATCCTTGTTGGAAAGGTGCTCCCTCCACCTTTGGATGTTGACATAGTACTATATGTAGATAATGCGTATTATCTGACATGGTCCCTCACTTGCCCAAGCCCTTTTCAAGGATCTTGGAGTGGCCTAGCAATTTTGAATGATAATTTTATATATTTTTTCTTAAATGGGGCTCCCCAAATTACATAAACTTCAGCGTGTCCCTACAATCCCTTGATTCCAGATATTATTTATATGAAGCCATAATTAGGTCCATGCTTTCAGCAGCAGAACACCTGTGAGTCTCTACTAGATTGAACATGTCTGTGACAATAGCAATTGTTTCAAGTCGTGCGCACTTCCACCAGCTTTTCTCTTTGGGTTTTTCTTTAAGGGACTATTGTACCAAAGAGAAGGAAGGAAGTGACTAAGAAAAGGAAGTTATGCTTAAGTCATTTTATAAGTGTATTTTTCAAACGACAAAACTTTTTTCCAAAGTAGTGGTTTCAGGCGAGACTAAGGACAGTGTGGATTGAACCATTAATCCTGACATTGAATTTCTTCTTTGCCCTGCTTCTACTCTTTGGCATATAGGTTGCTATTTAAACTTTCCTTAATTTTCCTAGTGTCCTTTCTCCATGCCCAAACTCACTTAATTCATGGTTCATCTGCCTCTCTGCTTCCTTTTTTCTCAGCCCCCAGAGATGTGTGTGTCTACTTTCTGCATTGCTGAGTTCATTTTCATCTTTGGCCTGGGAGAGTCTCTGTGCTGGCTGCAGATATATTACCTCTGGTCTCCTGGAGTCGTTCCCATCACTGCCTGTCTCAGACAACTCCCTTCCACATTATTTTATTCTATGTCATTCCCCTCAACCATATCAGCTTTGTACAGGGGTCGGGAACCTATGGCTCATGAGCCAGATGTGGCTCTTTTGATGGCTGCATCTGGCTCGCAGACAAATCTTTAATAAAAAAATAATAACGTTAAAAATATAAAACATTCTCATGTATTACAATCCATTCATTTCCTACCGCTCATGTTCATGGATGCGGGTGGCTGGAGCCAATCACAGCTGTCCTCCGGGACAACACCAAATTTTTATTGGCTAATGCATAACGTACATGAGTTATTGTATGGCTCTCATGGAATTACATTTTAAAATATGTGGCGTTCATGGCTCTCTCAGCCAAAAAGCTTCCCGACCCCTGAGCTAGCGAGACTAATGGAGACAGTGAACTTAGCATACTTTTTGTCCATTCCCACCATGAGAAATCATTTCCAATGGTGTTTACTCTTTGCAGTGGCAAAAAGCAGGAAAGAATATTGTTCTGTGTGCTTGTAAGTCCACAGTGGCAGAGGCTGACTTACTGTGAAACTTCCAGCTTTATACAAAGAAAGGAAAGAGGGCAGGGCACACCTAGAATACAGGAATGCATACGTGTATACACACATGGAAACACACAATAGGTTTACCTGGCAACTGATATGCACCTGACACAAGCCCCAGTTTCACCCTCTTTCTACTTGTTGGATACGGGCATGTGAGGGAGCCCATTTTTTTTCTTTGACATTAAGTTAAGTTAAAAGCAAAAACAGCCATCTGTGCTGCCTTTGATATAGTAGATTGCTAAAAGCTGTTTCCTGTCAGACCTCTTCTTTCAGCCTTGGCAAGGAGACACACACACATATGACACTTCTGTCATCCACATATGAAACACACAGATTTCAACAGGGTCATAGGTCCTCTATAAAACCATCAGGCTAAATACTCAGTTTTTCCCAGTGGCTGGCTTCCCTTCTATTGCCACAGCAGAATGAAAGGGATTAATTTCACTTTCAGGTTTGGAGTTCTGTGTGTATGTATTTGTCTTCACTGCTGAGGGCACCAAACATTCTCTCTCATCCTCAGTTGTGCTCCACATTTTTTATTAACGCTTGCATTTAAGCAGCTCATTCTAATTCTTTCCATTGTTCCTGTTCTGCCAGAACTGTCTGCTAGCAGTTGCCATGCCAACTCCAAATCCTGGGGTCCTGCAGCTAGATCACAAGCTTCCATTAGCATATTTTTAATAGCACCTGATTGGTCTCTGAAGACCTCTTAGTAGCTGAGCTCCATGAGCTCAGAGTGTCAGGAGATGTGACTCCATATTTACAGCCGGGGTCAGGGGGAGAACATGCAGAGCTGCACGGCCAGTCTCCAGGCTGTTTCCAGGAGTACCAGGTTGGTTCCTTGGGCCCAATTCTAGGGGAAGATCATGACAACGGTATGGTCTGATTAGGTATCAATTCTTGATTTTAGTATTGGCTTGCCATAATGTAGAATGCCAGACTGATTGTCAAACTTGTGAAAGACGTCTCCTACTTTAACTGGAAAGATCAACCACTCTCTATAGTTTAGGGTTGTAGGCAGGGGTGATGCTACCATCTTGCTCTTTCTAACTTATACCAAACCAAAGGGAGCAAGCAATATTGATCAGAAGTCAGTTTCTCTTGAAACACAAAGTGGTAAAGAGAGAAACAGCACACTAGAAGTGTTTCTGTAATTAAGAGAATTAAGAAGACAGATTATTTCAAAGTACATAGTTAAGAGCTTTTGAACTTCAGTTCTTTTAAAGTTCTGAAGACTCTCAGCAGCCAGTGAGCTGAGTAGAAGAATTTTGACACCTAAAGTGAAGAATAGAGAAGTTTAAAAAGTGCTCCTCAAATTTTTAAGAGAACATCAAAAGAGATTAAACTGTGATAAAAAAAACAATTTGATTAAGAGGAAACAAACTCAAGTGCTTATGGAGGCAAGACAGAAAGGCAAATGCATGAAGGGAAATCACTGGAAGATGATGGCAGGCAGTGGGCACAAAGTGGTAGAGAAACATGAGTGACATAAGGACTAGATCAATCAGGGTACTGACCCTGACCCTAGCTAAAGAGAGTGCTCTCTCCTGTAAGTGATCAAGAGGGCCACATACTTCCAAATAGTCAGATAGCTGAAGAAAAGTTAGAGTTTTATATATTTGGTGAAATCTCCCAATTTCAAAATGTTAAGTATATAATGATTCGACTTTAAAACACTGGGCAATCCAACATTATGGAGGGCAAAAACAAAATAAAACAAAAAACACTTCTTGTGGTGAATATGGTCCAAGAGCTGCCAGTTTGCAACTCACTTTAAAAAGAAGCCATTTTTAATCCTAGAAATAAGATATTCTCCAAATAACAAATCCAAATTACTAAGGATCTATATTTTGATAGAAATCAATACTAGATGAGGTTATAGGTTAATCTGTATCCCTAGGTAAATTTTCATTAACCTTTGTATTTGGTTTAAATAATCAAGCAATACTAGAAGAATGGGCAGGACAATGAGCAATGTAAGAGTTCAAAAGATAAAATAAGCCTGACCAGGTGGTAGTGCAGTGGATATAGTGTTGGCCTGGGATGCTGAGGACCCAGGTTCGAAACCCCAAGGTTGCTGGCTTGAGTGTGGGCTCATCTGGCTTGAGGGCAGGCTCACCAGCTTGGATGTGGGGTCGCCATGGGATCATAGACATAAATCCATGGTCGTTGGCTTGAGCCCAAAGGCCTCTGTCTTGAAACCCAAGGTCGCTGACTTGAACCCAAGGTCACTGGCTTAAGAAAGGGGTCACTGGCTCAGCTGGAGCCCCCCGGTCAAGTAATATATGAAAAAGAAATCAATGAACAACTAAGGTGCTGCAACTGTGAGTTGATGCTTCTCATCTCTATCCCTTCCTGATGGTTCCCCCCTCAAAAAAAAAAAGAGAGAGATAAACTATAATAGAAATAAAAAGAAAATAGAAAGCAGCTTCAAGAAAGGGTAAAGCCTGACCTATGCTGCAAAAGGTGCTTGGATTTGGAAAAACAGAGATGAAAGGGGAAACTTTTCAGGGCAGAAGGCACAGTGGAACCACAAGTCCAAAGGCAAGAAGTTATAAGATATTTTATTCTCCATTGAGCAGACTGAACCATCACAGAGGCAGTGCTGGGGAAATAAATAAAAAAGAAATAAATAAATAGACAAAACAAAGAAAAACATTACTAATTACTTACAGTCCTTAACTTCTCATATTAGGGCTGAGAGGCATGAAAAATTGAACTAATTTTGGGAACACAGACTCAGGTATTTTAATAAGGTTGTCCCAAAAGCAGACAATCTGAAAAGCATTGCATTAGTGCTCAAAGCATTTACTTAAATCATGTTTATGTATATATACTCTTCCTTGATTTTATTCAGAAGACTTGCATTGCTTTATTTTTTATTATTTCTATATACTACCACTGTGTTAACAGATTACCAGTTTAATTGCGAATTCCATTTGTAAGCCTGGGATCTCAAGCATGGATATTTTCTTTCAAGGACTTAAAAGTATACTTACCCATTGAGGTCAATTGTAGGTGACTTCATTGACACTTGTTACCTTAAAGAGCTTGGTGGTTTCAACATTAATTTGACTAGTCACTAGACTAAAATTAATTATACTCTAACTGAATCCATTGATGGAAAATATGGGTCTATTAAGTGCTAAGACTCTGGCTTTCTAATATAACTTGATTACACAGCTGTTTTTGCAGAGCTACCTTCTGCAGCCTCCTAGGCAAAGTCGTGTGGAGAGTGGGACTGTGGACTTAGTTCATTTCTAATCGGGCTGCTCTAGAGAAGAGTCTGCAAGTGTGGGAGTGGATCCTGGAAGGGAGCCAATGGGGGTTTGTGTGGAACTATCTGGAGGAAGAAAGTTAATTAAAAGTCTAGTCAAGTCAACCCAAAAGAATAATCAATCAAATAGTTTATCAGGCTGGAGGAGCTGTGCTGAACCAGAGGGTCAGAAACAGGATGACTGCAGACAAAGCCCACTCCGGAACTTGCCCTGGGAGTGCTGAGACAATGCTCTGGCAATGCCTGTGCACAGGTCAGTGAGCCCAGCTGGACAGAGCCTGGAGAGACCCGCATCATTTGATGGGAAGGGAACGGTATTAGGAGACAATATTGCAAGCATTAGTTTTGGAGCATTGTTTTCCTAGTCTGTCAAATAAGAGATTCATGCTGAGGATGGCTCATGTCTATGTGAATGATAACATTCTCTGACACCATCTAGATAAAGCACCTAAGGCACTAAGTCAGGCCTCTACTACCTCTCGCCAGTCCTCCCGCAACCTTTACAAAGCTAACCATGGTGAACGTGCAGACCATCGGCACTGACCTGCCGCCGGTGATACGTGAGGACAGCAAACAGGTGGTACCTCAGTTAGCATCTTCTGCGGGAAGGAAACACCTGTGCACAGTTCCTTTCCATATGTCCCAAGATCAGGCCCTGGAATCTGGGGAAATGCTTGCTATGGGAATGTGCCATCCTCTAAAATCAGCACACCGATCAGGCTGAAAGAAAGAGTCAAGTGCATGCCAAGTTTGCCTGTGGTCGCATAAACGAGCCTTAGCTGTTTCCTGAAGATAGGAGCTGGAACTCCCTTGGGAAAAGCTGACTGAGCTCACACGTTTCACCCTTGGCCTACTTTGTTTATCTCAAGACCAGTGGAGCATTCTGTCTAGACCGTACAGTATTTCCAGTACCGCCTGTTGGTTCTTTCCCAAGGATCTGGTTATTCTCAGGCCCTGTGTGAGTCACCCTACATGGCCTTGTGCTGGGATTCAAGAACTCCTACGGAATGTCTTCCCCATGCTTGGGTCACTGAAGACATCGGCTGAAGTCTGGGGTCAGTCCTCTAACCCATCAGACAGTGCAAACTTGGGTTTTTCTTTCGGGACAGTGAATATGGGGCATTCGAATATGACTTTATCCTGGAGTTCAGAACTCAGGGAAGGGAGCAGCCAGGGAGCTCTGTCCCTGGGAGCTCTGCATTCAGGCCCGGCATCCTGGGACCTTCTTGTAGCAGAAGCACAGAAGCTCTTTGAAAGACCTCAACTACCATACAAATCGGTTTCCATGCTATCCATGTTTGTTATTTCATGGTGTTCATTATTTTTGTTTTTCTTCACTTTTACAGTGTTTAAAAACTCACCAATCAACAAGTATTTATTGAGTGCTCACAATATAACTGTGCTAAGCTAACTGCTTTAGTAAAGGCTTCTGATGTCAGGAAGCTCATCCTCGAGATGAGATGATAAAAATAATTTGTGTAAAGGAACACTGAGTACCTCAAGGAAGTGTGTCATGAAGGACTCTACTGTGATTGACAGACAGGTTTCATGAAAATTAAACTTTAAAAGGAGAGCAGTGGATGCTTGAGAACAGAAATTTCATGGAAGGCTTTGAAGGATGGATAGAAACTGAATGGTGAATGAATAATAGAGAACTTTTATGCAAAACAACAACAACAACCTGACTTTGTTTAGACAGATAAGAATACTAAATTAATTAAAGCATAGGACCATAGTTAAGATTAGGTTTATTTAACATATTGGGCTATCATCTTGGATTTGTTTTTTATATGGTGTGAGATTAGGACTTTGATTTCTATTTGATACAAATTCAGAAAATCTGTCATTACTTATTTATCTCTGCTTTTTGGGTCTAAGGATGACACTCCTGGTTCTCATAAACTTTGGCCAAAACACTGTATGCCCCTTCAATATTACACTATTTTCTTTTAGCCAACAGTTTTATGTTATTGTTCTAAATATAGAATATTTGTAATCAGATTCATTTCTGCCCCTGGCTTTGTCCAGTCCCTGATATACACGTTCATATTACATTCTCTTGTTCTACCTTATAAATGGTCAAATCAGGTAAGAACCAATACACAAACTTTTATATATATTGGGCTTCAAAAAGTGTTGGTTTCCCTTTATTGATTGTTCTGTTTCAAACTAAGGGACAATAAGCAGCCAATAATTGACATCTAAAGGAGGTATAATAGCGGCCTCAGGAGAGAGTGAGGCCAGAAACAGGCTGGTCCTGTTAATCCCCTTAGGGACCTGCTAGGGGGTCAATGCCACCTATTTGTTGAGTACAGGGACCAGGAAACAGCCATGATGGGAACCAGGTGAACATTTATAACCAGAGAATGCTTCATGTGGGTACTTCTGTGCTTAACATAAACTCTGGAGGACAATCCAGTTGGTCACAAAGTAATTGATAGCCTGTAGAGCTTATACTTACACTTAAACCTTTGCACTCAGACAGCCTACTTTTAAAACATGCTCTGAGCTGTACCTAGTAGCTCCCAATTTTGATTAAGCCTTTATTTCACACAGTTTTGGAGTGAATCCACTAGAGAACTAATACTCAGGCATGACTATGGAGAATGAAAGAGAAATTACGTAAATAAAGAAACTATCACTTCCACATGTCCAGTGGGTTGTTTCTAAAACAGAGGAGGGTTTACAGGAAGGTGTTTGGAACTCCATTGTAGAGAGCAGTGAGTGTGTCCAGTGGGGCAGCAATATGTACAAGAACCAGATATTCTGGCCAAGAAGTGATCAGTTTTGTCCCACAGAAGTCCCATTGTGTGTCGTTTGTCTCTTAGGCGTCCCCAAACTACGGCCTGCGGGCCGCAACGCGGCCCCCTGAGGCCATTTATCCAGCCCCCACTGCACTTCTGGAAGGGGCACCTCTTTCATTGGTGGTCAGTGAGAGGACCACTGTATTTGGCAGCCCTCCAATGGTCTGAGGGACAGTGAACTGGCCCCTTGTGTAAAAAGTTTGGAGACCCCTGCATACTCTTGAAAGTGACAGGGATTAAATGAAAACACTCAGGAGGGGACTATCCCGGGATTTGTATGGATAGTGTGTGTGAGTGGATTGATTACATCATAGGAGATGTCCCTTAACTTGGAATTATAGGATCATTAAGAATTAGCCTCAGACCTGTGGTGGCGCAGTGGGATAAAACGTCGACCTGGGACACTGAGGTCGCCGGTTCAAAACCTTGGGCTTGCCTGGTCAAGGCACATATGGAAATCGAAGCTTCCTGCTCCTCCCCCTTCTCTCTTTCTCTGTCTCTCTCTCTCACTCCTCTCTCTCTAAAAAATCAATAAATAAAACATTAAAAAAAAAGAAGTAAATTGGTTATTTTGGCCTGACCTGTGGTGGCGCAGTGGATAAAGCGTCAACCTGGAAATGCTGAGGTCGCCGGTTCGAAACCCTGGGCTTGCCTGGTCAAGGCACATATGGGAGTTGATGCTTCCAGCTCCTCCCCCCTTCTCTCTGTCTCTCCCTCCTCTCGCTACCTCTCTGTCTCTCTCTCTCCCTCTGTCTCTCCTCTCTAAAAAAAAAAAAAAAAAAAAAAAAAAAGAATAAATAAATAAATAAATAAATAAAAAGAATTAGCCTCAGACTATTAAGTTATACACAAAACTGCTCTCCAGTACCTCAAACAAGTTACAAATAATCTTTTTTCTTTCAATATACTGGAATGTTATACTGGGATGTAGGAAACTCTACCCTACTAGATCATTTAGGGTCCCAAGTTCCTCTGTCAAGGAAATTATTTTATTATCCTGGATAGTTAACAAAACTTGCCCTTTGGAGGAAAACTAGCTCTATCTTCTAAGGCTGTTTGCTACTACATAAACATCTCTGAAAAACATCTGGAACATATGTGATCAGTGTCTCTGCTCACTAGATGAGCAGAAAAGTTAAACCCATGGAGAATTGTCTCTCAAAACCTTCTTATCTCTGTCTTCTAGGGCAAGGACTCAGGCAAAATCTGGCTCACTTACTCCTTTTGTATATAAAGTTTTATTGACACACAGCTATGCATATTTTTTATGTATTGTTTATGGCTGCTTGCGAGATGAATAGTTTTAACAGAGATCACACAGCCTCTTTACAGAAAAAATATGCCAACCTCTGCTATAGGGGATGGTCCTCTTCCACCTGATTGAAGCTGCTGGCAAGTACCACATCCATAATCCAGCACCCAGGAAAAGGGGAAAGAGGAAGAAGAACCAACTGTTTAAAGGATGTGACCCAGAAGTTGACTTCTGTTCACTTCTCACTAGCCAGAACTTAGTTACATGTTTTGTTTGGAATCCCCAGACTTCTCCCAGTTTTGTTGATTCACTAGAGGTACTCACAGGACTCAACTTACAGTTGTGTTTTGGTCTAGATTTCCTGCAAGAAAAGGACACAAAGAAAAATCATCAAAGGGCAAAGTCACATGAGGCAAAGTCCAGAGGAAACCAGCTGCAAGCTTCCAAGAGCACTTTCCCAGTTGAATCACACAGGATGTGCTTAATTTTTCCAGCAACAAATTGTGACAATATGTATGAAATACTGTCTGCCAAAAAAGCTCATTAGAGACCCGGTACCCAAGGTTTTGAGGGGCGCTGGTCATGCAGTTTTTTTCTACCTCAGAATATACCAAAATTCCAGACTCCCAGAAAGAAAGTAGCTGCTGATAGTAAACTTTGTATTTTTATATAATTTAGGCTTGCTGATCTACTCTTATCCTGAAATCTGAGTTCCCAGATGCCATCCAAGGGTCAGCCTTGCAGGCAGGCCTTTCTAAGGACATCGGTCTCAAGCCTGCTATGGTGACTCTGCACTGACATGTGCCTCCACTTGGCTGCAATGGAGCCTGGAGAGTATAGTCTGGCTAAGTGACTGTGTACCCAGCCAACACTGGGGAAGTTTGATTAGTGAAAGAAGATGAAAAATGAGTATTGTGAATAATTAGTAGGCTTTGCCACATGGGGGAAGAAGACGAACCAGGGTAGGGTTTTGGAACCCTAGAACTATTGACATTTGGGGCTGAATAATTTTTCACTGTGAGAGGCTGTCCTGTACATTTTGGTAGTATCCCTCTCAGTCTTGACAATTAAAACTGTCTCTAGATATTGCCAGTCTAATGAGGGTCACAATGTCCTGGATGAGATCCAAGGCTAGAAAAACCAGGAAACTACAGTAGCTTGTTTCAGTTCGAGTATAATTAAGAAACAAAAAGTAACAAAAAATAAGGCTGAAGCATAGGACGGGCCATACTATAAAGAAGTTTGTGTAGAAGGGTTTGAAATTAAAAAAAAATCACTTAAAGATAGGAGGAGCTACTAAAAAATATTTAAGCCAAGGTTCATATTTGTCTTTTCAGAAAACCAGTTTTACCTACATCTGGAAAATGAATTGGAAGTCAAATAGTCTGGAGTCAGAGAGACTAATTAGAAAGATATTTCAGTTCTTTAGGTAGCAAAAAAAAGAAGATATTAACAGAAGAGAATAAAAGGAATAATTTGATAAATATAGAAATAGAAAAAAAAGAGGATGTGGTGACTGGTTAGAGACAGCAGTGTTATTAGAATTTTGATTTGGGTATCAAATTCACTGTGATAAAGTCAAGAAAAGGAGAATAGTAGGGAAGAGTTATCTGATCGGTTTTTGGCTTGCTAAGTTTGAAGTGACCATGGGATTTTTAGCAGGAGACTGATGACATGGATGCATGATATGGTGTCATATGAGCAGGGGGAGATGAAACCTTCACATACAGCCAACTATGACCAATATTTCTTTCCTACTGAATTTTTAAAACCTGGTGGCTTACTTTCAAACGTATACAGGGGTGTGGCAAAAGTAGGTTTACAGTTGTGAATATGCGACAGAGTTTATTCTTGTATTATTTATTAATTATTGAATTATTTTCCATATGAACAATCATAAACTTTCTTTTGCCCCACCCCGTATAAAACATCTGTTCTGCTAAGCTTGTTAGGCCAAGGTAGTGGTTCCCTCATTCCCAATTTATTCTGATAGGTTTTAAAATATCGTAAAGTACTAGCTACTCAAACATTTTCATTTCTTTCTAGACTGAGTGTCATTTCTTGGGCACAATACATTTTGGCTTTAGTAACTTTTTTCTGCTTTAAAAACTTAGACTCTACTAGCATTCACTGTCCTTAATAAAAATTAATTATTGGATGGATTTTAGTACAAAAATTTAGGTAGATTTAGAAACTACTATTCTGCAGTTAACCAGATTACGTTTCATACTGGTGACCACGGTTTCCTCATCTTTAGGAGAAGGTATGTTGAGTCTGGCAGAGTAGCTACATTTGCATTCTCTCAGGCAAGATATTCATTATGTGGTTGAAGAATTCATTGGAAATTAGTTATTTTAATTAGAAATCGAGGCACAAGATGCAGTCAGAGCACAGATTCTGAGCCCCTGCATACCTCAACTCATATGATAAAGGGAAGTTCTTGTGTCCATTCCATGCAGAGTCTGAAATGAGAGTAAACAGAGAGGTGAAAATCAGGTTCTAGTCTGTAATTTCGCAAACACAGACACTGTCATGTATAAGAAGAGATATGCTGAGTGTTGTTTCTCCATTTGCTTAGCAAGATTTGACATGTGGTGAGCCAGAATAGACATTTGAAGAGTTGAATCAAATTATGTTGAGAGAACTTAGGGTAAAAGAAGTGATGAAAGAAGCAGATCTAGATATAAAACATTGTGCTGCAGAAGGAAATTTTAAAAAAACAAAAACTTCACAGGATTACCTGTTTTGGTAAGCTGACTGGTAAATTCAGTTCCTCTTAGAAAAAGAATTTTTAAATACCAAGGATATTTAAAAAAGAAAAGAAAATAAACAACCAGGATATCAAACAATGTCCGTCTATTTGTATTTGTTTACATGGTGATGAGTGCTTATTGATGGCCCTGGAAGCTTGAGCTGGGGAGATAAAATAAGGTGATGGAGTGTGGGGTGTGGTTGTGCACCATGTCCCAAACCGCCAAGTGTCACAAGTTCTTTTGATTCCGGGTCACAGTGGTTTTCAATGCTGACGAAAGCTAGGGAGTGCAACATAGATAAGTTAACAAGAATAATGGGCAAGTTCTATTAAAATAGGGGACATTGATATTTGTAGATCTCTTCTTTGATAAAAGAAAATAGCCATTCCCTAAATGTCTACTGAGTAATAAAACAGACATGGCAACCATTCCAAGCATTAGAACTTGGTTCTTAATGTTGCCACATCTTAAGCGTGAACCAGTTGGGCATCCTTTACTGCCAATAAGAGCCAGGATTTAGTTTGTGGTTGTAAGGTGCTCTTCTCCCACCAACTACCCTTGCTAATTCCTTAAGGTTTACGTGTTATTTTTGAGTTGTCTACTGTGTATTTTCCTCCTTTGTGATTATATTTACTTATTTTACTTTCCAAACTAAAAAAGGCCAGGATGGTGAATTTTGATGGTCCTTGGTTGGGATCATTCACCTTCTACTTAATGAACTAGGGTTGAATTCCAGCTGGTACTTCCTAAAGCTAGTGCTCTGGACCTCATACCTGTTAAAATCCATATTCCATTTTCAAATTAATCTACTGGGTGGCATTTTAAGTAAACACTGTAAAGTCACTAAGCTACTAATTACAAATGCTCTTGGGGAGGGTTACTCCTTTCCATGTATATTTTTCTTCATCTGTTCTTTCTATAAGTATTTATTAACTAGTATGCTAAGCATGGGGAATATGTGATTGTTTTTTCCATCAGGGTCTTGAAAGGAAATAAATTATTAGGTAACAAAGAAAAGAAATTAAGTTGGGTAATTTGAAGAGATTGTCATAGAATGACTGTTTTCCCACCCAATTATCAGTTGGGTGGATAAGAAAAGGACAAGGTATAGTGCAATTTTTTGAGACTATTAAGAGCAGTGGTGGAGAATTTATATCCACCACTACACAAGAAGAGCTGAGAGGAGGAAAACTGAGTCAGGGAAAGCTGTGTGGAAAGAACCAACTGATAGAAAGCTGTGGCCTTTAGTTAAAGGAAGTCACCAGCATTCGATGACCTTGTAAGAAGGGCACTGGGAAGAAATAAACATCTCAGACTCACCCCTCTCACATCCATCTCCTTGTGCCTTCTATCAATCAAACCCCACAGGATATTGCTGATATTATCAGTACAGATCAGCTCTTTAAACACAGCAGTGTGGGAATGCAGGCGAATGGATCTGAAGGGGTAGAAGAAGATTTCTAATCCACAGGTGGATAAGGCAGGTTTCCTTTCAGGAGCTTAAGCAGTGCTTCCCATACTTTAGCTCAGTGGTAGTCAACCTGATCCCTACCACCCACTAGTGGACGTTCCAGTTTTCATGGTGGGCGGTAGCGGAGCAACCAAAGTATAAATAAAAAGATAGATTTAACTATAGTAAGTTGTCTTATAAAGATTTATTCTGCCAAACTTAGCAAAAATCCGACATAAAGTACTTGGTAAGTAATTATTATTATATGCTTTAACTTGCTGTAATTCTGCTTTATACATTTTATAAAGTTACTTCCCTACTTTATAAATCACCATTACTGTGGAACCGGTGGGTGGTTAGAAAATTTTACTACTATCAGAGATACAAAAGTGGGCGGTAGGTATAAAAAGGTTGACTACCCCTGCTTTAGCTGATACAAGAATCACATGGAGGACTTGTTAAAACACAGATTTTGGGGTTTTATCCTCCAGTAATTCTGATTCAGTACATCTAAAGTAAGATGGAAATATTAGCATTTCTGACACATTCCCTGTCTTGCAGGTGTTGCCTGTGCTCTTGATCTGCAGATCACATTTTCTATAGCACTGGTCTGACATTTTTCTACATGGCAGTATCAAACCCAAAGGAATGGATGTCTAAGAGCAGAGCATCAATTCTATTTCAAGGCTTTACAGATATCTTTGCCTCCTTGTTAACACAGGGTAAGCTGCTCTTGACTGGAAATTGTTAAAGAAGAGAGTTCTGAATTTGCAAATAAGAATGTATAGATAGGCAGGCTAGCTATTTTTACTGTTGAAATGTATGTATTATTGGTCCTGGCTGGTTGACTCAGTGGTAGAATGTTGGCCTGGTGTGTTGATGTCCCAGGTTTGATTCCCAGTCAGGGAACAGGATAAGTGACCATCTGCTTCTCCACCCCTCTCCCTCTCCATCATATTCTCTTTCTCTCTCTCTCTCTCTCTCTTTCTCTCTCTCTCTCTCTCTCTCTCTCTCTCTCTCTCTCTCCTCCTACAGCCAAGGCTCAATTGGTTTGAACACATCTCCCAGACACTGAGGATGGCTCTGTGGAGCTTCCACCTCAGGTGCTAAAAATAGCTCAATTGTGAGCATAGGCCACAGATGGGCAGAGCATTGGCCTCAGACAGGGATTGCTGAGTGGATCCAGGTTGGGGCACATGTAGGAGTCTATCTCCCCCACTCTCACTTGGAAAAGAAAAAAAAAGTATATATTATTAACAATGTCTTAATTAAGAGAAAATTGACTTCACTTTTAACATTTTTGGTGATAATTTTTATAAGGGAACATTCTAAACAAAAATTAAAAGAATCAACGGTTCTAGAAAGCACACAGGAAAGTCCTCTTCCAAATGTTCTTGGAGAAGAGCCAAATTTTTTCTTATTTGCTGCTCCTTCTTTCGCATTATGCCATGGGAACAATGTGTAGCTGACCAACAATAATGAGGTAAGTGGCTCAGGAAAGAGAACTTGATTGGTGAGCAGGAGAGAATCAGTGTTTGAACTGAAAATACCTGCTTTGATCAATGACTTTGTATGTGCAGAAACTGGTGGCTTGCTTTAAATAGTCTTTCCATTTCCCATTAGCTATTCCTACTTTTTTCCTTTATCAACCAAGCTTTTTGTTAGAGTAAATCAAATTCATTGTCTCAGCTTTTTTACCTTCCATCCATTCTTTGTCCATTGGCTTCTTCTGACTCCGTCCTTCCAAAACTACATTGGCAAAAGTTGACTGTGGCCACCTGGCTTCTCAGTAGTGCTCTGTTGTGGACTTCTCTCCCATGCCACTGGTTTCTGTCACATTGCTTTCTTCTGAGGATTTCTTCTTATAATTCTGATGAATCTTTCGTTTCATGTTCCTCAGCCTACACTCAGAGACTTTTTCAAAGATGTCCAGAACAACAACTAAAAACAACTTAGCTGTGTATTCCTAAAAGAATGAGAGAGAATTCATTCACACTTATCAAAGACTTTTATAACAGTCAGGCTTTTGGTTAAATCTCACAGCAGGTCAGGAGCCTCTCATACCACGATCTCCAAAACTCTCTTTTGGACCTCCAGATATGAGACTTTTTTTCTTCATTCTTCCATACTTTTCTTCCATCTCTTTATTGGATAGATTTCCTTGCCTCTAGCTTTCCTTACGATTTTGAAAATGGGAAGAAGCAAACAACAAGAAAATAAGGAGCAAATATAGGTTTCTTCTTAAAGCATGGGTGAAGAGTGGAGGCAAAGTGCCTTAGGGGAGAGATGAGACACATCAGTGTTGTTTCACTGTGTCGCTTACCACTTCATCGGCCCCTGTTACTTTGCCTTCCCCCAAAATGTTGACATCACCCTAAGTTTCTACGATTGCATTGCCTGCTGGATTTTCAGCTATTTTTGTAATACTAACTCTCTCTGAATGGGAATTGTGGACAATATTTTTCTCTTGTGCAACATGTATTAGACTTCTCCACTTGGAAATCTACATACCTTTCAATACTCAATGTCCTTCAAATTAAACTCATCTTCTCCATACACGCTACTTCTTCAATGTTCCCATTACAGTTGCTCTTCATGCTCCATCTAGTGAGCATGGGCATCGTCCTTGATGCACTTTTCTTTCTCATAAGTCATCTCAAATCAGTCTCCAAGTTCTTGCATTATTCAATGTCCAACCCAGTCTCTCAACTCCATTGCTCTTTCCTGATCCCTAGGCTTCTGTCCTAAGATGTTCCCATCATATATTTTCCCTGAACTGTTCCAACAGCATCTTAAATGTTCACCTACCTACAGACTAGATCTTCTCAAATCAAACTTCTTCACCACTGACAAATTGACCTTTCTAAAATGCAAATCTTACCCTGCTGCTCCACATCTCTCTATTTAAAATGCATCATTGTGTCCTTGTGACCATAATCTGAGCCCTACCTGCCTCTCTTTATGCTGTAGCTCTTCTGAAAGGTTTGTAGATCTCTCACAGAATAGCCTCTATGCCTGAACTTGTACTTTCTCTCTAAAATGGCGTTTGCCGGCCCTGGCCGGTTGGCTCAGCGGTAGAGCATCGGCCTGGCGTGCGGGGGACCCGGGTTCGATTCCCGGCCAGGGCACATAGGAGAAGCGCCCATCTGCTTCTCCACCCCTCCCCTCCTTCCTCTCTGTCTCTCTCTTCCCCTCCCGCAGCCGATGGGTGTGCCAGGTGGATCCCGGTCGGGTGCATGCGGGAGTCTGTCTGACTGTCTCTTCCCGTTTCCAGCTTCAGAAAAATATAAATAAATAAATAAATAAATAAATAAATAAATAAATAAATAAAATGGCCTTTGCTGGCCACTGGTTAATGCTAACTTATCACTTAACCCTACTAATGGAGCTAAATTACCCACCTTGGTGTTCCTGTTCCCATAGCATGAGATTTATCACACTGTGTTCTCATGTGTGTATATTACCTGTCTCTGCTGATGAATTTCTCTTAAATGTTTTGAAGATTGTCAGAGCTTAGATTTGTTTAGCAGGAGAAGAACAATCACTGGACTGAAAATCACGATAACTTAGAGCCTTTCTAAATCAGCAATCTGCTGTGAAATCTTAGACAAATCTCTCTCTTTCTCTGGTCAATCTCTTCCTCCCTCCCTCTCTCTCTCTCTCTCTGGTTTATCATTCATAGGAGAGGGTTGATCCATATAATCATAATCTACCACGCTTTGGTTCCACTCTATACCTTCCCACATATCTAGAGGGTGTTCACTGATGTTCATACACTACTCTACCTTTCCCTCATTCCTCTGCTTTCTTTCTCTTGGGCTTTATCTAAAACAGTTGTTACCAGTCTTGGTTTCTCTGTGACACTTTAAAAGATACAGATGGGTGGCCCTATTCCAAGGGATCCTGACTTTATTGGGCTATTGTAATGCTCCAGCATCAGTATTTTTCAAAGCACTTCAGGTCATTATACTGTACAGTTAAGATTAGAAACCATTAATATCAAACAGAGATTTTCAATGTCTGGGCCCTGGACCAGCCGCATCAGCACCATTTGGGAAATTGTTAGAAATGTGAACAATCAGGTTGTCACCCAGACTTACTGAATCAGAAACTCCAATCTCCATAGGTGATTCTGATTCAAACTAAATCACTGCTTCAACTCAAATTTTTCCCTCCCAAACCCACTGAATAGAAATTAGAGGTCACTACTACAGTTTCAGAGCGTGATGCTGGTGTTTATCTCGAAAGATGCTCACTCCTGACAACTTGAGTCAGCTTCAAAAATGTTGTTTATGCCACGCTTACATCTTCCAAGGAGGAAGCCTCCTTGGCTGGATCAAAGCTAACATCTTAAAAATATGTATTAGGTTGGGGCATAGAATTGAATGATGAAACTTATCTTGGAGAGCAGTGGACCATATCTCTGGCTGGGATACGGGATGGGAGTGGAAATCAGACACAGATGGTACCCACAGGGGGCAGGGCCCTTGGAAGAAGGCCAACTGGAATTGGCTACGGTGCTGCCTCATTCTTCTGCTCATATAAATCCCTAATTTCCAGCCCTTTCTGAATTTCCAGCTTGGAGCAAAGTACCCACCTAAGTTAGGCTCCTGCTCGCCCACAGGAACTGTGAAATAGGGGTCCTATCGCCCTCCATGATTATATTTCAAAGAGATCACTCTTAGGTCCTTGAGAAAGACATTTCTGGTCATAAAGCTGACAAAAAGTCTATATACATTTCAAAGACAGGACAAAGTACTTATACAAGTTTTCTAAGGTAAGTGCTCTGAGAAGAAGGAAGAGAGAGAAGTCTCTTCTTTTTAACAGGGAGAATTCAGCATCTTATTTGAAATATATGGTATGTCTTAGAATGAAATATAAGGTATGTCTTAGAATGAAATATGGTATGTCTATAGGTTACCAGTCAGCTGACATCTAAAGAATTAACTATTTCTTTTAATTCATCTCCTGGGGAATAGAACACTGATTTTAGAGCCATACAACTTGGCTGCTTGAACTGGCATCAGCATTAATATTTCAGTTTCATAAGAAGTTTGTTTACCCCGCTCTCTGATCCTCTGAAGAGGGGAAGACAATAGCAGCATGAACCAATTTCCTCACTCCTAACCTATTCAGCTTCTTCACACGAGAGGCAGTCACTCACTGTTGGGGCTAGAGACCAATTCCAATCCTAATCTTTTTTCTTTTTATTTGCCCAGGCAATCTTTCTTCCCTAAATTGTGGAGCCCTAAATATATACTTATTCAATTATTAATTAATACTTGAACAAAATGTTTTTATTGAAAGTGGCATGCTTGTTTTATACTTATCACATTTTTAATTATACGGTTGTTTTTTTGTTTAATTATTTGCCTAGCTCCCTCACTAACTGTAAACTTCATTCAGATAAGACCATGTCAGTTTGCCAACCACAACATAGCCAGTATCCAAACCTGGTTAAATTAAATACTGAGTGACTGAAACACTGAATGGCTGCTTCCAGTGTAATCCAGGGGAAGGAGGGGTGCTTTCCAGGCAGGAACAGCAGGTGCATATCCTATTCTATACAAATGTAAGGACAAACACAAATGAAAAATAAGAGGCTGAATTCTCCCTGTTAAAAAGAAGAGACTTTTCTCTCTTCCTTCTTCTCACAGCACTTACCTTAGAAAACTTGTATAAGTACTTTGTCCTGTCTTTGAAGTGTATACAGACTTTTTGTCAGCTTTATGACCAGAAATGTCTTTCTCAAGGACCTAAGAGCGATCTCTTTGAAATATAATCATGGAGGGCGATAGGACCCCTATTTCACAGTTCCTGTGGGCGAGCAGGAGCCTAACTTAGGTGGTTACTTTGCTCCAAGCTGCAAAACTGCCTCCTGTCATAAAAGTATGAGAAATTTGGTTTTCTTCTGGATAAAGCCAATTAGCTAACACATATGATCAGTGCAATTACCAGGCAAAGTTCGGGTGAACCATACGTGACAAATGGTACTACCAAGTTCTCTTGTTTGCGGACTAGTTATTATTTATCTTGAAACCATGAATGTAATGGGTTCTATATTTTTGGCTATAGAAAGGGTGAGACATTATGTTCCCAGTGTCTTCGGGGATTGCCTGTGACAAACATCACTTTCTTGTTGAATGCTTATTCAATAATAAAACTGTTTTATATTTCTATTACCTTTGTGGGGAGGTTTTCTGGGCTGGGAGATTTTGTTTCCAATTATGTTTTCCCAATACAGATAAGAGGCACTCAATAGAAGATTTATGGGAGAGCAGAAGTTATCTGGGTGAAGAAGGGGAAGTGTTTCAGTCATGAGAAACAACCAGACATGTCAGAAAGGACTAGTTACAAGAGAGATGCAGGGAAGAGCCAGGCACTGAAGGGCTTCTTAAGTGGTGTAAAGGGATTTGGACTTTATCCTGAGGGAAATTGAATAAGCAAGATGGTGTCATGACAGGATTTGCCTTTAGAAACCATAACTCTTGGAGTAATGTGCAGAAGGCATTGGAAAGAAGCATTACTGGATATAAAGAGGTGAAGTTAGGTGAGAGATTCAGTTATCAAGATGGGGAATTATAATAACAGTACTAATAAGAGTAATAATCATTGTTGGGCAAATAAGTTTATAAAATGTGATTTTTATGTTGCTCACTTTTATTGTTAAAAATGGCCACTGCCCACATGAATGGTGCTGCCAGGTGAAACTGCTAATTACCTTCCTGCTTGGGAAGGGGCTTTGTTATGCTAATGTTGCTGGAGGAGGGGTTTCGTGCTAAGAAAAGTTTGTGAGGAAGAAGGAGAAAGAAGCAGCCAAGATGGCAGGGTGCTGAAGGAGAAGCCAGTTTGTGCAGAAAGGAGAAGGGAGAAGGAGTGCAGATGGGGAACCAGAGGTGACTGGGACTGGTGGGGGCCTTTGATTCTAGGAAAACCCAGAAAAGATTCTCTTGGTTGTGGAACCAGAGAATGTGTGAGTGGGTTTTGGTGCCCTATGTGTTTTTACTTGCCTGTGTGGTGCAAGGCTAGAATAAAGGAATGGCCCACCAGCTTTTGGCTCTGCAGTTTTACTACCTACCCTTCTGTCCGAATCTAGTGTGAACGTGCACCTGCCTGGCGGCCACGATGGCCACAACTATTGATCATACAATCATGGTAACCATAACTAGCACTTTCTTGAACTATGTGCTGGAGACTCTTCTAAACACTTCACATGTATTGTCATTAATTCTTACAACAACTCGATGGGGTTTGTTGTATTATGTGTTCTGAGTACAGATGAAGTAGCACTGAAATGAAATCCTGGTTCCTGCAACAGTTCTCTTAACCTCTACTCTGCATTGCCTTTTTGTGTCATGGTTTGGATAAGGATAGTGGCAGAATGGATAGAAGGTGCGTTGATTCAATAAATAGAAGGTAAAATAGACAGGACCTAAATGTGGGGAATGAACAAGAAGATGGTATTAAGATGTCACTCAGTTTCTTATGAGTACAGTTGGGCAGTTCACTGAGGCAGGAGTGCCAAGAATGCAGCAGAGGAAGTGAAAGAACTTGAAGGTCACAGCACACTGAGGACCGCGAGTGGAGGTGTCCAATGAAGCAGCTTTCACGTTGAAGATCAGAGGAAAGCTAGCTCTGTGTACTGATGGCAACTGAGGCCATGAGAGCAGATCAACACCCAGAGGGAGTGAGCTCCGCAACAAGGAGAGACTGGAGCAAAGTCTGGGGAAGGAACATCAGGAAGAGAAGAGTAACCCCACCGGAGAGTAACAGGACATGTCCAAAGAGATGGGAGCAAAAATATTAGGACAATTTGGTATTTGCAAAGCCTGGAGAAAAGAATGTCTTCAAAGGTGATAGATAGGGTCAGTAGTGTTAAAAGCCGCCATTAAAATCTCCGTTGGCTCGTATAGAGGTGAGGCTGTGACCTTCCTGCCATCCTATCTACCAGTCTGCACATAAATCCAACTCAGCTTCTGCTGGGAGGTTAGCACGGCAATACTTTACTTTGATTTTTTGCTTTAAAAGTTTAGACTGCTGTCATCCCCCAAGACCCCCGTGATTCACCATAGTGCTTTCCTTCTGTAAAGCTAAGTGTGCAAAATAAGGCATGGCTAATCCCCTTGCTGCCTCAGGAAGAAACATGCAGAAAACGAAGACTGGTGCGCTCAGCAAGCTGAGCGTTTGTCTCTGTAAGAGCAAAGCCAGCCATTTTCACTGTCTCTCCTTGAAGCCTTGCAGATCCCAGGGACATTGTCCGCTCCACAGCCTTCCCTTGTTTGTGACCCACATCTTCTTATTGATACTGTTTCATTACTTGGCATTTTCCTTTGGAAGCAGGTTGAGGGTGAGTTAATGATACTTGCAGAAGTATTTTTTCTTTTAATAGACCTGCCAGTGGAATTTGCATCTAGTTTGGGTAGGCTAATATGGAGCCTATTACTCATGCCTAAAGATTATGGGAAATGGCTAAATGTTTTCATTCTGTGCATCTGGGCAACTTAATTTCATTTTGTCCCCTGACATTTGAAGATAGCTTTTGGATTTTCTTTTCCTTTCTATTTATTCTCTCCCAAACTGTCCCCTCTCTTCTCTTACCCTCCCCACTATTAGATTGTTCATTTCTATTGGCTTAGAAACAGGACTGCAATGTGATTTTCCACTTGGTTTCTAATGAAATGGAATTTTTAGAAGTTTTCTTATTTTCCGGCTGCATGTGGGTGATGAGGACAACTCTCTCCATCAAGACTCAGAGCGTATTATAATACACCTACCAGAAATGGGTGAGGTCTGGAGTTGAGGTCCCTACACCAGTATGTAAAATAAGATCTAAAAAAGGCAGAGGAAGTAAGGAATTAATAATGAGTCTTAACAACTTGGAAATGCTTTCTCTCTCTGCCTCTTCCTAGTATTTTTGAATTGACTTCTCAGGTTGGAATTCTGAGCAGGGCTCTGCCAGTGCCAGTTTAGCTCTTGTTGTGGCAATGACAACGTGAGGTGGGATGTGAGATAATGGCCAGGATAGCTCTGGGTACAATGCCATATAGGTTCCCCCCTCCTTAATTTGAGAACTATTTAGTTTCATTTAATTTGGTTCCATTTACTTCTAAATATCCACTCCCAGCTTCGCTATTGATTTGCTGAGCATTTAGGAAATTTTGTAAGTACTCTGAGCTTTGCCTGTTCCACTCTGAAGTCCAAGCAGCAGCCCATCTCCTGAGGGCAGTGGGCAGCTTTAGGGTGGTGGAAATGAAAGCAGCTCTGTGTGCACACGAGCTCTTACATTTTTTTCCCACTGCAGATGAAGGCCTGAGCAGAGTTGTCCTGTAAGGGATATACGTCTGTATACTCTGGGGGAAGCACAAGGGTCACTGTTTCTTTGCTGAAGAGCATTTCCTTTCAGCTAGAGAAGTGTGAGGGATTCTGAGAAGGCCAAGAACTCCCCCAAGGAGCTGGTAGGCTCAAGCTAGCATAAGGTTGAGATGAGGTTTTCTGGTGACTGGTGACATATGAGCCTAGGGTAGAGGTGTTCTTTAGGAGGCTGCCTGGCTGCAGGACATTCACTGTCACTAGCTGGGGAGAGAGAAGGGAACCTACATTTGCTGAGCACCCAGTCCATACCAGGCACAGTGTGCTTGATGGTTTTACACAGATGATAAGGTTTAAGAATTCAATGAAATGGACACTGTTACATAACTTTGCTTATGAGGAATGAAAGCTCAGAAAGGTTAAGAGATTTGCTGATAGACACTCAGTTAGTAAAGGACAGACATGGAATTTGAACCTATTTGACTTTAAAGTCTATTTACTTCCTTGATATTCTGCTCTGGCATTATAGGAAAAGGGAGGTCAATATAGACTCTCTTCATTCTCATTTCATTCTTGAGGGTAGAGGGTGCTTCTCTCTAGGGATGGGCACATGAGACAGGCTCAGTGATGGGACTATGGTATACCCTTTGTGTGGGCATCTTTGCCACCATTTAAGAATAGCTTATTTAGGCCCTGATCAGCTGGCTCAGTGGTAGAGTGTTGGCCCAGCATGTGGAAGTCCTGGGTTTGATTCCCAGCCAGCGCACATAGGAGAAGTGTGCATCTGCTTCTCCACCCTTCCCCCTCTACTGCCATCTCTCTCTTCCCCTCCAGCAGACAAGGCTCCATTGGAGCAAAGTTGGCCCAGGCGCTGAGGATGGCTCTGTGGCCTCTGCCTCAGGCACTAGAATGGCTCCAGTTGTAACAGAGCAAAGCCCCAGATGAACAAAGCATCTCCCCCTAGTGGGCATGCCAGGTAGATCCCAGTTGGGCACATATGGGAGTCTGTCTCTCTGCTTCCCCGCTTCTCACTTCAGAAAAATGAAATAAAAATAAAATAAAATAAAGAATAGCCTATCTAAGAATAAAATAAGCAGAGAGGAAATCACAGAGGAGAGATGAATTTCTTTCTCTTTCACTCTTTTTCTTCTCCTTCTTTTCTTTCTTTTTAGGTGAGATAGTTAGGCAGACTTCTGCAGGCATCCCAACCCAGATCCACTTGACAACCCCCATCTGAGGCCGATGTTGGAGTACCAAGGTATTTTTAGCACTGAAGGCTGATGTACTCCAATGGAACCTGTATCCCCAGTGCCTGGGGCCATGCTTGAACTGGTTGAGCCACTGGCTGTGGGACGGGAAGAGGAAGAGAAGGTGGGTGGGGGGAAGTAGATGGTCACTTTTCCTGTGTGCCCTGACTGGCAATCAAACCCAGGACATCCATATACTGGGCCAACACTCTATCCACTGAGCCATCTGCCAGGGTCAAAAGATGGATTTCTGGTAACATCAAAATCAAACATCTTTTTTCTGCGGTGCCTGAAGATAGACCTTCTTCAGAACTTTTCATTGATTGAGCCAGTTTTCCAGCTGAAGAAAAATTTTGATGAATTTTCTGTGACTTGCAACCAAAAGAACCTTAATTAATATAAGCCTTAACAGAGGGGATTTTAAAAGATATTTTCATTGTCTTTGATCTTTGAAAATTGGCAATTTATATCAAAGGAGATAACACACATCTTTGAAAGAGTTAAAAAAAACCCCATAGAGTGCTATATTGGTATTCTATTACTGCCGTATATATCACCACGAACAGTCTTGAAAACAACATAAATGTATTATGTTACAGTCTGTGGTTCAGAAATTTGACATGGGACTCAGGGGGCTAAAATCAAGGTGCTGGCCGGCTGCATTCCTCTCTGGAAGTGAGAGTGGAGAATCCATTCCCCTGCCTTTCTCAGCGTCAAGAGGTCATCCACATTCTGCGGTTTGTGGTTCTCTTTCTCCATGTTCAAAGCTAACAACATAGCTTTCATCATCACATAGCTTTCTCTGACTCTTCTGCTTTTTCTTCCACTTTGAAGTTCCCTTGTGACTACAGTACATTGAGCCAAACTGGCGCTCTCAGGCTAATTCTCCTATCTTAAGGTCAGCTGATTAGTGATCTTAATTTTATTTAATTTCCTTTTGCTAGGGATACCTTGTGGGCATTAGGATATGGACATCTTTGGTGGGTGGTGAAACATTATTTTGCTTACCACAGCGATTTCTCCCACTATAGCAAGGAATTTTTATTTTTATTTTTATTTTTATAATTTCATGGTGACTTGCTGCTTCTCCAATAGACTGTGACCACCTCATGCTTCCAGTTTTTCCCCAGGCTTTACAGAGGAGCTTGTCTCATTAATCAGTACCAATTAAAATTTCTGAGTTTGTTTGCTACAAAAGAGCAGGAGAGGGGCAATTAGGCAGGGGATCAGGAAAGGCTTTCTGAAAGTGATTGTCTTTGTTATTGCTGCACCTTTGGAGCCCCACACTATAGATTTACAAAACTATTTGGGAAGTGCATGAACAAATAAATGGAGATGGGATTTCAATCAGGTATTTTAAGATGGGTAGCATTTAAGGTTTAGAAGAAAAAATGTGCAAGGTGTGTGTGGGCTCAGCGAGAAGAGGACAGAAGTAATGACTGATGTAGAATTCACAGAAGGGAAGGCTGTGTTTCTGGACAGCCAGGGTCAAGCTGTTACAGCCAGGCTCGGGGAGCAGCCAAAGGCACGAAGAACTCTTGTTCTCTATAGACTGTGAGAAATTCCCAGTGCCACGGCACACCCTATAGGATGCCGCCAACACCCCCTCCCTTGGTGAGCTCACCAGCCTCATCAATGCCATCAATATGCTGATACCTCTCAAATGTATATATCCAGACTGAACCTCTCCTCACACCTGCACACTCACAGATGCCAGTGCTTACACGACATTGCCACACAGGTATCTAAAAAGCATCTCAAACTTCACATGTCTAAAACTGACGTCTGGGTTTTTACCCCCACCCTCCACCAGCAGCCTTCTCTTTCCTCCACACCTCAATACATGGGTACTCCAGACTTCTAACTGCTTAAGAGAAAGATCCAGAGCCTGCTTTCCCTCACACTCCACATTCATCAGCAAATCCTATCCTCCCTAGCTTTCAGATATTTCCAGAATCCAGCTATGTCTTAATATCCCTGCCACTAAGCCTTGATTTAAACCGCCGCCATTTCTCAACCAGGGTTAATGTAACGGGCTGCCTTATTTCACCATTTCCCCTTCATTTTCAATAAAGTGCTAGAGTAATCCTTTTAAAATTCGAATGAGACCTCTGCTCCAACTCCCCCAGTGGCTCTGAATTTTACACAAAATAAAAGCTAACGTCCTTACAACAGCCTACAGGCCCCTCTCCCCTCTGGCCTTGCCCCTCTGTCCCTCCTGTCCCCAAGCCTGCTACTCCCTCACAGGCACACTCTGCTCCGGCCGCACGGCCTTCTTACTGCTCCGTGAGCACACCAGGCCTGCTGCGGCCTCAGAGCTTTGGGACTGCCTACTCCTGTCTACACAAGCTGTTCCGACCCCAGATACTGCCCTGACGTACATGCTCACTCATTTCCTTCAGGTCTCTGCTGACATCACCTACTCAGAAGGGCCTTCCTTCCCCGCCCAACATCAAGAGTAGCCCCGCCCCCGACCCAGCATTCTTCAGTTCCCCTACTAAGCGCTTTCTTTCACCCACAACACTCACCATCTGATTTTCTGTCTACTTATTTGATGGCTTTGTGGTCCCTCCCCTAGAAATGTAACCTCTAAAACTGTGGTGACTATGCATATTTTCTTTTTTCAACTTATTTAAAAACGGGTTGTTGGTTTTTGGTTTTTTTTTTTTTTTTTGCAATATTTAGTGCCTAGAACAGTACCCAAATATTTGTTGCAGAAATAAGAATGGGAAATAGCTGAGGAAGGGCCACCTGGTAGTGGGCTTGGGAGGAATGAGGTGGGTACAGGCTGCAGGCTGAGAGCCCCCAGGACGCCGAGAGGGAATGAATCCCAGGGTCTTGGACTGAAGAATGTGGGAAGGGAGAGACCCTGTGAAAGAAGTCCACAGTGAGCACATCTTAGCGATGGTAGAATGACTATTAGAAATGAAGGTGGAAGAAGGACCCCGTGACTTGAAAGCTTAAGTAGGGAAACAGAAATGTAAGCACCCCGGAGAGAAAGATGGGTTCTGATACAGGGCACTCTGGGAAGAGAACAAAGGAGTATTTGGGACTGGTTTCCATTTGGTATGTCTTCAAAACTTTCACTTGAAGGCTGCTCTCAGGGGCAAGGGCAGTGGCTGAGCCCGCACCTACCTTTCTGACAGGCTCATTGGATGGGCAAGAGTCTCATGTGCTCGCTTGTCCCACAGTCTAATAGTGGTGGGCTGGTACCCACTCAGTGGAGGCAGCGCTGTGTGAATCCCAGGGGCCAGGGGGATCAGGCCCGGGGGTTCTAGAGAAATGCCCCGCAGGGGGGCAGGGACAAGGGACTCGGCAATGGGGGCGCCAGACTGTGCTTACCTCTGTGTTTTTTAGTGTTGGTGATTTATCAGGATTCCTAAAGACAAAATAATGCCATTTTACAGAAATTCCAGTTTCCTGACTTGAGTGATTGAGGCAAGCTGTAGCTTTAAGTCCACTGATAACCAGACGGTGGGGGCAGCCCCGCCTGCTCAGGAATGCACCACCTCATAAATCTGGCCTGACCCCTGATGCTCTTGTGTTACCTGGATGGGATTTCACCTCTGGGTGCCGGAGTTACCTCATTGTCCTGTTTGCCCCTCCACTTAGTGAAGGAGGTTGGTTGCCTTCTCCTCCAGAGGGCTTGCTATGTGAGTAGAGACCTTGCGTACAATCCTGGGTGAGGACAACATGGCCCTGCTGTGGAGGCTGTGTCGACAGAGAAGAAGGAGCAGCTCCTGAGATCAGAGCTTGTCCTCCAATGCCAATGGAGGACAAACCACTGAAGCAGGGTCCGTCAGTTACCTAGCGAACCGCACTCAAATCAGCACTCCCGAGGGTGGCTGACTCCTGATGGGTCATTAACTAACTCTTGCCATCTCCCTTCAGGTAAACTGTTGAAAGTGGCAATGATTTATCTTTAGCTTGGCACCTCTGAACCAACAGCAAGAAAACCCAAAATACCCTCTTATTTCAAACTACACACCTATCTGTCCTCCATAGGCACACTGTAACTGGGCTCTGCCTCTGACGCCCAACAGGGTGCCCACTCCTCCTGCTGTCTTTTTCTCCTTCAGTCTTAGAGCAGGCATAGGTTTTTTTCCTAAGTGGTATAAATGGATTCCTAATAGATATATTACCTTGGTCAAATATTTACACAAATTTCTGATTTTCTTTTTCCTGAGGGAAATGAATGGTTTTCATTTTTGTTTGACTTTTATAACCTCAAGGGGGAGATGACATAGCATAGCGTATCTCTATACATCTCAGTACATCGTGCTCACACTGAGATCATCTCGTATTCAACAAACTACCCCCATACCCTGCCTGGGGAGGTGAAACTGTGTTGTGGCAGGATGGCCAAATGAGTCATCCTTGGGACCCTGTCCCTTTGGAACTTTGCTTTCTACAGGGTCATTGTAGTGAATGGGACACGTTTCTCCATGGCTCCAGATCTCATCCTTATTCTGCTGGAAATTTTCTTTTCAGACAGGTTCCTTTCAAAGGCATTCCTTTCCTCCCTTCCCCCCTCAGTACGCTCATCAGCTGGAAGAAATGCAGGAAATACACACAAACACAGGAAAAGCCTCTGCCCTCAAACAACCCACCGCAATCCCTGAGACAAGGAAATGCAAAGCCTGACAACCTGCTTGAAAGACTGAGAGATGGGAGAAAATAGGGAGGACCACTAAATTACTCTTCCAACAAATCATCCTCCCACAGCACAAAATCCACCCCTACATGCAGCGTAGCCTTTTACAGGCCACGTCTTTAATTTTCCATTTATAAAATGCGGGCCCTGTAGGGTTGTTATGGGAGGTAAATATCATAGTTACTCAAAATGAGTAGTAAGAAATCAGCAATTCATTCTTTCAACAAATACTGTTGAGCATTGATTATAAGCATCAAGAATGAAGTAGTGTGCTGCTATGGGGCTGGCAATGCTAATGAGAAGCTGAGGCATGAGTTAGTAGAGGGAAACATCCAGCTACACAGAGGCAGGAGTAAGAGCATTTTTGGGAGAGGGCACAGTTCTTGAAAAGGATCTAAGGTGCAAACAAGTTTTGGACCAGGGGACACCAGAGAATGGCCAGTGAGGCTCGAGGCTGTGGGTAAAAGTGAGAGTGAGGGAGGGAGGCAGAAGTGAGCTCTTGTGAGGCTTGTAGGAGAGGGCATTTAGATTTGATGTTAAGTACAGGAAGAGTGGCAAAGTCTGATTTACCCATTGAAAGATCACATTGTCTTCTTTATACAGAGGATTGTAAAAGGATTACAAGTAGGAAATTAGATTGGAGTAAAAATCAATCATTTAGAAAGAGTATGTGGCTTGGATTTATACATAAGACTTTTCACTTCTGGACAGTAGAAGTGAAGTCTTAACTGGTTTCCAACACCTTCTACTTGAATGCATTCAGGGTAAAGCATCTTTCCATGTGATCTATATGAACTTTTTGACTTTTTTTAAACATCACACCTTAGTTTGGTATTGTTATGGGCCGAAGTCACAGAATAAATAGTATTCTAGAGCTGATAAGAAGTCACATAGTACATTTTTTTGTTTCAGCATGGTTATTCCTGGACCTTTTCAGTCCAGATGAATGCCTACTCTTCAAAAAACTTTAAAAGCTTTATTGAGATGTAATATACAAGTCACCAAATTTATCCACTTTAGTATAGGAGTCAGTGGTGTTTAGTATATTCCCAGAATTGTGCAAACATCAGCTCAATCTAATTTTAGGGTATTTTCATCACTCCAGAAAGAAATCTCAAACCCGTCAGCAGTCACTCTCCAGTGCTACTACCTGCTCCCCTTTCAGACCCAGGCAACTACTAACATACTTTCTGTTTTTTTAAATTTGCCTATTCTGTACATTGTACATAAATACAATCATAAAATATGTGGCCTTATGTGACTGGCTTTTTTCACTTTGCAGTTTTCAAGGTTGATCCATGTATCAGAACGTCATTTCTTTGTATTGATGAGTAACATTCTGTCATATGAATATACCATATTTTGTTTATTCACCAGTTGATAAATATTTAGGTTGTTTTTATTATTTCTACTTTGTGGCTATTATGAATAATACTGCTATGAATATATAGGTACAAGTTTTTGTGGATGTATGTTTTCACTTCTCTTGGGTACACACCTAAGAGTGGAATTGTTAGATCATATGGTAATTTAACACTCAATTGTTTGAGAAACTTGCAGACTGTTTTCCATAGTGCACAAAACTTTACCCTGCTCTGTGGTTGCATATTTCTTTTTTTTTATTATTTTTTAATTTTTTTTATAAATAAATTTTTATTAATGTTAATGGGGTGACATCAATAAATCAGGGTACATATATTCAAAGAAAACATGTCCAGGTTATCTTGTAATTCAATTATGTTGCATACCCATCACCCAAAGTCAGATTGTCCTCCGTCACCTTCTTTCTATCTAGATTTCTTTGTGCCCCTTCCCCTTCCCCTCTCCCTCCTTCCCTCCAGCGCCCTCCCTCCTCCCCACACCCGGTAACCACCACACTCTTGTCCATGTCTCTTAGTCTCATTTTTATGTCCCACCAATGTATGGAATCATGTAGTTCTTGTTTTTTTCTGATTTACTTATTTCACTCCGTATAATGTTATCAAGATCCCACCATTTTGTTGCAAATGATCTGATGTCATCATTTCTTATGGCTGAGTAGTATTCCATAGTGTATATGTACCACATCTTCTTTATCCAGTCTTCTATTGAAGGGCTTTTTGGTTGTTTCCATGTCTTGGCCACTGTGAACAATGCTGCAATGAACATGGGGCTACATGTGTATCAATGTTTCTGAGTATTGGCAGTATATACTCAGTAGAGGGATTCCTGGGTCATAAGGTAGTTCTATTTTCAGTTTTTTGAGGAACCACCATACTTTCTTCCATAATGGTTGTACTACTTTACATTCCCACCAACACTGAATGAGGGTTCCTTTTTCTCCACAGCCTCTCCAACATTTGCTATTACCTGTCTTGTTGATAATAGCTAATCTAACAGGTGTGAGGTGGTATCTCATTGTAGTTTTGATTTGCATTTCTCTAATAACTAATGAAGATGAGCATCTTTTCATATATCTGTTGGCCATTTGTGTTTCTTCCTGGGAGAAGTGTCTGTTCGTGTCCTCTTCACATTTTTTTTTCACATTTTTTTTTCCTTTTTGCATTTTTCTGAAGCTGGAAACGGGGAGAGACAGTCAGACAGACTCCTGCATGTGCCCGACCGGGATCCACCAGGCACGCCCACCAGGGGCGACGCTCTGCCCACCAGGGGGCGATGCTCTGCCCCTCGGGGCGTCGCTCTGCCGCGACCAGAGCCACTCCAGCGCCTGGGGCAGAGGCCAAGGAGCCATCTTTGCTCCAATGGAGCCTTGGCTGCGGGAGGGGAAGAGAGAGACAGAGAGGAAGGAGGGGGGCGGGGTGGAGAAGCAAATGGGCGCTTCTCCTATGTGCCCTGGCCGGGAATCGAACCCGGGTCCCCCGCATGCCAGGCCGACGCTCTACCACTGAGCCAACCGGCCAGGGCTTTCTTCACACTTTTTTATTGGATTGTTTGTTTGTTTGTTGTTGAGTTTTATGAGTTCTTTGTATATTTTGGATATTAGGCCCTTATCTGAACTGTTATTTGAAAACATCATTTCCCATTTAGTTGGCTGTCTGTTTATTTTGTTGTCAGTTTCTCTTGCTGAGCAAAAATTTTTTAGTCTGATGTAGTCCCATTCATTTATCTTTGCCTTCACTTCTCTTGCCTTTGGAGTCAAATTCATAAAAATGCTCTTTAAAACCCAGGTCCATGAGTTTAGTACCTATGTCTTCTTCTATGTACTTTATTGTTTCAGGTCTTATATTTAGGTCTTTGATCCATTTTGAATTAATTTTCATACAAGGGGACAAGCTGTAGTTGAGTTTCATTCTTTTGCATGTGGCTTTCCAGTTTTCCCAGCACCATTTGTTGAAGAGGCTTTCTTTTCTCCATTGTGTGTTGTTGGCCCCTTTATCAAAAATTATTTGATCATATATATGTGGTTTTATTTCTGGGCTTTCTATTCTGTTCCATTGGTCTGAGTGTCTATTTTTCTGCCAATACTATGCTGTTTTCATTGTCGTGGCCCTATAGTATAGTTTGAAGTCAGGTATTATAATGCCCCCTGCTTCATTCTTTTTCCTTAGGATTGCTTTGGCTATTCGAGGTATTTTATAGTTCCATATAAATCTGATGATTTTTGGTTCCATTTCTTTAAAAAATGTCATAAGAATTTTGATGGGAATTGCATTAAATTTATAAATTGCTTTGGGTAATATGGCCATTTTGATTATATTTATTCTTCCTATCCAAGAACAAGGAATATTTTTCCATCTCATTTTATCTTTTCGATTTCCTTTAACAATGCTTTGTAGTTTTCGTTATATAGGTCCTTTACATTCTTTGTTATGTTTATTCCTAGGTATTTTATTTTTTTTGTTGCAATCATGAAGGGGATTATTTTTTTGATTTTGTTTTCTAATATTTGATTGTTGGTATATAGAAAGGCTATGGACTTTTGTATGTTAATTTTGTATCCTGCGACCTTACTGTATTGGTTCATTGTTTCTAGTAATCTTTTTGTGGAGTCTTTGGGGTTTTTGATGTATAGGATCATATCATCTGCAAAAAGCAATACCTTTACTTCTTCTTTTCCGATATGGATGCCTTTTATTTCTTTCTCTTGTCTAATTGCTCTGGCCAGAACTTCTAGCATGACATTAAATAAGAGTGGAGAGAGTGGACAACCCTGTCTTGTTCCTGATTTAAGGTGGAAAGTCCTCAGTTTTATGCCATTTAATATGATGTTGGCTGATGGTTTATCATATATAGCCTTTATCATGTTGAGATATTTTCCTTCTATACCCATTTTGTTGAGTGTCTTAAACATAAAGTTGTGTTGTATTTTATCAAATGCCTTTTCTACATCTATTGATAAGATCATGTGGTTTTTGTACTTTGTTTTGTTGATATGGTGTATTACGTTAACCGTTTTGCATATGTTGAACCATCCTTGAGATTCTGGGATGAATCCCACTTAATCATGATGTATTATTTTTTTAATATGGTGTTGTATTTGATTTGCCAGTATTTTAGCGTCTGTATTCATTAGAGATATTGGTAGGTAATTTTCTTTTTTTTTTTTGCCATCCTTGCCAGGTTTCAGTATGAGGGTTATGTTGGCCTCATAAAATGTGTTTGGAAGTATTGCTTCTTCTTCAATTTTTTGGAAGACTTTGAGTAGACTAGTAACCAAGTCTTCTTCGAATGTTTGATAGAATTCACTAGTATAACTTTCTGGGCCTGGACTTTTATTTTTGGGGAGGTTTTTAATAGTTTTTTCTATTTCCTCCCTGCTAATTGGTCTGTTTAGGCTTTCTGCTTCTTCATGACTCAGTCTAGGAAGGTTGTGTTGTTCTAGGAATTTATCCATTTCTTCTAGATTGTTGAATTTGGTGGCATATAATTTTTCATAGTATTCTACAATAATTCTTTGTATATCTATGATGTCTGTGGTGATTTCTCCTCTTTCATTTTGGATTTTGTCTATATGAGTCCTTTCTCTTTTTTCCTTGGTGAGTCTTGCCAAGGGTTTGTCAATTTTGTTGATCTTTTCAGAGAACCAGCTCCTTGTTTTATTAATTTTTTCTATAGTTTTTCTGTTCTCTATTTCATTTATTTCTGCTCTGATTTTTATTATCTCCTTTCTTCGGCTGGTTTTGGGTTGTCTTTGTTCTTTTTTTCTAGTTCCTTAAGGTGTGAAGTTAAGTGGTTCACTTGGGGTCTCTCTTGTTCGTTCATATAGGCCTGAAGTGATATGAACTTCCCTTTTATTACTGCTTTTGCTGCATCCCAGAGATTCTGATATGTTGTATTGTCATTTTCATTTGTCTGTTTATATCTTTTGATCTCTGCACTTATTTCTTCTTTGACCCATTCATTTTTAAAAAGTATGTTGTTTAGTTTCCACATTTTTGTGGGTTTTTTCCCCTCTTTTTTGTAGTTAAATTCTAGTTTCAAGGCTTTATGATCAGAAAATATGCTTGGTAAATTTCAATTTTTCTGAATTTGTTGATGTTATTTTTGTGGTCCAATGTACGATCAATTCTTGAGAATGTTCCATGTACACTAGAGAAAAATGTATACTCTGTCGCTTTGGGATGAAGTGTCCTGTAGATGTCTATCATATCCAGGTGCTCTAGTGTTTCGTTTAAGGTCAATATATCTTTATTTATTTTCTGTTTGGATGAATGATCTAGAGCCATAAGCGGTGTATTGAGGTCTCCAAGTATGATTGTATTTTTGTCAGTTTTTGTTTTTAGGTCAATAAGTAGCTGTCTTATATATTTTGATGCTTCTTGGTTTGTTGCATATATATTAAGGATTATTATGTCTTCTTGATTCAGTATCCCCTTAATCATTATGAAATGACCATTTTTGTCTCTGAGTACTTTTTCTGTCTTGTAGTCAGCATTATTAGATATGAGTATTGCTACACCTGCTTTTTTTTGGATGTTATTTGCTTGAAGTATTTTTTTCTAGCCTTTCACTTTGAATTTGTTTTTATCCTTGTTGCTTAGATGTGTTTCTGGTAGGCTGCATAGAGTTGGATTTTCTTTTTTAATTTATTCTGCTACTCTGTGTCTTTTTATTGGTGAGTTTAATCCATTTACATTTAGTGTAATTATTGACACTTGTGGGCTCCCTATTGCCATTTCACAAAATTGCTTTCTGTTAGTTTTGTATCTTGTTTGATTCTTCTCTTTTGTTTTTCTATCATTTGTTTTTGTTTGTTTCTATTCCATACTTCTTTCCTCTGTTGCTACCTTTTTTAAGTCATGTGCTTCTGTGGTGGTTTTTTCAAGGGTGGTTACCATTAAGTAATGAAAAGGGTACCTACCATATTCATTGTATCACCGTATCTTATGAGTGTTTCTGCACTTTATCGTCCTTTGCTACTGTTAATCTCCGTCCTCTCCCCTTTTTTTGCTTTTGTTGTTGCAGTTTAAATTTGGTTTTATTGTGTTCTTGGTGGAGCTCTTTCTTGTGGTTTTGTTTTGTTTTGTTCTTTGTATCTGGTTGGAAAACCCCGTTTAGTATTTGCTGGAGTGGGGATTTTCTGATGATAAATTTCCTCATCTTTTCTGTATTTGTGAATGTTTTTATTTTTCCTTTGTATTTGAAGGATAGCTTTGATGGGTATAGTATTCTTGGCTGAAAGTTCCTCTCTTTCAGGGCTTTAAATATTGGGGTCCACTCTCTTCTATCTTGTAGAGTTTCTGCTGAGAAATCTGATGATATTCTAATAGGCTTTCCTTTATATGTTGTATTCTTTTTTCCCTGGCTGCCTTGAGAATTTTTTCTTTGCAGTTGGTTTGTGCCATTTTTATTATGATGTGCCTTGGAGTAGGTTTGTTGTGGTTAAGAAAACTTGGTGTTCTGTTTGCTTCTTGAATTTGAGGCTTTAGTTCTTTCCACAGGCTTAGGAAGTTCTCGTCTATTATTTGTTTGAATATATTCTCCATTCCATTTTCTCTCTCTTCTCCTTCTGATATACCTATTATTCTTATGTTATTCTTTTTGATGGAGTCAGACAATTCCTGTAGGGCTTTTTCATTTTTTAAAATTTTTGAGTCTCTCTCTTCTCTCTGTTGTGCCTGAAGTTGCTTGTCTTCTATGTCACTAATCCTACCTTCTATCTGGCCTGTTCTATTAGCTAAGCTTGTTACCTTGTTTTTCAGTTCATGAATTGAGTTTTTCATCTCTGTTTGATTTGTTTTTATAGTTTCAATTTCCTTGCTAATGCATCCTTTGTGTTCATTGAGTTGTTTTCTGAGCTCTCTAAATTGCCTTTCTGTGTTTTTTTGTATATCTCTGAGTATTTTTAGGATTTCTATTTTAAATTCTCTGTCATTTAGCTCCAAGGTTTCCAATATATTAAATTTTTTCTCCATAGATTTTTTCACAGCTATCTGTGCTACTTCTCTATCTTTTATATCCATGATATTCAATTTTCTTTTTCTTAATGGCATCTGAGGTGGTCTTGTTAATAGCACTAATGAAAATTAATAAAGAATAAAAAGTAAAAAACAAAAAAGTAAAAAAAATCTGAAAAAATTTGGAAAAAAAAACACCAAAACACCCAATAATATTTTATTATTCTCCCCCTTTTTTTCCTTCTCTTCCCCTCCTCTCCCCTCCTTAAAAAAATATCATGATGAACTGTGAATTATACTATGCTAAATGGAACAAAAACTGCCTATAACAGAGGGCCTGAGTTGGGGGGAAGTGTTCAAGGGGCAAAAAAGGAAGTAGGGACCCGCAAAAAAGGAAAAAATTTGGATCAAGTATAAAATAATTTGCTTGTAAGTGATGGTCGACTAAGAAATATAAGGAGAGGGATAAGAGGGAAACAGGAAAAAGGAAAAAAAACTATTGTATTAAGTGGAGCAAAAACTAAATAGAATGGAGATCCTGGGTTGGGAGGAATGCTAATGAGTTAAAAAGCATGGTAAAAAGCACCCAAAATGCCACAAAAAAAAACACTTGAGTCCCAAATTAAATAATTTGTTCGTGATTGAGGATTGAATGAAAGGAAAAGTAAAAGGAGAAAAGAAAAAACTAATAGAGAGGGAGAAATAAGAAAAAGGGGAAAAGGAAAAGAAGAAAAAATAAAAAAAAACAAAAAGAGGGAGAGAGAGAGAGTTAAGGGTTTTGGAGTGTAACCCTCATGGAGAGTAAGAAAGAAGAAAAGAAATAAAATGTAACACTTATGGGTAGTGTAGTTCAAGAAGAGGACAGAATAAGACAGACAAAGAATTAAAGGACCAAGGTGGAGAAAATAGAAATAATAATAATAAAGGCAAAAAGATAAAAGAAACAAAAAAATAGTGGAACAAATTATAAAGTCTGTGGATTTTTCTTGATTTTGAGAGGTTAACTTCTTCCTTTTTCTTTCCTCTCCCTCTTCCTGGTTGGTGACTCTGTACCCCAGGCTCTGCCCCTGTGGCACGCTTAGGTAGAGATTTGCAGTTGATGAGACTCTATGGCAATGTCATATATTAAGCTTCAGTCTCGTTGGTAGTCAAGGCTTGTTAGCGTTTGCAGGCTCCGACAATGAGAGAGTCCGTTTTCCCGGAGCCTCTCTCCTAGTCTCTCCTTCCTGAATCAGCAGCCTGATGATCCAGCTATGAGGCTGCTGCTGCCTCTGCCTGGGGAGTAAGAGGCTCAAAGAGCTGCCAAATCCCCACTCTATCCCCACTCAACACAGGGCTCTGGGTAAGGCTCTGGCAGTCAGAGCTGCCAGTGTAATCAGGCAGGGCTGGGAGCCAATTGCTCTCAAGGTTACTTTCTATGATCCTCCAGGCCTGTTCAGCATGCCTAGCACCCTGTGGGACCACTCTCCCCAGGCTTTCTGCACTTTGTAACCTGTTTTGGCTGGGAAGAAGATGCCCTAGTTGCTGCCTGCAGTACAGGAGGTCTTAACACTGCCAAGTCCCTCTTTTTAGCGTATATCCCTGAGTATGAAAGCTCTGCCAATCAGAAGTTGCCCCCACCCGTTTAGCAAGAGGCACTAAAAAATATCATGCCTCGTCTTAGATCACTGAACTGAGAGAGATCTTGTCAATTAGAGCCGCGTAGGTCAGTTGGGAGTGAGCAGACTGTGGGTTAAGCTAATTTTAGCTATTGGATCCGCAGATCTGCTCCAGGAAGGACTGCAAGCTGCCCACGCGCCCCTCCCCCAATGCTTGATTGTTAGCTTGAATGGCTGGGTGAGGCATCCCGCCTGCCCAGAGAACCTGGGGCATAGGGAAGGTTGCTTTGGCGCACTCCTGCACGCTGCTGGCAGCTGCTGCTTGTGGCACGTGCATTTGCTTGCGTGGGCTGACCCAGCACAGGCACACTCTTTCCTCAGCTTGAATGAACGTCCATGCCGCAGCCTAGCTTCCTCCACACCCTAGCCCCCCTGACTCTCAGTTCCAAGTGAAAGCAGCCTTTGCTCAGGTTAGTGAGGAAGGCAGAGTGTTCCGTGGTCTGACTTATTTCCTTCAGGGTTGATTATATATTTAGTCAATTTTTCACTCGATCCTACCTTCGCCTTCAGTGTGTAAAACTCCCTGACGCTCCAAGGATAGATTTTTCTGTCTCTGGTTGATGAACTTGTTGAAATTTTGGGGAGATTTGTCGGTCGTGCTCCTCACGGCGCCATTTCTCTGACGTCACTCTCATATTTCTTAAGTTATCTCCTGAGCAGGCAATTTTTTTTCATAAGGATCAAGAAACTTATTTTTTATATTTGAAAGTAATGCTAGAAGCAGCATCCTTTAGTTTCTTTCAAATAAAGCAATAGTGAATTCTTTCTTTTAGATAATTTTTTATCTCCTACTCTTTTATAGATGTCTTTCTTCATTTAAAATATAGAAATCAATATCCATCACTCAAAAAAGGATCTGACCAATGCCAGAAATTACAAAAACATTGCCTTAATAGAAAGAGCACATTTGCTTTCTTAGCTACATCTATAGCCACTTTAACCCTCGAGTTTTTTCTGTCACAAGTTTGTAAGTTGGGTTAATCTTTCTCCTTTATCTGTGGCTTTCCATATTTACACATATTTCACTATACATGCCAATGCTTGAATCTGATGCCTGAAATTGAGGCTTTCTTTCTTGCCCACCTTAGAGTGCTTACTTATTTTTCCATTTTGGCTCAATAGTGCCAACACATAATTTTCAGAGGCTGGGAGAAGGGCCCTTCTTCTGGACTCAATCTTGTCTTAAATTCTCAGCTCCCATTGGGCTCTTCCATTTGAAACAAGGGAAACTGAATCCATTTTGCTCCCAGTTTAACATTGTAATTCTGTTTAGGTTACAGCTCTTAATGAACCAATGCCTTCTATTTATTTGTTCATTCATTGCTTATTTAACAAATAGTTACTGAGGGTCAGGAATTGTTTTACATCCTGGGGACATAGTAGTGAACAAAACAGACCAAGACTCTGCATTCACAGTTTATATTCTAGTGAAGGTTCTATAATTTATGCATAAATAAGCTTGAGCTTTGGGATCAGATCATTCTAATGGGACTTTATATTTTCTGTGAAGTCCAACTCCCTCTTTTTTAAACAATGAAGCCATAGAACAGAAGGGCTACTTGACTTGCTTATAATTAGTCCCTGGTGAGTTAAAATGGATTCTAGGAGATCTTTCCACCACTGTGTTAATGGGAAAGGTTTGAGAAACCCCTTGAACTGACAGACATGACATAAGTTAAACTAACATTTCTTAGTTACAGGAGCACTTATGAGATGTTACTAGAAATTGCTATAGATCTTGGAATGAAAGAACACAAGGATCATGAAAGAAAAGGAAAAGCACAAAGTGGTATTTGAAACTTCTTTTTAAAACCAGACCCGCTTACTTGAATGCGAGTCTTTGAAGTCAAACTTCCAAGTTATAGCAAACATTGTGAGCAAACATAGGAGTTAGTGAATCTTTCACAAACACATTTGTTTTGTTTTCTTGAAGAGACTATGAGTAAGTAGAAGCCAAGGCAGGCCGTGAATTTTCCTGTTTTAATTTTAAAGTTCAGCATGTTATTTTATGTTTCCAATGGCTTCCTGTTTCTCCTTCCCCTCAGAGTTTAAGATTAACAGCAATTTCCCATTTCGAAAACAATGCAGACAATTCACCCCTATGGATTACAGGGAAGCTGAACTAATTGCCATGTGCTTACATCTGGGCCTTTCTAGAGTAGCTCGTGCTTCTTCTCAAGGGCTCCCTTTCAGACTGGACAAAAGGTGGGGGTTTTTTCTAATGTGGCAGATAATTATGCAATTGTATTTAGTGGAAGCCATTGCTCAGAATCACACTCTTGAGGCAGTTAATTTTGCAGCCTGGAGGAATCACTCTTCTTGATGTCTGCCCTTAGCTTTGATGGCTGAGTATCATGAGTCTTCCTTGATCCCCAAGACCAAACACATCAACATCAGCTCCATGCTGTTGGACCTCTGCCTCAACCACCATGTCCTTTTCCGTCTAAAACCCCAGAGAAAACAATCAGGAATCAATGGCTATAGAAAAGTCTAGAAAGAGGAATGAAAATGTCCCAGAAAAGGAAAGGTTTGTCCTTAATTATAGAAAGAAATTGCTGGGTCATATGGTAGTTTTATTCTTAATTTTTTGAGAAATCACCATACCTCTACTGGGTATCTATCCCCCAAATCAAAAACATTGGTACGCAAAGACTTATATACCTCCATGTTCATCACAGCATTGCTCACTGTGGCCAAGACATGGAAACAACCAAAGTGTCCCTCAATAGAGGATTGAATAAAGAGAATGTGATACATATATACAATGTATTACTACTCAGCCATAAGAAATGATGACATATTGCCATTTATGACAACATGGATGGACCTTGAGAACATTATAAGTGAAATAAGTAAATCAGAAAAAGCTAAGAACTATATAATTTCACATATAAGTGGGATATAAAAATAAGACTCATGGCCTGACTAGGTGGTGGCACAGTGAATGGAGCGTCGGACTGGGACGCAGAGGACTCAGGTTAGAAACCCTGAAGTCTCCGGCTTGAGTGTGGACTCATCTGATTTGGCAAGACTCACCAGCTTGAGCCCAAGGTGGCTGGCTTGAGCAAGGAGAAACTCGGTCTGCTGTGGCCTCCGGTCAAGGCACCTGTGAGAAAGCAGTCAATGAACAATTAAGGTGCCCATCTCTCTTTTCCTGTCTGTCTGTCCCTATCTGTCCCTCTCTCTGTCTCTCTCTGTCACAAAAAAAAGAGAGAGACTCATGGATACAGATGAAAGTAAAGTGGTTACAGGGGTGGGGGTGGAGATGTGAGGGTGGGTAGGAAATGCAGGGGTAAAGAGGGACAAATATATGGTGACAGAAAATGATTGACTTTGGGTGATGAGCCCAGCATACAATCACCTGTTTAAATGCTACTCCTGAAACCTATGTACTCTTATTGACCAATGTCACCCCACTA
Source organism: Saccopteryx leptura (assembly GCF_036850995.1). Lineage (NCBI taxonomy): Eukaryota > Metazoa > Chordata > Mammalia > Chiroptera > Emballonuridae > Saccopteryx > Saccopteryx leptura. The sequence continues at coordinate 169,033,282 of NC_089506.1, forward strand.
AATTTAGTTTTTTAAATAAAAATTTTTTTTTTAAAGGATAGAAAGAAATTAAAGAGGAAGTACCAGGGTGCCTTAAAAGTAAAATACTTACAAATTAGAGGCCAATTTATAAATTTAAAATGGGCCCTGGCTGATTTGCTCAGTGGTAGAGCGTCAGCCCAGTCCTGGGTTCGATTCCTGGCCAGGGCACACATCTCAGAAGCACTCATTTGTTTCTCTACCCTTACCGTTTACTCTATCTCTGTCTCTCTCATTCCCTCCCACAGCCAAGGCTCTATTGGAGCAAAGTTGGCTGGGGTGCTGAGGATGGCTCCATGGCCTCCATCTCAGGCACAAGAATGGCTCTAGTTGCAATGGAGCAACGCCTCAGATTGCCCCCAGAGGGCATGCCGGGTAGATCCTGGTCAGGCTCATGAAGGAGTCTGTCTCTCAGCCTCCCCACTTCTCACTTGAGAAAAAATACACACACACAAAAAAAATTAGAAAACTGTTTAGAAAGAAACTAGGACAAAATCTATAGGATATCTCTACCCTTCCACCCTTTCCTGAAATATTCCTTTTCCCAAACACTTTTTTGTCCTCTTCAGCCCGGCACACACACACTCACACTAGCCAAGAAATGCTATCTGGTAATCAGTGACAGCAGGGGATTGAATCATTTCCCAACTGAGGCAGGGAAGATCTGGCCCTTTGTCTCTAGTATTGATGAGTCACAAGGTGCCAAAAACTTTACACACTGCAAACAAGACCAATCATGTTTCCTGACAGAAATTCCTGTCTACATTTGTTTGCTTAGAGAGGATGCTTGTTACATTCATCAACCCCAGGGATGAAAACCCTCTGGTTCGCAGTGTCAACTTGCCACAGATGGCTTTTCACTAGTTCTTCAAGCCATCCAGCAGTCATCTTTCTGTTGTCATTGAGGTAAAGTGAGGTTATTTTCAATTCTATCAACATTTATTGAATACTTATTATTTGTTATTTTTTGTGCCAGAAAGTGGCAAGTTGAAAGAGATAAAAATGAGTATTATATTCTCTAGTTTTCAGTCACTCATAGTTGTGGTCTTTGGAAAATGAGAAGAAACAAGGTAACCCAATGAGAATTGTGACCTTGTGCTCACGTCTCCATCAAAGGTCACTAACTGGGTAGAACACAGGCTTGTCAAAGGTAAATGTGTCTTTCACCTGGGGCCGAGGGCCACTTCTGACAACTGCTGCATTTCCTGGGAGAACAGTGGCTAGTTTTCTTGCTTAGTCTTGGAGGAGTCAGGAGGATCAGAATAACTTTGACTGATACCATGTCATGGTGACTACAGAGCCATCACCTGGTGATGTAATTAATTTGTAAGAGCCAATTTCTATCCATTCTGTTCCATCATTCTTACTAGGCTCCTAGAGAAAAGCAGACAATTTTGCAATTTAATAGGGGAAACAAAACATTTACACAGCAGCTACAATAGTATAAAGAATAAAGCCAAGGCTCCGGAGCCAGATTCTCTGAATGTGAATCTTGATTGTGCTTCTTACTAACTGTCAAACCATGGACAGTTTTCTTCATTTGTACTATGCCTTGGTTGTCTCATCTGTAAAACTAGGGAAATTACAGCATCTACCTCAGGAAGTTAAGGGGGTTAAATGAATTAATACTTTGAAGTGTCTGGGCCACAGTAAGGGCTTGGTAAATGTTAGATCTTGTTATATTAATTACCTTAAACAAGTAAGTTAATTCAGAACCAATTAGTGTACAGATATATTGAGAACTCAGAGCACAGATATACTGATGAAGGCTAAGTAAATCAGTGTTGCTTTCATGGAGGTGGTGACCCTTGAGCTCAGTTTTGTATGTAAGTGGGACTTTCAAGGCGAGGAAGAAGCCCTGTGATGTCATAGACCTCTGAGTGAGTTAAGCATTACACATACGGAGGAAGCTAGGTAATACACTCTACAAGAGTGAAAGTTCGAGATTCTCAGGCAAAAGCTAAAGAGAATAGACACTCACTATTTAAAATTCCTCCCAGACTAATTTAGTGATAGTGAAGCAAGGTGACAGAATGAACACATTATGAGATGACAGAAAACAATTTTATTAATAGAATTAATTTATATTAGTAAAAGAAAGTATCTTTATTGAACAAAAATTTAGAGGAGGCACAATAATGTGAGGCAGCAATAATCAACCTTTTTAATCTCATGGAACATATAAACTAACTACTAAAATTCTGCAGCCCATCTGATTAAAAAAACAGGTATAATTTTGATTCATTCACACCAATGGATATTGTGTTGGCTGTGTCATTTTTCTATTAGACAATCTATAGGAAAAGAGGTCAGTGTTCCTGACTAAATAGTCAGGTATTGCATGATTAAAAAATTAAAAAATATTAACTATATCCCAGCATAGGGAAGGAAGAGTAGAGTCCAACTGCAGGTTACACAGTCCAAAACAATGTCTAGCCATACCAGGCTTCTCTGACTAAAGTCCCCTGCCGCCACTGCTCAGCACCCACCATGGATCATGCATAGGACTGGATAACAGCCCATCCCTGCCATCTTGGAAGTGATGGTCTAAGTTAGGAACTGGCAAACTCTAGGCTGGCCGTCTATTTCTGTAAATAAAGTTTTATTAGAACAGTCATGCCCACTTCAGTCACTCCAGTTCCCTTCTTCTATTACTTTGGAAGTTATATTCTCTTCCATTCATTAGCTGTTTTGTGCTTTGAAGATTTTTTTTTTAATGTTTTCTTCTAGCTTTTTAGTTACTGTCAGTAGAAAGAAAGGTTAAATTATGTAGTGTACCATTCCTAGAAATAGAGGCCCTGGAATTGTTATTTTTTGAATGAAATAAGTATCCTAAACTATTATCTATAAATGTAAATTCTAAATGAAATATAGTATTAGTGGAAAATTAAAGAATTTTTATATAATTACTCAGGTCACAGGTAATGGTTAAGATGAGAGGAGGAGAATATTTTTACTAGACAAGAGAGAACATCCATATGCTATAAAGAAAGAGAACTTGACCACATGCAAATTTAAACTTATTTAAACTTAAACTCATTACAAATCTACCATTATCAATTTAAATTCACTTGATAAAGGGATCACAAATAATGTAAAGAGACAGGAGACAACTTAAGAGAAGATATTTGGAATTCATATAACAAAGAACAATGTCCATAATATAAAGGAAGGATTTACAAATTTAGAAGAAAATGACAAGGAATTGAATCCCCTCTCAAATGAGCCAAACTTATCAATAATCAATTCACAGCACAACAACAACGAAAAATTAAAAGATAAATAAATTAAGACAATAGTCAACTTCACTAATAATCACTAAATTGAAACAAGACTTTGGATAAACACATACAGCATATGCCGCTGGTGATAACAACGAATGTCTCTACCTGCAGCCAGCATTTTATCCTTGATTATCTATCCTAAAAGAGTCACACATGTTTGCAAAGATGCTTATTTGAAAATTCTCAATGCCTCTCAGGGGCAAAATGAAGATTAAATATTTAAACTATAAAATACTACTATATAGCTGATATAAATATTGGGTTAGGTTTATATATGCTTCAGGGAAATATTATGAAATGATATTAAGTTAAAAAAAAGTAAGTTTGAGAACTTTTCTTTTTCATTTATGTAAAAAAAAAACCCAACCCAGGTGGATTAGTGCATACATATTTATAAATGCTAAAACAAAATGAGAAAGATGCATACCAAATTGTTAGCAATGCTTGCATGTAGGAGGCATTTGAGAGTTAGATGTGAGTGAATGGGGACTTTCACATATTTTTATACATAATAATGTATTTCTTGAATATAGATAATAAGTTGCAGTCATTTACTGCATATATATTTTTTAATTTTATTTATGATTTTTTTTTTTTAAGTATGGTGTATAGGTTGTGAGATATAAGTCAAGGATCCTGAGCTTTGGAATCAAGCAAACTTGGCTTCTATAATCCTGGCTTTTCTTTGCTGGCTCTCTGACTTTAGGCAAGCCACTTGTGTTCTCTGAACATTCATCTGAATTTATACATCTTCAAAATGAGGGCAATTAAATAAAAATACATATGTAAATGTCAAACAGTATTTTATACATAGTAGATTTTCAATAAAATTTGCTCTGTTCCTTCTCTCTGGGAATAGTGAAAAAGAAGTAAGGCAGAGGTAGGGCAGAGGCCTCTTCTTCCAGACTTTGAAAGTGAGGAAGAATGATTTAGACTTCATCTGGTAAGAAAAGCCACTGTAAAATCTTGAACTGGAGAGTGACTTGATCCAAAAGATGTTTTAGGGAGATTAGTTTGGCAATTCTAAAGAGAAAAACAAGTCCATTGGCATAGCTTTAATCTCTTTTTCTGTATAAATGATGACACTGTAGAATTGAAAACTTTTATGATGCAGTATCTGTCCTTCATTTTCACACATGACCTAGCAGAGGATCTGGGCAAAAGAAAGGTCCCCAGGGAAGCCCATCGCTGTGTAGCTTTATTTGATCCTCTCAGAATCAGCATTGTGGCTAAACTCCAATGGAGTCAGCTTCTTTGCTTTTCACAGGGATTGTCTACTTCTCTTTCAGATTTCTAATCCACCACTGCAGATATTCAAGTAAAACAAATTGATCCTTCGTAAGTTGAAGGATACTTTTAAGGCAGACCTGGTTTAGTCATAGCACAAAATTTTCTCATCACAAATACTCCGAAAAAAAGAAAATAAAGATTTGTGTGTGTGTGTGTGTGTGTGTGTGTGTGTGTGTGTGTGTGTGTGTGTGTTTGTGGCAGAGACAAAGAGAGTCAGAGAGAGGGACAGACAGGAAGAGAGAGAGATAAGAAACATCAATTCTGTATTGCAGTTCTTTAGTTGTACATTGATTGATTTCTCATATGTGCCTTGACGGGGGGGGGGGGGGGGGGAGGGGTACAGCAGGGGGGGAGGGGTACAGCAGACCGAATGATCCCTTGCTCGAGCCAGCGACCTTGGGCTCAAGCTGGTGAACCTTGCTCCTCAGACCCGCCGGAGTCGCGCCCCACAGGTTGAGAACCGCCGCTAGAGAGTGTGAAAGCAAAGAGAGATCAGACAGAAAAAAAGAGGGCAGAAAACATAGTATAGCTCAGTGGTCCCCAACCTCTGGGCCGCGGACTGGTACCGCAGAGAAAGAATAAGTAACTTACATTATTTCCATTTTATTTATATTTAAGTCTGAACGATGTTTTATTTTTAAAAAATGACCAGATTCCCTCTGTTACATCTGTCTAAGACTCACTCTTGAGGCTTGTCTCGGGCACGTGATACATTTATCCGTCCCACCCTAAAGGCCAGTCCGTGAAAATATTTTCTGACATTAAACCGGTCCGTGGCCCAAAAAAGGTTGGGGATCACTGGCATAGCTAACAGCTTAAAGATTAATTATGAAGTGCATCACCATACAGTGATCTCCCAGGTTAAGGAACAGAACCTTGCCAGCACCCAGAAGTCCCCTTCATGTCCTTCCTCCTCACTACTACACTCCTCCTGGGCTCAGGAAGATATTGTCTCAGGTCCTTCTAAAAGCATTTTGATTTTTCTCTGGATAGGTTTATAATCAACACTGAACAGATTTTTGTGTACAGGATGAGGTACAGGCCCAGCTTTTTTTATTCTTTCCTCATTTGGATACCCACTTGTTCCAGGACCATTTATTAAAAAGCTTATCTCGCCTGACCTGTGGTGGCGCAGTGGATAAAGCGTCGGCCTGGAAATGCTGAGGTTGCCGGTTCAAAACCCTGGGCTTCCCTGGTCAAGGCACATATGGGAGTTGATGCTTCCAGCTCCTCCCCCCTTCTCTCTTTCTGTTTCTCTCTCTCCCTCTCTCTCTCCTCTCTAAAAATGAATAAAAAAAAAAAAAAAGCTTATCTCCATGGCCCGGCATGACTTAGTCATCTATCTCTAGGTCCTGCATTTATTTATCCTGCTTGAAAGAGACACTTTGAAAGTTCATTAATTGGATCCTCTGATTATTCTAATTGCCCTATGAGGGTGCTCCTATTGTTATTCCAGGTGGTTCAGAGGTTAAGTAACTTACCTATGGTCGCTCAGCTAGTTCGTGACAGAGTCAAGATTCCAAAGTCCGTCCTGTATTTTACTCTGAAGCCCAAGCAGCCTTCCACAGTGATGGCCAGCAACCATTTCAGTCACAATCTTTTAGATGTCCTACCTAAAACTTGCCCCGAACCATTCTGCTTTTCTAGACACATAACTGGCTCCCGATCTGTCTGGAGACATGCCTTCTGATTGGACTTGAATTCTTTGTCTATTTAAAGAATCAAATATCAGTCAGTCACTCAGGCAGCCCAAGCCCAGGCTCTCTGCCATGTGCTCTTGCCAACGAACCTTGGCTAGGTCTAGGGTTTTCCCAAAAGGGATTGATACTTGATACTCATTCTTCAGCCTAATTTTCAACCTGTGATGCTTTCCTGAACCCATACAGGTAGTTGATTGCGCAGCTTTCCCTTTGTGTGCAAGGAATGCTTCGTCATCAGCCCCAATTCACTGTTCTCAGAGGTATCAGTGAGAGATGGCAGTCTGTGGGAACGAGAGGGAGGATTGTGGAATTGGAAATGGGTCCTTGGGCTGACGTGCATTGCTGGGCTGCCAAGCAGGGCTACATTTTCAAAAGAGATAATTATCCAAGGTCTGTTTCAGGGCTGAAATCTGGCTAATAAAAGAAGGGGTTAAGGGCAATGAATTGACATGGAATTTGCCAAATCCTTGATCGTGAAATATTTTCAGAATGTTGGCAATCACTTCTGGGTAACCCCAGTTACACAATAGTTCCAAAAACTGCCAGTACACTGGTATGAAATGTTTAAGTAAGGTCAATAAATGTATGGGAGTTCATTGCCTTTCTCTGAACTATCTTACTGAATCTGAATATGAGGAACTTGGAAATTTTTTCCTGTTACCAAAACACATATCCTAGTGTGGTTGTTGCTACCTTGTTCCATCCACATGAGATTGCTACATTTCAACCAAGTTAATTCCATGCCTGGTGGTCTCCCACCCTACATCCTTGGGCCTACTGACAATCTGCCAACAACAAGATGACTTTAGCTTTTAGCACAGGTGGTGCGTTCTGCCAGGAAATGTGACAGACAGTGCAAGGTCACTGCTTGTGACCTTGCGGTAAATTCCTTCTTTTTTAAGAATTAGAAAGATTCTAGTTTTCTTGAGGCATAAAATATGCCTGTGTTTACTGACATTTTGTCCTACCAGGTTCTTCACTACTAGTCTAACACATAATGTTCTCCATACATCTCTCACTTCTTTACCCTTCCTCCAAAATACATTTTTTTCATCAGCAGTTTTCACTAATATCTGTACAAGATCCAAGAATGACCTCAGATGATTATGTAAGTGTTAAATTTATTTATGAGAAGGAATGATATAAATTTCCACATGGCAAAGCCCTGAATTGCAGCCATGCCTCCCCTTCAAAATCAGCTGCAAGCTAAGGGTTTATTTCCGAATCTCCTGGCACTGGAGAAAACCAGGAGAACAAGGAAAGAATACACAGTCAAGTTAACACATTCTCGACTTACATATAACTAGTTCCACGCAAAGTCTGAGTTTTTGTTGGGAGTTCCAAAATTGCTGACATAGTGTGGTTCACTGTAAATGGGGATCAGGAAATCAGTGAAAACCTATAATATCGTATTTTGGAAGTGACCTTTAACATACAGTGTTTAAATTTATAGAGAAAGTGCTGGCGGCCAGGAGATTGGCATTGATTAGAAAATCTAGGCAAATGCAAGTTATAGACAGACAGCTGTTAGGTTGTTTCTCTCTTGATTGCTGTTCAGGGGATGTGGTGGATGAGAGACCTGCTTTTATGTTCATACTTCTAAACAAAACTCTTTCTGGGAGCATGAGGAATTGAGAGAAAGAGACCTGCTGATGTTTTTTAAGATAAACCAATGAAAGAAAAAGGCAACGTCTGGAAAACAGATTGGTAGTGAGGAGTGTGGATGCTGCTCCCTCCACCTCAAAGCTGTGCTAGTTGAAACATGGAGCAAGGTGGAAACCAAAGAACAGGGCATATAGCCAAGACAAAGTTCCCAGATGGTGACTTCCATCCCCAATGCATCCCACCCACCCCATTACTATTTGTAAGCACTGACGGGAAGTCTCTCTCTCTCTCTGCTTCTCCAAGGTTGGCATCCTTTGTGTAAGCTCTCTCTTTCAATGTGCCCACATCTTCATTTCTCTGGCCAAACATGTCCTGGGCTCTGACGTGTAGAGTGAGTGTTTCAGTCAAGCCTGCCTTGAAACCTGGGGCTTTAATCAGTAAGACTGAAGGGGCAAAGCAATTCCGGGAGACGGTTTCCAACTTGCACACTGTTTCCACATCTGAGAGGGCAGTGACTGTCCATTCGGTCCCAGCTGGTTACCCTCAACCACAGCCACATCCTGACACCGAGTAGGGGCCAATATTTGTTGAATGTGTGATGAACAAAAAAATCTATCTTTTCATTTGACATCATATTCACCCCTGCAATAGCTAGGGCTATTGCCATTCATTCTCATTTTATAGATGAGGAAATTGATTTTCAGAAAGAGTAAATGCTTTTCCCCTAGAATTTGGAATGCTATATTGCTACACTGAGACCATAACCCAGTTATTTTTATTTCCAATTGGTGTTCCTTTTACTATACAAAAAAAAAAAGAAGAAGATACATGGAGAAGGCAAAAGTCAATTTAAGCCAGACTGATAGAAAAATAGACGAATTTCTAATTTTCTGTTGTTAGAAATGTTGGAGTTTCAACCACAGCTTGAATCTAGTCATGGTGTAGAAAGCATGTCAGGGGCTACAAGGAAAAGGACATCTTAGGGCTTGATCAGAGAGCTAGTTGTTGGACAATGTTAAAGAAAAGCAGTGGCTATAAAAACTGAAAGCAGATTTTGGGATGAAAGGACTCTCAAGGCAAGGGGTGGAGGTGGGGCTTGGGGTTATGCTATGCAAGGGTAAGAAGGAGGGTGGGCTCAGGGACTTGGGTGAATTCTAAGGGCCGGAAGCTAAGGTGCTTTAAGAAAAACTACTGTTAAACTAGAACAAAAGCTGCTAACCAAATAGTAGCACAATGGAGACTTGCAGAGAAAAAGTAACATTTAATCTATGTGTTTAAGTGGTGGAGACATGATGCATAGTAACATACTCTTCATTCCTCCACTTTCCCCTGGGAATTTAAGAAAAGGTACGACTTTTAGAACCTACAGCTGCTTTTGAGAGAATTTTAGTAAATGTCTGTTTTAGCTTCTGAAAGGTATGAAATCCCTGAGCTTTTTCTTTCTTTTTTTTTGTATTATATTTATTTATTTATTTTTAATGGGGTGACATCAGTAAATCAAGATACATATATTCAAAGATAACATGTCCAGGTTATCTTGTCATTCCATTATGTTGCATACCCATCACCCAAAGTCAGATTGTCCTCTGTCACCTTCTATCTAGTTCTCTTTGTGCCCCTCCCCCTCCCCCCTTCCCTCTCCCTCTCCTCCCTCCCCCCATAACCACCACACTCTTATCAATGTCTCTTGGTCTCACTTTTATGTCCCATCTACATATGGAATAATGCAGTTCCTGGTTTTTTCTGATTTACTTATTTCACTCCGTATAATGTTGTCAAGATCCCACCATTTTGCTGTAAATGATTCGATGTCATCATTTCTTATGGCTGAGTAGTATTCCATAGTGTATATGTGCCACATCTTCTTTATCCAGTCATCTATTGACAGGCTTTTTGGTTGTTTCCATGTCCTGGCCACTGTGAACAATGCTGCAATGAACATGGGCTGCATGTGTCTTTACGAATCAATGTTTCTGAGTTTTTGGGGTATATACCCAGTAGAGGGATTGCTGGGTCATAAGGTAGTTCTATTTTCAGTTTTTTGAGGAACCACCATACTTTCTTCCATAATGGTTGTACTACTTTACATTCCCACCAACAGTGGATGAGGGTTCCTTTTTCTCCACAACCTCTCCAACATTTGCTATTACCTATCTTGTTAATAATAGCTAATCGAACAGGTGTGAGGTGGTATCTCATTGCAGTTTTGATTTGCATTTCTCTAATAACTAAAGAAGATGAGCATCTTTTCATATATCTGTTGGCCAGAAATAAAACCACATATATATAGTCAAATAATTTTTGATAAAGGGGCCAACAACACACAATGGAGAAAAGAAAGCCTCTTCAACAAATGGTGCTGGGAAAACTGGAAAGCCACATGCAAAAGAATGAAGGTGGACTACAGTTTGTCCTTCTGTACTAAAATTAACTCAAAATGGATCAAAGATCTAAACATAAGACCTGAAACAATAAAGTACATAGAAGAAGACATAGGTACTAAACTCATGGACCTGGGTTTTAAAGAGCATTTTATGAATTTGACTCCACAGGCAAGAGAAGTGAAGGCAAAAATTAATGAATGGGACTACATCAGACTAAGAAGTTTTTGCTCAGCAAGAGAAACTGATAACAAGATAAACAGACAGCCAACTAATTGGGAAATGATATTTTTAAACACCTGCTCAGATAAGGGCCTAATATCCAAAATATACAAAGAACTCCTAAAACTCAACAACAAACAAACAAACAATCCAATAAAAAAATGGGAAGAGGACATGAACAGACAATTTTCCCTGAGCTTTTTCTTATCCTTCATCTCACCCCTTACAGATTCCAAAAGAAGCCTTGTCTACATCCCTAAACCAATACAGAGAGACAATGTATTGAAATGGCAAGAGGAGCAGAAGAAAGCTAGGAAACAATGGTTGAATCCTTGCTTTTCCAATAACCATGTGACCTTAGACCAGTCACTTATACTTCCTGGGCTTTGCTATCCCCATTTGGAAAGATCAATAGAGTCTGTGTTATAAAGGGTCTCTTAGTCTAACAATCTTTGAAGCAAAGAACAGAATCAGATGCAACATTTGCAAAACATTTTGCTTTTTCATAGAAAAGGTCTTCAGAGGCTGTGTTTAATGCATGACACTCAAGTCAGTCTGGTTTTCAGGTCCTGATTCATTATGCTAGTGATTTATCAGGCTTACCCAGTTACTATTTTCATATGTAAAAACAAACGAGCTAAATTTTGTTAATTTAGCCTGCCTAGGAAAAAAGTTAAGTTTTAATAATTTATAAAAATATAAAAGTAAGAAAGAACAAGGTAATTAAACCACCAAAGGCAAAGATGTGTTTTCTTTGGTTTTGTTTGTTTGTTTGTTTTCTTTGAGAAAGATGATAGATCATTTCCTTGAGTTATTAGTGTACAATGTACGGGGAACATATTTGAAGAGCAGATGAATGAATTTAGCATGTCCATGCAACGATTCTTGGAGAGGTGGGAGCACTTCCAGAGAATGATAAATACTAATGTTCCTTCAAAAGGCTAGACTTGGTATGCATGGGAGACTGAGAGAGATATTCCTCTGAGGATGACATAATTCTAAATGCATAACTCACATTTACTTTCACTAAACGAAGTTCCTGAGTGGGACACATGGCTATAAGGTTGTTAGTAGTCCTTTTAGAATCATCACCTGAGGTACCTGTTAATCAGACCCTAACACCTCTGCAGGTTGAGAAGAGATAGGCTCCATGCAGAATAAGACTGGGTTTTATTTGAATGCTCTCAAACATGCTGTTCTTGTATTTGCTTTAGAGAGACAGTATGTGTAGTGGTTAGGACTATGGGACCTGAAGTCAGATAGCCTATGATATATCATTTAGAAGCTGGGTGGCCTTGAGCAAGTTATTTAATTTTTTGCCTCAGTTAACTTATTTCTAGAACAGAATTATAATAAAATTTTAGAGAGTTGGTATAAATAATAAATGAGCTAACACACATAGATTGCTTGAAAGAATGTCTGTTGAGTGCTACCAAGTAACACTCTGTATGACTTAGGAAAATTTTTGCTGTTGTTATATTATTTTAGTGTGGAATAATTTGTGGTCCGAGGCTAAGGTGTGGAGTAGGTATCTGATCAGGGGTCAATCATGATGAGTAGAGATGGCTTACTGGCTGAGTAAAAATGACAGCTGACATAGGTTGGACTGAAAAGACCAAAGCTTGGGGACAAAGGTCCTGCTACTCCTTGTCTCACATAATCAATAGTTGACTATACCTTGGTTTTCATTCTAATTAGGAATTAGCATTATTCCTCTTCTCTCTAGAATGAGAAAGGAGATTTGACTGAGTATAATTTTATAATAATCAATTACGTGGCCTGGAATATAAAAGTGATTTGTGTTTTGCCAATTTTTTTCAGAGGTCTTCGGAATTGGATTAAAAGTGAAGGATCATAAAACTAGCAACTATTATAATCCACAGATGCAGTTCACTCTAGAAAAAAGATATTCCAAGCTCCTTCTATGCCTGTTCAGTTCTTTATAGATATTTGACTCTAAAAGGATAATTTTTGTCAATCATATGGCACCATTATATACTTAAAATGAGAGAAACACCATTTGGGGACAAATGGACTCAAGAGAATGAAAATGTTTCAGTGTCTGTCAATATTACCAAGAGGGAATATTACATATTATCTTCTCTTTATACATTTTAGTTTAAATAGAACCACTAATTTGAATTCTATTTAAATAGGAAAGGAGAACTGAGCTGGGCACATTAAAGTAGCAGAGGATACTTGTAGAATGAATACATGCCTGTTTCTTTACTCACCTCTTTCTGAAAAGGTGAAATAGCTTGTTTCCTGCTTTTTCCTTTCTGACATCCTGTTGACTGGTATCCATAACTCAAACAACCACCACGAAGAACATAGTTGAAGATTTAGTGGGGCTGGTTGTAAAACAATGAAAGTCTTTGATGCCATGATTATAATAAACATCACTTTTGGCATTTTATTTCCTGAATTGATTTTTTATTGGAACAAATATTCTCTGTAGAACCCAGTAATTAAGCACACAAGCTCCAATTCATTTCTTTAGTTCAAGCCCAGGAACCACCTTTGTTTGTAAAAGTGCTCTTTTATCTTGACTGAGTAGCAAGCGATTTCATTCTGTGTGTGCTGAGAACAGAAGAGGGAGGTGCGAGCATGGAAGTCAGGGACGCGAAGCTACAGGCTCTCCGCGGCGTGGACATTTTTCTTGGGTAATGACTTTAATAATCCTACACTTGACAGAAAGGGCAAGAAAGAAAACAAGGTTAATGGTTCTGAGCTTTATTTTTTCCTGAATTTTAGCAATTACTTTAAGCACTTGAAATTGGAGGCATCACACTCACTTTTGCCATTTTATCCTTAAAGCCATAGATTGAAAATACTTATTATACTCATTTGTGGATCCTGAATCAATGTTATTAAGTGAATGGTAGGTGGCTCCATGAGTCAGGATTAGGATCAGCAGCATGTAACAGGAAAACTCAAAATGAGAGTGGCTTAAACAAGACAAATGTGTCTTGTTTCTCTCTCACACTAACGCAATACAAAGGTGGGCAGTCCAGGCCCAATGAGGTGGCTCCACAAAGCCATCGGGAACCCAGGATTCTTTCATATCTCCTATCATTATCCTGTGGCTGTGGCCCTTGTCCTTGAAAGCCCCAAGAAGTATTTTATTACATCTATCGACCAGAGAGCAAACGGTAGAGACTTTCATTTAAGGATTACTTTCCCCCAAAACTCAATTTATCTCTCATTGGCTGAAACTTAATGACATAGCCAAAGTTGGCTTCAGGAAAGATGGAAAAATATATTATAAACTAGGAAGTAATGTCCCCAGATAAAAATTTGGTTTCCTATGGCTAAGAAACAGAACATAGACAATGGGAAGCAGCTAGCAGTCTCTGTGCAGAACACTGCAGTAGATTCATTCTATGGGCCAATGGTAGAGAGAAGTTGAAAAGATTCTGTGAAAATTTTTATATTTCTGTAGGTAATACATGTAATATATATTAACAAGGTATATTATAAAATTCATTTAAAAACAATGCAAGACTTAGAGAAATAGGACACATAGAAAGTGAAGAGCATATGAGACTTAAGTAAAGATGTTAGACTTCCCACTCTTCCCAGACTACATATCTGCTGACACTGAGTTACATACCATTTTTGTGCATATTATGCACATACAACCACTTTCACATTCCTCTATAAACAAAAGACAAGTGCAAATGCTAGGGAAAAGTTATTCTAGGTGTAGGATTATCATCCACCTTGTCATGACCACATAAATGGTCTAAAACCATGGTTCAGATCATGAAAAAGCCCAATCTCCTAGATGGCTTAAGAGAAAGTTTATACTTAGGATAACACGCTTGTGAAAGGCAATTGTACAGAATACTATAATAAAAGTGAGCCATGAATGCCGGAGAGGCCCGGGGGAAGCACAGGTGAAGGTGGTGGGGCTCAGGAGGGAAGGCCCGGGGAGTGAGGGCACTGAGGGTCTGGGGAAGTGAAGGTCCCAGCCGAGAAGTCAAGCGGAGGAGTCCCACTGGCCGAGGCGGCTGCTCATTTCTTCGGTTCTCACAGGGGTAGTTTCAATCATCTCTCAGGGTTTAGCAGAAAAAATGTGCAATTTATTTACCTCTTGCTCCAGAAATGGTTAAAGCAAGGATCAGAGTCGCATCTGTCAGTCCATAAAGTTAAATAACGAAGTTTTAAATAGAAACAAAGGACAGAACACAGAAACTCACTTGCAACTCACAGAAGGGACACCTCTCTTGGGGTCCTTTGTGCTCTGCTCCAGCTGTAAGGGTGCCCCAGGTCAGGTCTCCGCCACATGTTGCTGACTGTGGGCCAGTGGCCCTGGATGACCCCAGTCTTCTCAGGGATCCCTGTGAAAAATGCAACCCTATTGACTTTAAAGCTTTATTTAGTCTCATTCCAAGGGATGGCTCAGTCTTTCTCACTGAACTGAGACAACCTCTTTGCAGCTGTGGCCTTGAGAAAATCCTCCATAAGCCTCTGGCAAGGACAGAAATAGAATTGTAAAAGAATCAGGAAAGTTCCGTTGCCTGATATCCCCAAGTCCCCTCAAATGACTGAGTGAAAGCCAGATGAGGAGAAAGAGTGGACAGTGCTCCTCAGACCTGAGCTACCCTGAAGCCCAGCCCCACAAGATTGTTCCTCCTGGTACAAAGAGAACATTCTAGAATTTAGATCAGGTGTATTGTTAATATTATCATAGGAGGCAGACCTCCCCAAATCTACCTTCGGATCTCAACCCTTTCCAATACAGGTTCTGGTTTCCTAAGCTTTTTTCTACTCTAATAACACATCCAGGCACAGTTAAAGATGCTTGATGTACCTTGTCTCTTAAACCACCTCTGTGTAGCTGGCCAAAGACAACACCTGCTCATCCTCTTGTTTCTCCTTGAGTATTCCACCATGCTGTGTTTGGAACACTTACAAGTGGATGGGAGCCACCATTAAACCCCAGCGGGGAGAGTAATGAATGAGGTTCTCAGCTATAAAGGTCTGTGAAGGTATATTCTTCTAACCCTCGACTCAGTGAAAAGTCATGGAGCTCCATGAGGAAACAGGCAAGGCTCTTCAAGCTGTTTATAGATAATCATAATATTCATTTACCCAATTAATATCTATTGAATTCCATCTTAATGAAGCACTATACTAGCAACTAGGAATCTAATGTTGAACAAAATAGATAGCCACTCTTGTCATGGAGCTAAAATCCTCACGAGGAAAACATATTTTGAACAACCAAATTCACAAGTAATTATTTAATTACCAGTATGCTGAAGTGCTACAAGGAAGTACCTGGTTTTGCAGAGTATATTATAAGAGCATTGACCCGGCTTGTGGTCCTGAAAGGTTTCCTTGAGGCTGTGTGGTTGTGTAACTACATTTAGGTTGATATCTGAAAGATGAATAGAAGTTAACTAGCAAAGATGGTGCTCCTGGCAGAGGGAAGAGAATGCCCCAAGAAAGAGGAGGGGCATGGTACATACACAATAGGTGTTATTCAGCCACAAAGAGAAGGAAGTCCTGCCATCTGTGACAACATGAATGAACCTTGAGCATTATGCTAAGTGAAATAAATCAGACAGAGAAAGACAAACATTATCTGATCTGGAATAACCAGCTGAAAACCAGCTGAAGAGAAGTCTTCTAACCAAGGATTTACAGAAGAAGCCACATTGAGACTGGTGGAAAGGGGAGAGACCTGAAAGGGGCTGGCCCTGGTCCCATGGGCAGCTGCTGAAGTCCTGGAGCGATGTCTCAGCTGCCAAAGTTCCTCCTGAGGAGGAGGAGGTCTCCGTGCCATGCTGGGCTGCTCAGCCCAGAGCACCAGAGCCATGAAGAAGCACCCATTTAACACCTGGCTGTGAAAACCAGCGGGGAATCTGTTCACCAGGGAGACAGGAGTCTGCTAGAGACACAGGTACCCTATTATATGTATATATATATATATATTTTTTTATGAGAGAGACAGACAGAAAGGGGTGGAGGAGAACAATAAGAAGCATTAACTTGTAGTTGCTTCACTTTAGTTGTTTATTGATTGCTTCTCATGCATGCCTTAACCATGGGTTCAAGCTGAGCCAGTAACCCCTTGCTCAAGCCAGCGACCTTGGGCTTTAAGCCAGTGACCTTGGACTCAAGCCAGAGGCCTTGGAATCATATCAATGATTCCACACTCAAGCTGAGGACCCTATACTTTAGCCAGCAAGCTTGTGCTCAAGCTGATGAACTTACACTTTAGCCAGAAACCTTGGGGTTTCAAACTGGGGCCCTCAGCGTCTCGGGCCAACACTCAGTCCACTCACCACAACCAATCTGGCTACACAAGCACCCTATTAAAGGAATAATGCACAAAATCTTGTTCACAGCCACTCACTCCAAGCTCTGGCTGAGGGAGAACAGAGCAGACTAGAGTAACATGAGGAGAGACTGGCGTTTGTGGCTCTGGGGAGAAAGCTGAAGGGAGGGCCCCTGTGCTGAGCCCCTCTCCCACACCACAGACACCATCTTCCTTGGGTGGAGCACCCCCTCTCCCACACCACAGACACCATCTTCCTTGGGTGGAGCACCCCCTCTCCCACACCACAGACACCATCTTCCTTGGGTGGAGCACCCTCTCTCCCACACCACAGACACCATCTTCCTTGGGTGGAGCACTCCCTTCAATGCAGCATCAATGTGTATCTGATACACACAGTCTGGGGCGGGGATGCCATAGCCCCACCGTATAAACTCCCTCTAGCCCCACTCTGTGGAACTTGCACCCTTCTGAGGAGTCAACTGCCTAGGCGGGGGTATAGGGGTCTGGGCAAACTTACGGGGCCTCAGTGAGTTAGTTGTGTGGCTTTGGGATGGGGGTCAGTCTCTCCACTTTCCCATAAACTGGGACCTCTCCCTCACAGGAGACCGCTGGCCCCACGCTATGGCTCTCAGGGGTTCTACATTTGAGAGCCCTGGTGCCTGCCAAGGTCTGGGCAGAATCCAGAACAAACTGAGTTGTGTAGATTTAGGCTGGGGCCATTTTCCCTTTTCATGTCCAAGCGGCACAGAGCCCTCTCTTCATACATCAAATCTTGGTCTGTTTGGGCCTAATAAAATCTGCCAGCCTCACCCTGGTGAATCCCTGAGACCATGCCCCAGCACAAAAGTGCTCAATCACCAAGCAGGTGTCAGCTAGACATGGCATACCCTGAGACATTTGCTGAGTAGCCTCAGACCAAGCCCTGGCACCGAGTTTGAACCAATATCAATCTGGTGAATACTGCCTGCTCCTACCTGGTGACTCACTGAGAAGCGATCTGATGCAACTCGAGTACTGCCAGAGGCTCTTTCAGTGACTGAACCTATAGCCAGCAGGTGGTGGTAGGCAGAGACGGATCTTGGGGTGCCTTGGAAATTTTCTGACTTGCCCCTGGGCCTGGTACTGGTAAAAACCAGTTTTGGTGTGCAGCTTGGTCATTCCCATTCACACTAATGCCCAGCAGAGGCAGCCACAAACTATGGGTTGTTTTTTAGCTCCAAACAGGTTGTCCAGGACCAATCATAGGCAGCATCTGACATTAGTCAGCACCAGAGTACCTCTCAAGGGGCCCCAGAACCAACAGACCCAGTGGCCAGCTCCAGACAACATCACAGCAGGATCCAATTAGCTCCACAAGCAGCATATCCAAAGGGAGATCTCAGCAGGAACCAGACCCTGCTGCGGCGAATTCCGCTTTGTGTGGGCAGCACCCACTCATACACCATAGTCAAGGTTGATCCTCACAGTCAGCCAGCCTGAGGGTTGAGCCCACGCACAAACAGGCCAATAGCAATCAAGACAGAGTTACAACAGGAGTTCTCACATAAATAAACCACACTAGGGATGTTCCTAGAACAGCCAGCTCTGGTGATCAAGGAGACCATACCCCTGGGTCCCACAGGATACTTACTATGTAAAGCCACCCTGCTAAGACTGGGAGTCCTAGCAGATCTACCTAATACACGGAAACAAACACAAAGAGGCAGCCAAAATATGGAGACAAGGAAACATGCCCCAAATGAAAGAATAGGAGAAATCTCCGGAAAAAGACCTAAATAAAATGGAGGCAAGCAATTTAACAGATAAAAAGTTAAATTGGTTATACGAATGCTCAAGGAACTTAATAAGAACTACCACAGCATAAAGAAGAACATAGAAACCATGAAAAAGAACCAGTGAGAAATGAATCAAGAGTACACTGGCAGAGGCCCTGGCTGGTTGGCTCAGTGGTAGAACACTGGCCTGGCGTGTAGATGTCCTGGGCTCACTGCCCGGTCAGGGCACACAGGAGAAGCAACCATCTGCTTCTCCATGCCTCCCCTTCCCTTCCCCACCTCTTTCCTTTTCACAGCCATGGCTCAACTGGTTCGAGTGCATTGGCCCCAGGTGCTGAGAATGGCTTCATGGAGCCTCTACCTCAGATGCTAAAAATAGCTTGGTTCAAGCATGGCCCCAGATGAGAGTTGCCAGGACACATGCCAGGAGTCTGTCTCTCTATCTCCTCTCCTCTCACTTGGAAAAAAGAAAGAAAGAAAGAAAGAAAGAAAGAAAGAAAGAAAGAAAGAAAGAAAGAAAGAAAGAAAGAAAGAAAGAAAGAAAGAAAGAAAGAAAGAAAAAGAATACACTCATAGAAATAAACAGTAAGTTGGATTAAGCAGAGGGTCGAATCAAAATTTGGAAGACAAAGTAGCAGAAAACACCCAATCAGAAGGGCAAAAAAGAAAAAAAAATTTTTAAAGAGAATAGTTTAAGGAACCTTTGGGACAACATGGCAGTCGCCAGAGGCAGGAGTTATTTGTGGGTGAAATGGTGAGGTTGGTCAAAAAGTACAAGTGTCCAGTTATAAGTCCTGGGAAAGTAATGCACAGCCCAGTGACTACAGTTAAAAACTCTGTATTGTATATTTAAAAGCTTCTAAGAGAGTAGATCTTAATGTTCTCACTCCCCCCTCCCAAATTATAACCATGTGTGGTAATGGATGTTAACTAAACTTATTGTGTTAATTATTTCACAGTATATATATATCAAAATCAAATCATTATGTTGTACATTGTACATCTGAAAGTAATACAATGTTATATGCTAATTATACCTCAATTTAAAAAAGGAAGAAGGAAAGGCGAAAACAGTGGTGTTGGAGCCCAGGGAGGAGTGAGTCTGCCCATGTGAGACTGAGAGGCTAGCAGGCCGCCTTAAGGATTTCCATGTGACATGAATAAAGAGGGCCTTACAGAAGCTTCCAGATAGGAAAATGCAAATCAAATGCACACCCTCTCTTGTCTCTTGCTTCTCAGGTTCTGAGTTGATATCTCTAGCCAATGAGCTTCAAATTTTAGGACAAACTACGAAAAATCAAACCAACCTTTAAGTTTTGTACAAAGCTAAACTCTTACATGAGAATACTACAAAGCAAATTCTGAGAAATAAAAAAAATTAAATTCATGTGTGCATCTGAATATTATATCTATGATTCAGTAGATTTGGCCTTGGCATCTGAACTTGTTTATCTCTAAAAACATGTACAGATAGATATTTTAACATACTGATTTATGTACATTCACCCTTTTCTATAGAAAGCAGCAAATGCATGCTGATTCTGAATAGTGCAGGGAAAATGTATTCTTCATCCTTGGATGAAGAAATAACTTCATTCAACTATGAAAACTCATTAATGGAAAAGCAGAGCATTCTCCTTTGCTATAAAATTGAATATCACTTTTTCACTCTGATGAGAGAGCAGTATATCTATGCATGTAGATAGAATCCATCTACATCCAGGAGAGTAAGATACAAAGGGAATGGACCCATGGACAAAGATTTTCAACGGTTAATTAATTTACTTAAAACTTTCTAAATCTGCTCTTCCTGAAAATGGAAGCACTTGACACTTGTCGAGTATATGCTTGTTTCTCCAACTCTCATTCAAGCAGAATGTTTAGAAGGTAGAGCTATTTTGCTTGCTGTTTTATAGGTGTTGAATCTCCAAACACAGTTGTTCCTCCTCCTGGCACACAGCTGGCCTGTCAGGTATGCTCAGTGGAATGGTGGTGGAAGTAGTAGTATAGATCATTTCTAGGCTTGGCTCACAAACATTCCCAACAGGCCACCCTATGTGCTCTTTTATCCATCATCAACTTGATGACAATAAGCCCGGTGACACTGGCAATTACATAAAGATGATGGCGGAGCCCTAAGACAGAGGTAGCCTGGATTCTTGCATCAAGGTTTGCAGAAAAGCAGCCTGTCAACCAATCAGCTGTTCAGAGTCTGACTTGGGGCTCACTCTTCATTTCTGGCACATGGCAATTTTCCTTTTCTGAGCCCTGCCATGATTTAACATTTCTGTGCTATAGTTTGTTCAGCCTTCTAATGTAATTGCATTAGAAGAACAATATACATTAGATAACTCAATGTACCATATGGCTGGAACCAGAACTCTATTAAAATCATGAATGTTATTAGTACTCTGATAAGTTGCCAGACTAATAATTTAGGAGGTACTTTTGGATCTTGCTATTCTTTTGTCATAATTATAACCTGTCATATTTTATTGTATTAAATACAATTAAACTCTCTGGTTGATTGTTGGATGACTTGGATTTCCTACTCTCACAATATTGTGGATTGTCCTGATCACAGAAAAGAGTTTCCACTCTATTTACTCCCACCTGGGAGGAAAGGGTACTTCCACATGAAGTACAATATATTTGACTGATCTGTCCAGACTTCCTGAGTGGAATATAATCTCCAAAATTCATAATATTACTTATTAATTGTTTTCCTCCAAGTGAAGAGAAAATTGTACAAGAGACAGTCTAGGCACACAAGAAAAAGGGCAATAGGCAGGGTGGTAGAGCAGGAGAGTAATTGCTCTAGAAAGGGGTATATCATAGAAACTAGAAGTCAGATATCTTAGATTCATCCCTTACTAGCTGTGTAACCTTGGGCAAGTTACTGAAGCTCTCTGAACATCAGTTTTTCTGTCTGTAAATAGAGAATGATAATGTCAACTATCTCAAAAGGTGTTATTTGGGTTAGATAATACAAGTCAATTACTTGAAATAGAGCCTGGAACAAAGCAAGCACTGAATACATGCTAGATTATTATTTAAAGTTATTCTAGACGTGGAGGAAAAGAAAAATGTGGTTGGTTGCTAAATGCACCTAAAAGGGCACCTTGTCAGCTCTCCTTAGAGTGAAAGCTTGTTATTATTCTAATTGTCCATTGTCTTTCTAGCTGACTCTGGACAATCAAGTCCACTGAGAAAGGGCCATGGAAACCCACAAACAAGGTCACAATGGCAGACCTGGGACAACTCTTCCCTCTCTCAGCCCCTCTACACCACTGTTTGGCAGTATTACCATGGCTGTCAACCAGCCGCCACCACCACTTTTTTTCTTTTTCTTTTTCTTTGGTATTTTTTTTTTTTCTGAAGCTGGAAATGGGGAGAGACAGTCAGACAGACTCCCGCATGCGCCCGACCGGGATCCACCCGGCACGCCCACCAGGGGCGGTGCTCTGCCCACCAGGGGGCGATGCTCTGCCCCTCCGGGGCGTTGCTCTGTCACGACCAGAGCCACTCTAGCGCCTGGGGCAGAGGCCAAGGAGCCATCCCCAGCGCCCGGGCCATCTTCGCTCCAATGGAGCCTTGGCTGCGGGAGGGGAAGAGAGAGACAGAGAGGAAGGAGGGGGGGGGGGTGAAGAAGCAAATGGGCGCTTCTCCTATGTGCCCTGGCCGGGAATCGAACCCGGGTCCCCCGCACGCCAGGCCGACGCTCTACTGCTGAGCCAACCGGCCAGGGCCACCACCACTTTTTGAAAGACTCAAAACCTGCATGATTCTCTAGTGCCAGGCTCAGGGTTCTGAGAAAAATATACTTCTGAGTTTCT
Organism: Saccopteryx leptura; assembly: GCF_036850995.1. NCBI lineage: Eukaryota > Metazoa > Chordata > Mammalia > Chiroptera > Emballonuridae > Saccopteryx > Saccopteryx leptura. The sequence continues at coordinate 169,055,685 of NC_089506.1, forward strand.
TAGATACCTTTCAGAGGCTGTTTTGAAAAGACTTAGACTTTCACTTTGAAGAATATCTCTTATTTTTCTTATAGATGCTAATCTAATGCAACATGGCCATTGGTACCTTTAAGTGCATAGTATTTACTTAACAAATAGCAGCTACTACTATGACTAATTTCCTTAGTCATTATGCTATTTAAAGGCTTTATCTTCATTTTCATAGGATTTCAAACATCTTGACAATAGTATTGTGTTCTGCCTAACTTTCATGAGGTTTTAAATTTTTAATACTAATGAGATTTATGAGTCACTCTCTGGCAGAATCTGCAGCTTTTAGCATGTCTAGTGTTAGAAAAATGGCCCATAACAAGATACAAAACTGAGAAGAAACCAGTGATCAGTTTCAGAAGAAGCTACAGAAGTCCAACAAATGAAGGGGGAAAATGTTTCTGGTTATATAAAAAGATAGAATAAAAGACATTGGAGTAGCATCTCTTATGCCAAAGTAGATATCCTTTTCAACATTTATCTTGTGGCCCTGCCTGGCGTCTGTCCTTCCATTGGTCCACGGGGTGGTCTTGGCTTGACAGAGGACATGATCTCCCCTGCAAAGCTCCTTGTTTTCTTCTCTCTCGGGTAGGCTCATTACCTGAGAGAGTGTAGCAAAGCAGAGTTAGAAACTGACCTTTTAGACTGACAGGAGGAACCTACACCTTTCTTCTTCTATTATTCCCATTAAATCAATCACAAACGTTTGCTCACATTCTTTGGATCTCAAAGACAAGGAGTCAAGGCAGGAGGAAATGAGGTCATGGCCTTGGGAAGATATTTCCCCATCTTTTCTCATTTATTTTCTCTGGTCTCTGAGTTTTGAGTGTGGGCTAAAAAAAAGGAAATGGACTATATTGCCCTGGCCTGTTGGCTCAGTGGTAGAGCATTGGCCTGGCATAGGGATGTCCCAGGTTTGATACCTGGTCCGGGCACACAAGAGAAGCGCCCATCTACTTCTCCACCCCTCCCCCTTTTGCTTCTCTCTCTCTTCTCCTGCAGCTGTGGCTTGACTGGAGCGAATTGGCCCCTGGCACTTAGGATGGCTCCATGGCCTCCACCTCAGGCATTAAAGAAGAGCTTGGTGGCTGAGCAACGGAGCAACACCCCAGATGGACAGAGCATCACCCCTCAGTGGGCTTGCCGGATGGATTCCAGTTGGGGCGTATGCAGGAGTCTGTCTCTGCCTCCCCTCCTCTCACTGAATAATAATAATAAAAAGAAATGGACTATATTTACCTCTTTTCCTGAAGGAAGGGCAATGGATAGGAAAGGCAGATGCAGCATTGGTTAGTACTGAAAGGGTCTTTTTCAGCAATGTAAGCTAGATAAACTCTTGCTCAGCGACCCACACAAAACCTTAGGGTTTGTGGCCATTCCCACCCCATCCCCTCAACTGGGTGATAAGTCAGCTGAGTGATTTGCCCAAATTTCCACTAGAAGTGTAAGTTTTGATTCTACTGTTTAGTAATTGATAGTACTGAAAAATGATCACATTGACATCTTGATATGTAATGATTAACATCATACTATATCTGGATTTGACTTGATAGTATAGAATTATCCTTACAACCATCTTGCCACTTGTGAACCACAGAGCCTTTAAAATGAGAAGATTCTAGACATGAGGAAATTTTCCTTCTTAATAAAGTTGGGTTAGGACTGACTTTTTTAGATTGGCTTTTATTCTGGTCATTGCTGCTGAGATGTAGACAGAGGCTAACTTGAAGAAAACCCATCATGGCTGAATGGAAAAGGTTTCTTGTTTGTTTGTTTGTTTATCACATCTTTAGTTCTAGTGCATCGGACAAAGGTAGGAAGAAGACAATGGGCCACACTTGGTTCCACTAGAGTCCCCAACACCACCGGCCCTGGACACTGTTTCAAACAAGCTCTCCCAGGCCTTTCCTCCCTTACTGGAAAGACAGTTAAGCATAGCTTCACAGAGACCACGAAGTACATTGATTCTGAAACTATCTGGGCCTTCATTGGCAGCACCCAGCCTTGGATAACGAGTGACTCATTAAGATTAATTTCTCGCTTACATAATGGCCTTTGCACAAGACTATGTTTGCACTCTAGAGTATTGGCACTGGCAAATAAAGCCAGACTTTTGGCAGGTTTTTCAGATAAACAATGCCAAGCTGGCTAACTTCCTATATATCTCTAGTCTTTTTTGGAAAATACCTAGAACACTTTCCAAGAAATTAGGTGAGTGAGAGTTTTTTCTCTGGATAATACTGTGTTTGCTATTGCATAAGAATCTATCTAAGTCAGGATCAACTCCTCTTCCAGAACCAAGTCAGTTAATACTGACAAACACGGGCTTTTTTTTTTTTGCTCAGGGCATGAAGGCTACTGGAAATTCTGTGTGACTCCAATTGACCATGATCTCACTACTAATTCTGTGGCTTTGAGGGGACTCTGGTTGATAATAAAAGGAACAGTACTATACAAATAATTTGAAAAGCCAAGGGTCTCTCCATGTCCATCTCTTTCCTGGCTGGTGGAAACACGTATGCTGGGTGGGGTGCAGAGAGAGCACAATGCCAGTGGCGGGGTCTGAACCTGCTTCTCACAATTACTAGCTAGTTAGATAGTTCATTGGGACACAAAGTGTCCAGTGGACAAATGTTTCTATCAATTTTCAACAAAGCCGAAGCCAATCTAAATTTCAGTTCATCAAAGAATGAGTTTCCAGTCCAACAACAATTTAATTATTCTGATAATTTGTTCTTAAAGGTTTTAGTTGATAAAGTTTTAAAATTTTGACATTATGTTACGAGAACAATAATTTCTTGGTACTGTCAGCTACTAGATTGCTTCTATAGCTATTACACTGTAAATTTGCCATACTATGTAGTCATTCACTTCCACTTAGGTTTATTGAGGAACAACATTTTTGTTTGTTTGTTTTTGGACAGCTCTGCTAATCTCAGATATTGCTAATACTGCTGTTGCCACCCAAATATTAAATGTTCTTTTTCTCTCTTAAAGTAATTTACTAAGGTAAATTATCTCCTCTTATCACCTACCATAATTTTATTGAAATAATGCCACAGACTGAAGCTTTATGCACTGCTTTAAGAACATGCTTTAAGAGCATTTTTAGAAAACAACTTACAATTGTTCTATATAAGATTAACAGTTATCACAGTCATCATGAGTTATGGCAGAGATTTTACTGGCTGCTAGAATTTCAACATGTAAAGCACAGAAGTAGATTTTCACTTTATTTTTTTTTTTGTTTGTTTGTTTTGTTTTGTTTTTTCATTTTTCTGAAGCTGGAAACAGGGAGAGACAGTCTGACAGACTCCCGCATGCGCCCGACCGGGATCCACCCGGCACGCCCACCAGGGGCGACGCTCTGCCCACCAGGGGGCGATGCTCTGCCCATCCTGGGCGTCGCCATGTTGCGACCAGAGCCACTCTAGCGCCTGAGGCAGAGGCCACAGAGCCATCCCCAGCGCCCGGGCCATCTTTGCTCCAGTGGAGCCTTGGCTGCGGGAGGGGAAGAGAGAGACAGAGAGGAAGGCGCGGCGGAGGGGTGGAGAAGCAAATGGGCGCTTCTCCTGTGTGCCCTGGCCGGGAATCGAACCCGGGTCCTCCGCACGCTAGGCCGACGCTCTACCGCTGAGCCAACCGGCCAGGGCAGTAGATTTTCACTTTAAACCTGGAGTGTTTCTCTATATTTGAAAGTGAATGTTCAACTGATAATAATAAGTTCAACTAGTGTTCCCTGTTTGTTGTACTGATATTACACTGATTATATTTTATTGTACCCTGCTGATTCATATTATCATTGATCATAAATGCTGTCAGAACTGCTAAAACCAGTGAAGGTCTTCCAAAGGCTAAGGTGGATGCCCAGTTCAAAGAATGTGTTTTGGTCAAATCTTTAGGTTACCATTAGCTGTATAAGGCCAAGCAGTTTCTTAATCTTTGGAAGCTTTATTTTCTTTATCTGAGAAAGGGGAACACTATCTCTTCTTTCCACCTCTTACTAGATGATTGTAAAGGTAAGAGTTAGACGATAAATACCTAAATCCTTGAGAAATGGTAAAGGTCTGTTCACATATATACACAATGTGCTATTTAGTTATTTCAGAAATGTTAGCACACCTGTTTAATAAACATAAGGCCCAGGGCACTGTGTTCATGAAACAGATGTTTCTAGAGGCATTATTCCTCAAGATCTCCATGCCAGGGGTCCCATCATTAAGCGATCTTTTGTAATACTCAGTGTGTCCCTTTCTTCCGCAGACACAACCCACTTCTGGCCGTCTCCTGCCTGGTCTATACAATTAACCTCAGTCATGCTCTCCCTGTCTGCAGGCCCCTCTTCGCCATCTGTCCGGAAGGCCAGGACTAGGCTCATCTTCCAGGAGATTGTACCATGCTATCTTAAAGTCAGTGTTGCTTCCCACTGCTTACCAGATAAAGTCTGAACTGTCTTTAAAATCCTTTGAAATCTGGTTTCAGCCTATATTTAGAATCTTCCTAGTCTCTTACCTATTCCCTCTGAGCCAATTACATCAGCTCTCTTGTTTTCTCTCCATGTGATGCTTAGCTTTTCAGTCAGTGTCTTTTTTTATAGTGGTGTCTTTGCGTAAAATGCCCTCTTCCTCTCTTGCCTGTAGAAACTGTATCTACTGTCTCAGGCTCATTCCACAATCAGCTTATAATGGATTATACAGGCATATATTTATATATAACATGTGTGCATTCATAGTGTGTAAGTATATGTAAATATACTTTATTTCATTTCATAAATACTGCAGGATTTAAAAAAAAACAATTAAGTCAATATATAAAACTAAAAGAAAGAAAATAAAAATTACTTGGACTCTCAATCTTGAGACAATCATTTTGAACATCTTAGTGACTCTTTTTGTACTTCTTTATGTACAAATATACATATATCTTGTTATATAAATGTGATGAAAATTATACCTGCTTTTAAAATTATATTTAGTTTCATATACAAATACAAGTTTGGTTTTTGTTCTGTTTATTCCATAGCTCCCTCCTCAGCCTTTCCTTCCACTGTTCCCTCTAACAAACTCACCCCAGGTGATCAGTTTGTCAAAAACTTGCTGCATGTTTTCCATATCTCTACTTATACACAGGCAATCATATATGTTTTTTATGTGAGTGAGTGATTTTCAAAGTAGACTTATATTATAAATATCTGATCGTAATTTCTCCAAATCACTTAATACACAGTTAATCCATTAAAACTTACTTGATCTTTTTTATTTGTTCATATAGCCACAAATAAATATAATTTTATGTAAATACATGCTTGTCCTTATTGTTATACTTTTTGTGCCATCTTTATTTTCCATTATTTTTCTCTTCTTTATTATTGATACGCATTTATTTCCTCTAATTCATTCTCTTTATTGACTGCACACCTACCTACCACACTTTATTTTACTATTTCACTATGGTAGGCTATCTATTCTGTTTCTATTGTTTTTTATTTTGTACTGAGTCAATACTATAGTATGAATGTGTGTGTGCGTGTATGAATTCTTGATTTTAATTAGATAAATTAGATTTTTAAGTCAAAGAGGATATATATTTATAATTTTAATTGATATCAACAAATTGCTTTCCAAAAATGCCGTGAACCAGCACAGCTAGTAATTCCAGGTCCTGAGTGGGAACGGCGTGGAATTAAGACAATAGGATTAAAGTAAAAGGATGGGCTCAGGAGGGCTCTGCAACTGCTGATGGCAAGAATGAGCACCCTCCACACCTGCTTCTTGCTTTATTTATCGGCAAAGTGAGGCCATTAGCAAATCAGAGATCTCTGATCACATTTCCAAGGCAACCCAAGAATTCTACCAAGTGCAGAGAACCCCCACAATATATACCATCTTAGCTTCACAAAACAAAGGATAAAAGAAACTTGCCTCCAGTCTTTCCGGGGACATGGGGGGTAAGATGAGTATAAACAATCCAGCACCACAGCCTAACAGCCTTTTGCAACTTCACAGAACAAGTGAGGTGGGGGATTGGGCAGACTGTCAGTTTACTGCCGGTTCCCCACACCTCTGTCCCCAAAATCTAAACAGCAAAAACCTGTTGGCTTTTCAGCCCCTGTTGGGCAGATAAAATATATTATGCTCACTTTGTTAAAGATGGCACTGCCCACGAGGAGGCCGTCGCCCAGGTGATATTAATGTGTGTCTCGGTGGGCAGGTAGAATCCTTGTAACCTGGGGCTTGGTTTTGGGATTAGGCCTTTCCCACCCGTTTTGATGTGGGGCGGTACAATCCAATCATGCCTCAGAGAAGTGTCTGTATTAGAGACTTCCCTGTTTTGTATATTGGATTAAAGGTTTGGATTTCTACACTATAAAATGGGGGCAGAATGAGAGCTTATGCTCTTGGTTCCTGAGATTATCATTAGAGGAGAGAGCAGAGAGCAGAAAGAGGCCATGTGGCCAGGAGAAGCAGCCAAGATGGCGGAGTGCTGAGTGAGATGCCAGTTTGTACAGAGTTTGTATCTGGGATAAGGAAGGAGATGGGGAACTGAGGAGAATAAGGCTGGTGAGCTAGAAACCTTTGATTCTAGGAAACTCGGATAAGTCAGTGGCTTTGTGAGCAACTGAATGTGAGTGGGTTTTGGAGCCCAGTGTGTGTTTTTTACTTGCCCGCCGGGTGCAAGCTAGAATTAAAGATGACAGCCCATCTGCTTTTGGCTCCTTTGTTTCTTTACCGACTGTCTGGATCCAATGCGAACCTGCATGGGCCAGGCTGCTGTAGTGATGGTAGCCCTGCCTGCTGGCTTTACAGTCCCCAACACAGAAAGGTAATAGAGTTTATATTTCTAATATTAACAATGTATGAATATTACCTTCTCATCTTTATAAATTAATCTGAATTTTACCTGAGTTACTGTGAATTTCTCATTGACACTTTACTCTGCATTTCCATGACAATTGTAGAGGATGCAAATCTTTTCACATGTAAAGCGATCATTTAAATTTGCTCTTTTGTTAATTGCCCATTCCTATCCTTTGCCCACCTTTATATTAGGTTATCTTTCTTTAACCAGTTTGTAAAAGGAATCTGTATATTACTGTGGCAGGCAGCTTTCCAGAAGGGCTGCCAGTGACCTTGCATTCTGGTATCCATTCCTTCATGTAATCTCTTCCTCTGAGTGTGGGCTGGACCCAGTAACTTTTTCTAAAGGAAGTATACAGCAAAAGTGATGAGATACCACTGCTGTGATTAGATTACAAAAGACCAAGACTTACATTGTGCTGGTCTTCTCTCTGTTGCTTTTCTCCTGTGCTTGCTCTGACTGAGAGGACAACCTGGCATGGAACTCTGCTGGCCTCTAGCCAATAGCCCATAAGAAACTAATGTCCTTATTTCAACAGTCTTTAAGAAAATAAATCCTGCAAACATTTATAGAGAGTTGGAAGCAAGTCCTTCCCTATTTGTGCCTTCTGATGAGACTGCAGCTTGGCTGACATCTCTACTATAGCCTTGTGAGAGACCTTTGAGCAGAGAAGCCGGTTAATTTGTGCCTGGATTCCTGACCCACAGGAACTGTGAGTAATAAATGTGTGCTTGTTTTCAACTGCTAAATTGGGGGATCATTTATTTTGTAGAATTAGATAATTAATACAATTACATTCTAAATTTTATCTGAATTATATAGCACAATATTTTTCCTGTTCTTGTATTTGTTAATTGACTTTATGATATCTTTTTCCATACAGGATTTAAAATATTTATATAATCAAATATGTCTATGTTTTCTTTCATGGCTTTAAAATTTGATAAAGTATGTATAAGTGTCTCTCCACACCCAAGTAGTATTGAAAGTGTCTTAAATAATTTTTTAATATTTTTAATACTTTATTTTTTTGAGCTAAATTTTTATTGCATCATTTAGGTGAACACATAAGACAATCAACCTCAAGATCTTCTCTTCTTACATCTTCATTTTTAAACTTAAGATTAACACTGATACTTTGGGTTGCTGAATGACATTTTCATTTTATTTTATTTAGAAAATTTACTTTAACAGGGTGACATTGATCAATAAAGAGTACATAGGTTTCAGGTGAACATATCTATAGCATTTGAATTGGTGATTATGTTGTATACCCATCACCCAAAGTCAAATCATTTTCTGTCACTGTAAAGCCAGAAGCCACGGCCAGGGCCACCATCAGAGCAGCCCGGTCCATGCAGGTTCGCATTGGATTTGGACAGTCGGTAAAGAAACAACGGAGCCAAAAACTGATAGGCCATTTTCTTTCATTCTAGCTTGCACCCGGCAGGCAAGTAAAAATACACACTGGGCTCCAAAACCCACTCACATTCAGTGCTCACAAAGCCACTGACTTATCTGAGTTTCCTAGAATCAAAGGTTTCTAGCTCACCAGCCTTATTCTCCTCAGTTCCCCATCTCCTTCCTTATTCCAGATACAAACTCTGCACAAACTGGCATCTCACTCAGCACTCCGCCATCTTGGCTGCTTCTCCTGGCCACATGGCCTCTTTCTGCTCTCTGCTCTGCTCTCTCCTCTAATGATAATCTCAGGAACTAAGAGCCCAAGCTCCCGCTCCGTCCCCATTTTATAGTGTAGAAATCCAAACCCTTAATCCAATATACAAAACAGGGAAGTCTCTACTACAAAGTCACTTCTCTGAGTCATGATTGGATTGTACCACCCCACATCAAAAAGGGTGGGAAAGGCTTAATCCCAAAACCAAGCCCCAGGCTACAAGGATTCTCAACACACATTAATATCACCTGGACGACGGCCTCACGTGGGCAGCGCTATTTTTAACAAAGTGAGCATAATATATTTTATCTGCCCAACAGTCACCTTATATTTTGTCCCTCTTTACACCTTTCCCTCCACCCCAAACCCCCTAACAATTCACTCAAGTCCCCTTCCCCCACCCCACATTCCCTTCCCACTGGTAACCACTTCACTTTTATCTAAGTCAATGAGTCTCAATATTATATCCCATCTATGTGTGAAATCATACAGTTTTTAGCTTTTTCTGATTTACTTATTTCACTCAGTATAATGTTCTCAAGTTCCATCCATGTTGTCGTAAATGGCAATATGTCATCGTTTCTTATGGCTGAGTAGTACTCCATTGTATATATATATATGTACCACATCTTCTTTATCCAATCCTCTGTCGAGGGACACTTTAGTTGTTTCCATGCCTTGGCCACTATGAATAATGCTGTGATGAACAGGGGGGTGCATGTGACTTTATGTAACAATGTTTTTGAGTTTTGGAGGTAGATACCCGGTAGAAGGATTACTTGGTCATATGTTAATTCTATTCTTAATTTTTTGAGGAACCACCATACTTTTTCCCTAATGGTTGTACCAATTTGCATTGCCACCAGCAATGAATGAAGGTAACTTTTTCTCCACAGCCTCTCTAACATTTGTTATTTCCTGTCTTGATGATAATAGCTAATCTAATAGGTGTGAGGTGGTATCTCATTGTAGTTTTGATTTTTATTTCTTTTAATAGTTAGTGAAGATGAGCATCTTTTCATGTATCTGTAAGTCATTTGTATGTCCTCTTGGGAGAAGTGTCTGTTTAGGTCCTCTCCCCATTTTTTAATTATTCAATAGATTGTTTGCTTGTTTGTTGCTGAGCTTTGTGAGTTCTTTATCTATTATGGATATTAACCCCTTATTGGAGCTGTTGATTTTCAAGTATCATCTTCCACTTAGTTGGCTGCCTATTTGTTTTCTTATCAGTTTCTTTTGCTGTACAGAAGCTTTTTAGTTTGATATAGTTTCATTCATTTATTTTTGCCTTTACTTTTCTTGTCTTTAGGGTAAATTCATAAATTGTTCTCAATGGCCAAGGTCCATGTTCCATTGGTCTGTATGTCTGTTTTTCTGCCAGTACCGTGCTGTTTTGATTACCATGGTTCTATAGTACAATTTGAAGTCAGGTAGTGTGATACCTCCAGCTTCATTCTTTTCCCTCAAGATTGCTTTGGCACTCTGGCCGGTTGGCTCAGTGGTAGAGCATCGGCCTGGCTTGCAGGAGTCCTGGGTTCGATTCCTGGCCAGGGCACATAGGAGAGGTGCCCATCTGCTTCTCCACCCCTCCCCCTCTCCTTCCTCTCTGTCTCTCTCTTCCCCTCCCGCAGCCAGGGCTCCATTGGAGCAAAGTTGGCCCAGATGCTGAGGATGGCTCTGTGGCCTCTGCCTCAGGCACTAGAATGGCTCTGGTTGCAATGGAGCAACACCCGAGATGGGCAGAGCATCACCCCCTGGTGGGTATGCTGGGTGGATTCCGGTCGAACGCATGAGGGAGTCTGTCTGATTGCCTCCCCGTTTCCAACTTCAGAAAAATACAAAAAACAAAAAAGATTGCTTTGGCTATTCAGGTTTGTTTTTTTTCTTGTTGTTGTTCCATACAAACCAGGTAATTTTTTGTTCTATTTCTTTAAAAAAAAGGACATTAGGGTTTTAATGGGGATTGCATTACATTTGTATATTGCTTCGAGTAATATGGCCATTTTAAGTATGTTGATTCTTCTAATCCATGAGCGTGGAATATTTTCCCATTTTATTATGTCTTTTTCAATTTCTTTTAATAATGTTTTGTAGTTTTCAGTATATAGGTCCTTCACATCCTTTGTTAAGTTTATTCCAGGGCACTTTATTTTCTTTGTTGCAATTGTACAAGCAATTTTTTTTTTTAAGTTCATTTTCCAAAGTTTCATTGTTGGCATATAGAAAAGCAGTAGACTTTTATATATTGATTTTGTATCCTGCAACTTCATTGTATTGGTTTATTGTCTAATAGTTATTTGGTGGAGTCTTTTGGGTTTTCCATATACAGTATCATGTCATCTGCAAAAAGTGATACCTTTACTTCTTCTTTTCTGATATGAATTCCTTTTATTTCTTTCTCTTGCCTGATTGTGCTGGCTAAAACTTCCAGAACTATGTTGAATAAGAACAAACAGGGTGGGCGATTTTGTCTTATTTCTGATTTTAGAGGAAAAGGCTTCACTTTTTCAGCCTTTAGTATGATGTTAGCTGATGGTTTGTCATATATATGGCCTTTATTATGTTGAGGTACTTTTCTTCTATTCTGATATTATTGAGTGTGTTAAACATAAAGGGATCTTGTATCTTATTAGATGCCTTTTCTGCATTTATTTATAAGATCATATGATTTTTATTCTTTGTTTTGTTGATGTGGTATATTTATATTACATTGACCGAATTTCATATGTTGAACCATCTTGTGAGATCGTATGATCTTTGTATTTTGTTTTGTTGATATGGTGTATTATGTAGACCGATTTCCATATGTTGAACCATCCTTATGCTCTTGGAATGAATCTAACTTAATCATGATTGCATTATTTTTTTTAATGTGTTGTATTAGATTTGCAGTATTTTGTTTAGGATTTTTGCATCTCTATTCATTAGAGATATTAGTCTGTAGTTTTTTGTGTGTGTGTTGTCCTTTCTAGGTTTTGATGTGAGGGTTATGTTGGCCTCATAAAGTGTGTTGGGGAGTATTGCTTCTTCTTCTATAATTTGGAGGACTTTGAGAAGGCTAGGTATCAAATCGTCTTTGAATGTTTGGTAGAATTCACTAGTGTAACCATCTGGTCCTGGAGGTTTTAGATATTTGTTTCTATTTCTTCCTTGCTTATAGGTCTATTAGGTGACTGATTTACTTCTTGAATCAGTCTAGGAAGATTGTATAGTTCTAGGAATTTATCCATTTCCTCTAGGTTATTGAATTTGGTGGTATATAATCTTTCATAATATTTTACTATGATCTTTTTTATATCTATGATGTCTGTGGTAATTTCTCTTCTTTCATTTCAGATTTTTGTTTATATGAATCCTTCTTCTTTCTTCCTTCATGAGTCTAGCCGGGGGTTTGTCAATTTTTTGATCATTTCAAGGAACCAGCTCTTTGTCATATTAATTTTTTCTATAGTTTTTTCGTTTTCTATTTCATTTAGTTCTATTCTAATTTTTATGCTTTCATTTTTTCTGCTGACTTTGGGTTGCCTTTTTTCTTTTTCTAGTTCCTTCTAATCCTTCTACCAGGTATCTAACTCCAAAACTCAAAAACATTGGTACATAAAGACACATGCACCCCCCTGTTCATCACAGCATTATTCATAGTGGCCAAGGCATGGAAACAACTAAAGTGTCCCTCGACAGAGGATTGGATAAAGAAGATGTGGTACATATATATATACAATGGAGTACTACTCAGCCATAAGAAACGATGACATATTGCCATTTACGACAACATGGATGGAACTTGAGAACATTATACTGAGTGAAATAAGTAAATCAGAAAAAGCTAAAAACTGTATGATTTCACACATAGATGGGATATAAAATTGAGACTCATTGACTTAGATAAAAGTGAAGTGGTTACCAGTGGGAAGGGAATGTGGGGTGGGGGAAGGGGACTTGAGTGAATTGTTAGGGGGTTTGGGGTGGAGGGAAAGGTGTAAAGAGGGACAAAATATAAGGTGACAGAAAATGATTTGACTTTGGGTGATGGGTATACAACATAATCACCAATTCAAATGCTATAGATATGTTCACCTGAAACCTATGTACTCTTTATTGATCAATGTCACCCTGTTAAAGTAAATTTTCTAAATAATATAAAATGAAAATGTCATTCAGCAACCTAAAGTATCAGTGTTAATCTTAAGTTTAAAAATGAAGATGTAAGAAGAGAAGATCTTGAGGTTGATTGTCTTATGTGTTCACCTAAATGATACAATAAAAATTTAGCTCAAAAAAATAAAATATTAAAAATATTAAAAAATTATTTAAGACACTTTCAATACTACTTGGGTGTGGAGAGACACTTATACATATTTTATTTAGTTCATTTATCTAGTTCTTTATTCTTTTTCTAGTTCTTTGTTCTTTTTCTAGGTGTGATGTTAGGTTGTTTATTTTGGATCTCTCTTGTTTCTTGATATAATCCTGTAATGATATTAACTTCCCACTTATTACTGCTTTCACTGCATCCAAGAAATTTTGATATGTTGTGTTGTCATCTTCATTTGACAAGTAAAGAAAAACCACAGAAAAAAAGATCAAAAGCAACCAAAAATATCAAAAACAAAACACCATAAAAAGTAAGAATAAAAACAAAAAATTTTTAAAAATGAAGTTCAAAAAGAAAAAAGAATAAGAAGAAAAAAAGAGGAAATAAAATGAAAAATAAATTTTGGTTTTGAGAGTTTTCTTTCAGTCAGTGTCACTGCATTACAACTTTTAGCTCTGTGAAGTTGTTGGGCTTTCCGCTAAGATGTTGCTGTTGCAATGATGTAGGTGGAGCTACAATCATGTTGGTGGGTGAGGCATGTTGTGAAGGCTTTATGGCTTTGGCCTTATGGCTTTGGCTTTACCTCTTTAGTTCTTCTGCTTATGGCTCTAGCAACAGTGATCTCAGGCTTCCAGGTGCTCCCTCCAACATCTCGACAGACCTGAAGACTGGACATAGAGTACCACTAGTTTGCAGGGGAGAGAGTGGCCCTGGAGAGCTAGGTGTGGGGTTGTCTCTGCCACTCTCTATACTGCGAGGTGAGGGAGGCAGGAGGCTGAGGGGCCACACTTTAGTTTTCTCTCTCTCTGCTGAGTGTGGGCTGCAAGCAGACTGTGGGAACACTGGCCATGCATGACCTTGCGCTTTGGCCACTTTGGTTTGTCTCCCCCTCTGCCCCTCTATCTTACCACTCCTCCTGGCAGAAGGAGACCCAGTCACTCCAAGTTTCCCTCTCTGTACCCCTCAGACAAAATCCAGAGAGCCTGAGTTTCTCTCTTCCCCATAGACCAGCAGAGAAAAAACAAAACAAAACCAGTCACTCTAGGTTTGTCTCCTCTCCTCTTCAAAGCCTTCCACAAATGCATTTTATCTTCCACCCTCCTTTTCACCCTGTTTTACCTTTAGTCTGTTTGGTGTGTGGATGTTTCATGTGCACCTGTGAGCCCAACTGGGATTCCTTTACTGCATTATAATTGTTCAATTTGTTCAAATTTCAGGAGGAGAGATCAAGAATATCTCTCACACTGCCATTAATCTCTGATTACCTATTAAATATACATTCTCCACTCATGGCAGAGTCCAATTTTTTTTTTAACATTTCACATGCTAGGATTGCAATATATATATTTTTTTCCTGTAGAAAGGTAAAGTCAATGAAATCCTTCTAACAGCCTGGCCAGTGGTGGAATGGTGGATAAAGTATTGACCTGAAATGCTGAGGTTGCTGGTTCAAATTCCTGGGCTTGCCAGGTCAAGGCATATACGAGAAGCAACTACAAACTGATGCCTCCTGCTCCTCCCTCAACCCCCTCCCTGGCCTGGTTCTCTTTCTAAAAAGATAAAATAATTCTGGAGTGAAGGAGTGATCATGAACTTAAAATGTTGATTTATAAGATTCCAAAAGGGAACTTTTCTATTACCAACTCATAGTATTATTTCTTTATTTCACAAATATTTATTAAGTACATTCTACCTGCCAGACACTGTACTAAGTCCTGGAGATAAAGGGGTAAAGAAGAAAGGCAGACATGATCTTCACCTTCATAGAATGTATGTACATGCATTAAACCAGTTGTTACAAAAGTGGTGACTGTCACGAATGGTATAGGCAATGACAAAGACCATGATGGCTAGAAAAGATATTTAAGCTGAGAGGTGAAGTATAAGTTAGCCATGAAAAAGCAGAAAAGAGGAGATTCCAGCCAGAGGAAACAGGCTGGGTAACTCTGAAGGTTATCACCTTCAGATAACAAGTACGGCACAATTGAAAAATCAAACAGAGAAAGACTGCTAGCGCTCCAAGCATGAGTAGTGAGAGCTGAGAGCCATGAGGCAGGTAAGGACCAGGTGGCAGAGAACCTTATCAACTATGTTTCAGAATTTAGATATGATCCCAAGAAGATTAGAGAGCAATAGAAGAATTTTAAGATGGAGAATGTCATGATGAGACCTGTATTTTAGAAGTTACTCTACTTAGGGTTTGGAGAATGCATTGGAATAAAAATCAAATCAAGGAAACCAATTTGAAGGCTGAACAAATCAGGTTTCAGAACTGCAAATGACTGGAGCTAATTTAAGAAGTTTGGCTAGGAAAGTGAGCTGATATGACATTGGTTGGAGAGGAAATGAGGTTAAAGGAGAGATTTTTTGTTTTTTAATTTTGTTTGATTTTGCCACAAGAAAAGTTTGAGTCTGATGATAACAGCTGATTCAGAATAAATGCCTGAAGATACATGAAGGAAGGAGGCAAACCCAAAATGCTGTAGGCTAACAAACTGAATTCCCAAAAGGTGGTATTCTTCAAATATGTGGCTAATATTTATTTAATTGGGGCAGGAAAAAACCGACCTTTTATGTAAAAGAAATAGCATACCTTATTTTTCACAAAATTCTCATTCAAAATAAGGAATCTGTTTAGGCACTAAATATTATATAGCATTTAACTTATTTGAAATTGTCTTATACTCCAGAGTTTTTTCCTCAAAACTGGTTGTTCAGGAAATAAGTAACTTAAAAATAAGTAACTTCAGCTGTAGCAAAAGCTACAGCTTTTGCTCAATATATGGTTTAAACTTCCTTACCTGGATTTCATGTTGGCAAAATGTTTCCCTGTTTTTCTCTGGTAATTGCTCTTTATTGCGATTTTTAAAAATCAGATCACATCTTTAGGTGTGTTTATTAGATAATAAAGTAAATCTTCCTTAGAAAACAGGACTGCTCTCTGTTACAGTTAGTTGTGACCTACATGGGGTAGAGTTATAAAGCCAATAAGCAAAGTAATGATCATGTTTTCTAAGTAATCCTTGAGGCTCCCTTATATTGAATACAGAGTAGAGTGTACATGGTTGGTTATATATGCTCTTCTAGGGCAATATGCACGTATTCATGTGTAAAATATGTAGATGACATAATAAAGTGTATTCATGTAAAATATAACTCCACAGTATTTTAAATTATGGTATGGCAAGACAAGGAGAATAGAAGCATAAAACAATAACAACAACAACAAAAAATAAATAAAAAATAAAAAAACAAAGAAAAGAGAGAAAGGAAAACAATGATGCTGAATACTCACATGCATCCTGAACAGCTTTGCTTGGCTCTGATGGTAATAATGGTGATTCATCACGATGACTGATGCTGACAATGATGATGAGTTCAGTGTCTGTGTGATGAGGAATGAGATAATGAAGATAGACACTGTACACACCCGAGGGATTCATTTTTCTCCTCTCTGACAACACGGTTGTAGGTCAGCAGAGCGGCGAGGAGACTGGCAGGCAGAATAGCTCTTACTATTTAAATTGTTAGCTGCTCCACTCTCATTTTGTTCTTGCTCTCTCTGTAGTGGCTCATCTATCATTGATTTCACATAAGTCAAAACCACTTTGGATGCCTCCTCACTGTATTAGGTTTGAGCATTTCAGCTGACTACAGACAGTGGTCAGCTAGCCGAGTTCAGTGTTGGTGGCAATGCTGGTGTTGCATCCTGCAGTGAGAAAGATCACAAAACCCCGCTTGTCATGGATCAGAGTTGGAGGGGAACTTGCTTGTTTGTTGTTTGCTTTATTTTGTTTGGTTTTAATCTCCATTCAGTAGGAGGGGGACCAATTTATACTTTATGTTTATACATTAAAACCTGAATCAAACAGTAATGTAATTCTACAGTAATTTATTCCAAGGAGTTTTTCCCCACCTCCTACAAATTGGCATGCTGCTCAGGTGACTTGACTTTTAGATCTGAAGATAAGAAAATGGTCACATGGGGTCCCCTGAGATGTTGAGATAGGAGGTGGTGGAAAAAACCTGTGGGACACTTGACCTTTCATAGGAGAGGCTTCTTGTCAAATGGAAGGGACGCAGCAGGACAGAGCTCTAAGGACGGTCTGGTGTAAGGACTTGGGGGGGTTCCAATTTGATGAGATAGGAGGGAGTCAGGAGTTGGGAGAATTGTGAGGTTGAAGTGTGTATGAACTGACCAGGGAAACAGAATATTTCTGGGCTCTCCCATTGCAAGCACCCAGCTGAAGAGGACGGCGTCTTTATGAAGATAGCAGTGTGCTCAGCAGTGGGGCTCTGCAGTAGCGCAGCAGCCTGGGTCGAAGGCACCAAGACGGCCTTCATTTGGGGAGCAAATCCTTCATAAGGACAATATCAGAAACCTAAGGAAAGAACCAAATTACAAATGATAAGGGGTTAACTCCTTAAAAGTCTGTGTAAGGTAGAAGTAGACCACTCATAAGAGGCCCCTTTCTTCCCATGGAGAAATGGGATTCTTCCTCCTCAACTCAATCTGTTATGGATCAGCTTTCCTTGTATTCAAAAAGAATAGAAACCCCTCTTTGGGATCATAAAAGTTATACTAACATTGTCAGTAGGATCAACCTGGGGCAACATACCATAAGAATGATTGATTCAGTACAAAATGAAACTTTTGTTGATTACACCATCACCTGCAGCTTATAATCATGTAGCTCCACACGGTCAGGGCCCCCGGGTCTCAACATTTATGGCCTGGCACCACTGCCTTAGAAATATATATCTCTCCCTCTTTAGTTGATCCTACCTTCAGGTTTTAAGTTGAGCCCTAAGCCTGTTTCCAGGGAACAGAGCCATAACTGTGTGACTCACCCAGGAAAGACTGGTGTGAGGCTTGCCAGAATAGATGTCCTACCCACAACCAGTGGTCAAGACTCCGGAAAGACATATGAAGAAAGCCCTCTTATTCCCTTGGTCACTAAACACAGAGATAAATGAAATCCTTCCCTTTTAATAAATGACATAGGACTGTGGGCAACTGAATCTCAGCCCCGCTGCTATGAAGCATGGAAGGCTGAGGTATTCATCCCCGATTAGTTAAGGGCTGACTTCCCTGCACTGCTAGGCTGTGCCTGCTCCCAAGGCTGCAGAGAGAGCTCCAAGGTAAGCTCTTCCACGGGCAGCAGAGAGTTACATCAGATGCCAGTGTCCATGGGAATTCTTTTATTATTTATTTATTTATTTATTTTGTATTTTTCTGAAGCTGGAAACGGGGAGAGACAGTCAGATAGACTCCCGCATGTGCCCCACCGGGATCCACCCGGCACGCCCACCAGGGGCGACGCTCTGCCCACCAGGGGGCGATGCTCTGCCCCTCCGGGGTGTCACTCTGCCGTGACCAGAGCCATTCTAGCGGCTGGGGCAGAGGCCAAGGAGCCATCCCCAGTGCCTGGGCCATCTTTGCTCCAATGGAGCCTTGGCTGCGGGAGGGGAAGAGAGAGACAGAGAGGAAGGAGCGGGGGGTGGAGAAGCAAATGGGCGCTTCTCCTATGTGCCCTGGCCGGGAATTGAACCCGGGTCCCCTGCACGCCAGGCTGACGCTCTATCTCTGAGCCAACTGGCCAGGGCCTCCATGGGAATTCTTTACCACCACTGCAGAGCTGAAGTCAGAAGGGGGCCAAGGAAAGATGGGCACCTACCATGTACCAGACCAAGTGTTACGTGCTAGACATGCCACAACAAATAAAAATTTTAAAAATTGGCATGGGAGAACAGGAAACCAGGCACTAGCCTTGGTTCTGACACTTTCTATGGGACGTACTGAAGACTTTTTTTCATATAGAGACTGAAGTTTCACTCTTTGAGTCTAATACCACCACCTCCATTATTAGACTAGATATGTGACCATGGGAGAGATATTTAAGCTCTTGCATCCTGATTTACTCATCTGTTAAAAAAACAAACCAACAAACCCAGGAATAATAATATTGGCTGTAGGCACTGAAGGAGACAATATTGCTAAGGCACAGTGTTTGGCACATAATAAAAAGTCAGTAAAAGTTGACTCTTGCATGGATGGGCCTGTTATATTTTCTATGAAATGAAGTTCTTGAATCAATATTGTTTCCAGCTCTGAAACTCTAAGTTTCTGTGACAGAAAGAATTTTGGTTATTGTTACCATAGCAAGGGTCAGCAATCATTTTATGTAAAAATCTAGGCAGTAATATTTTATGCTTTGCATGTTATACTGTCTTCATCATAACTACTCAACTCTGACATTATAATGTGAAAGCAGTCATAGACAATGAATGGTGATGGCGGTGTTCCAGCAAAACATTATTTAAAAAACTTAACCACAGCGTAGATTTGGCTCATGCAAAATAGTGTGCTACCTGTGTCCCATAGAATAAAAATATGTGGAGAGGCCCTGCCCAGGTAGCTCAGATAGTTAAGAGTGTCATCTTGATACGACAAAGTTGCCAGTTCAATCCCTGGTCAGGGCACATACCAGAATCAACTAATGAATGCATAAATAAGTGGAACAAACAAATTGATGTTTCTCTCTCTTTCTCTCTCTCCCTCCTTCCTCTCTCTCTCACATCAATCAATCAATCAATAATTTTTTAAATGTAGAGAAAAGAAGTGAAATGATATTTGTGATTAAAAAGGGACACAGGAAATGATGTACTGCAAAATTATGTAAGCTTATGGCACATTTGTTTAGCTCAAAACAGTGTTTTGTATTGAGCATATGAAAGAAAGCAGATGTTCTACAACAAAGGTGAATAATAGAAATACAATAAACAGCTTTTGCAAGTTTAAATATTTATAAGCATTTAATGAGCATAAATATGTAAAAACTGAAATGGGAAACAGTGGCTCATAAATTTACATCTGCTGCAAATTGAATGAAGTCAAGAAGATGACAATCATGCAAAAAGCACGAGAAGCCCAGCTTGTAGCAACAAGCTAATGTTGCTTTTAACTCCATACTTAGGGTGATAGTTATGCATTAAATTGGCTTGAACACCTACAGGGTGATGGCTCAACCTTCAAATCACATTCAACCTGATCTGGTCATCTGACTATTACAATGGCTGGGTTGGGGGCAGTTTTCCTTATGGTGGCCCAATGACTAACCACCAGCAGTCAGGCCTTCATGGTACGTACCTGGGTACCTTGATAAAGAACATCTAACTCTGTGGTTGTCATGTTGTACCTGTGAGACTGCCTGAAACTATGTAGAGAAAAGAAAAAGAAGAAAATTTAATTCAATAAAAAAGAGGCATGATCAGAAAGGTACAATGAAGAAAATGCTAGTAGAGCAACATAAAATTAAGGTCCAAATGCCTTGCTGAGGCATTCACTATAGAATTGTAGAAAATCACATGCGTACTTTAACTACCATCTTCATCCATGGGTCGATCACAGCCACCACCCCCCAAGTCCCTCTACAGATGCCTTTGTGTCTCAAATACCCTTCTCTTCCTTTCTAGGCCTTCCCCAGGTGTTCTCTTAACTACAGTTTACTCATTCAGAAAAGAACAAACAGGGTAATTTTTAAGCAAATAATTTACTTTCAGTATTTTGCCACCTTCTCATTTTAAGCATTCTAATACTTGGCTTGCCTCAGGGATTTTGCACAATAGAAAACTTGATGTCAAGCCCTTTTCTGTCTTTTGTAAAAGAAATGATGCCAGTGCCCCAAAGAGGAGAGAGAAAAGGTGTGGTGGCTTTCAAAGTGGGAGAGAGCTCCCAAGAGCTGAAAGGAGATAGGAGTCAGAGTCTTTGTAATGTAGGGGTCACACACACTCCTTGGCAGAAGCCTGAAGAAGAAAAGAGTCCCCAAGGACAGGTACAGAGGGTACCTGGGAAAGTCAGTCCTAGACGCAGGGAACCCTAGTCTTGCCTAAGATTCCACTGCACTTGGGCTGGCTGCTGGGGCTGATGGCCCCGATTGGATTGTAACAACAGACATCACAGCAGTAACCAGTAACAACCATGGCCCTCCTACATAAGTTCCTTTGCACAGGTCTTGAAAGTGAGGAGTCCCCATAATGACTGAAATTCTGTTCTCTCCAGCCTTGAGGGAAGGGAACCAAGGGCAGATTTATACAGACTTAAACATATGAAGAAACATAATGACTCTTGCTAAATAGTATCTTTGGGCTGATCCATGTACCAACAAATGTTTGGGAATGGGAGTGGGGGTAGAAAGAGGAGGACTTCTCATATTTTACTCCTCACAGTTTCTGATTCAGGAACAGCAAGCTCCCTGGGGAACAAATTAGGTGTGTGGAGTCAGTGTGACCACAGTGGCTGAGAAAGAGCAGAGGACTGCCTTATAAATCCTTCATCGGCTAATGAGTGCCCAGAAAAACAGGGAGCGGGTGGAGTAACACAATTGAAAACAGCTGAACTGCAAAGTGGGCCTAGCTTTTTTCTGAACTAAGAATGAGTAAAATGTCTTTTCAAGAACTGGATATAAAAATGGAACCAGAAGATGAAGAACACCCACTATATTTAGTGGTTCACACACGGTGCGCACTCAGCTAATACAGTAGCCATGCAATGTCCTGGGAAGACCTCCTCCAATACTTTCATACCTTGTCTGGTTGTGTGTTGAGCTGGTACTTGGAGACTGGAGGACAAAGGCTTCCTGACCCATTTGGGAGAGTTTAAGCACCTGTGGGCCCATCTCCCTGGAGTGTATAACCACTCAGGGGCTCAGTGTGGACTCCTGGCTGCGAAGGTGGTGCCTTCCTGAGAAAAGTGCACACGGAGTGCAGGGAAGAAGGGGACACTGCCCTTCATGCCCTCTGCGCTCGGGCGGCCCCAGCCTTCTGAATAGCTATTCTCACATCCACTTTCTTGCCCAGGTCTTGTTTCAACGAGATCGAAGGAGTCCATGTAGTGAGTCACTCACTAAATCAAACAGATTTGGGGTAACCTTCATGATTATAAAAGATCCCAGTCATATTCTGAGTAATAAATAATTCACTCAAAGTAAGTGGAGAGTAGTCATTCAAACCAGGTTATCTGGATCCAGACCTCACCTACTTCCCTCTTCTTTGTAATGCCCACTGCTTCTAGAGCACAGCAATGATGCTTTCACCCACGCTGCACAGACGTGGCATCAGCTGTGGGCACCAATCAAAGGCAATAAGCCACTGAAATCTGTTAACAGTCACACAATTTATTTTGAAAAGTCACACAAAGCAAGGAGGAAGTCACATAAAAGAGCAAAAGGTCTGACCTTTAGAATCGTTTGAGAGAATCTAATATTTAGACCTTGGGAAATACAATTTTTCTTTCTGTTATGTTAATACATACATTATAAAGGCCAAGTTTTGGGGTGGGGAGTTCAGTAAGCTGGACAGGCTTTGAAAAGAAGAATCCAGACAAAACCACTGAGGTAATTTTATAAAATTATGTAAATCAAATGATAATGAGAGAAAACATCCATAAGGTGAGAAGAAAACAAAATGATGTTTTTCCATCTGAAGAATTATGCATCCCCAGTGCACAGGAATTACTCATTATCTGCCAATATGTTATTGAATTTTCTCTTTCTTTATGCCCACCTCCATTTATTTTTGTACAAAAATTGATTGCCACAGATGTGGTGTTGAAATCCCTGTGATTTCTGACATCTTGTTCCAAAGAAGCAATACATTTTCCTATTCCTACAGTTTGAGCTAATCAAGAACAGAGGAACTAAGTCAAATTATTCCATTTACCTTTTCATAAAATTAGCATGCTGGTAGATTATAAAAATGCCGTTGAGACCCTGGCCGGTTGGCTCAGCGGTAGAGCATCGGCCTGGCGTGCGGGGAACCAGGGTTCGATTCCCGGCCAGGGCACATAGGAGAAGCGCCCATTTGCTTCTCCACCCCCCCCCCCCGTCCTTCCTCTCTGTCTCTCTCTTCCCCTCCCGCAGCCAAGGTTCCATTGGAGCAAAGATGGCCCGGGCGCTGGGGATGGCTCCTTGGCCTCTGCCCCAGGCGCTGGAGTGGCTCTGGTCGCGGCAGAGCGACGCCCCGGAGGGGCAGAGCATCGCCCCCTGGTGGGCAGAGCATCGCCCCTGGTGGGCATGCCGGGTGGATCCCGATCGGGCGCATGCGGGAGTCTGTCTGACTGTCTCTCCCCGTTTCCAACTTCAGAGAAATACAAAAAAAAAAAAAAAATGCCGTTGACATGGTCTGTGTTTGTTCATTGATTTAATTAGTTGGTAAATAAACATTGACTGGCCATCTAATAATATGTCCCAGGTGCTAAAAATATATAAATCAATCACATATTGGCCCCTGCCCTTATGCAGCTGAATTTAGTAGTTAGGTAGAGAGATCAACAAGGAACTGGGACAGTATTTTGAAATACTATAAGATGTCTTTTCCTTCCTCAAAAAATTTTTTTTTTCTTTTTCTTTTTTACCTTGTGGCCCTTGAATCAGACCTAGAGACTAAGGCTACTGCCTCAGAGGAGGAAAGACACAAAAGACTACAGCCAGAACAGAGTCCAATTTCTGGCTGAGAATCTGAAAAGAAAACCTTGAAAGCTTTTATTCCTAAGAGCCAAGTGTTTGGGGGAGGCTGGAAGTTGGAGGGGGCTAGCTTTTGTTGTTTTTATTTATTTTTGAATTCTAAAACCTTGGCTCTGACTCAATAGAGAAAGCCTGGAAGACAAGCCAGTTTCTCCCCAAGGCCAGGGAGTTGGACAGAGTGTGTGATGGTGCAGGAGCAAAGCCCTCACCTCAGAAGAGACCAGGCCTGTTCTGAGCGGGAGAAAGGGCTTTGGGAGGATGAAGAAAGAACGGTGTTGAGATGCAAAGTGGGGTTTTCCGAAACCCCTGGGAGCGGCGGGGGGAATGGGAAGGTGCCTCCTAGAAACATTTGGGGTCTGGAAATAGAAGGTGCTCTGCTTTCCATCTGGATTAGCCCTGCTAGCCTTCTCCCTGGTTGTTGCTCATGCTCAGCTTTGTCAAATATTCCTAATGTTATCCCTCCGCTGGAGATTTGGGGTGGGTTTTATTCAAGGATGCAACACAATGTGACCTGCAGTTTTTTTTTTGTTTGTTTGTTTTTGACAGAGACAGTCAGAGAGAGGGACAGATAGGGACAGACAAACAGGAAGGGAAAGAGATGAGAAGCATCAATTCTTCATTGCAGCATCTTAGTTGTTCATTGACTGCTTTTTCATATGTGCCTTGACGAGGGTGGGGGGTGTTACAGCAGAAAAAGTGACCCCTTGCTCAAGCCAGTGACCTTGGTCTTCAAGCCAGCAACCATGGGGTCATGTCTGATCCTACACTCAAGTCAGCGATCTTGGGGTTTCAAACCTGGATCCTCCCAGTACTCTCTCCTGGAGCGTCGCAGTCACTCTATTCATTGCGACACTGCCCGGTAAGGTGTGACCTAAAGTTTTGAAAAAATTCCAGTGAGGATGAAGACCACAGACTGCAGAAGCCAAGGCCAGAGACGTGGAAAGTAGCTTAGAGGTAGTTGTCCAGGCATTACAGGGGGACAGCCACAGCTCAGAAGTGACAACAACACTTCACTCCTTTAACTTTGCACCAGTTCACTTCTGAGAGGGACTGAGGGGCACGATCTGGGATTGCACTCAGGATTCTGGCACAGTGGGCAGGACGGTGGTGCCTTCCACCAGTGGAATATTGAGGAGTAGGAGTGGGTTGAGGAAGGAAGACAATGAGTTCAGTTTTCATCCTGGCATGCTGTGAAATCTGAAGAAATTCTTGAGAAACTGGAGAAATATGAACTGGTGGATAGTACAGTGAGGAGGACCTGAAGCTAGTGGAACAAATGAACCCACTGTGCTTGTTAATGAATTGTGATGCCTCTCCAGGGAGGTCTCTGGTGTGCCACAGGAGAGTTCTGACCTTGGCCTGTGTTTTTCAAGAAGTTGGATGTAGACACAGGACACATACTCAGCAAATTGGTGTGGGATGCAAATTCTGAAGAAATAACTATGACAATACATGACACAATAGAATTTCAGAAGACTGAGACAAGTGTCTGAAAATAACAGGATGACACTTAACGGAATAAATATTAAGTCCTGCCTTTAGGTTTAAAGCAAAGTGAACAGCGTGACTAGAGGGTGCGGAGGCCTGGCTTCACAGCAGTCCTCTGCACAGTGAGGTAAGGATTTTAGTTGACTTAAAATCTATTATGAATCAATATTGTGATGCAGCCAGGCAACTCCAGCTCTAGATGTCATGAAGTAGAGCTGATAAGACCTACTTCCAAGCAAGCTGCCTCAGTTTTCCCAAGCTAAAATCATTTCTGAGAAGAAAAATAAATAGGTTAAAGAAGCCATCCATGGAAACCCAAGGCTTTTGGTCACTGTTTCCACACACACTGCCAGAGAAGAGTTCCTCACTTTGGTGACTTTGTCTTTGATTGCATCATCAGTTCCTCCAGAGATAACCAATGCTCACTCAGTATCCATGTACTCCCCTGCACTCCCCAGGGTCCAATCAGTTGGAGTGGGGTCATGTAACTGAGCTCCAGCAGACAGGAATGAGAGCAGAAGTGGTATGGCACGTCTGGCCCCACGTTCCTCACTGTCAGGGTGCCTTCTCCATCCACTTCCTCTCCTGAACCTTGAACCTGAAGTCACATGCTGAGAGGCTGGCAGCCCAGGATGCAGAGAACCTGAATCCCTGAGTCGCCACAAGGCAGAGAGCCCTTCTGACTCTTATGACTTCACATGAGCAAGAAATATACTCTTGTGGTTGTTGAGCCCCTGAGACTTAGAGGTGTATCTGTTGCTTCCACCAACATAACCTAACCCTAATAGTACTTATCCTTGAGCATTCCTGGTCTCTACTAAGGTGTGTCAATGACCTGTAATCATTATACTCCTCTTGAGGGAACTTTTGAAAAACTCAGCCTGTGGCTCCAGTTCAGAGTCCTTCAATAGATAAATTCTGTAGTCATGCACTAAAGGGATGGGACTGAATTCTAGGTAACATGGCTGGAGGAAACCAGTTTCAATATAGATAATTTATACTTTAAGGCAATTACCAATTTGGAGGAGGGCATAAAAATATTCATTTATAAAGTTTACTGTATCTCCTGGGATGTCTGATGGAGTGAGATTTTGGACTAGATGCCGGTCAACGTCCCTTTCAGCTCTGTGGAGTAAAGCAGAAATCATAATATAAAAGGACATCTTAGAGGCCATCTAGTGCTGCCAAATGCCAGACTTTATAAACAAGGAAACTGAGATCAAGAGATCCTAACATGCCTGCTCCAAGTCTCCTAGTTATCCTGAATTCCTTTCCAGTTCTCTTTCCAGCATATATTTTTCAAAGTATAGTATTTTAAAACAAGAAGACCAGGTTATCATGCTGTATCTGACCAATTTGTTTCTGCTTCAATAAATCTTTGAAAAACTCAAAAAAACGAAACAACAACAACAACAAAAACACCAATCCGACCAACAACAACAATAAGAAAAAATCTTCTTGAATCTTTTACCTTGGAAGTGAGTTGATTTATTTTACCTCCTGGACCCCTTCAATCTTTATGGCTCCAGGAATGATGGAGAGAAATGTTTCTTAAGAAGCATTGAGGTTGAATAAGTTGTGGCATATGGGAAGAAGCAAAATCTGGGCAAGCATAATGCTTGCCTTCACTTGTAACTACACAGCACTTCCTTGGTCCTAAACCCTTTTTTTTCTTCAAGCCCTTCCATTACCACACACAGACACATGCTGCAAAATCTGCGTGGAACACATCTCTTATATTCTTCTTATTCCATTTTAAATTTAGTCCAGTACAGTGATGTTTTTAGTTCGGTTAAGTTATAAAAAGTCTAGTTTATAATTTTTATCACAGAATACTCTTATCTTAAGGATCTTTTCCTACTATTCACCACCCAGTTTTGATTTACTGCAAATCTGGGGGAGAAGAGGGTTTGCTGACTATGATGATGATTATTATAGTTCTATTATAAAGTGTACAACTCAGGAACATCCATTTGGAGGTGATACATAAGGTAGGGTATGGGGGGAGCACAGAGCTTCCATGCTGTCTCTGTTAGTACCCATCTCCCTTGAAATGTTCACCAACTTAGAAGTTCCTCCAAACCTCATCATTCATTTTTAGTTTGTTTTGTTTTGTTTTTTAGAAATACCTAAGAATCCTACCTTATTAGAATGACGGTGCCTTGGTGGATCTAGGTCATCCAGCCATTTATGTCAATACTTGCCAAGTTTATGTGATAGCCAGTGTCCAGCTCCATCATGTGCAATCAGGAGCCTAGCTGGTCTTCACTATGTTGGGAATTCCACTTATCAGTGCCATTTTCTACCTCTCACCTTATACCTTTCTTCCCAACTATTTGCTACTTCAATTGGAAACCTCATGGGATGACCAGTGGGCCCCTGTGTTCCCTTTTGCAATCAGTTCAGATGTATGGAAGACCTAAGAATATCTGCCAACCTTGACTCGATTCCATGGGAAACCAGAGACCTGATCCTTGACCTTTTACCATTCACTGTCCTTCTCTGCCTCTCCCCAGTACCTTTTCTCATGCTCCAGAACACCATAATCAGTCTGCAGGTCCCACCTTTGACTAACCAGGAGGAAGGAGATGCCAGTCTTCTCATTATATCATCTGCCCACATGTCACAAGGAAAGTCTTGGAAGATCTCTGCCTTAGGAAAGCAAACTTGAGTTGAATTACACCTACTTCCATGCAGGGAGATAAGATAGAAATGGATACTTACTGATTGAGTAATAATAAAATCTATATATCCCCTACTGTGTGCCAACTACTTTTGAAATGCTATATATATGATCTTGTTAACTCTTTCCAAGAATGTGAATGAGGTAAATTTCTAAAGCAGTTGACATTTTCCTTCTTTCTTTCTTTCTTTCTTTCTTTCTTTCTTTCTTTCTTTCTTTCTTTCTTTCTTTCTTTCTTTCTCTTTTGTTTTACACTTTATAGACCCTAAGGTGAGAGTATAGTGAATGCTGCTTCATAGGTTCTGCTGAAATGCCTAGTCTTAGAACCATGGAGAAAAGGTGTTCAATTCCTTTTGTTCTCAGTTTATAGTTGTCCCCAAAATTGCCCATTACTACAGCTCAGTAATCTTGCTACAATTACCTTGGGAATTACAGTGGTAGCATAATGTAAATGCATGTGCATATTTGTTTACATCTTTCATTGTGTTCTTTAACTATAAGAGTAATAGGTACTGTAGCAACAAATTTAAAGAACACAGAAGTCTCACGTGCCGCTTGTGGGGGGCCCAAGTCCTTCTGATCGAGGCCCAAGGAAAAAAAAAAAGGACACAGAAGTATAACAAGTAACAACTAATTTTCTATCAGTTAATTGCCTCATCCCCTTATATTAACCACCTACCACCTTGACGTGTTTGTTGTCTATGAATATGCTATTTTTAGAGTATATACAAAAATATTTACAGCATAGATAAAATTGCTTTTATTTTTATAAAAATGAGAAAAAGATCTGCAGTAGCAAAGGAGGATGGAGTGCAAAAGCACTCATCTGACATAGGACTCTTATACATTTGAACATTTTTCTCTTAATAACCTAATGGTAACCACCCACAAAAAAGTCACCACTGAAACACATAGCTAAAAATAAAAAAAGAAAAAAATAGGGAAAAGAAGTATGGAACACCACCAAACAAAAACAATTGACAGAAACAAAAAAGAGAAGAACATAACAAGACACAGAGCTACCAGAAAACAAAACATAAAATGGCTCTAGGGAATCCTCAAGTGTCAATAATTACCCTAAATGAATATGGACTGAGCTCACCAATAAAGAGGCATAGAGTAGCAGACTGGATCAAAAAGCAAAACCCAACCATATGCTGCCTTCAAGAGACACATCTAAGCTGCAAGACAAAAGTAGATTCAAAGTGAAATGTTGAAAAACGATTCTACAAGCAAATAATATCTAAAGAAAAGAAGGTGTAGCCATACTCATATCTGACAATGCTGACTTCAAAACAACAAAGGTAACCAGAGATAAAGATGGATATTTCATAATGATAAAGGGGATATTGTATCAAGAAGACATAACACTTTTTAATATAAATGCATCAAACTAAGGAGCACCAAATATATAAGGCATCTACTAACTGATCTGAAAATAAAAGCAGACAAAAACACAATCATACTTGGAGATTTTAACACACCATTAACAACTTTAGATAAATCATCCAAGCAGAAAATCAATATAAAGAAATATTGACCTTAAATGAAACTATGGACCAAATGGACATAATAAACATTTATAGGACATTTTACCCCAAAATATCAAATTATATATTCTTCTCCAGTGCACATGGAACATTCTCAAGGATAGACCATATGTTGGGCCACAAAACTATCATTAATAAATTCAGGAAGATTGAAATTATACCAAGCATATTTTCTGATCATAAGGCTTTGAAATTAAAATTCAACCATAAAAAGAAGTAAAGAAACCCACAAAAATGTAGAAATCAAACAACATACTTCTGAATATTGACTGGATCAAAGAAGATATAATAGCAGATATCAAAAGATATATACAGACAAATGAAAATGACAACATGACATATCAAAAATTCTGGGATGTAGTAAAAGCAGTAATAAGAGGGAAGTTTATATCATTACAGGCTTATATCAAGAAATAAGAGACATGCTAAGTAAATAACCTAACATCACACCTTAAAGAACTAGAAAAAAAAGAAAGAACAAAGGCAGCCCAAAGTCAGCATAAGGAAATAGTGAAAATTAGAGCAGAACTAAATGAAACAGAAAACAAAACAAAACAAAAACTATAGAAAAAATTAATATAAAAAAAGCTGGTTTGGCCCTGGCTGGTTGGCTCAGTGGTAGAGCGTCGGCCTGGCGTGCGGAAGTCCCGGGTTCGATTCCCGGCCAGGGCACACAGGAGAAGTGCCCATCTGCTTCTCCACCCTTCCCCCTCTCCTTCCTCTCTGTCTCTCTCTTTCCCTCCTGCAGCCAAGGCTCCATTGGAGCAAAGATGGCCCGGGCACGGGGGATGGCTCCATGGCCTCTGCCTCAGGCGCTAGAGTGGCTCTGGTTGCAACAGAGCGACACCCCAGATGGGCAGAGCATTGCCCCCTGGTGGGCATGCCAGTTGGATCCCGGTTGGGTGCATGCGGGAATCTGTCTGACTGCCTCCCTGTTTCCAGCTTCAGAAAAAAAAAAAAAAAAAGCTGTTTTTTTGAAAACATTAAGAAAATTGACAAACCACTGGCTAGACTCACTAAAGAAAAAAGAGGAAAGACTCATATAAACAAAATCCAAAATAAAAGAGGAGAAATTACCACAGACATCTTAGATATACAAAGGACCATAGTAGAATATTATGAAACATTATATGCCACCAAATTCAATAACCTAGAGAAAAATGGATAAATTTCTAGAACTATACAATCTTCCGAGATTGATTCAAGAAGTAGAAAACTTGCCTGTCCAGGCAGTGGCGCAGTGGATAGAGCATCGGACTGAGACACAGAGAACCCAGGTTTAAAACCCCAAGGTCGCTGGCTTGAGTGTGGGCTCATTTGGTTTGAGCAAGGTTCACCAGCTTGAGCCCAAGGTTTGGTTTCAGCAAGGGGTCACTCTGTCTGCTGTAGCCCCCTAGTCAAGGTACATATGAGAAAGCAATCAATGAACAACTAGGTGCCGCAATGAAGAATTGATGCTTCTCATCTCTTTCCATTCCTGTCTGTCTGTCCCTTTCTGTCCCTCTCTCTGTCTCTCTCTGTCTCTGTAAAGGAAAAAAAAAAGGAAGTAGAAAATCTAAGTAGATGTATAAGCAGGGAGGAAATTGAAACAACTATTAAAAAATCTCCCCCAAAACAAAACTCCAGGACCAGGTGGTTACACTATTGAATGCTACCAAACATTCAAAGAATATTTGGTACCTATCCTTCTCAAAGTCCTCCAAAAAATAGATGAAGCAATACTTCCCAACACATTTAATGAGGCCAACACAACCCTCACACCAAAACCTGGCAAGGACAACACAAAAAGAGAAAACCACAGACCAATATCTCTAATGAATACAGACGCAAAAATCCTAAACAAAATACTAGCAAATCTAATACAACAACACATTAAAATAATAATATATCACAATCAAGTGGGATTCATTCCAGGAGCACAAGGATGATTCAACATATAGAATCGATCAACATAATACACCACATCAACAAAAAAAAAGAGCAAAAATCATATGATCCTATCAATAGGTACAGAAAAGGCATTTGATAAGATACAACATCCTTTTATATTTAAAACACTCAATAAAATTATAATAGAAGGAAAGTACCTCAACATAATAAAGGCCATATATGACAAACCATCAGCTAATATCATACTAAGTGCTGAAAAAGTGAAGCCTTTTCCTCTAAAATCAGAAACACGACAAGGCTAACCACTCTCTTCATTCTTATTCAACATAGTTCTGGAAGTTCTAGCCAGCACTATCTGTCAAGAAAAAAAAAAAAAAAGGCATTCATATTGGAAAAAGAAAAAGTAAAGGTATCACTTTTTGCAGATGACATGATCCTGTATATGGAAGACCCCAAAGACTCTACCAAAAAAACTATTAGAAACAATAAACCAATACAGTAAAGTTGCAGAATACAAAATCAATATACAAAAGCCCACTGCTTTCTTATATACCAATGATGAAACAGCAGAAAATAAACTGAAAAAAGGAATTCCTTTTACAATTGCAACTAAAAAAATTTAGAAATAAACTTAACAAAGAATATAAAAGACCTATGTACTGAGAACTATAAAACATTATTGAAAGAAATTTAAAAAGACACAATGAAATGGAAAAATATTCCATGTTCATGGATTGATATAGTTAAAATGGCCACATTATCCAAAGCAATATACAAATGTAATGCAATCCACATCAAAACCCCAATGTCATTTTTAAAAAAATGGAATAAAAAATTACCAGGTTTGTATGGAACCAAAAGCCCCCCAAATAGTAAAAGCAATTCTGAGGAAAAAGAATGAAGCCAGAGGTATCACAGTACCTGACTTCAAATTGTACTCTAGAGCCACGATAATCAAAACAGCATATAGTATTGGCAGAAAAATAGACACACAGACCAATGGAACAGAATCGAGAGCCCAGAAATAAAACCACATATATATGGACAAATCATCTTCTTCAAAGGATCGAAAACTACACATTGGAGAAAAGAAAGCCTTTTCAATAAATAGTGCTGGGAAAACTGGAAAACCACATGCAAAAAAAGAAACTTGACTACAGTTTTTCCCCCTGCACAAAAATTAATTCAAAATGAATCTAAGACCTAAATATAAGACCTGAAACTAAATTACATTGAAGAAAACATAGCTACTAAGCTCATGGACCTTGGCCGTAGAGAACAATTAATGAATCTGACCCCAAAGGCATGGGAAGTAAAGGCAAAAATAAAGGAATGGGACTATATCAACTAAAAAGCTTCTGCACAGCAAAAGAAACTGACAAGAAAACAAATAGGCAGCCAACTAAACGGGAGATGATACTTAAAAATCAACAGCTCCAATAAGGGGTAACATCCAAAATATATAAAGAACAGACTAAGCTCAGCAACAAACAAGCAAACAATCCAATTAAAAAATGGGGAGAGGACCTGAACAGACACTTCTCCCAAGAGGACATACAAATGGCCAACAGATACATGAAAAGATGCTCATTTTCACTAGCTTTCAATTTAAATGCAAATTAAAACTATAATGTGATACCACCTCACACCTGTTAAATTGTCTATTATCAACAAAATAGGTAGTAACATGTGTTGGAGAGGATGTGGAGAAAAAGGAATCCTCATTCACTGCTGGTGGAAATGCAAATTAGTACAACCATTATGGAAGAAAGTATGGTGGTTCCTCCAAAAATTAAGAATAGGGCCTGACCAGGCAGTGGTGCAGTGAATAGAACATCGGACTGGATGCAGAGGACCGAGGTTTGAAACCTCGAGGTCACGAGCTTGAGTGCAAGCTCATCTGGTTTGAGAAAGGCTCACCAGCTTGAGCGAGGGGTTACTCTGTCTGCGGTAGCCCCCTGGACAAGGCACA
Source organism: Saccopteryx leptura (assembly GCF_036850995.1). NCBI lineage: Eukaryota > Metazoa > Chordata > Mammalia > Chiroptera > Emballonuridae > Saccopteryx > Saccopteryx leptura. The sequence continues at coordinate 169,088,672 of NC_089506.1, forward strand.
TATGAGAAAGCAATCAATGAACGACTAAGGTGCCGCAACAAAGAACTGATGCTCTCATCTCTCCCCCTTCTTGTCTGTCTGTCCCTGTCTGCCCCTCTCTCTGTCTCTGTCACACACAAAAAAATTAAGAATAAGATTATCATATCACCCATCAATCCCTCTACTGGGTATCTACCCCCAAAACTTGAAACATTGGTATGTAAAGACACATGCATCCCCATGTTCTTCACAGCATTGTTCACAGTGGCCAAGACATGGAAACAACCAAAGTGTCCCTCAACAGAGGACTGAATAAAGAAGATGTGGCACACATATAGAATAGAATACTACTCAGACATAAGGAATAATAACATAGTGACATTTATGACATGGATGGACCTTCAGAACATTATACTGAGTGAAATAAGTAAATCAGAAAAAGCTAAGAACTGTATGATTTCACACATACGTGGTATATAAAATTGAGACTCATCGACATAGATAAAAATGAAGTGGTTACCAGGATAGAGGGAATGTGGGGGAACGGAGGGGGAAGGAGTTGGGGGAAGGGTATAAAGAGGGACAAATATAAGGTGACAAAATGATTTGACTTTGGGTAATAATTATACTACATAATCAACAGGTCAAATGCTATAGAAATGTTTACCTGAGACCTATGTACTCTTATTGATCAATGTTATCATGTTAAAGTTAATTTTCTAAATAAAATTTAAAAGATTATAACAAATTTTTTTGATAAATTCTGCCAAATTGTCTTTCAAAAATATTATACTAGCCCTGACTGGATGGCTCAGTTGGCTAGCAGGCGTCCCCAAAGTATGGCCCTCGGGCCGCATGCAGCCCCCCTGAGGCCGTTTATCTGGCCCCCTGCCCCACTTCCAGAAGGGGCACCTCTTTCATTGGTGGTCAGTGAGAGGAGCACTGTATGTGGCAACCCTCCAACGGTCTGAGGGACAGTGAACTGGCCCCCTGTGTAAAAAGTTTGGGGACCCCTGGCTAGAGCGTCATGCTGAAGCACAGAGGTTGCCAGTTTGATCACTGGTCAGGGCACATACAGGAACAGATCAATGTTCCTGTCGACTCTGTCTATCTCTCTCTTTCCTTTCCTCTCTCTCTAAAAAATCAATTAAAAAAACATTTAAAAAATTGACAAAAAAATATTATGCTAATTTACACACCACTAATGTAATATAAAAGAGTTTATCTTCCTAGCTTCTTGCAATACTATATATCATCAAAATCTTATTAAAATTTGTCAACTTAACCAAAATAATTAACTCTTTTATCTTAACTGAATTACTGTAACCATTAGTGAGTCTGATATCATTTGTTATTTTCTTTTCTAAAATGCTCTACTTATCATTTAGCCATCCCCCCCCCCCTCTTTGGTCTTTTTACATTGTTTATAGGAGCATTTGAACTCTGATGGATTGTTAACTCTTTGTCTTTTATGTGTGTTGCAAATATTCCCCACTGTCCTCATTTGACTTTTAAATTTGTTTGTGTGAGCTGATTTTTGGCAAGTAGAAGTTTTGACTTCTTAATCACTGCAATCTGTCAACCTTTTCCTTTCTGGTTTCTGGGTCTCCTGTCAGCCTTAGAGGGTTCTCCCCACTCTGGGCTTGTGAAAATATGGAGAGTGTGCCAACTCAGAGCACGAGATGATCCAATTCAAAGAGGCAACAGCAGCATAACTGATGGGATGCCAAGGAAAATCGCCGCAAGCCCTGTGAGGAATCCACCTAGCGCACATTTCCCCTCCACTGTACTTTTCCAGCCAGTAGTTATTTGTTATGCTGCAGGCAGCCCTAGAGTTTCCACTAACTTTGCCTCCTTCCTCTCTCATTCCTGCACAGAGAGCTGCTTGGTTTTCTGTTTTTGCTTTTATTTTTGCTGACTGTTCTCAGCAATAAATGGGGCTGCATTTACCTGTAGGTCTGCCATCGTGGAACTGAGTGTAACATTACAGACAATATTTTCATCTTTCTGCCCTCTTACTGCCCCTTCTCACTCGCCCTGCCCTTCCTGGAGTGAGCAAGCAAGGCAGCCAAAAGCAGACTTACACTTCTGCTCCGGGTTGGCTCAATGCCAATGGGAAAGTTTGATGTTGTAAGCATTTACAAGTCACTTGCATTGCCCTGACTTACAATCATACAGACTTCCTTGACTTCCTTCTAATTTAATAAGGACAAAGAGAGCAAGCTGTGTTCTACTACTTGGGTCCCGGGAGAACCAGTCCCAGACAAGCAGATGACATAAGAGCCATTATCTTGGACCCCTTTCTCGGCCCCAGCTGCCTTCCCTGCCTCCACAGCTGCCCTTCTCTCTTGCCTTGGGGCCCTCTGTCAGCTCTGAAGTTTCCCTCTCTAGTGAGGTCAACCACAAACCAATGTTCAGCATCATCTTTGAAGGATTTTACCCACCACAGTCTCTGTCACAGTCCAACATCAGTTATGTCCATTTGATGTAGTCAGGAGTTAGATAGAAGTAAGCAGAAAAGGAATGATAAGCCAGGTATGGAAGGTCATGAGGTCAGAAAGGGCCAGCTACTTAACAATGGACAAAATTGGGGTGTGACCTCACCCCCCAAGGTGACTTTTCCTCTCCTGACATATCACTGGCCATGCCGTTGAGACCTCCTTGAACTTTCATATTGCTGGTCATGAAGTTTGGACCCTCACCTGATCTTTCCTCCCGTGGCATGTCGCTAGTCATGTGGTAGTCCTCTTAGAGCAGGGGTCTCAAACTCGCGGCCCGCCCACCAATTTTGTGCGGCCCGCAGACTAATCAAACTTCGTGGATTAGTCGCGGGCCAGTCTGCGGGCAGCACAAAATTGGTGGGCGGGCCGCGCGAGTTTGAGACCCCTGCCTTAGAGGATGAACAAGGGGGAGGATAATAGCCTCTTATGACTCCCATACAAGCTCTTGCACAACCAGTCCCTTAAGCTTTAAGCCCTCAGGACAATAAGGTTCCGACCCACATCAAACAATCTTAAGAACAAAACCTCAGATGGGATCAGAGAAGAAAAAGAGATTGGTGAAATTTTATATACATAACGCAGCGTTATAGAGAGCAGAAAAGCAAATTCTGGAGGGAAGGCAGGAAGGCATTGGGGGGAAGGGGCAAGGGGGATGTTGAAGGGAATATGGGGGTGGGGGGATGTATTCGGTGGGACACTTGAATCTGTGTAAACACAAGAAAATCAATTATAAATAAATAAATAAAAGAACAAAGCCTCAGGTCTGTCAGCCACAGAGAGAGAATTTTGGTCAAACTAGAAATAACATCTAGACTTCAGTTGTGTTTCAGCTCCAGGTTCAGATAAGTAGCAAAGCTAAGTGGGGCAATGCCATGGCTGACATCTGGACCAGGTGCAATGACTAATGAACCTCTGCCCTGGTGCTGACCAATCAGTGAAGACCATGACCCTGAAGAGATATACCTGGAAAGCTGATAAATATTCTATTGAGACTCTCCCCTGAGAACTCCAGATAAAAATCCTTAAGACAAAGAATCCAATGCACCCTCTTTCTCAATCTCTCTCTCTCTCTCTCTCTCTCTAAAGCAGGCCCACACCTTTCTCCTTCTCCTTCCCCAAGGTGCATTTTCTTTATCTTTCTTTTTCCTAAGCTTCAAGAGCCCTGTTTCTGCCTTTGTAACTTGTTTCCTGAGCCCACGCATCCCAGGTGGCTCACTTCTTCCACCCTTGTGACTTTCTAAATAAATTTTCACTTGTATTTGAGTCTTGGCTTTGAATTCTTTCTTAAGCAAAATTAAGGACCAAAGTCGAACATCTGGTGCCATTTGTCATTAACACATTTCTTAAACACAGTCTCTGAGAAAAACCAGTATGCCTGCCATGTAAATGTGGCTTCAAGGATACTCGCAGCAACCGACTGCAGCCATATTACAGTCTGCCATACTAAAGTCCTCCTGTGTAGACATCTTGTACCCTACTTCCTCTCTCTTTTACAGGTATTTGCAGGGGCAGAATGAGTGTAGAGGATGGAGGACCAAGCCCAAGGACTCGGATTTTATGTTTCAGTGAGCAAGCCTGAGAAGCAGAGAGCGGATGGGTAGTAGATCTGAACGCCCACCTGCTGGGAGAGCGCCTCCTAGCTTCTGCCCTGAAGGAACACTGTTTTCCGCTGGGCTTTTGCTGGTGAACGCTGCAGAGCAAGAGATTGGGGGTGCTTTTAGCATTTCCTTTTTGTCTTGGTTATGCACATTTTCCAAATATTTTTCTTCTGTAATCTTAAATATTGCTTCTAATAATAAAATAAGGTTTTAGTTTAAATTTAAAGAAAAAAAAAAGTTAGTCTCAGGGAAGTTCTCACAATGTCCAGGAAGAGTTTAAAGGAAGCTGTGTGGGTTTTTAAATGAGTTAATTAAACCCCTTTTACTTAGGAATCCTTGGCTAAATGTCAGTTGTTATCATGATCAGTATTATGATTGCTTCATTCGGAAGGAGGAACATAGTTAGGGTAAAAGTCAAGTCATCTCTGAGTGAGGCGCAGACAGCTGATACTGGAGCTCAATGGTACGTCTCACAGACTATGGAGTTGCCTCAAATTAGCCACACTTGTGTTTAGGAACCAGATGGAGCTCCCTACTAGTGAGGGTCCTGCAGCATAGAGGATGCTGATATCTTGATGTTTCTTTGTGTGGACTGGGTCATGGATAAATAATTCAGGGGGGAAATACCTTTCTCAGCATTGATTACTGACGAGGTAACTAGGAAGATTAAGAAGGTACTGTGAAAAGACCAAAGGGGATGGACTTTCTAATTGACTGAAGCAAATAAAGATCACTGGTCTCGTCACCCCTCAGAAGCATGCTTACCATAAATAAATAGACAAATGTATATATATTTTCTGAGATAATCCTATTTTAAATATTTTGTTCCTTTACTTCAACAATATGGTCAAGGGGTTCTGAGGTTTCCCTTAGAAAACACAGCTACATTTTGTCTCTTTAAGCACAGGAAAACTTCTAAATGATGCATGCTTTCCTCTGTTCAGCATGCACTGTGAATCTCATATGCCCAAATATTTTGAAGCTTCCCTTCGGCAAGGGGAGCAGAGCAGCAGCAGCTCAGCGGCACACAAGTTGTTGAAAATGCATTTCAACCAGAGGGTTCCACTGCCTCGGTGGCTTCGTGCCTCGAGCTCACACACAGGGCTTCCACTGTTTGGGGTGCCAGGAACCCCACTATGAATCCAAGTTTTCAAGGCTAATAAAGATGATTTAGCTGTGGTGTTTGAAAGGGCTGCGTGGCACAAAGCATCCCCTGTATGAAATCCTGGCGCACTGTTCTGAGAAATGTGAGCGGGCGGGCAATGGAGGGATGTGAGAAGGCACCGTGCCATCCTTGGCAGAGCTGGCCACGAAGAAGGAGTTGGAGAGTAGAGCTCCCTTTTTTGTCTTAACTCTATCAACTTAATCTTTTTATAAGGGGGGGAAAAAAACCTCCATTTTGAAAACTTGGCAATTCATCCAATAAAACATGCTCTATGCCTAAGTGGTAAGTCACTTTTTTTTTTAAATGCAAGATTTAAGATTACAGGGTTAATGAGACAACACAATTACTGCAACAAATGGCCACTGGTCACCTAGTTAATCAAATATACTTGAACTTCGGAAGAAAAATAAATGGCCTGTAATCTAATCATGACTTGTCTTTATGAAACACCAGGAAAACCTAAAAAAATTCATAAGTAACATTTGAGAGCATATATTCATGGGCCATGCCTTTAATATAAATACTCACCAGCCACCACGGGACCTAGAACCTTCCAACACAGTAAAAGCAATACAATCGGCTGTTCTGAATCAATGAAAAGAAGATGTGTGGCTTTTCACCTTTCATTGCACTTAAGTCTGACCCTTCAACCCCCTACCGAGATGGACAAGCTCATTTCAGTCCCCAATTCCTTAGTGAGACCTAACATTCTCTGGTTTAATGATTTCTTTGGGTTTCTTTCTATAGAGGGAGTGCACAGAAAGCTCTGTAGAAGTAATGCTACATAGCCACTGTTATTGACCACCAGGTTAATTTCTAAGATTAAAGCAGCGAGTTAAAAACTTGCTACATTTTCCCTAATGTTGATATTAATGATCTTTTTAAAATTAAGACAAGAATGTTATGAACTTATTTAAACCTTTGGGGGATTGTTGCATTTTTATGAAAGGCTGCAGTGACACGTTCAGGATATAAAGAGAGTCACCATTCTCGGAATTTAGGAAGATTACCGACAGGAAGAGCCTAGACCCTATATTAGTCCACACCTGCAACAATATAACATGAGCACCTGATGGCCCTATTTTAAGGAACACTCAGACAGAGGAGGAGTTTATACTTGGAGTTTGGCTCATAATTTGCTATTACCATACATTAGTGACTTTCTATGAAGAGATTGAATCTTTCTAGATTTTTAATGAAATCTAATATTGATGAAGAGCTTTATTATGCACTAAGCACCATATATGCACCTTATCTTTTCCTTCTCACAAAAATTCCATGAGGTCAATTTTATTACTCTCATACTATAGATGAGAAAATGAGGCATAAAGAGGCTAAGTAGCTTTTCCAAGGTCATACATTAATAAACGGCAACACTAGGAATCAATCAGAGATATGTCAAACAGCAAAGTCTGGGCTCCACTGAGACTCTTTGTGGGGGGGAGGTCTGTTTACAAAGAACTTTCTCACTAATCTCAGGTAAACTTCAAAATAGCCCGGATATTAATTATTATCCTCATCTTGTGAATAAAACTAATAAAGTTAAAACATACTTGGGTCCCTTGGCTTTTTTTTTCTTTTCTTCTTTTTAGAGAAAGAGACACAGAGAGGGACAGACAGGCAAGAAGGGAGATGAGAAGCATCAATTCTTCATTGCAGTACCTTAGTTGTTCATTGATTGCTTTCTCATCTGTGCTTTGTCTCTGGGGCGGGGGGAACTGTAGCTGAACCTGTAACCCCTTGCCCAAGCCAGTGACCTTGGGCTCAAGCTGGCGACCATGGAGTCAACTTTATGATCCCATCCCGCACTCAAGCTGGTGAGCTTGTGCTCAAGCCAGATGAGACTGCACTTAGGCCGGAGACCTCGGGGTTTTCAACCTGGATCCTCTGTGTCCCAGGCCAATGCTCTATTCACTGCACCACCACCTGGTTAGGTGGTTCCTTAGCTTTCTAAGTCACTTAAAAATGGCAAATGGTTTATATGATTATGTGAACTATTAGAAACTCTTAATATGATGTTTTTCACATGATAAATTTTAAATATTCATCACTTAAGAAAATGTTAATGTTTAATTTTAACATAAAAATTTCCAACTCCCCTTATGGATGGGGTTGCCAGGTTTAACAAATAAAAATACAGAACATCTAGTTAAATTTGAATTTCAGATAAACAGCAAATGATTTGTATAGGGCATGCTTATACTATAAAAGGATTCATTGTTTATCTAAAATTCAAATTTAAGTGGGCAGCCTAAATTTTATCTGGCAACCCTATTTCTGGAAGATATATTTGGCATGCAATAAATAAAGATATTTTAAGCCAATTGGAAAAGGGTGGAAAACTATTCCCTTACCATCAGCTAAGTTTTTTTGTGTTTACTTATTCATTTTAGAGAGGAGAAGGGAGAGAGAGAAAGAGACAGAGAAAGTGGAGAGGAGCAGGAAGCATCAACTCCCATATGTGCCTTGACTTGGCAAGCCCAGGGTTTTGAAATGGCAACCTCAGTATTCCAGGTTGACGCTTTTATCCACTGCACAACCACAGGTCAGGCCTCATCAGCTAAGTTTGTACAAAGTTAGTGTGTGGATGATGCCTGACTAGGTGCTATGCAACTATGTGGTTGGTTGCTGCCTTTCCAAAGTTTACAGTCCCAAGTAGTCGTTATTAATCTAAAAAGAGTGATAAGTTGATGATTTTTTATATGTGTTTATTTCTTGCTACTAAAATTAATAGGAATTGCCATTTGTATAGTGTTTGGTATTTTGTGCTAATTCAATATTTATAAAATCTCATGAAGGCTGTGCATATTCCCATTTCACAGATGGAGAAAAAAACAGTACCTCAAAAGTAACTCATCTAAGGAAACAAAGCTGATAAGGAGCTGAACCAGGGTTTCGGTCTCAACCCCAGTGAGGGTGATCCCGGGCTCACCCACTTTCCTCCACACTCTACAGCACCATGCTTCTCAGAGCAGCAGGCAGGGCGTGAAGCGGACAGGGAGAAGGTGCAGCCAGATCTAAACAAATGCCCTGCCTTTCTGGCGCCAGATGACAGCAGAGGGTGATGATTCTCCAATGAAGTGTCTGCAGGTCGACCTCAAGCTCCTAGGACTCTTGGTGGAGCAGTAAGATCGGCTCAGGCGGGCGCCCTGGAAGGCAAGTTAGATGGAGCAAAAAGTAATCCAGGATAAGCTAAGGTCTTTTAAGAGGTGACTTGGCCTCCATCTAGGTCAGATTTTTTTAAGTGGATATGATGATTAATTCATGTGTCAACTTGACTGGGCCCCAGATATTTGGTCCAACAGTGTTCTGGGTGTTTCTATGAGGGTGTTTTGGTATGGTTCGATATTTCAATTGAGATCGAGTACAGCAGGTTGCCCTCACTAATGTGGGTGGGCCTCATCCAATCAGATGAAGACCTGAGTAGAACAAAAGGCCAACACTCCCCCAAATAAGAGATTTCCTCTTGCCTGATCGTCTTCGAGCTAGAGTATTGTTATAGTAGACACACCATCTTCAAGGGACAGTTTGGAGGAATATTGGCGCTCTTCATTTTGCTGCCCAGACCACCTCTCCAATCTTTGCTCCCATTTCTCTTTGACACATACACTATTGTCATGCCTGGTCTCCTAATAGCCAGTCTGCATTTTCCTGAGTCCATGCACTCATCCGACTGCCTCTCCTCATCTGTAGAAAACATGCTCATATTTGGAGCCAGTGATTTTCAAACGTCAGTGTGAATCAGAATCACCTGGTGGCTTTGTTAAACCGCAGCTTGTGAGATCCACTCGCAGAGTTTCTGATTCCGTAGGTCTGGTGTGGAGATGAAAATGTGAATTTCTAACACATTTCCAGATGGCGCTGACCTGGAAACCACACTTTGAGAACTATCCCTTAGCAGTGCTTCTCAGTGTCGAGTCTACAATCACCCAGGGGTCTCCAAACTTTTTACACAGGGGGCCAGTTCACTGTCCCTCAGACCATTGGAGGGCTGCCAAATACAGTGATCCTCTCACTGACCACCAATGAAAGAGGTGCCCCTTCCAGAAGTGCAGTGGGGGCCGGATAAATGGCGGGCAATGCGGCCCGCGGGCCGTAGTTTGGGGATGCCTGCAAGGACCTTGCTAAAGGCAGAACCTGATTAAGTAGGTCTGGGGGGATAACAAGGTTCTGCTTCTCTAATAAGCTCTCAGGAACCTTGTTTTGAGCAGCATGATTATAAGGCTCAGCTTAGATTACCCATAATTTTTTTTTCCGAAAAAGAGAACACCCCCCTCCTGTCTATATCAGCGGTTGCCAAGCTTGTCTGCACATCAGAATCACCAGGGAGCTTCACTGATCCCTGCGTCCCATCCCCTGGATTGTGGTTGATCTCAGGTATGGCCTGGGCTCTGGGAGTCTTAAAGGACTCCCAGGTGATTCTAATATGCAAAAATTTAGGAACCACAGCTCTAAACACTCAAAGTACTGCCCATGCCTTTGTCATATCTGCTGTCAGTGTGGTTGCTGATTCAATCTTTGTTTTTATCTGATCTCCTCTACCAGCTTGTTAACCCCTTAATGTGGGAATGGAGTTTTGTTTCCCTCAGTGTTTCACACCCACTAATGCTTAATAATTGTTTGTTGAATAAACAAATGACAAAAATTAAAATAAAAATGAAGATGCCCGGGTAACCATCCCCCAGTAGAGTGGGGTCCCCCCAAAGCCATTTACCTGAAGTAATGTGTCGTGCCCCACGAATTCCATGAAGAGACTTTCTGGTACACGTCTTACTTCACACTTGACTTTTCACTTGCTATGACGGGCTTCCTAAGGACTAGCTCTGCCCAGGATCCAGGCCCACATGCCTGCCAGCTCCTGGGGTTCCGAAGAACCAGGTGTAGGGAACACCTAGGCTTTTGCATTGATTCTCACCCACAGGGTGATCCAGGCCCACATGCCTGCCAGCTCCTGGGGTTCTGAAGAACCAGGCGTAGGGAGCACCTAGGCTTTTGCACTGACTCTCACCCACAGGGGGGCTCCGTCTGTCCTCCATCCGCTGAGGCCCTGCAGCATTAGGGAGTGGCCTCTAATCCCATCACTGAGGAAGTCTATCCAGGGCCCAAATACCTCCAGAGTCAGTCCTCTTTCCTATCACACTCTTTCCTTCTGGACCTCCCAGCAGCTACAAACATAGCAAAATAGCCGAGGGCAGGCAACCAAGGCCCCGATTTTGAGGTCCTAAGTCTCATAATAGAATGAACACTCCTGTGGGGTTTTGACAGTGAGTATGGTTTCTTACAGCCCAATAACTCCGTAGTCACACATTGTTGGGCAGATAAAATGTATTATGCTCACTTTGTAAAAGATAACGCTGCCCACGTGGAGGCCGTTGCCCAGGTGATATTAATGTGTGTTGGGGGGCAGGCAGGATCGTTGTAGCCTGGGACTTGGTTTTGGGATTAAGCCTTTCCCACCCTTTTTGATGTGGGGCGGTACAATCCAATCATGCCTCAGAGAAGTGACTTTGTATTAGAGACTTCCCTATTTTGTATATTGGATTAAAGGTTTTGAATCTACACTATAAAATGGGGGCAGAACAGGAGCTTGCTCTCTTGGTTCCTGGGATGATTAGCATGAGAGAGCAGAGGGAGCAGAACAGAGAGCAGAAAGGGGCCATGTGGCCAGGAGAAGCAGCCAAGATGGCGGAGTGCTGAGTGAGAAGCCAGTTTGTGTAGAGTTTGTATCTGGGATAAGGAAGGAGATGGGGAACTGAGGAGAATAAGGCTGGTGAGCTAGAAACCTTTGATTCTAGGAAACTCGGATAAGTCAGTGGCTTTGTGAGCACTGAATGTGAGTGGGTTTTGGAGCCCAGTGTGTGTTTTTACTTGCCCACTGGGTGCAAGCTAGGATTAAAGAAAATGGCCCACCAGTTTTTGGCTCCATTGTTTCTTTACCGACTGTCCGAATCCAATGAGAACCTGCATGAGCCAGGCGGCTGCTTTGATAGTGGCAGCCCTGGCTACTGGCTTTACACACATGGAAGAAGCAGAAATTCTCAAACTGCATCTAGTCTCAGAGAATGAGGAAGTATTATTTATAGTCGCCCTCTGTGTTCGTAGCCACTACATAAGTTTCCGGGATCTCAGGCGGCTTCCCGGCACTTAGAACAGATTGTGTGGAGTCCCGACATTACACCTCACCCAAGACACAGTGCTGAGGCCCTGCAGCAGTGTGTGTGTTAGGAGTGAGCTGCTGATGAAGGAAAACCAAAGACCTCTAGCTTAAATAAGTAGAATTTCTCTTTTTCCCCACTCATCTAACAAGACTTTTGGCTAATGTTGCAACTCAAAATACCATTAGAAGTAAGGATCCTTCTATTTCCTGCTGTCCTGTCTTGAATAAGAAGACATGATCACTCTATGGTTGTAAGTTGGCTGCAGCACTGATAGGCTTCATGCTCTTAGTTCTAGGCAGAAGAATAAGGAAGAGAGAAGCATCACCCCTCCCAGAATTTCCCCAAAACTCTGAGCTAATGCTATAATACTACCCTTAACTATAAGAGAGTCCAGCAACGAATATTATCAGTTGGGCACAGAGCCAATTTAGCCATTAGGTACAGTACAGAGAACCCACCATACTTTTAGGAACCTATGAAAATGTCTCAATTTTCCTTTCTCTTAAAATTAGAAAAAAATATTTATAATAAATACGAATGTACGATAATAAATGTAGTCTAGATTATATTTGTCTTTAGACCAATGAAGTTGTGAAATATAATTTTATTTTATTTTTTAAACGGAGAAGGTGTCCACAAAAGCGAAAGCACCTAAGGTACAATGGAAGTTAGAGTACAGCCCTGGCTGAAACGTTCCCGCTAGACTCTGAACTGGAAGGATGCCACCAAGCACTCTGCTGTCTCTGTTCCTTCACCTTGAAATCAAGATTCATAAGATTATTAAAAGAAAAAAATAACTAGGACGCATAAATAATAAAAATAATAGCATTGTGCTCATCATGTAGATATCACCCACTAGAGTATCCACTAGTGTTTATTAGTTTTATAAATGGTATATGTGGAAAAAAATTTATTTGAAATAAGATGCTGTTGTGCTATGCTAAATTTCTTGACATTATTTTCCCACCCAAGAAATCATAGTGGCTTCAACCTTTGGCTGCTTACGGTTTATCCTTGCTTAATCTGCTAATCTGTGTCTTGCTAATACATTGGGTGTTACTTCAATCAGTGACTGCCATGGAGTACTGTGTGTGCTTTCTAATTACCTGACTACTTGCACAGACTGTCACCTTGGTCCTTCCCTGAAAGGCCATTTAAGAGGGAGTCAGGCTAACGATTACTGTATTTCATTTGTGGTTGGAAAAGAGTGGGTTTTTCTTCTCCACAAACATTTGGCCACCTACCACCAGGAGTATCAGTTGTGTGTTATTTGCAAAAGTTGTGGACCATAATTGTTTCCAGATGACATTTCAAATGAATCATGTGGTTGAATTCAATTCCTACTTACAGAGAGCAAAGTCTAAGCTTAGCATCTCAAAGCATTGTACCCAAAAAACATTTTAAATTGAGCATGTACCACAAAACTGTCCCTAAAGAGGAGGCTCTGGTTGACAATACAGAGGCAAAATTATTGAAGCTGGGACAGTCTCATGTTGAACTTGGTGTCTCCATGACACAGAGTACACAGTAGGTCTTTCAAGCATCTCACTAAATTTCCCAATGAATTAAATTACAAACCTAAAAGAAATTAACCTTAAAACCATTTTATGTTTCCAAAACCAATTGAGGATATTAGGTTTTCCTGGGAAAAACAAACTGTCATTGTTTATGATCCTGGCTAAGAGGAATGCCAGTATCTAATTAAATATAACGTTATCAGCATCATGTTCTCTTAGACAAAAAAAAGGATACCCCTAAAATCAGCTTTAGAAAACAGAGAGTAAAGAGAAAGAGAAATAAAGAGAGAGAGAGAAAGAAAGAAAGAAAGAGAAAGAAAGAAAGAAATGAAAAAAGGAAGGAAGGGAGAGAGGGAGTTAAAAATATATATATGACACATAGACACAGAGAACAGTGTGTGATAGCCAGGGGGCGAGGGCAAGGGGGTGGGCAGGGTGGAGGTGGGCAAAGGGGAGAAATAGGGCTGGAGAGAGATTACTTGGGTAATGGGCGCACGATGCAGTGTGCAGATGATGTGTTATTGAGTTGTGCACTTGAAACCTGTATGGTTTTATTAACCAGTATCACCCCAATAAATTAAATTTTTTATTTGATTTTTTAATATTTTTAGAAATTAAATTTAATGGAGTGACATTGATCGATAAGAGTACACAGGTTTCAGGTAAACATTTTCATTGCATTTGAACTGTTGTTTGTGTTGTTTGCCCATCACTCAAAGTCAAATCATTTTCCATCACTGTATATTCAATAAATTTAATTTAAAAAGAAGAAAAAAGAAAGCTAGCTTTCTGAAAGGTGAAGTTAATGAGTAAATTGCTTTACTTTTTTTTATGATTTATTGATTTCACAGAGAGAGGGGGGTGGCATAGAGCGAGAAGTATCAACTCATAGTTGCTTCACTTTAGTTGTTTATTGATTGCTTATCGTATGTGCCTTGACCAGGTGGGCTCAGGGTTTCGAACTGGTAATCTTAGCATTCTAGGTCAAAACTTTATCCACTCTGTCACCACAGGCCAGGCTGTAATAGGTGATTCTTTTTTTGGGGGGGGTTATTGATTTTAATTTGTTGTGTTACATATATAGTTACAAGTGTACCCCCGAATATATCTTCCTCCCCCCTGCATTCTCCTTGATACCCCCTTAATCCCCTCCCCTCACCGCCTTCCCCCCTTTCCTCCATGATTTACTATCCTGCCCTCAAACTCTCTGTGTTATGTGTATATACTTTCACTAATGTCTTTCCTTTCTTTGGTCTCCTCCTCTCTTCCCCTTTCCCTCTGGACTCTTTGACCCCTTCTCTGCCTCTCTTCCATTCCTCAGTTCACATTGTTCATTGGATTCCTCATATGAGTGAAGTCATATGATATTTTTCTTTCTCTGCCTGGTTTATTTCGCTTAAAATTGCTTTACTTTCTAAACACAGTTTTTGCATCTAGAAAATAGGGAACTTATTACCTACTTTTGAGTGCTGGTGATGAAGACTAATCAAGGTAATCTATGCAAAGCAATAACGTAGTGCCTGTCACATTTAAAGAACCCAATAGATAGTATCAATATTATTGTTATTACTATTGTTGCTGTTGTTATTTTTACAGTGAAGTGCAGTACCAGGTTAGATCAGAAAATGGATTTTATGGTTGTCATTGCTGTAGTAGGGGTTTAGAAGATCACAATTGGGAAAAAAGAACACGAGGAAACCAGGTACTCTTTTAAAAATTGTTTTATTGAGGTATAATTGACATAACATTATATTAGTTTTGGTGTACAACATAATGATTCAATATTTGTATCCATTGCAAAATGAATATCACAGCACGTCTAGCTACCATCTATCACCACATATTTACAATTTTTAAAAATGTTTTATTTCTTGTGATGAGGACTTTTAAGATCTACTTTCTTAATAATTTTCAAGTATGCAATCTAGTACTACTAACCATAGGCTCCATGCTATTCATTACATGCCAATGGTCTATTTATCGTATAACTGGAAGTTTGTACCTTTTGACCCCTTTCACCAAGCATGTACTCTCGAGTGACATCTCTCCTTATCCCTGGATGTTCTTCTTTCATGGGGAAAGATTTTTTTCCTCTTAGTATACAATTTTCAACCATGGTGATTCAAATCTTTGGGAAAGCAATAACTTGTTTCTACTAAATCAAGTATTGGAATCTCTTGCACACCAGAGACATTTTGTGATTTTTAAAATTAATTTAAAATTAATGAATTTAATGAACTGACTCCCATGTTACTACTATTTTCTTTAGTTGCGCATGTGTCCCAGACTTTGAGAAATGACATACAAATCAGAGAATTGCAATACCCTATGAGAGGTTGTCCTCTGAAGGGTGGCATTTTCTCCTGCTAATCACATATCCAGTGCAGAAAATGAGTCACACTGTGTTCCTGTCTTTAAAAAAGAGGATGCTTCCCTTTTCTTGGGACTGAGATGAAGTTGGAGGCCTATATGCTGGCTCACAGAGACTAAGGTCAGTTCTCCCATCCAGAAGTAAGTTGGTATTTTCATAAAAACATTTAGAAAACCAAGGACCCAGCCAGCCTTAGGAAGTTCCTAGGAAAGTCTAAAAGACATTCTGTCTAGAAGCTAGTTTTTAATTTTCTCCTTTTTCACTGGTATTGCCTTACACTCAATATTTCAATACTCCTTGTTAAACCTTGCTGCATAGTTTCAGCTAGTGCTTGAAGCAATTGCCAAATGTCCATATGGGAAGATCCAATGGCTTTAACTAAGGGAGGCAGCAAGTTATAAGATGGCAAAAGATGAATGACTAGTAAAGAAGGACTATTAGAGCAAGAAAGCTGGCTTAGGGGTGCAGGGATGAATGATGAAGTCATTTAATGGGGCATGAAAGCATTCTTAAGAAAATTCTCAAAATTTCACAAGGGGTGATGAGAGGACAGAGAAGACTCGGGTAAGATATATCTCCACCTCACTCAGAATGGGATTCCAGACTTTTGTTGTGTTTGTTTGTTTACAGCATTGCCGTTTGGATTAAAAGGAAGAATTACCCTCAAAGCTGAAGAGTTTGCCAACACTGGGGTTACACCAGTTTGCTAGGAATGCCATACCAACTGCTGCAGACTGGGTGGGATTAAAGAGCAGAAATGTATTTTCTCACACCTGGAGGCTAGGGGTCTGAGATCAAGGTGTTGGCAGGACAGGTTTCTCCTGAGGCCTCTCTTCTTGCCTAGCAGATGGCTGCCTTCTTGCTATGTCCCCACATGGCCTTTTCTCTGTGTCCCCATATCCCTGGTGTCTCTGCCTGTTCTTATAAGGACATCAGTTCTATTGGATTAGGGCCCACCCTACTGACCTCATAATCACTGCTTTAGAGACCTTATCTCCATACTTTCACATCTGGGGTATATGGTGGGGCCAGGGCTTCAAAAAGAATTTGGGAGGGACACAATTCAGGGATTAATACAGATGTCAGAATAACATCTCGGCCCTCACATCTAGCAAAGTAAAACAAGGAGAGACAGGTGACAATGTGACCTCAATGTCAGGCTAACATTTCTCCTTTTTATTCTGATCCTCTCTTGTCTGGAAAGCACAGCATTATTTTAACTGGTTGTCTTTCTGGAAACCCAGGTTATCTCCTAGATCAGGGGTAGTCAACCTTTTTATACCTACTGCCCACTATTGTATCTCTGTTAGTAGTAAAATTTTCTAACTGCCCACCAGTTCCACAGTAATGGTGATTTATAAAGTAGGGAAGTCACTTTACTTTATAAAATTTATAAAGCAGAGTTATAGCAAGTTAAAGCATATAATAATAATTACTTACCAAGTACTTTATGTCAAATTTTTGCTAAGTTTGGCAGAATAAATCTTTATAAAACAACTTACTATAGTTAAATCTATCTTTTTATTTATACTTTGGTTGCTCCACTACCACCCACCATGGAAGCTGGAATGCCCACTAGTGAGCGGTAGGGACCAGGTTGACTACCACTGTCCTAGATGCTAGCTCTCTAGAAGATTTTAATAGAGCGGTCTCCATTGGGGATCAATGAAATGGAGTGATAGAAAGGACTGCAAAGTTATAATCAGGAAATGCAGGAAGCCTCTTGTCTCTAGGCCCAGCGGTGAGAGCTTGGTTAGGAGACAAGAATGCTACACACAAATCTGCTTTCTGCATTTGACTTCCCAACTAGTTTTGGGGCATCCAGTACTCCATTCAGACACACTCAAGCCAAAGAACTCAAATGCTTGCTGAACATTTCTCTGTCAAGTTTCCAGCACTTCATTCTTCTTCTTAACATGACAGACAAAAATTATACAAGGTGTCCCGGATGTTGATATGCTACTTGCCTCACAGTTTACTCCAAAGTCTCTATGGAGTTTTCTGAATTTTGCTTCCTAGAACAGATACTGCTGGTGAAAGCATCAAACATGCCCTTGCAGTTACTCTCAATGGCAGTAGGGAGCAAGTTCTGGATATTTAAGTCAGTAGTAATGTCTGCTTAGCAATTAACAATTAATGGCCAAATAGTAGTCAGGTTAGTTGGCACAGGCTTATTTACTCTAATTTAGTGATTCAACAACAACAACAACAAAGCGTAAAAATGTACATGTTTCTATTGAGTCATCACCCTCAGCTCTTGAACATCACCTGGCATTGCCACAAGTTCTCCTTTAGTTTCCTTGACTGAAGTTAACATCTAAGGAGACCTATTTGATTCATCAAATCATAAAGCCAGATAGGACCACAGAAATCATTTAGTTAAGTCTGCCAGGTAAACTTCAATGCATTAACACCTTCAAAGTTTTCCAGGGCAGAAAAGCAGTATTTCCTGTATTGTTAGCTGTCGGAAAGGTTTCCTCATGTCAAAGTCACTCCCCTTCCAGTGACTGAACCTGAATTAACTCTAAATCTTACCAGATCCCCTGCCTGATATCTGGACTCAGAAGGAGGCCTACTATTCCAACATTTTTAAAGAAAATACACAATCTGAACCCTGAACAGTGACCTGGCTTACCCTTCAAATCTTGATTTCCGGCATTAGTCACAGACACAGCTAGAAGGGAGTTTAGCCCACGGTTGATTCAAAAATTCTTCCTTAATGAATGACTCATACGGTCAATCCCTTGAAATCTGGAGGTTAATTCTGGTCATAAATGTAACTTTTCAGGGGGAACCCTCTGTAATTTTTTTTTAAGTGTTGTCTTTTTTCTCAAAATATGTCAGAAATTAGACTGGTTTCTTACTTTAAGCTATTCGTGCCTCATCGTGGATAATAAAAGCACACTTTGTTCCCTTCAACTCTTTCTTCCTTCCAGTCTTCATATTTTTAAGAGCAGCACCCACCCAACGGTGCCCTTTGCCTTTCGCACGATAACTCAGCAATGGGACCAGCCAGTCCTGGCTCTGGACTCCCAGCTTGTGCTATTGGCCTAATAGGAAGTGAGATTTTTCTCAGTGACCTGATGTTTGCAAACAAACAAACAACAACAAAAATAAACCTCAGGTAAGTCATTTAGTAACAAGTGGCTAGAGTCAGAATTGAGCACCAGAAAAGCATCATTCTCAGCCCGGGAGCATTTCTGGACATAGAGTCAAAGTGGAAATGCTTCAGGAGTCACTGGCATAGTCGAACCGCATCCCCCAACACGGCCAAATAGAGTGCCGCTCAGACCCTTATTTCACAGGTGGGAAGACTCTGAGTCCCAGAGACTTATGTTCATTTGCTCAAGTTTGCGTAGCTCATTGCTGGAAAGATGTGTGTATAACTCAGGTTCCCTGACTTCCAGCTCAAGGTTCATGACCTTGTACTGTGTGTCTCTTGAGGGCTTCTTAATCATTCCACCCACCCTACAATGCCACCTTAGCCTCAAACCATATGTGTCAGCCCTCTGCATACCAAACAAAATAACAGGTCTGAGTACAAGAGCTGTGCAGCCATAGCCTGAGGTGAGGGTACTCTTTTCTCCCTACCTCAGGAATTATCCATTTCCCTCCTCAGCCAGTCCCCCAAAGCAGCTAAAAGGCACTATGGTGCCTTTGCATGCTCATTCTACAGAGAACAAAGGAATGCAAATAAATCTTATTGCTGGTATCCTCAAATTCCTTCCATGTTTCCTGACAGAAGTTCAGACTCCTCGGCTTAATATTAGAGGCATTCCTTAGCTTATGCTAAACCTCCCGCTTCCTTCCTCCCCAGCTGCCCCCTGCTTGTCCTGGCTTGCATTGCTGTATTATTGCCTTTGTTGCCCTTTTCCCCTTGACCAAAGGGACCCTCCCACACTCTCTTCACTTAATTCTAGCTAAGCCTCCAAGACTCAAATTCATTTTCCGAGACCTTGTTCAAGATGGGTCCCCTTTCCCTTTCCACTGACGGCATCTAAGCCCTCCCTCAACGCTGAGTAGACAGGGCCAGGCATTGTTTCCTGTGCATGTGTTGCCCAGGTTTCTCCTCTCCCAAAGGCTCCTGTGCTTTTTCGTATCCAATGAACATACCTTGCACCTTCTCACCTCTGCACCTTTGGCCATGCTGTTCTCTCCTTGGAATTCCACTCTTCATTTCTGCCTATTAGAATGTTACCTGTGTATCGGAGTTCACCTGAGCTACTACCCGCCATTCAACTTACTCTATTGGCACTATTGTCTTTTCCTGGCACTGTAACAAATTACCACAAACCAGTAGCTTAAAACAATACTGCCTTCTTTGTCCTCTTGACAAAGGTATCTTAAGATACCGCATAAGAGGTTTCTTATGAGGACCCTTGTGATTGCTTTGGATATTCCATGTGACCGCCTGAATATTCCATGAAACCTCCCACCTCAAAATTCTTAATTTTATGACATTTACAAAGGCCCTTTTTACTATGTAAAGTAACATATTCTCAGGAAATTGTTAATAAATTCCCTAATAAAAATATTTTTAATATTTAAAAAAAATTTTTTTTAATTTAGTTATTGATTTGAGAGAGACATCAGTTTGTTTTTCCACTTATTTATTCATTCATTGGTTGATTTCTGTATGTGCCCTGACCAGGGATTGAACCCACAACTTTGGCATATGGGGATGGTGCTCTAACCAACTGAGCTACCTGACCAGGACTAATATTTTTCATTTCTTCATATTCTTCTTTTTAAATCTTTCCTTTTTAGGTGAGAAGGGTAGAGATAGTGAGGCAGATTCCCACATGTGCCATGACCAGTATCTACCTGGCAACCCTGAGCACCAGGGTCAATACTCGAGTACTGGCTATTTTTACTGCCTGAGGCTGACTCACTTGGACCAACCAAACTATCATCAGCGCCCAGGGCCATGCTTTAACCAATAGAGCCACTGGCTGCCAGGGAGAAGAAGTGGGGGAAGAAGCAGACGGTTGCTTCACCTGTGTGCCCTGACCGGGAATCAAACCCAGGACATCCATACTACATACAGATTGACACTCTATCCACTGGCCAGGGCCACTTTTCATTTCTAATACCTTATAGCAGCGGTTCTCAACCTGTGGGTCGTGACCCCGGCGGGGGTCGAACTACCAAAACACAGGGGTCACCTAAAGCCATCGGAAAATCCATATTTTTAAATGCCTTATAGCATTGTGTTTGTGTAGCTATAATTCAGGGTTTAACAGAGACTGTCGTGAGCCTGTCTGAATCTCTCCAGCAGGATAAATTCTTTGAGAGCAAGAGCCATGTCTTACTTGACTTTATGTTCCTACAATATTAAGTTTGATGCCTTGAACATAGCATGTTTGGGAACAAGCCTTGTTCACTACTCCATCCCCCCCACTTCATCCAGCACAGTGTCTGGCACGTAGCAGCTAAGTTAGAGAGTATTTGCTGGACAACTTGGAATCAGTAAATGAATAAATATGCTTTCTAGGTCCTGTGTGTGGGGAAGGCATTAGGTCAAAGTATTCAAAGTTTGAAAGCAATGAAGCTATGCTGGTTTTTGGTCCTCCTCAATAGGCTCAATGATGGAGAAAACTAGGACCAGATCGTAAGCTTCTGTGTTCACCTAGGTAAACACCCCCCTCTCTTCTGGCCCCCTTCCTGCCTAGAAACAATAGCTTCCTGAGACTTCAGGCTTGATATTTCACCAGCCACTTCTAAATGGGTCCAGAGTGTCTGAGTCAAAACTCCACTACTGAGAATCACCTCATTGGCCTGAAAGCCGGACGATAGAAGTATTTGCCTTCTTTGTAGCTGACTGATTTGTGTTTCAGAACAGTCAGGTTGCACATGCTGCCCTGTGAACTCCGTGGGGTAAGGGTGTAGCTCCATGTGGTATGGTGTACCTGTGACATAGCATCTTAGCATATACAATGACTAAGCACAATGCACTTCCATAAAATATACTTGAACCCTCATATTTTCTGTGAGTAGCTGTGTAAATTAGTGCAATTTTTTCCAGGAGTAGTTTAGCAAAATATTGAAAATATTAATTGTGCATATCCTTTTTCCTTACAATTATATTTCTAGGAACATTCTAACCTTTCTCCCCTACTACAATGCCCAATATGGGCACAAAGATAATTTATATAAGTATATTCATTTCAGAAATATCTATAATAATGAATAATTGGAAACAAAACTCTATCAGTATGGTATTAGCTATTAAATGATAATAAAAACCCAAAATACTAAGCAGATATTCAAAACAAGAGAGATGTATAAACTGGCAAGAAAAATGTTCACAATACGCTAAGTTAAAAAAAAAAAAGTATGTTGCAGTGCCTCTAAAGTAATTTGACTTTTGGAAACAAAATTATACTATATCATTATATTATATGTGTAAAATATATGTATATTAAGTTACTATATGCAAACAGAAAGATCTGAAAGATAAAGAGATTATTTGGGGAGTATGTAATTTTGGAACTTTTTATCTTCTTTGAACATTTGAATTTGATTTTACAGTTATGTTGTGGTTTTATAGTTGGAAAAAAAGAACCTATTTCTGAATAAAATAGCAACAGATGCTAGGTAAATTCTGGTAAAAAGAGGCGGCAATCATGGTTACTTGGTAAGAGACCAAAGCACAAGGCATTCTTCTTCCAGAGGACGCTCCACACCCAGAAGCGGCTGCACCCCCGTGGGAACCGTGAAATCGACTGCTTCACACTTACCTTCTTCTCCACAGAGATGCGGGAGTCACCAAAAGCGTTTCTCAAAGACATCAGATGTCAAGATTCAACAACTCTACCTCTGACTCTTTTCAGGTGCTTCTGCAGCTTGAAAAAAAACCTTGCAGAAATCTTCCAGAATTCCCAGGGTGAGGAGGGAGAAAAATTACCTTTTGCTATGGATGAATACAGGATTACAGGTAATATTAATAAAAGAGCATTTTGAAAGTAGATTTAATTAGACTGTTTATGGTTTTAAATGGTTCCACTTGCGAATTTTAGAGGGTTATTTAATGACTTCTCTTTTTCACTTACCGCATTTTTCGCTCCATAAGATGTACTTTTTCTCTCCTAAAAGTGGAGGGGGAAAATGCCCATGTGTCTTACGGAGTGAAAAATACAGTACTTTATTAAATATTTTAACACACCATTTGGTTCAGAATATTTTTTTTTCTTATTTCCCTCCCTAAAACTCTAGGTGTGTCTTATGGTCAGGTACATCTTATGGAGTGAAAAATACGGTAAATTTCTGTGTCCCTTTATGTTTTTTTTTTTTTTTCTTTTTTTTTCATTTTTCTGAAGCTGGAAACAGGGAGAGACAGTCTGACAGACTCCCGCATGCACCCGACCGGGATCCACCCGGCACGCCCACCAGGGGCACCGCTCTGCCCACCAGGGGGCGATGCTCTGCCCCTCCGGGGCATCGCTCTGTTGCGACCAGAGCCACTCTAGCGCCTGGGGCAGAGGCCAAGGAGCCATCCCCAGCGCCCGGGGCATCTTTGCTCCAGTGGAGCCTTGGCTGCGGGAGGGGAAGAGAGAGACAGAGAGGAAGGCGCGGCAGAGGGGTGGAGAAGCAAATGGGCGCTTCTCCTGTGTGCCCTGGCCGGGAATCGAACCCGGGTCCTCCGCACGCTAGGCCGACGCTCTACCGCTGAGCCAACCGGCCAGGGCTCTTTATGTTTTTTTCACCTTCTATACTCTAGGATTTAATCAATTTTAAATTTTTTACACATGATGATTCTTTAAACTGAGTTTGGCCACCCAAACTACAGGATGCTATCAAGTTTATTTTTATATATGATTGCATACATTTTATAAACCAACACCCAAATATATGCTAGAAAAATATTCTAGAACTGTTTTTAAATGAGAAAAGAATTTTTTTTCTTTACTTGAAACCAGACCTCATGGGTGGTTGAAGGTGTTCTGAAACCAGGTGGGAGGCATGTGTGTGGTTGGTGGAGGGTGGGCACCAACCTCACTGTCTTTCTTAAAGTTGCTAAAAATCAAATCCTCCATGAGACCAGGAAGATGTATTCAGTGGGTTTCCAGTAATGATTTTCTAACTGACTGGTTTTTGTACATATTAACAAACGTAATTCTATTTAATTTAGTCAACAATACTCCCACTGTCATCTCCGGGCTGAGGACAACAAGATGACACCTTTATACCCTGTCTGGTAACATAAGTCCTCTATTACAGAATAATAAATCTGATTTTCTGTTTATTCAGAATTTTAATTTAATTCCATAATCAAAACCAACGCTATTTTTCTGAGTTTTAGTTCCATCTTTGGCAGTCTTCTCTGCAGACAATGTCTTGTGCTGTAATAAGACTAGAATTTCAAAACCTTGCGAAAGGCTTTTCTTAGTGTCGTAATAAGAATTTACAAAAACATGGTGCTATTCATTTCTACTTAGAATGGCCTCCTTTGCTCCAGAATCACAGAATTCTTATCAGGAGTCAGGGTACCCAGCGAAGACTTCAAGCTCAAGGAAGAAAAGAAGGAAGAAAGGAATTCAAGTGGTTGCGTTATATGATATCATGAGGCAAAGAGGTTTTTAAGAGGTTTGGAATACTGCAAGTGTCTTCCTGGTTCTAGGCAGGCCTAGCCTCGCAGGGTACCACCCAGCAAGCTCCCACCTCCTACTCCCACAACCTCAAACGTCCGACCCAAACAGCGCCCTCCTCTGATCCGGGCACTTTCCCACCTCCTGCCCACTCACCCTCTTACTTCTTGTCCCGATACTCCCCTATAAATAAGTGCGTTGATTACACATGATTCAGGGTATGAATGTTGGAGGATAAAAATCTCAAACCATTCTTTATTTCTTGATACATCCCAAGAAATAAAATGACATTTCCCAGGAAGGAACACACCCCGGGCCGTGGGTAACGTGGTTGTGCTTCCTTAGCTTCCTTAGCACTTGCACAGGGGAAGAGAACCCATCTGTGTCATAAAGAAACATGCCAGACTCTTATTTTGATGTTGAAGATTTGGGTTTGTGTTTAAAGTGTACCCAAGTCTCTTACTGATTGGGCCATTGAGACCTTTTGTGAGAAGCAATGAAGAAAACTGAGCTTTTGGATACAGCAGAAGTGGGAGTAAACTTAGGGAGGCTGGGAAGGAAGAGAGTGGGAGGGCGGAGGAGAGGAGCCCTGAGCAGGGAGTACGTTTCGCCATCACTACGTCACTGCGGGGGCGGGATCAGGAAAGGGACCGAGAGACCACCTTCTATGAGGAGGTTACCCTTTCTGTTGTTCTATAAAACATAGCTTTGTAGGTACATATGTAAATAAACTCTAGGAGTGTTAATTAGCATATGAAGCACCTTAATCAGAAACCCACCTATGGTCAATAGCTTTAAATATTGCTCTAAAATACAGAAGAGAGTTTTTAATCAGAGTGAGGCATATTAGCAAATATTTTTCCCAATTGGAATTAGAAGTTTTTAAGAAGGTCTATAATATATATATATATAAGTAAACTATATTTTGTATATATAAATAAGAATATGTAAAAAATAAATTATATGTATTTAAACAAAAAAGAATTCCAGCATATGGCTACTTTGTCTATGTCTGTTTCTTCAGGCCTCGTCAGCTTGCAGTCATGGCTAAAATAAAGCGGACAATTACTGATTTACCAGAGACGGTTATTGAGAAGCCAGCCATGGAGACCTGGGACACTGCTAGAAGAAGACCTGGTAGGGGAAGGAGGTGACACAAAGGGAAAAAATGACAACATTTCAAGAGAAAATAAGGTAAATAGTGAAGACTAAACACCAGTGGATTTAACATCTAACACAGGGAATTTCCCTGAGCACATGGTGGGGTAAGGGTAACCCTTTAGAATCCATCTATGTCACAAAGAAACATCATACCAGGCTCTAGTTTCCTGTATGGTTATATTACTCTACAGGTAGACGGGGTGCTTCGGACCCAGTGGATCTAGACTTAAGCAAGGCACATGACAAAATCAGAGCTCCGTCCTTGTGGTCAAGACAAAGAAACAGAGGCAGCAGTTTCAAAAACTAGTTCTTGCAGTAGTGCCAAAACTGTTGCTTAGGACTCCTGGGAAGTTTTTTAAATGGTCCAAGATGCCAGTGTCACAGCCCTCTAGGCGATGGAGAGAATTGCAGAAGTCAAGTCATAAGCTTCCCAAATGATGCCCATGAGCAGGCAGTGTGACATCGCAGGAAGCTGACTTACAGACTGAAGACAGACTGAAGAGAGACTTCCCAAAGTGCCATTCCAGGTTCTGTGGCAGCCAATACTGCCAGCGCCTCAGATAAGGATGAGGCGTTTATCAGATTCAAGGAAAACCCAAACCTGTAGGGGTGGCAGGATGAGAATCCAGTCCTCTCAGCATAGTAAGTCTAACCAGATAAAGGCCAAAGATGGGAGGGGGGGGAGTGCTCTCAATAGAATTTTCATATCGACTATGGCTTTAAACCACATGGCATGAAGACATCAAAGTTATTTTTTTATTTGTAACATTAGAAAGTCATTAAAAGTCATTTAAAAAGAATAGAGATCTGGCCATGGTGAAAGGTCTCTGGGCCCGGTTGGGCAGACAGTTACATACTTTGAGAGGCCAATATCATGTGATCTTTTGATGGCAGGAGCCAGCAGTTGCAGATTTCTATAAGTGGGTTTAGGTTTAGGAAGAAATAGGTAATCTGTATGGCTTAAATCCAAAGACGTAGGTCACACGACACACCTTCCCTGAAGTTATGCAGTCAAGTATAAAAAAAAGTTTACCGCATCCCATCAAGATCTGGGCTAAAAACTCTAGTCTTTAGAGCAGGGGTTGGGAACCCATGACTCGTGAGCCAGATGTGGCTCTTTTGATGGCTGCATCTGGCTCGCAGACAAATCTTTAATAAAAATAATAATAACATTAAAAATATAAAACATTCTCATATATTACAATCCATTCATTTCCTACCGCTCATGTTCATGGTTGCGGGTGGCTAGAGCCAATCACAGCTGTCCTCCAGGACAACACCAAATTTTTATTGGATAATGCGTAACATACACAGGTTGTTGTATGGCTCTCACAGAATTACATTTTAAAATATGTGACATTCATGGCTCTCTCAGCCAAAAAGGTTCCTGACCCCTTCTTTAGAGCCTTCGTTAGCTAGGATGGTATTTGACCTCCTTAATGGTAGGTATCTTTCAATCTCTGAATTGTGGATTGAGTAAAGAAATAACTTAGAAAACTAAAACCCAATAATATTAATACTTTTGAATTAAAGACACCTAAAATTCAACATTTTATGTACTTCTAATGTTTGGAAATTGCATTTGAGTAATAGGTCTGTAACATCAATTTAAAATATCTAATTAAGTAATTGATTCAGATTTGTAGTTCACACTGGAATTCTTAGTAACTATATAAAACAATATTGTAACACTTAAGAGAACTCAGGGTTCATGATATTTATAAACTTAATTTATTACATTTATATGAATTACTTAGTACTTGGTGAAGTTGGCCAGTCAGGCAATTGAATTACTCTAAAAGGTAATAAAATACATTAAACTTATCAGTGCAGGGTATAATATGTGAATGTGTTTAATTAACTAGTTGTAAAAGGGATCAAGTATTGTTCAAAGGCCATTGGAATGATTGCTAAAATTTCTAGGGAGATCTAGAATAACAGGATTTATAAATTGAATTTATAGCCTAGGAAGAATGAGGCGATTAAATATCAATGACTGGCCCTGGCCAGCTAGCTCAGCGGTAGAGCATCGGCCCAGCATGTGGAAGTCCCAGGTTGGATTTCCGGCCAGGGCACACAGGAAAAGCACCCATCTGCTTCTCCACCCTTCCCCCTCTCCTTTCTCTCTATCTCTCTCTTCCTCTCCTGCAGCCATGGCTCCATTGGAGCAAAGTTAGCCCTAGGCACTGAGGATGGCTCTATGGCCTCCATCTCAGGCTCTAGAATGGCTCCGGTTGCAACGGAGCAACGGTCCAGATGAACAAAGCATTGCCTACTGGTGGGCATGCTGGATGGATCGTGGTTGGGCTCATGCGGGAGTCTGTCTCTCTGCCTCCCTGCTTCTCACTTCAGAAAAATATAGATAGATAGATAGATAGATAGATAGATAGATAGATAGATAGATAGATAGATAGATAACTTTAAGAAAGTGAACATCAGTTTTTGAGAACAAAGTAAACAACTGAGTAGTCTTTTTGACATAGAAAAGCAATCCTTGAGTGAACCAAAAATCACATGTCAGCTTGTACAAGGTCAGGATGGACCAGCAACAAATGTGAAAGTGACTAGGGCTAGATTTTGAGTCCTCAAAGTCCACTGGAGTTCTCAGGATTACGGAGCCTGCATTAGGCGCTGCAGTTTTAGGCTGAGCCGAAAGGAGCGTGTCAGAGAGGAAGCTGACCACCCCTTTTCATTCTACCCTAACCAGACCCCTTGGCATATTATGTTCACACATGGAAACCTGTCATTAAGCTCAATTGTTCCAAACTGTCCTGTGCCAGTTTGATGATTCACTGACTCTGAGGTTTTTCTTGTTTATTTTTGTGGATGTTTTGATAGATAATAGAAGCGGGTGAGATTTCTTACTTACCACGAAGTCACTAACAAGTGATAATGAAAATAAGTCTTCAACTAAACTGTCTCATGTCTACCAGACATTTACTAAACAAGCATCTATTAATACATAGACACAAAACAGTTCAGGCAACCTGAAATACCAGCTCCCTGTACTTTTGTGTAATCTGACCATACTTTTCAACGAGAAGTCTCTAGAAGCAGGTGTGACACTATTTTAATGGCAGAAATCTGTAACTCTTATGGAAAAGCTGGCTTCCAAAACTTACAGGACTAGCACAAGGGTGCAGGCTTAGGCTTGTGAGGCAGCTTAGAAGAACCTAAGAAAATGAGAGAAAAAGGCTTGAGATATGGACAGACCTGGGCTCAAATAGTGGCTGCCCCATACCCTAACTTGGGAATGTTACATAATCTCTTTTGCCTTCCATCTCTTCACCTATAAAGCAGGGATAATAAAAAACTACCTATTTTTAAGGTTGTGGGAACTGAAAGGAATGATGCACATAGTATCTAATAGTCAGCACTCGTTAGGTATAATCTGTTACTGTCATGGGTTTGTGTGGGTCCAGGGGAGAAATTGATTTTATGGGTGTGAATCAGAAATAGAAAAATAGTGAGTCATTTCAAAGAAGTTTCTGACAATCATAGTATTATTAAAGTAGATTAAGCTATCTTTTGCTGAATAAATTTATATCAAGGGGGTACCAAGAAGAAACTGTCTAAATCTTTTCAGAGGTTTATCTAAGGTTTCTGAGGCAATTCCGACAGAGGGTAGAAAATTAGATGTAGGAACGTCTCTTTATTTCTCTCCAACACAGAGATTCTGTAATATTGACCCATTTTCTTTTCTGTGAGGTGTAATTTAGATGCGATTACCCATGTGTAGTCACAAAGGAGTGCTCCAGTCTGGTAGAGATTTACAGATTTACAGATTGAGAATGTTGGTCTATAGAAATTACTTTTTCTTTCTTTCTAACTCTATGCCCTTTTCCTGAAAAACAGTCCAAAGCTCTTCCGTTGCGTTTTGTTCTAGGCATTGTGAATGATTTTCTGCTTTTACGCTTCCTTCTGGCGCATACCCATTCACAGAGCTGACAGTTCCCATTCCTCGGTTTATATCGAGTCACGCCCGTGTTCAGGCAACCCTCATCCCATATGCCACGTTCCTTTTCAAGGCTGGGTCTCTACTGAAACAACAGGACCTTGTTTCTGGGATTACAATTATGCCCTGGGCTACCTCTCCAGATTTCTGCCATTTGTATTTTTATGCCATTTGATTCTTGCACAATTTTTGTATATTTACCTGCCCCTCTGTCCCTTTCTTTCACCAGGAAAGACTAAACCCCGTTCTTTATTCATGATGTCCCTGCTATAATTTAGCTATATTCACTGAAATCATTTCTTGACTTCCCCCAGGCTGAGATGATGTCCCCACCTTTGACCTCGCTCTGGTTATGTCTGTTCAGTCTCCCCACTTCTTGGTTATATTTCACCTTAGAATTCCCCCAACATCCAAACCTGTCTTCCTTTTACGGTAACTTTTAACAAATTATAAAATCAATTTTAACCAGTTTATAATGTTTCCTGTTCCCACCACTTCATGCATGAAGAGCCAGAGGTATCCCTTGGTCCTTGATGAATAGACTAATCATAAAATGATATAAATTATTTATAAACATCTAAAAAATGTTTATCCTCACAACCACAGGAAAAGTTAATAAGGCAATGAGGTACAATTTTTTACCTACAAAATTAGCAGTGGTTAGAAACCAGGTGTGCATCACAAGCCTGGTGAGGGTGCCCTGGGACAGGTGTCCGTGTCTACCAGATCGACAGGAGTGCAACTGCAAACAAACTTGTCGGAAAGCAGTTTGGAAAAATAAAAAAGGCAACATGACAGATACATATAATGCTTTGGGGGCATAGAGATTAATCATGGCATTATGTAGAGAGTGAAAAATAAGAATTTAAATGTCCAGTGTAAGAAATAGATAAGGAAGTTTGCTACAATTGCATATTTTGCAGACATTCAATGTTTTTTCTTCCTCTATTTTTAAAATTAAACTTTTGATTTTATGATAATCATAGAGTTAAATGCAGTTGTAAAAAAATAATATAGAGGGATTCCTTTTATTCTTTGCTCAGTTTTCCCAGGAATAACATCTTGCAAAACTGTTGCACAGTATCTCAATCAGGATCGACGTTGATATCAGCAATAAGCAGAGCAGCCCCTTCCCTGCAAGTACCCTCCATGTTGGCTCTCACATGCTCCCCCTGCCTGCACCCGTCTTTAGCCCCAAGCAACCACAAATGTGTTCTCTACTTGTATACTTTTGTCACTTCAAAAAAGTTAAATTAATAGTACGATACAGTATGTAACCTTTTGGGGTTGACCTTTTTTGACTAGACATAGTTCTCTGGCGATTCATCCAGTCTGTTGCATGTATCCATAATTCCTTTCTTTTTATTGCTTGGTGATATTCCATGATGTGGATGTAAACAACCCACTGAAAGACATCTGGGCTGTTTCAGTTTGGAGCTACTATGAATCAAGCTGCTATAAACATTCACACATAGGCTTTTACATGAACATATTTTTTTTCTTTTTCTCTGGGATAAATACCCAGAAATGCAATTTCTCGGTCATATGTCAGCAGCACGTTTGGTTTCTTAAGACACTGACAAACTGTCTTCCAGAGGGTCCGTAGCTTTTCCATCCCCACCAGCGATCTACAAGTGAGCCAGTTTCTCTTCATCTTCATTAGCAGTTGGTGTTGTCATTATTTTTTATTTTAGTTACTCTGATAAATTTGTGGGCTATCTCATTGTGGTTTTCACTTGCATTTCTCCAATGGCTAATTATGTTGAATATGGTCATGTGCTTGTATGCCATGTGTATCTTCCCTATGTTGTTTTGTCTATTCAGGTCTTTTGCCATTTTCTTATGGAACTGTTTGTTTTTTACTGTTGAATTTTTAAAAATTGCGATGTAATTAACATCATGAAATTCATCTTCTTAAGGTGTACAATTCAGTAGTTTTCAGTATAGTAAAGAGATTGTGTGACCATCACATTTTATTTAATTCCAGCCCATGTTAATCACCCCCAAAGGAAAGCCCACATCCATTAGCAATCATTCTCAATTCTTTCCTTCCTCAGCCCTGAGCAACTTGTAATCTACTTCCTATTTCTATAGATTTGCCTATGCTGGAATTTTAATATAAATGAAATCATGCAATAGGTGACCTTTTGTGGCTGGCTTCTTTTGTGTGGCATCTTTTCAAGGCCCGTCTATGTTGTAGCATCTACCAGAGCTTCATTTTTTTTTTCTTATGGCTGCATATAATTCCATTGTGTAGATTCACCACATTTTATTTAGCTGTCTACCAGTTGATGGACATTTAAGTTGTTTCCACTATTTGGCTACTATGAATAATGCCGCTATGTACATTTGTATACACGTTATTGTATTCACTTATTCCCAATTCTTTGGGTATATACCTAGGAGTGGCATTCAGAGCCATATGCTAACTCTGTGTTTAAGTGTTTAAGGAATTGCCCAACTATTGTGCAACACTGCTGCACCACTTTACATTCCCACCAGGGAAGTTAGAGCACAGGGAAAAGTAAAGACTTCAGAAGAAGGCTCTGCCATCTTAGACAAGCTATTTCACTCTGGGCAGTTAATTATCTCTCAACTGAGCTAATGATTTTGACCTGACAGTGGTGCAAAGGGACGTATTGAAGAGATGGAAGTGACAGCCCCTCAAGTATCCCACACATGCTCTGATTAAGTGGCTATTTTTTGCACTCTTCTGGGGGCTGTTACCACGCCTTTTAAACATCCCCCTGAGCTAATCCTCCTCCTCAAGAACTCGCATCAAATACTCCCTCATTATCACATCTGACAAAGCAGACCCTAGCAGTGCCCCTCAGCTGTGCAGGCAGCCTCTGCTCTTGAGAAGCAGTCCTTGGGCGTGAAGGAAGGAGCCGTCAGGGAGATAGCCTTGGTGAAGCCCGCTCTCCGCCCCAGTATCCAGCACCACTGGCACCAACACCCGGGGACAGCAGAGAACAGGAGGTGGTCTAGGGCCTCTGAGAGAGGAAATCACTGTCTCCCTCCTTCTCAGGGGCCCCGGGAGCAGGACGATGGCGAGGAGCAGAGTGCAGACTTCACTCAGCACTGTGGCTGCCCCAAGTGTTGGCGAGCAGAGCGCGTGCAGCTCTCCAGACAGCAACTTGGACCCTCACTCTCTCAACTGAACTGTGTTATAGGTCATTCTGACGGCCAGCACCCCACAGAGTGGGTCCTTTATGAAAGCTCTGACATTGATCTTTCCCAGACCACGGCTACCGTTATTTTATTTAATGTTTGAAATTAAATTTATTGGGGTGACCTTGGTTAATAAAATTATATAGGTTTCAAGTGTACAATTCTATGATACGTCATATGTATACTGCATTGTGTGCCAGGTCAGCCACAAGCAGGGTTCTTGTAAGAGGGTAATAGGGGTGGTGACAGTTCCAGAAAATGGGTCACAGGGAAACAGCCTCAAGGAACGGAGGCAGTTTGGCCCAGTGGAGGAAAAGGCCAGGGTAGCAGATGTGAAAGGCTGTCATGTGAAAGTTAAAGCCTGCCCACTCTGCAGCTCCGAGAACTCAGCTAGGACCAAGGGTGGGTGGAAAGTAATACAGGCATTGGGCTCAAGAAGGCCCCAACTAATTAAAGCCGCCAACTTGCAGGAATCAGCAAATTAATACATTCTTAAAATTTTCTATTCCGTGAGGCTTTCATGTAGCCCCTGGGTCTCCCAGTGAAATAGCTAAGCTGTGCATTAGTGGCAGTGTATTGTGTGAGGGAATGGATTAATTTCATATGGCTTCTGTCATTATGCTCAGAGGTAACCCTAATGGGCACACGCTATAGAAGAAAAAATGACCCCTTTTTCTGCTCTGATTCACAAGCTGCTTGCTGCTCTAAGGGCTTTTCCTTGGGGGTGCTGGGTTCTCCAGGACTAAAAAGTTGGGAGCCTGCTGTATAAATCCTATTTTTCTCTGTGACCTGAGCTGCTTTCTCCTGTGACCCTTGGCCCAGCCTTTTTGGATAGGCTGGATAGAAAGATAATGAAGTGTCTGGAAGAATCTGGAGGAAAAGGATATTATCATGAAAGGAATTTGATGTATGTTGTAAGGGAATGAAATAAAGGCTCTAAGAAGATTTGCTACTCTTTTACAGACTCGTCGAATGTACAGTCCAGGAAGACTGAGCTCTGAGATCGTCCTCAGCTCTTCCCCATGTGGTCGGTGCATCAGCGGGCCCTCCCCGGAAAATTCCTTGATGCTGTGTTCTCTCAGGGTCTTTTCCCCTGCAGTGTCCTCGGTTCATGACCGGCAAGTTTCAAGGCCTCAACCAGAAGAATAATGGGGAAAATTCAGACATTGTGTCTGGGTGGAAAGTATTTCTGGCCAAGAAATACAACACAGCAATAGCTGCTTGTCTAGCTCAGAGGTCTTCAAGCTTTTTGGGTATTATACCCTCTAAAGGAATCTTAATAAAGTATGTACCATTCTGCAATTTTTAAGTTAGTAACAAATTTTTTCATCGTAAGTTAATTATTTTCAAAGACTATAATTTGGATCACGTTGTAAATATTTCCATTTTAAAATGAAAGTTGTTTCTTTTATAAATATATGCAATAGACTCTAAAAACTATTAACAATTGATTATCTATCAACTTTATTTTTAAAAACAAACACTTCTTTAACTTGCAGAAACTTGACTTTTCTCATCTCTTTGAACTTAACTTTTTGTTCCACTTCCCCCAAAGAATTTTTCCTTAATGTATATAATTTTTGCTTGAAAAGACTTTGATTATGCTATCACGTTTATCTTCAATAAAAATGTATCTTAAATGTAAATTAAATTTTTAAAACTTTTATTTTTTATTTCCGTAAGTCTCTAAACATTAAAAAAAACTGTGATTGAATTATTATTGGCAATATACTACTGATTAAAACAACATGAACACATTATGCTAATTAAATGCAAAGAGCGAAATATTGCAAATTCATTTCTTAATTAGATGACTTTTTTTCAGTTAGTTCATGTATCTGTAGATAAATATTACTTATTGCTAAAATGAGAGAGGGCTCAGCATCAATTCTATTTCCATTTTTTGTTTTTATAGATGCAAGCTCTAAGAAGTAAGGGTTTTATTACAGTGATGTAATGCAACTCAATGAACTCCTTCTATGTTGTATGCCAAAATTCATATAATAATCTCTTATCGAAAAATATTTTTAATTTTCTGGCACCTGACAACTTCATTAGGTCCTTCTTCATTTTTATTATAAGCAGTGAGTTGGAAAGCACCTGACTTACAAAGAGATTTATTCTCATCATTGGAATAATTCACTTTCTCAATTTCTGGAAGTATACCAAAACAAGCTCGAGTAAGACCTATCAAATTATTGTTAATTATGCGGGAACACTTTCACTTCGAATCACCTTTTAAAATCTCAGATCTTCAAAAATGATTGAAAAAACAGATATATTAGTTTCATTACATTTTGCCAAAATAATGCTTGTTGATAAAATGCTTTGAACTTAATTCTTGTTTTAAATATATCACCATTACTCAGAAGGTGCAGATTTAACTCATTTATGGACAATACCTACCATAATCTCATTTCAGATTAGCTAATCTTCACTGACAAATCAATTAGCCAAGTCAAGTATACCTTCTTTCAGAAAAAAAAACACTTTAACTTCATTCTTTAATTTCAATAACTATTTTGAAGATTATTATAAAAATTAATAAGAACTAAAAGCATATCTTGTGACACTGCTTGCTAGAAACATGAGAATTAAAGCACATTTTATGAAATCGATCCTTATAAACAATTAAAATTAAAATGATGTAGGCCTAATGTAATTATTCCATGCTTAAATAAGTTATAAAACCAAAATGATCAATACACTCTTTCTCATAAAAAGTAACAAGAGCATAGTAAATATTTGGTAAAACTGGATGAGACCATTGAAAATTGCTGACTGGTGTTGGAGAATAAATAGAACTAGTGTAAAAATAAGAAATGCCACTAAAAATACAAAGCTTCTAGGCTGCTAATCAGTCTAGCAGCACATAATTTTTCTTGTTATTATGAAAAGGATATTAGTTTTATAAGATAGGATATGATGATAATTTACTATATTTGAAATAAATATTTCATACTATGATTTGATACAACAGGTTTTGACAACTTTATTAACTAATTCCCATCAAATTTGAAAGAACCCACATGAAAGTTTATCCTTGGGTTTTATCCATCTTATCTTGTAAATATTTAGTATTCTCAAAAGGCATTTAATTACATTTAAAATAATCAGCATTGGAAACCAATATTGTTTAAGCTTTTCTAAGTTACTTTTCTTCCCAGTTAAGATATATCCTAGATGTGAGTAGGGAATATAGTGGAAAATAATTTGCATACAATTACATGAATGCATTTTGGGTACTTAACATCTCCTACTGATTTTCACTTTGATTCACTCTTTTAGGACTCTCCGTAAAGAGCAGGGCATTCTTTGACAAGCATTGAGAGGTAGAAAAAAAGTCTTTAAATAAAAATTGTCATTATTTCCATCAATCCACTTTACCATATATCTGAATTCTGAAAATGGATATATGAGTCCAAATACTTTATTTTTATGTATTCTAATACATCACTTTTAATGTGTGTGTAAGAAGGAAAAGCCTAGCCCTGGCCATGGGGCTCAGTGGGTGGAGCATTGTCCTGATGCACGAAAGTTGCCAGTTCGATCCTTGGTCAGGGAACATATAGAAGCAGATGGCTCTCTTTCTCTCAAATCAATAAATAAATGTATAAAAATTAAAAAAGAAGAAAAATACCAACATTTCATGGACTTATGTTTAATCATTAAAGGAAATTTTCTCTTTGTTTGCCACATTTGGGGTTTTCATGCATATTAAGGGCAATGTGTCATTAAAATTTGAGATAGGTGAAAACTGTAGGTATATTTTTATAAATTGGGGAAAGGCCTATGATGAACACAGACTCATTCTCAGCAGATCAATTTTAGGAAAAGACGTCATGTAACCCCGAGGAACACGTACCCCAGTTAGAAAATGAGTTTATCAGACTCCTATATAGCCTAACCTGACCCAGTCTGAAATTTTTTTACCATGGGGAGCCCCCTCCCTGAGGGGTTGGTAATTGAAGAGTTTAAGAGGGCCTAGGAGTAGAGATGGACCTGCAGCAGCCCCTGCTTTGGGGATAGTCATGAGGATCCTGTTTCCAGCCTTGTGACCATCCATGGGCATGTGCACCATGCTATCAAACATCAAGATCCCAGAAGGCCCCCTGGCCCTTTGTTGGTGAATAAGCACAACACCATCCCCTGAAACCAGAGGACTAGTGTTGCAAAGTCACGTGCCAACAGAGGAAGGAAGGTAACGTAAATGAATGAAGCAGACAGTTTATACGAAAATAAAAAGTGTAAGGACAGGATTGGGGTGGGGACATGCCTCACCAACACGGAGGCTGCTGCTCAGCTACCAAGCCACTATTGCTAGATCTTCCTCTTTTCAAGGGATGCTCAGACCTCCATGTTCATGTGAAATCTTTCAATGTGAAAATGTTGGCAATTAAATCAACACTTTTATAAAACACACAGCAGGCAAGACCAGTCTACAGGTCATACCTGGTCCATGGCTGCTGGTTAGCCATCTCTGCCCAAAGGCAATAAGGCAATATTTTTGCCTCTGCAGAGAGACTAAAGCAGTGTTTAAACAACATCTGTGTCTCCCACTCTGACTCCATCTAAAGCCTCGATTTCTCAGCTCTGCCTCAGCAGTTATTACCTTTAATATTAACTTTAGCCGATCCTTCACACATGGGTCCTGCAAGTTAAAAGTGAGGTGTAGGGTCAAGTTTCATGGAGGCCAAGGGAGTTGCATCAGCGAACACAAGTACAAAGAGTTGGACTGAACTTTAAACACCATTTATTCCCACTTTCCCGTTTTTATGGCTTCTCTAAATATTCCTTTTGGGGCTAAGAGCACTTCTATTTGTAAATGAAGGCTATGCAGCCCCAATATGATAGTGTCTGGATGCTCTCCTTATACACCTCAGTCTCTGGAGCTCCAAGGACTGTAAAATCTTCTTCAATGAAAGAAGTAGCTACGATTCTGGTTTTAGCCCTTCTCGTGTCCAGCCCTGGCCTGCAATTACCATGAGCGCTTCAACTTCAGATGGTGTACTGGTTTGAAAATGTGTCCAGAAATTCTTTGATACTCTTCCCTTGAGGAGATAAGGGCTTAATTTCCTCCCAGCGAGTGTGGGCTATACTTAGTGACTTGCTTCTCATGATTAGACTATGATGGATGACGGCGACATCTGAGAACAGGTCACAGGCATTGTGGCTTTGCTCCCAGTTTTCTCTTGAATTACTTGTTCTGAAGGCAGCCAGAGGTCATGAAGACACTTAAGTAGCCCTATAGAGAGGCCCTTAAGTGGAAGAACTGAGTTCTGCCAACAGTCATGTGAGTGAACCATATTGGGAGCAGATTCTTCAGCCCTGGTCAAGCCTTCAGATGAATGCAGGCTGTTGACACCTTTACTACAAACTCATGAGATCCTGAGTCAGTACCAACAGCTAAGCTGCTCCTGATTCCTGACCAGACTGTGACACAGGTAAAGTTTGTTCTTTCGATGCAGTGTGGGTAATGTGTCATGTGGCAATAGAGAACCAATAGAGATGGGCATGAAGCAATCCAGGCCAAACTACCCCAAGGCCTGCCCTCCTCGAGACACATGCCGGCACAGCTGTGACAGCAACAGGTGGAAGGAAATGGTGCTTGTGTATAAGATGAAAGGTATGAAGTTTGTTGAAGACTTCCATTACACTCACAAGTACTAATCTCTGGGTGGGATTACCAAAAGAGGTAGTGGTCACTCCATTTAAGAATTTTCTTTCAGATTCAACAAATTCTTGATTATCTGGTAGGCACTTAGGATTCAGTTCTGTCCTGTGGCTTCTTTCTCTTAATTAGGTTAAAAGTTCAGGATAAATAGGAAAGTTAACCCAAATCTGAAATGTGCAGTCTCCCGTTTACATCTCCCTCCCGACATACACAGAGGTCCAGACCCAAGCTCCCGGAGAATATGTGACCCCCACCCCGCAGAGACTGAGCCCCAGTTCGGGACAGCACAGTTTGCTCCTCTCCCTTCTCTCACTCCCTCTTGTCTCAGGGCCCGTTCCTTAGCCTTTGTTCAGGTGAAGCTCAAATATCTGAACCCAACCAGCCAAGTTAGTGACTTTTGTGTAAGTCCAGTTGAATCTCACTCTCCTAGTGGACGAGGAGAGCTCGGCGGGCATTTCTCATGCACAGGGAGGTCAGGATTCCCCTGGATGGCAGGGTTTCAGGGTCACACGAGACCTCCAGAGGTTCTGGCGATGCCATCTTACCACCTGCTAGATTCCAGATAGCTGGGTAGATAGGAATTAATTATTTAAAGTGTTATCTCAAAATTTTTATCGCCTTATAAGCATAAGCCTTTTGTCTATTTATAAGTGAGGTCAGGTATCTTTCAGCAGAGATCAAGAATACCACTGAGTAGGTCTTAATGGTAAGTGGTGAGAGAGAGAAAGTTTTGAGCTGTGCAGGACTACCCTGAAAAGGGAAAAAGCAGTGTAGAAATAGAAGGGTTTTGGTTTAATTCTTCTTTGTATACAGAGGTACCTCTGCAATCCAACCTAATGAGGTGCCCGGCTCCTAACCTCATAAACCCTCCAAAGGGAAAACACTCGAGAGGCCGCGCTGATACGATCCCTTTCTGATTTGTGCCCTGGGGCCAACTTTGGGGGCCCTGAGAACACAGGAATGAACAGACACCAGTGAAAGCATTCCAGAACAGGCCTTTCCAATGACGAGTCAAGCCAGTTAACCTTACCGCTTGTATATTTATTGAACAAATGCTACTAAAATAGCTAAAATACATTGGGTACTTGTCATGAGTGCATCAGTAAAGATCACACAGTTACAAAAGCCAGCGTTTTCAGCAGCACACAACTGCAACCCTACAGAAATGCCACAGATGCACGATACTGTTCTTGCTCTATTTACACAGCGGATAGACCTAGTCTAACAAAGGCGGGAGAGGGGGATGCGCGGGAGACTCAGGCCCGCGGGGAGCAGGACGGGAAGCAGAGTGCAGTGCATGCATCGTCAATGCTGAGCAGTCGGAAGCAGGGCAGGGCAGGACAGCCTGCGCTGCCGAAGGAGGAGCTAAAAGACAGTTATATAAAAATTAAGGTGGGCTTTCAGACTGGCTAACGCAACAACATTCCATGAGTAGATGGTATTTCTGATTTTTGTTTGTTTGTTTGTTTTTTATCCATTCCATTGGGAGCAAGGACAAAAATGTAAAATTTACACCTTGCTTATCAAAACCACCCCAAAAATGTTCTGCCTTGTTTTTGTTTTAATTTTGAAAAGACACTATTTTCTGACCTAATTTTTGGGAAAGGTGTTATTTTCCTATCCCTACTCAAATGCCAGTTTTTTGGATAGTTTTTAGAGGGCATTTATTAAAAAAAGAGTCCCCCCCCACCCCAATTTTTCCAACACAAAGAACCAAAAGAGACACCTAAAAATGCCTGTCCAATTATTGCTTTTCTTTCTCTAGGTTAGGCAGGCGAGGCTACCAAAAGGACAAGATTTGGTAAGTAAATTACAGTTTTGTGATTGCTCCCGTTACAGTGACTGTGGGTCCATGAGTGCCGGCCGAGGAGACATGGCCTCCTGAACTCTCTCTGGTAGCATTCACTCAACCTCCAATGCTGAAGAAGAAAGCCACACTGAAGACACGAGGGAAACAAGTCGATCCAGTCTAGAGAACAACATTCAGGGAAACAGAGTACCAACACCTTCGTAGAACATGGAAATAAAAAATAACTCCGTCAGAGCTACCTCGCCAAGGAGCATGTTGAAAGTCCAAAATAGCACCATTCATCAGTGTCTCAGGTCCTGTGGCAGCATCTCGGGCACTTACCACAAGGAAACAATGAGTTTCAAACTACTTCTATACATCAAAAGAGTACATGGATAAAATATAGAGTTATACAGACAATTGATGAACATAAACTACTAGGCTTGTTACATCTAAATAAAAAAAAAAAAATGGGGACTCTCAGCCTCTGCAAGAAGCAGTCGGCAGCTGTGTGAGTGAAGGCAGGAGTGGACCGGTTGTGTGAGAGCAGGGGGGCTTTGAGTTGTGGAAGATGTCACCGGAGCGAACCAGGCCTGAAGGCCCACCTGTAAGGGTTGTAAACGTGGATTCACAGTGTGAAATTCTGAGCGTTTTCACTTGAGTCAGAATGATTAAAAACTGGTTTGATGATACCTATTTGTCCACTGTAAAATTCTCTAAAGCAAGGCTCAGAGTCCCATAGTTTCTTCTTATACTTGATGATTTACACAGAAAAAAATCCCATATATGATACCATGACCTCATCAATACCCATACACCATAAGGAATACAAATGGAGGTGTTACAATTAAAAAGAGTAGAGGTAACTGATTCTCGGGGAGCGGAGTTCATGGCTGCCACGTGGAGTCGGGGAGGCAGCCTCAGGCTCATCGTCCTTCTTGCGGTTCACTTCCTTTGGGACAGGAAGCCTTCCCTGAAAAGCAGGTGGACCCAGACACAGACAAACACAAAAGAGAGGCACACTTAGTCATGCTTCGGAAACCATTTGAAAAATTTTGCCTTTTATCCTTGAACTCCTGATGTTCTGCAAACAGTTTACACCTTAAATACAGTTCACCTGAATGTAAATATTAGGTCTGTGGGGGCGTGAAGTAATTAAACACTAGCTGCCTTGGCTTCAGTAGAATCAAGCACTTCTCCAAAGGCTGTGCCCAGCCACGTGGGAGTCCACATTCCCCAGGAGTCAGGTTTCTGAGGAGTTTCCAGTATCAGATAGGACCTGACACAAACCTGGGTGAAAGGTGCTCACAGGAGGATTAATACATATTTTTTTAAAAAGGGTCCCACGGGCCTGACCTGTGGTGGTGCAGTGGATAAAGCGTCGACCTGGAAATGCTGAGGTCGCCGGTTCAAAACC
The DNA here is from genome assembly GCF_036850995.1 of Saccopteryx leptura. NCBI lineage: Eukaryota > Metazoa > Chordata > Mammalia > Chiroptera > Emballonuridae > Saccopteryx > Saccopteryx leptura. The sequence goes on from NC_089506.1 coordinate 169,129,716, forward strand.
CTGGGCTTGCCTGGTCAAGGCACATATGGGAGTTGATGCTTCTAGCTCCTCCCCCCTTCTTTCTCTCTGTCTCTCTCTCTCTCTCCTCTCTCTGTCTCTCTCTCTCTCTCTCTGTCTCTCTCCCCTCTAAAAATGAATAAATAAAATAAAATTAAATTAAATTAAAAAAGGGTCCCACGGCTGCAGTGGAGTAGAGTGATTATCTATTTTCCACTATGTATTAAAAATATCTAGCCTGGCCTGTGGTGATGTGGTGGATAAGGCATCGATCTGGAGCTTTGGTCACTAGTTCAAAACCTTGGACTTGCCTGGTCAAGGCACATATGGGAGTTGATGTTTCCTGTTCCTCCCTCCTTCTTTCTCTTTCTCTCTCTCTCTCTCCCCCCTCTCTAAAATGAATAAATAAAATCTTAAAAAATATATTTAAAAGTATGTCACAACTTGCATCAACATAATTTACATTCGGCTTCTTCTATAAGCCCTGGCACAATTCATGTGGGCCTTAGAATCAGAATCAGAAGTGGAACCAAGGGTTGGGAGGGAGATATTGTGGGGTTGATGGTGGGGTGGGGGCAGAGGAAGTTACAGGAATAAAGAAGACAGTGGGAAACCAAGGCCAGAAGAGAGAATTAGCTAGTGTGGACTGACTGGGGCAGCTTGAAGTCTCTCTTCACATTCCTGACGAGTGATGTTTTTGTGTTTCTGACTAGAATAATCCAGCCTCAATGTGACTGATGATCCATTGAACACCAATGGAAAGAAGCTCTCCACGGTAACCAAACAGCAAGAGAGAGGAAATGAACCCCATTTGCCATTGGGTGATGCAATATCAAGGTCTTACTTTGCTACAAATAAATTGTATGCCCTGATCAGAGATGAAAATAGTGATCAACAAGTTTCTCCTTTAGACAAACCATTAATTACTGGAGTTTCTTTGAAAAAAAAAATTGCCCATTGTGGTTTTAAAAGGTCTTTTGTCTCGGCCCTGGCCTGTTGGCTCAGTGGTAGAGTGTCGGCCTGGCGTGCAGGAGTCCTGGGTTCGATTCCCAGCCAGGGTACACAGGAGAAGTGCCCATCTGCTTCTCCACCCCTCCCCCTCTCCTTCCTTTCTGTCTCTCTCTTCCTCTCCTGCAGCCGAGGCTCCGTTGGAGCAAAGGTGGCCCGGTGCTGAGGATGGCTCTGTGGCCTCTGCCTCAGAAACTAGAATGGCTCTGGTTGCAACAGAGCAATGCCCCAGATGAGCAGAGCATCACCCCCTGGTGGGCATGCCGGTGGATCCTGGTCGGGCACACGCGGGAGTCTGTCTGACTGCCTCCCCGTTTCCAACTTCAGAAAAATACAAAAAAAAAAAAAAAAGTCTTTTGTCTCTTTTTTTCCCTTTTTGATCAGTCATATGCTCTAACACAGAGGTTTTCAACCATATGGCTTTAGGCAACCCCTGTGTTTTGGTCATTCGACCCCCGCCGGGGTCGCGACCCACAGGTTGAGAACCACTGCTCTAACAGAACATTTATAATAAGCTAATTTGGATATAAGAACTTGGATTAAAGTAATAATCTTGCTTTGTGATTAGAATGATTACATTTAAATTTCTTTTTAAGAAGAATTCAGACATTAGGAACTTCTTAACAACTTGAAACTGAATACATTTTTTAGCAGCCCCAGGGTGAAGTAAATGTCACAAATAATTCAACTTCAAGAAGTTTTATTTACTGTATAGATTATTCATGTTAAATATATGGTGTGCCTAAATTTTGCATATAGAAATCTCAGACATTGGGCGCATACAACATTTTTAAGATGTGTGTTCACTCAGTATGTATTTTAATGTTCCAGTCTTAGGAAGTGAGTCAGAGGTTGTTTTGGTATTGATAAATATCAATGAAACCAAAGCAGAAAATTAAATTAAAATATAATTCATCACTCACACACACTTAAGGACTTAGCTAAGTTTCCAAAAGCATTATATCAGGCAGTTGCTTTGCATTGTGAAAATAATTTCAATCTTAGTGCCTGACCTGTGGTGGCGCAGTGGATAAAGCATCAACCTGAAAATAATTTCAATCTTGAAATTTTGGTATGCAGTCCCAAGATTTTCAAAAAAAGAAAGAGAAATCTACCATAATCCTGGTGCCTTTAAAATAATATTTGTTCCTCTTCTCCCATCTACCAGTTAGCATGCATGGTTCAAGATGAGAAACTTAGGTTTAAACAAGTGAAGAATTCAATGACCCTTAACTGTCCTGGTCCAGGAAGGAAAACCGAAAGTTCCCAAGTATTATTTCACTAAACAACTGCCCTCTGCACATGGCTGGGCTTCCAACTGCTAACTTGAGTTCTGACTCTGTTCAAAAGTATTATACAGGACATGAGTATATCTCTATGTAAGTATCAGTTTTACTAATCTTTACCTCCATGGAAAATACACCACAAAATGGAATGAAGAGTTGAGTGAGATCTGGATAATTAGGAGAGAGGTTATTTCCAGGAAAAAGAAATGGGAAGGAGATTATTTCAGGAGGGAATCTACACTTTTACTATTTTCCTCTCTTTCGAGGCTCCCAAACATTCATGTCTTCACTTATTACTCATGTTCTGAGTACCTATTATGGCTGGAGTACTCTATTAGATTTTAAGCCTACAAAGATTAAAACAGACAAAAACCAGTCCCTGCCCTTAATTATCTTGCTGTACGGGAGACTGCCAAGTACAGCTGGCCCCGGTAAGGCAGTGGTGTGACCCACGCGGGGGCCGCGCTCCTGAAGCGGCCACGGGGGCCACAGCCCAGTCCCCGCCCTTAATTATCTTGCTGTATGGGAGACTGCCAAGTACAACTGGCCCCGGTAAGGCAGTGGTGTGACCCACGCGGGGGCCGCGCTCCTGAAGCGGCCACGGGGCCACAGCCCAGTCCCCGCCCTTAATTATCTTGCTGTGCGGGAGACTGCCAAGTACAGCTGGCCCTGGTAAGGCAGGGGTGTGACCCATGCCGGGGCTGCGCTCCTGAAGCGGCCACGGGCCACAACCCAGCCCACCGGTGGGGAGAGAGCTCCCAGAAAGATCAAGTTATGTGCAGCCTCCCTTTGGAGACCAAAATTGACAGGATTTCAATTGTTACCTCTGGTCCTTCATTTAAAAAAAAAGACAAGATTACAGCCTTTTTGCCCCCACTAAAGGAATTTTAGGCTTCTATAGCAAGGGAAGGAGTTTTGAAGAGGGGATACAATGATGTCTTATTTCTCCAGAAGTCAGGCCTTATAAAAATTCAGGCCAAAATAATCATATCTTCTTCTACTATCTAGCATCTATCTAATGATTCCCAGAGGCCTGAGGAACTTTATAGTCCAGAAAGCTGGAGGAGGGGAAGGATGTGTCCACGGACCCTGCAGCTGGTCTACCTCTGGCCGGATGGCCCTCTCTGACACTCACTCTTAGTGCATGAATCCCCAGTTAGTCAATAATGTGTCTTGGACCAAGTAAGTCAAGATTACATCTCTTATAGTTATGCAAAGATGTGCTATTTCCAGAAGGAAACTGCTGGACATAGGACAAATATAATATGCTTAAGATACTATTCACATATTTAAAGAAGACAGAACTTAAAATGAAGACCTGAATCACAGGATTCAATATGTCAACCCCCTGAAGCACATGTCATCGTAAGCAAGGCCTGGGACCTGAACTGGCTTTCCAAGAGGAAAGGGAGGCACTATTGACCTCATTGAGAAACCTGCCTCCGCCTGCCTCTCTGTTTGCTGTCACCAGTATCAAAGGCGGGACCTCTGGGTGCCTGTCTGGGGCAGGAACTAATGGAAAAACTATGCTCTCTCTCTCATCTCTTCTATTATCATGTCTTACCCTCAGCTGCTCCGGGGAATTCTGCCCTGCACTGGCCCTGTAAAGAACTTCTGCAGTGACACTGCTCATGCTGGTGACACTTGGTGGTGAGACGACGGGGTGGAGGTGTGCTTTAAGTAAAGCCCTGGTATTTTAGCTCACTTCCACTCCAACGCCACAAGAGCAGGGCAAGTCTCGCTTAGGCAGAGGCAAAAGCATTTTGTTCACCTACTTTTTTGCCAATGACTTCAACCTTGACCTTCAGAAATTTTCTGAAAAGTTAAAAGTGACTTAGAATTGCTTTCTTTCAGTGCAAACTGCCCATTGACACGATCTCTTCAAATTCTGCCTGCCAGTAAAAGATAGAGAATTGCTGGAACCATTTAGTGCAAATAAGAGAGATTTTCAAACACTGAAATGGCAGTACTAGCTGGAAGACCTATGATTGGTCAGTTACACATAGCAAACTTTTACATGTTAATTTTTACTTTCAATGGGCTCCATTTTTCTTCATTAATTTCAAAATCAGCAGGTCAGTGGTAAAAAGTACAATCCTCCTACTTAATCAAATGATGTTTACCCTAACAGGCAAAATCCAAAGGTACCTATAGTAAAAACTGGTAAATGATTTTTAAATGTTTTTGTTGGACTTTTTTCAGAAATGGTACTAAAATCTAAAATGTAAATTTTACAAAATTTTTTTTTTAAGGCAGAGAATTGTCACATCTAAGATGTCAGCACAATGAAAATATGTTAACAGAAAATATTTTAGGCCTAAAAATAAAAAGAAATAACAGTTTTTTAATGTTCTTTCTGTTTTGATTCATGGGTAAGCTTATCAAACATTCAGGCATTATTACCAGACAAAACTGTCATTATCTTATACTTTTCAGATATCTTTTAGTTTGAGCATAATATTTTACTTTATCTACTCAGGAACAAAACAAACAAATTAAAAACCTGTAAAATTTACCATGACTCTGTGATTATTAAATGAAAATTAGACTTGGATTTGTGAAGAAAGGAAAATAATGTGAACTTTTAAGAGTCACAGGGCCCTGGCCGGTTGGCTCAGCGGTAGAGCGTCGGCCTGGCATGCGGGGGACCCGGGTTCGATTCCCGGCCAGGGCACATAGGAGAAGCGCCCATTTGCTTCTCCACCCCCCACCCCCTCCTTCCTCTCTGTCTCTCTCTTCCCCTCCTGCTGCCAAGGCTCCATTGGAGCAGAGATGGCCCGGGCGCTGGGGATGGCTCCTTGGCCTCTGCCCCAGGCGCTAGAGTGGCTCTGGTTGCGGCAGAGCGACGCCCTGGAGGGGCAGAGCATCGCCCTCTGGTGGGCAGAGTGTCGCCCCTGGTGGGCGTGCCGGGTGGATCCCGGTTGGGCGCATGCGGGAGTCTGTCTGACTGTCTCTCCCCGTTTCCAGCTTCAGAAAAATACAAAAAGGAAAAAAAAAAAAAAAAAAAAGAGTCACAGGACTTTAGGATATGACTTATTTTTTTAGTATATGTTATCTCCAAGGTCATAATAGTATAAGATAAATGAATTATTATAGTGGACTATAATAGATATTAAAATGAAAAATAATTTTTCATTTATTTACTGATTTTTTTTTAAACTGTTTCTAAACTTTTTTAAAAAATAACAACATAGCAGCTAAGGATCTCACCTTAGAAAGCCTTCCCTCCATTTCCTTAGTTGGAAATGGTTCTTCACCGACCCAGACAGAGCGCTCTGGGCAATAAACCTATAAGAGACATAAGAGCACACACATTTAGATTAAAAACAGGATCCACTTCAATCATCCTTAACGATCATATACTTCCCACCTGCAACTTCAGTGTGCTGGGGAGGCCCATCAAATGTTTGCTGTACTTAGGAGAGTTTTAGCTCAATGTCTTCCAAGACTAAGTCCAGGAGAGCAGAGATATCAATGTTCTCTGTAGTAGGCCAAGTGGCAGCTTCATGGCATGACTGGCTGAGCAAACTAAGGCACTGGGGAGGCCTGCCTTTGATAAAAATCCTTGCAAAACCCCACGTTTGTGAGATTAATGTGCCATGCACCTGTCCAACACTTTAAGGGGTTATCCTGATCATTTCTCAGAAGGCTTAAGATTATGTCCTAAGAATAAGGAGGAAAGGAAGGAGCAGCATCCATTCTCCCAGGCCCATGTGGCCACTGAGAACACACTGCCCCGCTGCTGAAAGCAGCAGTGTCCAAGCGAGGGGCAGAGAGACAGGCAGCTCCGCCACAGGCGATTCCCATTACTCGCTGATCCATCCGGGGGTGAGGGCAGGGGCAGCCTCCGTTCTCCCAGGCCCACGTGGCCACTGAGAACACACTGCCCCGCTGCCGAAAGCAGCAGTGTCCAAGCGAGGGGCAGAGAGACAGGCAGCTCCGCCACAGACGATTCCCATTACTCGCTGCTCCATCTGGGGGTGAGGGCAGGGGTGGGATGAGGTGGAGAGGAAAGCGAACTGAGAAGCTCTTCTTTAAATACATGTGCGAAGGGCTACGTGTATCATCACAAGTTTGCTGACCAGCTGTTCCCCATCTCCAAAAAAGACCGGAGTTGGGGATTAGGACTTAAATTATAATTACAGATTTAGGTCAGCTATAAGAAAGAGCTTGGCAGAAGAACTGTTAAATTTCTAAAACAATTTAGAGAGAAAACATGTGAAATCTACTTGAAGAAATTGAGAAACAGAATTTAACAACCTAATTCAGGGCTAATTCACAGCTGATACGGGTCCTTCTTAAAGAGAGGGGAGGAAATGAGGTAAGATTTCCTCCAGCTCCAATTCTCTAAATGCTGTCAATAAGCCTCACATTATTAACTAGTATTAAGAATCACACTTCATTAATAGGTTAACAGACCTACATGTTGTTTTTGGCATGGAAAGCCCCAGGGGTGGTAGCCTAACCACTGGGCTAACTGCTATGTTTGCAATGCCCCAAACCATCCATTTGCTCTGAGTAGGAAATGTGGAGGGTTGTGTGGTTCCTTATAGTCTAACAACAACTTTGCTCTACTCCAGTAACGTAACATTTATGGCACATCCCATTCACAAAGTAATTCTGCTTACATTCCCTAATTCATCGCTAATTCATAATAAGCCTGTGAATAGGTCTTATTATTACAGAGATGGGAAAACAGAAACTCAAAAAAGTCACATAACTTGTCCAAAGTCACACAATCAGTGTAGAGTAGGACTTATACTCAAAGCTGACTTCCAGATTCTAAACTGCAGTTCTTCCCATTATACCAATGCTCTGGAATAACCTCAGAACGCTAACTGCCTAACACTTCTCTTCCAAAAATTACAGTCCACAGCCAACACATATATTTAGGTCTTAAATAGTGGACAGCTCATCCTGTAATAAACAGACCTGCTTTCTGACTTTGTACTGGGTCTGCTTTCCGGGACATGTGCTTCCCCCAGACCAACCTCCTTCCTCTCGCTCAGCTTCCCCGTCTTTGACCAGCTCCCGCTGGGAGAATTCCACTGTCTGCCTTGTTTGGGACAAAGAGCCACCCCTGATGCGCCCTTTAACCAGGCAGGAATGGGTGAAGAAAACAAAATTGCAATCTAAAACACACATGCTTTTTTTTAAGGCTTAAAACAAAAATCTCAGCACACAAGATCCCAGTTTGGACTGAATATTAGGAGATACTAAATTGGGATTAACCGTAAATTCACTTGTTATAAACCGATAAAAAAGAATTACATTTCTACATGATTACTTTTAAAAGCATGCTTTAAGTACCACTGAAATCACTATACATATTAATAAGAAATAAAGTTTCCTTGTAAACCAAAATATTGATGAAAATACAAGTAAAAAATTAGTAGGCACATGGATGCAATGAAAAGCATTTACTTACACAGACGTAAGTAAATGTTACGTCTGTGTTCTTGTGATTTTCTGCAACGTTCTATCTTAACAAAATCACACTGCTTTAGCATTTAATTTCTAGGTTCAAAGCATCAATATTAAAGCTGTCCAACTCTGATTTATAGGGAAAAAATAGTTTGCCTCTCAGAAATTATTACTCTGACAAATTATTTTTCCAAGAATTTCCTTTTTATTTATTTATTTTTTAAAGTAAAACAGTCAGTGATATTTTGCCAAAGAACTCAGGAACACAAGTATCTGATAACAAAACCTATGATTCAGGAAACTTCCCCACCTACCTCAAATTTGTTTATGTTTTTGAAACATTAATGTAGCCACAGTTTTGCCAAAGTCATTTCTAATTAATTTTTTTTTTTAGTGTTTGAATTATAATCATTGCATACTTTAGGAAAAATAAGTGCCACTTTGGCCTTTCGGTAAATTCTTTGTCTCCTTCAGAATCAGAACTTCAAACCCGAAATGGCAGGGACAGAGGAGTCTGTTACCTTCTTAAAACATGCCTGGCTGGTCTCTAAGAACTCAGCATATCACTGGGATGTGGTATCTAAAGAAGATAACTTTAGATAACTTAACTTCCCTTTTTTATTTTAGAAAAAGATGGTAGATTATTGGAAATATATGTTATCTACATTACAACTTTGTTCTTTCTTATTCCTGTAGTGTTTTAAGACTCTAAATGAAGGATTTAGGAGGAAAGATCTATGACAATTATTACCCTTGCTCTCAAATAACTTAAAATACCTTTGTGCATGCATGCATTCACCATCAGTTTGTGAGTCACCTGCAATGCTCTGGGCATTGCAAGAAGAGAATCTAGTTCTTACCTTGTACTCAAATGGGCAGCAGAGGTGACAGACCTTCTAAAATATCATTTCTACAGTGTGTGCTATAAATTGCATACTCCCACCCCAAATTTACACATTGAAGTCCTACCCCCCAGTACCTCAGAATGTGACTATAATTGGAGATAGAGTCTTTAAAGAGGTCATTACAATAGTCCTAATCCAAACACTGGTATCCTTATAAGGAAAGAATGAGGACACAGACACACAAAGAGGGAAGATATGAAGAAACAGGGAGAACAGGACCATCTACAAGCTAAGGAGAGAAGTCTCAGAAGAAACTAACCCTGCCAACACCTTGACTTCAGACATCTGGACTCCAGAATTGTGAGAAAATAAACTTCTGTTGTTTAAGCCAGCCACTCTATGGCACTTTGTTTTGACAGCACTAGCAAACTAATACCATGCTTTAAGTGCAATTAAAATATATATATATAGGTTCTGTCAAATGTTGCAACATATATCAATAGACTACAAACAAACAAAACCAGTATTTAGCCAAACATCCAGTAGCACTGTCAACAGAGGAAATGTGGGTGGCACAGAGCTGACCTGGAAGCGACTCTACAGGCTGCTGGGTCCCGTCTTTTACCTCGTTCAGAATACTAGGAGCTGACAACCACCCTGTGATGGAGGCTGCTGAGTATTGCTAATATGTGGTTCAGAAAACAGAGATAAGTTGATCTATCTTCCTGGAGTCCTTCTGTTCGTGCTGGATCCTAAAGCTGCTCATTCTTCTTGGTACCAGTCAACCGACGCTCTGAAGATGGACACAAGGCTTAAACTGTATTCCATTCATTCAGTTTTCTGGCTTCAAGTTTGTATTTTTCATGAGGAGCCATTAAACTAACATTTTCCTTTGGTTAACTTCCCTGAACTTTCTCTTTATGATGGTGGTGTGCCTCTGAGAAATGTAAGCGATCTGGGTAATCAACATGCAAATACCTCAGAACTGTTGTTTTATTAAGTAAGTGAGCCGAAGTGTACCTTGATCTTCACCAGGGAAACACGTGTCCTTCTAAAAGGGTCTTCCACTTATAAAATAAGTAAGTGTTTGCTCTTGTTCGAGTAAAATCCTCAAAACCTTCTAGATCAGTGATTTTCAACCAGTGTGTCACAAGAATTTTTAAAACGTGCAATACCTGAATATTTAGTCAGGGACACTGACCTCTTTTCCTTTAGACTGTCAAAGAAAACGAATAGCAACAGCCAACACAATAGCTGTCCAGTGTGAATGAATCAAAATTATACCTATTTGGGGGGGGCAGATCTTTGAAAATATTGTTTTTGGTGTGCTGCAGAATTTTAGTAATTAGTTTATGTGTTCCATGAGATGGAAAAGGTTCAAAATTGCTACTCTAGAAGACTGTTCTTCCAGAAGTCAGAAATCAGAAAAGCAAGCTATACCCTCAACAATTAAGAAAACATTGTGAAAATACAGAGGGGAAGGAAAATGTTTTAAATTGCAGCACATGCAAAAGTTTTGCTTAAATTCTGGGAAAGGGTGAGTGTTCATGCTTGTGCCTGAATATATGTACTAGTTAATGTGCCTTTTGCTACAATACTCCATTTATGTCACTGATGACTACATTTAAAAGCAACAAAACTGACATGAAAAATCACATTGATTTATATACACTAATCATGACACATATGTATTTAAATATCCAACTCTTAGGTAAAAGCAATTTTTGCTTTCAAGTATATTTGACATATTTAAAGCCGCGATATTAAATACAGTTTAATGGTGAAAAAGTACTATTTCTTACTGACTCTCTTAAATGTATTTGATGGTTGAGTACTTAAGTTTCCATTGTCAGTTGAGAATATAATGATCGTGGTTTTTGCCATTTAGTCTTTCTTTCAAGGCTTGTTTTACTCTCTGAACAATGCATCATGAAAAATAACTTCTTTTTAAGCCTATAAGGTAATTAGCTTGGCAATGACTATTACTTGGTATCCAAATTAGAAAAATAAAATGCAGGGATCACTCCTGCAAGGTTCTAAAAAAATACAAACTAGATTATCCCTTAAATTTTATTTTTTAAATCTCTTTTAAGCTTTTCACTTCAAAATTTGCTATTTATTTTCCAATAATATGGTCCACTCGCAGAATCAATCTGAGGTATCCTATCATTTCTATACTGCAAGTAAAATTTGAATTATGTTTATTACCTGTTTTTACATTTGTCTTTTTCTCTATTTACTCTCTATTTCTTTGGGGAGACTCTTATATGAAATTGATCCTCAAAGGAAGGGTCATGGCTTTACTCAGAGCTTAAATATACCACATGCATATGTTTCTTACTTAATTGGTTAGCATACTGCCTCAGAAACCCACTATGAAGATGTTGCATGGCTTGGTTGTTAACAACCATAATTATACTTGCTATCCTCGATGGAGTTCTATGTGCTTAAGAATGCACACACACGGCCCTTTTATATTTTAACAAGGAGAGGTGCCCACCCTGTGTAATTAGGAAAGTGAACTAGGGCAGCAGGTGTCCAACTTGCATAATTAATTCTTTGAGCAGCAAAGGAGTATATTTCATAATCTGCCAATTATACAGTGTGTGTGATTGCATGTGTACATGTTCTATTCGGCCTAATTGGCTGGAAGGCTGTGGAACCTAGTACTGTAACACGGGGAATTTACATGCATATATGCGCACCTCATTTCTTAAATGCCCTTTGAAGTGGTGTTATTAAGAATCTCCCTCAAAAGCCACGCTGCTCCCAGGTGTTACTGGTCACATGAGAAGGCAGAATGTAAACTGAAACCATAAATGAGCCACAAGGATCATTTTCTCTGAACAGCATTACATCAATGATTAGACGGTACCAAAGATGATACACTGTCTCTCTAGAGACAGCCTTAGAGCTCTGCCTAACCTTGTGAATGCTGCACGAAGATGGAGCACACACCAGCGGAAGTGTGTGACAACTAGAAGACAAAGGGTGAACAGGCAGAGCAGGGAGCCTTTCTGGATACATTGGAAAGCAGAATGACAGTGTTACTTGGAGCCTAAGTTGTCAAACATTCTGATTTGGAAACTAAATGAAACATGCAGAGAGACCTAATTTAAGTACCTCTCCACACACACACACACACACACACACACACACACACACACACACACACACACAGGAGCTGGCCTGGTAAGAATGGATAATTACAGAGAAAACACTACAAAACATTCTCAGCCATAATGTCCTCCTGTCAAAAAAGAAAGGATGGCCTGTTAGTGCAGTGCTGTATTACAACACCTGCGGACACTCTCTGCTTTTCCATGACCTCATGACCTGACACGTTCTTGACCTGTAAAAATAGGGGTAGGGGTCCTGGCCGGGTAGCTCAGTTAGTTAGAGCGTCGTCCCCATTCACCAAGGTTGCAGATTCAATCCCTGCTCAGGGCACATGGAGGAATCAACCAGTGAATGAATGAGTAAGTGGAGCAACAAATCATTGTTTATCTCTCCCTTCCTCTCTCTCTAAAATCAATAAATAAAACACTAAAAATAGATAAATAAATAAATAAAAGGAAATGGGGATAGGGTAGGGAAACAACAAAGTTCAGCGGGAAGATGATGATAGGTCACCAGTTGGTTTAGCCCAGTGGTCTGCAAACTCATTAGTCAACAGAGCCAAAATCAACAGTACAATGATTGAAATTTCTTTTGAGAGCCAAATTTTTTAAACTTAAACTATACAGGTAGGTACATTCTTTATTGAGGTAGCACCCGCACGTGGTATTTTGTGGAAGAGCCACACTCAAGGGGCCAAAGAGCCGCATGTGGCTCGCGAGCCACAATTTGCTGACCAGGGGTTTAGCCCATTGGCATTAGCTTTGCTTTGGGGGCTTATGTCCACTATGGGCACAGAAAATGTCCATATTTTATAAATATTACACAGCAGATTATGATACTGCCCAACATTACATGTCAGATGTGGGTGTCTGCAACAAGCGGTGTATACTAAAACGGTGGAATCCTCTAAATTCATGCTGCTCATTGTGAGGCCATATTGAAAAGCCACTGATAAATACGTGGGAATGGGACAGCTGTGCAATTTTATGTCTAAATTTCAACTAGGCAGAGAAAGGAAAAAGAAATCTCCTGGCAACAAAACGAAAGTTTTTTATATGTAAAATTAATTGTCAGTACAAAGAGCTTTCAGTCACTCTGCTCCACAATATAATATTCTGCTTGTTTGGCCCTGGATCTTTTAAAATTTGATTTCTAAGAATAATAGCAAAAACTCTCATGAAGGGCAATGGATCAAGTCAAGAGCAAGCCACAAAAGGTTAAGAATATTAGCCAACTTTGCTTTCTCACCACTATTTAAACCAGTTCATTCAGTGAGTTTTCAGAGCTTTGATGGTATGGGGTTCAAGGCAGGGTGCAGCAGCAGGGGGGTGAGTGGAGCACAGTGAACAGAGGTTAGCGCAAAAGCATTCGTGTGGAGCAAACTCCTCCTCTCATCCCAGACTCATTCCTTTCCAAGAGGAACATGCTTAGCACAAAGCAATCCACCTAAAGACTCCATAAATCCAAAAAAGGGAGTAACTGATCGAGGAATTCTCAGATTTCTGCCAAGACACCCTCCCCTGGGCTGGAGGTCAGCCTGGTACAGTAATCAGAGCCAAACTGTGGACTGGACTCAAGGAATCAAGTTCAGCACTTCAAATCTTGACTTTTAATGGGTGAATTTTTTTTTTTTTCAGTGATGAAGCCAAAACAAAGTACAAAGAGCTGATAACAGCCCAAAGTAAACCAGGCGAAAAAGCACAAGAATAAAGCTTGGAAGCAAACCTCATAAGGAATATCTACGAAAAGATTTTTTTCAAATAAAGAGAAAACAATAAAGCAGCTTTTTAAAGCCCTAGTTTGAGATTAAGCAGTTTGTGAATGAACAATAAAAAGTAAAGGCAATAAGAGAAGACATTGGCTCTTTTCAGTAGAAAAAATAAAATAAATACTGGCCTTTGTTAACTAGCAGAAAAGAAAAAAAAATAAAGGAAAAAAGGCCCCTCGGGCATTTAAGCACAGCATAAGCATTTCCTTGCCTTCATGACCTCAACAAATATGTTAATAAAATCTTCTACCTCCCTGGAGTGGAACCAGAGTAAATATTTACTTAACACATCTGAGTTCTAAGTCTGGACCACCTTATTCCCTTATATAAATTGGTTTTCATTTGCAATCAAGAAACTAACAACATATATTTTTGTGATGTTTCCCCTACTTTTAAGATAAAAGAAGGGGAAAAGAAGGAAGAAAGAAAACTATATTGTGCCCTCCTACACCAAACTGCACTTTGAATTTTTGAATTGTAAATTCTTTGCCACAAATGAGAGTAATGCTGTTGCTATGCTTTCCAATACTAGACATCTGGAGTTAGCAGGACTTTTTCCAAGCACATTCCAAGGTTAATAGGAAACATCTAGACTTGCTTTTCTTAGCTGGTTTGAATAATTTTAGGTATGGTGGGTTTCACCTACAAATAACTGTAAGTCTGATTTCTACTCATCAAGAATACTGTTTTTTTCTTTCCTCTTGTCCTAAAATTACTGTATTATCCATTAAAATATTATAAAACTTTCACCAACAACATGGAAGAATACTTCTTCAAAAATTAGACTTCTTGGCCCTGACCGGTTGGCTCAGTGGTAGAGTGTCAGCCCAGTGTGTGGGTGTCCCGGGTTTGATTCCTGGCCAGGCACACAGGAGAAGTGCCCATCTGCTTCTTCACCCTTCCCCTCTCCTTTCTCTTTGTCTCCCTCTTCCCCTCCTACAGCCAAGGCTCCACTGGAGCCAAGTTGGCCCAGGTGCTGAGGATGGCTCCATGGCCTCCGCCTCAGGCGCTAGAATGGCTCTGACCACAAAGGAACAACACCCCAGATGGGCAGAGCATCGCCCCCTAGTGGGCATGCCAGGTGGATCCCAGTTGGGCACATGCGAGAGTCTGTCTGCCTCCCCACTTCTCACTTCAGAAAAATACACACACACACACACAAATTAGACTTCTTTTGTTAAAGCCCTTAATCAAGGGTTAGTGAGATATGTATTTATTTATCTAGACATAAGGATTTTGAATTTTTCTTGGCCTGGGTGAATGATGATCTAGCCAGTTGCTTTTGAAAAGTTTGTGGACATTTCAAAACATTCCTCTTGCTGACATTCGCAAGACTGAGCTTTCTAGAGAGTGTGCATACTCTCCCAAAGTGCTCATTCCCTCCCTCACTGCACCCCCTTCTGATAGCAGCTGCAAACCCCTCATCATTCAGCAAAATCATTTCACAGTTCACAGTTCAACGTGCCTCTTGCATTGTCTCGGTCATTTAAAGACAGATATTTCTTCAACCACAAATAGCACCATAACAGATAACTGAATTTGGAGGGAAAGTGGTTTCTATTGTGGGAAGACGTATTTAAAATTGGTTTAGGCCTGGCTGGGCAGCTCAGTTGTTTAGAGCATTGGCCTGATACACCAAGGTTGCAGGTTCAATCTCTGGTCAGGGCACATACAAGAATCAACCAGTGACAGCATGAATGAGTGGAGCAATGAATCAAAGTTTCTCTCATTCTCCACCACCTTCCTCTCTCTCTAAAAATTAATCAAAAAATGTTTAACTCCATAAAATTTGTTTAAACTAGAGTCTAGTTAGTTGTCTCCTAAGAAGTTTGACTTTAAGAAAAGGAAAAATACTACCAGATCTGTATCCCCATGCTGTTAAGTACTCAGGTCACAAAGAGGTCACTACAAGGTGTCCAACAACCTGTCCTCTAAGAAAAGTAGCAAAAACTAAACGTACAAGAGGAGTCAAATAAGATTAGGATACGTGCCCCGGTACACCAACCTGGATTTTCAACCCCAATGGGTAGAGCACGGTCCGATTCAGCAGAAGGCTCTTTCTCGCTGATGCGGGCTCAGCCAGGCAGTACTGTGGGAAGCAGAGAAGAGCTGAGCAGTGGCCACCAACCCCAATCAGAAAGATGTTCCTGGGCTGGAAGTCATGGAAGAAACAAATACCTCAAGAGTAGTGAAGATAAATGCAAAAGACATGCCAAAAAGGGAGGCAAAGTTCTCTGGGAAAGGGCTCACCTACTCCAACTGACAAGAAAAAGAAATGGAAACTCAGACCTTTATTCCGAGTCTTGACTGCATTCTCCAGAATACTTTGACCTCATGTTTTTGTCTTTTTTCCTTCATAAACCAACCATCTAAACTATACTCCAAAGGAAGAGAACTATGAACAATACACAGGATTTGTTAGAACCCAATAGGCAGAGTATGTAAGTTTGGGACCCACAGTTTCTTGTGGAAATGCATATAAAGTTCATTATAATGTTTTGTTTTTTAATTTTAGGCCTGTTTCTCAGTTGCACTCATTTAATCCTCACAGGGCCATTTCAAGGATGGAATGCATCAATATATGTAAAGTGCTAGCAACGGTGTCAGGCACAAGCAATCGGATCTGTGTTAACTGTCACTATCACTACCCTCCCCATTCTATCAGGTCACAGGACCGAGCAATGGGAAAGACAGGATGCAGCCCCAGCCCCTCCTCTCACAGGACACAGTCCATCAACATCCACGTCTCTGCCGTTTCCCCACGGCCATCAGGAGTGACGCCAGGAGGCCACCTGAGTGCTGGGGCCCGTTTTCAACCCCCCAAGCAGGTGTTAAGCATCTCCGCTTAGTGCCTTTTTGTTGAAATTTAGATGGATTTCTGACATCTACTGTCAAAGAGTCATTTTCCCAAGAACACGTTGCCCTGCTGCCTGTGTTTCTGATAACTAGCTGCCCTTCAGAACTACCATCCCTTAGAGAAGGCAGCGCCGTCTGCAAGCACAGAGGCTCACTCCCAGGGCCTGTTTCCCAGTAGCTGAGGGGAGAGCAGCCGCTCGGTGCGGCCACATCAGGGGCTTTGGGCCTAGTCAAACCCAAGCAGTATTAGTCATCAGAGTTTCATCTTTTTTTTTTTTTCTTTCAGTTTTCCCAGAAAGAAAATGTTCAGCACAATACATATATCTACAAATCACTGCAGTTAATTATAAAGGACATTTGCTAAGAAACCAAATTGTTTTAACATGACCCCCAAATGAACTCTCAAACAACCTCTCAGATGGCCTAGCCATGGACAATCTAGTTCAGAATATCCTTCTTTCATCAGATGCATTTGAAATCATGTTGACTGTAAATCTGCTTTTCAAAATTCCAACTCAAAAACAAACTGCTTAGAGGACACTTAAAATCTTATCTTCATCAACGACCTGCAGATATACAAACCACACACTACAGAAAAATATAAAGTGATGCATGTTGAAGAGGAAGAACATAAAAACTCATTAGACCAGAGAGGCAGTGTGTAAACTACTAAGAATGGTAATTCAGAACAAAAAACAAACTTAAACTAACTCCCTTTGGAAGTTTTCAATTAATGTAGTAGAAATGCAGATAGTTCTAAAGACAGAAAAATGGAAAAATGGAGATAAAAAGCCAATTATTCATTATTACTATCATGAAAGTACCAAATAGAAAATAAGGTAAGTCATATATGATCCTCAGATTACAGGTACAGTATGACATTCGATCACAAAACTGTGATGTCCCTCTGGTTTTGTCCAAACAACAGAAGAACAGTTGACCAATTTAGTAAAAATTCATATTAATTATCAGATGAATTATTTCTATGACACCAAAGAACAAATTTAACTGAATTTCTGATTGAATTGGTAGACAGTTAAGCTTCATATAATAAAATTAAAGTTTAAAGAAAAGTAGTCCTCATAAAAAAGGAAGGGAGGGAGGGAAGAAGGAAGGGAGGGAGAGAGGGAAGGAAGGAAGGAAAGGAAGGAAGGGAGGAAGGGAGGGAGGGAGGGAGGGAGGGAGGGAGGGAGGGAGGGAAGAGAGAGAGAAAAAGTGAAAGAGAGAGAAAGGAAGGAAGAAAGGAAGGAAGGAAGGGAGGGAGGAAGGGAGGGAGGGAGAGAGGGAGGGAGGGAGGAAGGGAGGGAGGGAGGATGAAGGAAGGAAAAAGAAAGAAAGAGAGAGAGAGAAGGAAATAGGCTTAATAGAGATGAAATGAAGAGATACAGAGGGAGACTGGGCCCCCAGACCTTGATAACAAGATCAGAACAATTTAAGATTCTATTATCAAGAAGTGAGCAAAACATCCAAGGCCAGGGGCGTTTCACAACGTATAATTAGACACAAGTCTCCACAGCGCAGCATGAAACAGAGACTGAGTTATGGTCCAGAGCATCCAGGCTTCAAAAACGGTCAAATCTTGGTAATTAAGGATCAAAATTATGAAGACGAGAAGGGCTCGGAGAATATGTGGGCAGGATTTCTGATGCTGGATTAACTGAATTGGTTGGGTATATAATCTCAATTATCCAATCAATTAGCCAAATTGATTAATCAACTAGAAATATTTACTTAGTACTTACTTTCTGAGACATAGTGAATATCTGGTAGATAGCTATACAATGAACATCTTATCAAAGAGTATGTCACATTAGTTTGGGCAGGAAGTACTAAAGTAGCAAAGAAGACACATTTTTTTACAATAAATATTTTTTAGGATTAAGACACCAATTCCCAGGACATCTATTCTGGAAAGTAGTGGGTTAGTTCATTCATCTTTTCTAATTCTAACCCTCTTAACCATACAACTGAAGACCCTGATACGGCTTGTTTTAAATAGTGTGTCCACTTCCTCCTGCACAGTCTTCATTCTTGCAGCCAGTACGAAGTCCCTACAGTGCAGCAGGCACTAGGCCTTTAAGTGTTCAACCATGTGCTGCTGCACCCCCACACATCACACTGAGATTCAGCAACTGCCTGGCAAATGTGCAAAGAACAAGTTTTGAGGTCACAGTCCTCCCCAAAAAACTGTTTTGGGGTAACTTTCTCTACCATGACATCATGAAGGGCAGGAAACAGTAGGTCTTGGGAAAGTACATAGTAACAATCCGTACTTGGGATCATGTTTATGAGTATCTTAATACATTTTATCCATTTAACTACTGGCTCTCGTTTTTCCTTGACAGTTCTGAATGTTGACTGCCAAAGATGCAACGTCTTCTCCTAATTTCTACTCTCTCCTGTCCAAGAACTGGTTTTGTGTCTGACACCAACTTTATTCAACAGTTCTCAAAACGCCTGGATCCATTTTAAGCACTTTTGTCCATTTCTCCCCGTTCAGCTACTGGACTGCAGTACTTTTCCCTGCTGGAATGGTATCAAATACAGTTCAGACAGGAAGGCTGTTACCTGCCCCAGTCATCAAAGGACAGTGGTGTGTGATGGTGATCTGAGTAGGGGCTGGAGTGGGGAAGGGGGAAGAGCTAGAAATGGGCAACCACACCAAAGCTTCCGTGCCCACTATGAATCTCCCTCTTGTTTTAATTACTTATTGGTATGAGTCTTTGGCTTGTCTTTTTACTGGCAACGACTATTCAGCTATTCTCCCTTTCTTCCCAATCAATGGCTCTGGCTCCCCATTTCAGCTTAAAAGGGGCAAACAGACCTTCCTTTCATTGGTTCCAGTCTCCTATGTATCTACTCCATCTCCTTTCTAAACACGAGTTCTACTTGTATTTTAGTCTTGAAAGTAAGGATGAACACTGAAAAAGCAGGCTAAAACCAAGGGTTTAAAAACTCTTTCCAGCCTGATAATCCTAACATTTCAAAGGCAAAAAACTTAGATTGGAAACCATTCTAAGGTAAATAACAGGCAATACTTTTATTTATGAAGATTTCATTACCAGAGCAGATTATGCTGTACCGTCATGAATTTCTCAATCAGATTGCTGAGACAAAGTGCAGAACTATTGGGAAAACACCATTAAAAACCCCGCTCATAATGGTGTTCCATAGCCATCGTTTTGGATGTGTGAATCTACTCTAAAGTGAGATTCCTCTTTTGTCAGACCAAACCAAACTGTGTGGACTTTCTCGGGACCTCTTCTGCCTAAACAAGTGTACAAGAAGGGAGCCCAGAATTTAGCAGTTGTTTTAGTAAAATGCTTCAGTTTCACTTAACTCTCCCCCCACCAGCCCCTCTAACATTGAGCCTTCTGAAATGTTCAGGGAGAGGGGCTTTTCAATGGCAGGTTCATAATTGGTGTGTTTTTATATATTTAAAATCTACACTGTCACAACTCTGTAAAGTGTTGGGTGGTTACTAGTTATAAATTTCAAGGTGAGCAATCTGGTTCTGCTAAGAAAAAACCCCAATCCCCATGTATCCACGAGCATTAACTCATACATTTATTCCACAGACACTTATTGATCCCAAAGGATGTGCCGCCTCCTGGGTAGGTATTGGAGCAGCTATCAGACCAGTCCATGGATACAGGATCTGTTCCAAGGTCCCATGAGAGAATGTCACTGAAGGCTAGGATTTCCTTCCACTTTGTAGAAAGAAAAGGCCAGTCAACTTCACTAGCTGTTCTGGAGTTTCCTCTCAATAATGAAACTTTTCCACACTTAAATTCACCATCCTGCTGGTAAAGGAAAAGGAAAAAAAAAAGTGAGGCATCACAGCCTCACCAGCTACCAAAGGGAGGACTGATGCTCAGTTACTATGGGTCAGTTTTCTTGGTTCAACTTTCCAATCTTGAAGGATAGAAAAAAAGCTGCAGAAAAAAGAAAGCAGCTACAGGTAGAATGTTGTAAGTGATGAGTACACGGAGGAGCATGAGATTGTTCCTGCTGGATGAACTGGGGTGAGTTTCATAGAGAAGTTGTCATTTAAATTCAGTCTGGAAGAATAGCTGTATTTCATCAAAAGGAACATTCTTTCTCGGAGTGAGTGAGCAGAGGCACAGGAGGGGCCCCTGGGGCACATGGGAATAACAAGTGGGTAACAAGTGGCCTCTTCCTCTAAGAAAATATATTCCATCATGGGCAGAAATTAAGTATTAGTTCACATAATTCCTGGTGTGGCAGTCCAGGCACAAAAATTAAATTTATGAAGGTCTAAACACAGCAGTTGGAAAAATATTATTTGAAAGTATGAAGTGGGAGTAGACAGAAAGAATTCAAGGAGAAATGCCCTATGTCACTTTTATCGAGAGACTCGGTGATAAGTCAACTTCATCTGAAGGGGCTAATGGAGTTAGCAAAATCCTTTCCTGGTGAAAATCTGGCATCTGATGCATTCTAAAGTAGGAGTATATATGCTATATTCAGAAATTCCAGAAAAATCCTTCTGGTTCTTGGCTTTCCCGAATTTTTGCATATCATATGAGATTCCTTCTTCTTGGCTTTCTCGAACTTTTGCATATCATATGAGATTCCCTCTAAATGGCCACCAGACTATTGACTAAATTAGTAACAGCCTGCAGGTCTCAAATTGTAAACAATTTTATTATGATGATGTAAGTGTTGGCTTGAAGTCTGAGTAAGTATGTCTGGCTAATAAGGAAGAAGCAGCGGGATACATGTGGTTACAACTGATTAGCACATGGCTACACCAGCCAGCCTCACAGGAGGGAAGCATGGTGCTTCCCCCGGGGCAGCTGGCACAGCGGCAAAACCCTCTGCTCGCGCCACACCTCTGAACTGCTGGGATTTGCCAAAAGAAGTGCTGCCACTTTCTCAAATGAAAGATTAAGTGTGCTCCTTCCTTCCCAAGTCCTCCTTGCTCGGGGTCTTCCTTCTCTCCACCACACCTCCAAAGCCCAAGGGGAGTGAGAGGCAGCAACAAAGTAAGCTTACATTCAACTAGAAAATATGTTTGAGTGTGTGTGCTTTTTTTTCTGTTGGGCACAATCAAAAGGCAAAGAACCTGCCCCAGTCTGGAGCCTAAGTGAGAGCCGCAGGCCACCTCTAAGATGCCTGCTCCCTGGCTTCTTCCGGCTCAGCACATCAGGGCCTTGGGTTCCAGGTCTAGCTTGGGAGCTCTGTCCTTGATAGCAAAGAGGCTCAAAGTGGACAAGGACGTTCCCTACTGCAGGAAAAATGCACTATGCTCACCCTTGCGAGTGTACCTAGAGGTATTCCCCTTTTCTAGAATATGCTTCTCTCTTACCTAAATCTACCCAGATATTCTCAATTGTTCATTCACTCACTATTTATTAAAGACAGGTGCTAAGCCCCAAGGATTAAAAAGCTGAAGAAGGCAGAGTGCCTGCTCTCAGGGAGTAAACAGTCCACTTCGAGGTTTCAAATTTTGTGCCAACTCCAATCCATTGTTAATGGTACACTATGCTAAAGATTTTTAAATCATATTAAGGCTAAATAATAATAATAATAACAACTCTCAAGGTTAAGTAGCAATGTCTACCACAGGTAGAGCAGGAGTCAGTGTTGGCATGTATGTCATATATTTGCCATCTCTGGGTCTAGCTTAATTTCTACCTTAGAAAAAGTGTTCCTCTACAATCCCCAGACCCCAGTCCTCAGGCACTCTTCTAGATGATACTGCATTTCATTGTTAAGTTTGTCATGCTTGTTATTCTTCCTTCCACTACTAAAATATAAATCCACTGAGGACACATGGCAAGTGTGTGCTTTATATAATGCAAAGAACTAAGCGCAAATAAAATGCTTGAAAAGAAACAAAAATCCTTGTTCAATTAATATGGAAACAGATGCATAATTCTAGAGCTAACTCTTCTGTCTCTTCAATACTTTCAGACATGGCATCTTTGTGTTCCTGGGATCATCATCAAAATATCACAGAATCAGATCATACTAGAAATAAATCAGGGCTATAAATTCCCAATATTGGGAGCAAAGCTCCTTCTGGATCCTAGATGGGACTTTTATGGCTGCAGGAAAAGCTGCTGCGAGCGTTGAGCACCACAGCTGGATCAAACCAACTTGCCTTGGATAGGAAAAGCTACTATCTCACCAGGTTGCTCAGAGTGTGGCATTAAAAGCTGGTAAAGGTAAGCAATTGCAAACCACTCTTTTAGGGCAGGTGGCTTTATGGCATAACCACAGTTTTTTCCTGTTATAAATTATGAAAAATAATTTGTTGTGAAAACTCAAGTGCATTCACATCAACTTCCTCAATACGCACAATTTCTCATTCACCTAAACATCATTAAGCCATTAACAATAAATAAAATAAGTCCAACTTGATATATATTAGCATGCATAGACCAAATAGTTACTGACCTTCTAACATACATTTAATATATTTTATTAAGTACTGCACATGAATGTTATTAACCCCCTATAATTTAGCTGCTCAATCAAAGAAATGCATATGATCCAACCAACAAATAATGCAGGAGAGTATAATCTAGTGTCATACCCAGGTTAATACCAAGTCATTGCTGCTAATAATTGAATTGATACTTAGAATTTAGTTGAGAGCCTTGTTAATGTTTAAATCCTAAATCATTACAGCTGCTAATACTTGTCACTAGAAGATCAATTTCAGTACTACTGTTATTTTTTAAATCACTAAGATGAGAAATTCTTGAAGCTACCCCTAGGTGCAAAATATGTCTAGAAATACCTATTTTAGATAAATTTAGACCCAATAAGTGATATTTTCAGCAGCCATAATTTCTACAGTTGTGGGTTGAGATTTATGGTTAACCTGTTTTGCAGTTCAAAGCAATGGAGAAGTTTAAAATTGGATCTTTTAATAAATCTTGATCAACCAAAATGACACAGTCCAAGTATATTAAATATATTTTGCTCTGGTGTATTTTAATTGGATTTGCTGATAACATTTCTTTGTCCCTAGTTTTTTCTTGTAGAACAAAGGAATTATTCAAATAATCCAGACAGATTCTTTCCATTCCTATACACTCCAGCAACATTTTAAAAAACCAAAATGAATCAGATTAAATCAAGTATTTGTTTGGTTTTTTTTAAAGCAGAATTGTTCAGATAATTATCCCAACCCTCCATTTCACTTTGCCTGTAAGGATAAGGCCTTAAAAGATGTTTCCGTCAGAAACAGCACTAAGTAAAATAAGTGCGAGGCCAAGGAAGTCACAGTATTTCACTCCAAGGCTCACTTGTCAGTCCAATGTAGATGAATATTTAATGTATGAAACTAGAAATTTGGAAGTTACTCATTTAGTTTAGTAAAATATTCATATCTTAGAAGTCTATTTTCCTATTTTAGAATTATTCATTTTAGGATTTAAAATAAAGTAAATTCCTTCAGTGTATTTATGATGATCTGATTTATACACACGTTTTTAAGACTTGTATCAGGTTAAACAGAATGATACTTTGAATAGCTGTTTATTCCAAGATTACTGCTAATATACCTTCTCCTGACTGAATTATCTATATAGCTCAAAAGGAAGCTGGATTGAGGTTAAACCCAGATAGACCATCCCTACTGTCCTAATTCCCCAAACAATTCCCAATTCTCCCTCGTACAGTGTGCTGAAAGGCCTGGTGAAGGAGAAGATAGCACCATATAAAATTACCCTCCAAGGCACTCTTCAGCATCTCCGCAATCAAGAATCACTGTGAGCAACTTGCAAACTGACATTCTAAAGCCCAATGGCACAGCTAACAATAGGACCACATCCCTCCTCAATCTCTGTTTTTTTTTCTTTAAACAGAAAAACCTTATGTTAATGGAGAGATTATTCAAAGAGTCTCCTTGTAAACCCATGAATGCCACTTCACAGACTACAGAAAGCAGAGCTCTATGAACTGTACAATGGAGTCAACTCATCTTTTTTAAAAGCTCAGCATCAGCCTTAAAGAGAACTTAAATTGTTCCAATTCCTAGGTTTTTGTTAAAACATAATGAACCCATGGTTTATGCTACTGTGAGTTCATGGCACACACATATTCAGAGGCAAGTTTACTGCACAGAAAGGAGGCAGGTTGGAAATGAGAATTGAACCTTGACGTTGGATTAAATAATTTATTGTTTCAAACTAGTCAATAAGAACATCTGTGTATTCTGAAGTATTTTCTTCTCACTGACCTATCCAAGGCAAGTAACTTTAAAACACCCAAGTAAATACCAAGGACCCATACAAAATGTCATCTCAGAAATTAAAATGTAGTAAAAAGCCAAATATAAATTAAAGAAATGCTGAAGATCTCTGTAAGACTCACAATACCTTATTAATTGCATTTTTAACAACTGGGCATCTGGAAAAAGGCATGTTTACTGAAAAACTTAAAAAGCTGGGAAATGAGTTACTGAAAAGAATGTTCTCTTCAACCAAGACATGACAAACTATACTCAAAATTAAAACTTTTCACAGCACTCCTGATCTGCATAATCCCAGGTGCACTGTAATCTATGTGAATGGTGTACTCTGGAGTTGTGTTTCAAGAGTCCCATACACAGCATACAAGGTGATTAGTGCCTCTTAGAGTACATAAAGTGGTTGAATTTTTTTCATAAGGCAAAAGGCACTTTAGGATTCATGAGTGAATCTTCAAACTACTGCTGTGAAATATTATCATTTTAGGATATATAAAATGTCTTGATATTGAATCACTCTATTTTGAATTTTGGAGTCTACCAGTTAATTTCTTTTACTGGAATGAGTCAATTATAAACTTGTATTTGGATTAAGCCATTACTAAACAGGCTAAATATACTGACATTAATTAGATCCTCTTTAGTGTTTTAAATTATATAAATGAAATAACATGTTTAACAGAAAAGGAGTTTATGTATTTTCTAGAAATCGCCAGGTGTTAATTAAGTCTGCAAATCTGCTTCCCAGAGGTGGTTTCTATTGTATATGAGATAAGTTTTTTTAAGTAAACCAGTTACAGATCAGCAAAAATAATTTCATTTTTAATTGAGGAAAGAAAATAACTTCATTTTGCCAAAAAGGAAAAAGTGGAGGTACAAAACACCACTAATACCAATTTAAAAAAAAACACAATTGAAACTTTTTTTTTCTTTTTACATTAATATGTAGAAAGATTTTTAAGAGCTCAGACTGTCCAGAATAAGAGAATTGCTAGAAAGTTACTTGGAATCACCCACAGACAATAACGGTCGGTGGTTTCATTTCAGGCAATGGGCTTGTGCCAAAAGGGACTGACATCTTGATGAAAGGATCACCAAAAAGTTGTGTGAATTTCTCCATGAGTAAAAATCCTTCCAAGAGCAACAAACTGTGATTTCTCACTCTGCCACCATACATAAACGACAACTGTAAGAAATTAACAACGTGTAATAATAATTCAAATTTGCTCTTCGGGATTCAAATCATTCCAACTTTCATTCTCAGCTTTGGCACATATGCTTGCTTTTTGCAAAGCTCATTCCACTCACTACTACAGAAACATGATATTTACTCTCTGAACTTGATCTATACGGCTGGTTTTGGCAGGGTCAGTGGTCAAATTTATGTTTAACCAAACTTATCACCTGACATATTACAACCATCTATAGTGACACAGAGAGTAAGGATCTGGAATAAAGAGCTAAAAGGCAAGGTGATGTGGCCAGTCACAGTAAAAGATAATTAAAAAAAATAAAAATACTTTGCAGCAGCTCATTTTATTACCATCCTGATACTCTGGGACAATGGCTAATTAGGAATGTGATATTAAGTTAGGAACCATTCGCACAAAACCCTTGATCAGTTTAATTTTCTGTTCACCCTTTTGCTCTTCTACCTCAAGTTTCTCAATTTGATCATTATCAAAGTTCCAGCAAGAGCTATTTTATTTGGTGCTTCGAAATCCACCCATTGAAACGACAGGTGAAGCATATACAAAAAATAGCCTATTTGATAACAGAATTCAAACTGAACTCATTTAATTGCTTCTGACTCATTTTTCTCCATAGAAGCTTATACTTGGGTTGCCCTCCAAGAAAACATCAGGTACATCAGATTCCATTTTGATTCATTAAATTCCACTCTCGTCTAAAAGGAAAAACTAAAACTGAATTTGGAAATCACACATTCTAAGTGGCAAAGAGGTGTTTTAAAGAGTATAAACATCTGCAATAGGATATGCTGTACTTATTTGAAAAGTTTCATGACATTTCTATTTTTTTTTTCAGTTCAACTTTTTTTCCAAAGAGGAAATTATCATAGAAAATTAATATACTTATTCAGCTATATTTAATGTGTATTTTACCTAATTATTTAACCAGCCATCAAACACTCAACTGCCTTCTCTGTGGATCATAATGCTTGTCGGAAATGGTCACACTTTCATTTAGAGGATAACACGCTTGACTTCCAAAACTGAATGGATGCCTTTCATAAATGAAGGTTATAAATCAACCAAAAATAATGCTAATTATATTTGAGATACAGTAGACGGAGTGTATAAATGTAAAAGTTCATATTACTCATATATATTGCCTTTAAGGATAGCAGATACTATAGCAATTTGATTAGCTGGCCACCATACTTTCTGGGTGAGTTCTGGCTATCTCTAATCCCAGACCCATTGCTTTGTCTGAGCCCTCGTGCTGCCACCCTTTCCATGCATGTCAAAACACATCACTCTTCTTAAAGAAGAGAATGGTATCTGTTGTTCAAGTTCAGTAAATCTTCGTTTCTGAAAGAAGCAATTTCAGTTTTCTACTCAAAATGATTGAATATTAAAAGATCTAACTCACCACATCCAATTCACATAAATGACTGTACTGCAGAGCTCCCACATGCTGGAGATAGAACCTTTGAAAGGTCAGATGGGGTAGGAACAATGAAGGGCTGCGGTGGGATGAAGGTGGGTGGTTGATCTTTATATGGAATAAAGACAGAAGAAGACTGAGAATCTCCTCTGATGACCAATTCTTACCATTTTGAGAATCATAACAGTCTTGGCCTTGCGCCCTCCCTTCTCTTCAGTCCAGGGAGACCAACCTGCAAAATATGTTTAAATACAGTAGACAAATTGCCTCACCGCAGGTCAGCAAATGAAAAATGCCTCTTTAGAGGTTACAGACAAATAACCAACCATTTTCTGCGGTTAAATTACATGCAAATTATTGTTAAAACTGAGGCTTCTGAAAGAGCTTTCCAAATAGTCTATAAGCTAAAAAGGGGGACAAAGGAATCCTTGGTACCTGGCTTTGTAGAGAGTCCTGGGCTATTTTTAGTGTTTGGTTCATTTTTAAATTGCAGTTCAAAAGGTTTAGCAACTTAAAAGTAGAACTAAGTGATAAAAATAGATTGTTTTCTGGCTGCTCTTTGTTCCCAGACGTACTACTGGCAGTATATTTGCAATCAAGACAGCAGAATAGGAATCAGCCTTGCACCGTGTAGTGTAATGCCTCAGAGTGGATATTTTTGGAAATGGCACTGCATTACATAACCTTCCGTGTTTAAAAAAAAAAAAAAAAACTACAAGGGGGGGGGGGTTGTCAGGAATATACACCATTATGCCCTTCTCCTTAAACCAAATCAACATTAATGTCCATGCTGCAAAGATTTTCTGCTGAACCTTTATGTCATCAGAATACAATTCTTTTGTTAACAGAAGTTATGGCAAAAATTAAGATGAATGGAGAAACTAAAAGTTCTCCAAAAAGGTATATTAAGCTCTTAGAGTTTCCTTATAATGTTATTCTACATACATATAAATGCAAACCAGATTATTATCATCATCAAGCAAAAAGCAATCATTTAATTTTTGAGCCCTCCCTCCTTCCCTCAAAGTTCAACTGCTTTATAAGAAAATGCAGGAAAAAAAAGTGCTGCAAGACGGAATGCCTGAAAAGACCCTTGGCAGCAACAGCAGTGTTGAAAAAGTAATCAAGTGTAAGGAGGTAAGGACACAAAATCATCTCAGAAAAGGGGAGGGGGGTACATGCACCGAAGTGCACTTAATGCAAAGAAACAAAATAGTCCCTAAGAATGCTCTATGAGCAAGAACAAAAATTAACCACACCAACAAGCAAAAAAAGAGACAGAAAGAAAGAAAAAGAAAAAAAACCCCATCCCTTCCCCAAAGAATTCTCCCTCTTAACTTGTGCATTTAAATATATATATATACATATATACATATACATATATATATATATATATATATATCCCCCAAGTTAAATTCCAGCCTTAATGCAGCAGGACCAAAATGCCAGAATTTCCCCAAGGTACACGCTTCAGCTTTTTAAAATTTCGAGGGAAGAAGCATGAACTCTGCAGGGTTGAAGGGTCCAGCTAAGAGCAAAGGCAAGAAATGGACACAAAAGAGAAAGCAGCGCTCCCGGCCGAGGATGGGAATGGCATATACTTACAGACAAAAGCCCCGCTCCCTGTTCACTCTCTCCTCTCTACACCTGAAACACAAATGTGGATGAAAAAGGGCATCATGCTAGAAAGACAGCTGGGGGAGGGGGGAGGGGGAAGGGGTGGAGGAAGAGAAGGGAGTAGGGGGAAGGGGAAACAAAACCCAAACCAGCTTCACTTCCAAGAAGTGCAGCCTTGGAAAAAGAAGGAGGGGAAGGTCTCCCTGCCTCGTGCTCTGTCTTCAAGAGTGTGTGTGTGTCTTTCTCTAAGAGAGTCTCTCTCTCTCTCTCTCTCTCTCTCTCTCTCTCTCTCTCTCTCTCTCTCTCTCTCTCTCCGTATCCCTCCCTTTCCCTCTCTCTCTCCCTCTCTCTGCGGCTAGTGTGCTAGTGAACAATGAGCTAATTCTGATGGGGCTGGCGCTGCGCCAGCGCCCCAGCCTCGCTGCCACCGTGCTGCCGCGGCGGAGCCAGACTGCTTACTCGGCAGGAATCGGCGACTCGGGGCCCCGTCGGCGGGCGGCCAGCGCCCGAGCGCGCGCGCGCGCGAGGCCGGGTTCCACGCGCCCGGGCCCCCCACACCCCGGCCCCCGCGCCCCGCGCCGCGCCGACCCACTGCGCCCGCCGGCCCCCGGGGGACAAAGGGGCTCGCGGCTCGGCGCGCCGCACCGGCCCTGGCCCCGGCCCCGCCTCCGAGCACGGCGCGCACACACCCGGCCCCGTCTCTCCTGCCCCCGGCGGGCTTCTCCGCCTCGACGTGCGGTTGCTTTTCAGACAAATAAGGAGGTGGAGGAGGCGGTTTGGGGGAGCGCCAAGCGTGAGGGCGGCCAGGGCGCTGCACAGCCCGGCGGCCAGCCAGGCCGGGGAGAGGCGGCGCGGCCCGTACTGTAATAATAAACCTGCGGCAGAGGGCATCTGAGGGAAAGAGGACGGCGACGGGCGGCAGCCGCCTTCCCTTTTATGTGCCTGTCCCGAACCAAGCAGAAAATGGTGCTGGCGGCGGCAGCGACACACAGACACACTGAGCCGGCGCCGCACACGTCTGCGCACAGCCCCGGGTGGGTCCCACCGGGGACGCGCGCCCCGCTCCCTCCCGGGAAGCCAGGGGCGAAGCCGCCCGAAGGCCGGCCCGAGGCCCTGTGGCTGCGCCCACACACTTGGCCACACACTAGTGCGCGCGCGCGCACACACACATACACACACACACACACACACACACACGTAAACACACTTGGACACACTCGTGCACAGACAGCAAGAGCTGAGACTGGTGTGATCAGCCCAAGACAGGCTTCCCTGGTAATCTCTTCTTCCCTGAAGGATTTAGCATACTCCCCCTTCCAGTCCCACTGAAATAGTACTTTTTAAAATAGGAGATTGCTTTTTTTAAAAAGTGCTTTGCATTTCTGATTTTTTAAAAAGTCACCCTGCTTATTTAAAATATCTTTTTATAGTAATGTAATAGCTCAAAATTTTCTGATGAACTCGAACTGATTTTTTTGTCAACAAAACAATAGCATTTTATAGTATCAGATGTTACAGGAAGATCATTTTCTAATTAAATTAATTTGCCAAGAAAGAATATATAAAGGATCATAATGTCTTCTAAATTTGCCATCCACATTTTACTTCTAATCACTAAAAGCAATGTTTTCTATTGTAACAGAAGAAAAGGGGGGAGGAAAATGTACAAAAACATGTTTATAGAACATCTTATTTTTTAGATTTTATTATTTTGGAGGTACAGAAATAGCACATCTTTAAAAAACAATATTTTACACTCTTAATTCTAAAGAATAAAATCTCTATACTCATGTTGCTAGGACCACACAGATCTCTCACACTAGGAAAGCCACTACATCAACAAATACTTATTAGACTGCCAATGGGTGTTCTGTTTAAGGGGCCCAGTAGAGCTTCCCTGAATTAATCTAAAACATAACAGTTATTTTCCTGAAAACAAAACAAAACAAAAAAACAAAACAAAAAACTTACCTTGGAGCCATTGCTAGAAACAGAGGAAAGAAAGAAAACTTAAACTTCCCTAATGCCTTCAGGGCCAGAGCTCATCTGCGGGGAAGTGATGAAGAAAGGTCTGGGTAGTAAGTAGGGTGGTGGAGAGGGCAGAAGGCTGGCGCTGCTTCTGCAAGTCCGAAGCCTCAGCTAGCTGGTCAAGTACACCTAAACTTTGAGATCTTCATCTTTTACCTCAGTCAGGCTTGAAAAGAAACCCAAGAGGACGCTGCCATATCGACGAAAAATCTATCCTGGGAACATATGTTTAAAAGTTGCTTCTACAATAAAACATACATACACATACATGTTTTTATAACGGTGTTTATATAAAACTTACCTAAGATGTCTTTTCAAAACAGGGAAATGTGGGATTTATTATATATTAATATTTCTTCATTGTAACCACAGACATACAGATGACATCAATTGTTTAAGAACACTGGATCAGAATCACAGTCTATTTACTGCTGTGATCCAAAAAAACAGTTGCAATCCACCTATCTGAGAGAATTCTTGAATCTTTCTGTGTGTAGGAAACTGCTAGCTACTAGGGACATAAAGAAACTCACACCATGTCACTCAGGAGCTGTAGCAATAGCTACCTTACAATGTTCCTTGCTGTCACGCTCTGCCACCTCCCATCTCTCCTGTAGGCTGTGTGGGATACCCACTCTCCTGAAATACCTTTCAAATCATGGTACCCACTGTTCCGTTACAGCATAAAGACCACACTTAGCCTTCCACTCAGAACTCACCACAATGTGACCACAATTTAACTCTCTAGCTTTACTGTCCATGTCTATCATCTCTTTCCCAATCACAGAATATCATCCTTTGCTGCAGTCAGAGTGGTTACTTAGGGAATATCTTCATCCTTAGAACATTAACAGTCAGGAAGCAAAGTCATGGAAACGCTGACTTAAACCAGGCTGTCTCAAGGGATGGGGTAGGAGAATGTAGAGGAGGGTGGGGATTGTACTGTTCATTGTAGGTTATTTAGCAACATCTTTGGCCTCTACCAACTGAATGCCAGTAGTAAACCCAAGCTGTGACATCCAAGTATGTGTCCAGACATTGTCAGATGTTCCTCGGAGGGCAAATTCACCACTGATTGAAAACCACTGGTTTAAACAATCAGATCCATTCCTTGAGATGGGAAAGAGATGATCTCCCTTGAGCCATGTGGACTGAATGCAGGAGTGACAGAGACCTGAACAAAAGCCAAGTTTTCTTAGGGAAGAGGAAGAAGTAGGCAATATCCTTATCTTCATAAAATGTATGGTCTGGGATGATAGCTTGGAGAAACAATCAAAGCCAAAGTTATGGTGCAGTGTGATAAGGAGAGTTGTAGAGCTTTGCACATGGCATACTGGGAACATGAGTCTCCTTTCCAAATCAGACCAGGGTTTCGAAGAAAGTTTCCTAAAGAGGAGATGCTTAAAATAAATTTATGAAGAATGAAAAAAAGTCAGAAGATTGAAGAAAGGAGAAGGACATATTCTGGGCACAGGCAAGGACAGATCATAAGCTAGGAAATTTGATCAAAGAACTCTGGGCCAGAATTTGACCCTTATTTGCCATCCCTGACATGAGTACCATAGTCTATCATAAAATTTGGTCAAAAGGAGAGATGTATGCCAGCTATAGGCTTTTCCTTCAGGATCCCTTATAGATGTCATTCTCAAATATATCTTCATAATCCAATTGCATCTCAGATACATATTCACACAGTTATCTTTATTTTCATCCTGTGTCTCTGCTTGAAGTACCAAGTTCCATGAGTTTGAGCTCCAGGCGAAAGGCTGTGTATAGAAGTGGTTAGAGCCAGGTCTATGTGATCCTGGAGAAGTTACTTAACCTTTTAGTCTCAATTTCTTCATCTTTCAAGTGGTCTTCATGCCATAGTACTAGAGTGCTGTATTATGTAAACTGTGTACAGTGTTTGGCATTTTAGGTAGCGTTACATACATGGTGGCAATGGCTATTCTAGAATAGAACTTGGTAGAATAAAACTTACGTGATGTATCATGACCTGCCCCTGCCTCTCATTACAGCCTCATCTTTAGTCCCTCTCTGGTCAGCCTGAATGATGAGTTTTCCACTGAGTCATTGTGTTTCATGAATTGTGGACCTTTTCACTTGCTACTGTTGCTGCCAGAATGTTCCTTTCCCCTTCTTCAGTGTGTTAACTCTCACTCATTCTTCATAAATGGAGATTTTGCATCCCCTTCTTTAGGAAACTTTCTCTGAAACCCTGCTCTGATCTTTGGAAAGGAGTCCTTGTGCTCACAGTGTGCCCTGTGCAGGGCTCTAAAATTGTCCTTACCACACTGCACCGTAACTTTGGCTTCATTTTTCTGTCTTCACCAATAGATTGTAAATGTCAAAAGGAACAGATTGTAGTAGACTTTGTTATCTGCCAAACACTGATTGTCTCTTTCCTCCTGCTCTTTCTTAATTAAACCCCGATTTTGTGCTGGTCTCCATCCTTTCTCTTTGTTGCCCACAAGTTCCAGGGAAGGGGACCCCAAGGAGTAGATCCTAATCATTTTAGCCAATCAGTGTATTGAAGTGTTTGGGTCTGATAATGGGCTAGAAATTAGCATGTGGCCTAAGTTCAACCAATCAGACTGAAGGGAAATAATTTTATTGCGTGCTTCAGATTAGAAATTCAATTCTAAGCTTAAAGCAAAACAAAACTTTTTGAAGAAATTTATTCTGAAAGTGACCTTTTTCCCTAAAAAGATTATTTTTAGAGCAATTTGAAGGATGGTTTCAGGAAGAGAGAAGGGGCAGAATTGAGGAAGTGGAGCCATTAAGGGAATTTTATAATAATCCAGGTAATTAACTAAAAATGGCTCGAATTAAGGTAAAGACCATGGGAAAAGAGAAGAGGGAAGGAGTTAAGTTACATCACGGAGGTAGAATTGCATGACTCGCCAGGGGCTCAATAGGACTGAAGATTAGCCGGAGGAGAAAAGTGTCCAAGATGATCCCAGGTTTCTGGCTTTGTGACTGCTTACATGATGTTGGTTTTCCCTGAAACAGGAGAATACAGGAAGAACAGTGGTTTTGGGAGAAGGAGGTGATAATGAGTTTAGTTTTATATCTGTTAAGTGTAGAACTCACTTGTTCAATATCACAACAGCAAGTCTTGAGTAATTTTCTTATCACCATCTCCCTTTTCCTCTTGCTTTCCTCCAATGATAGGCTGGATTGTGGCTCTTCCAAAACTCCTATATTGAAGTCCTAATCCCCAGCACCTCAGAATGTGACTGTATTTGCATATAAGATCTTTAAAGAGGTAATTAAGGTCAAATGAGGTCATGAGGGTGGGCCCTAATATACACCCTATAAAAAGAGGCAGTTAGGACACAGGCACACACAGAAAGAAGGCCAAGAGTGAAGATACAGGCCGTCTATCAGCCAAAGAGAGAGGCCTCAAAAGACACCAACACCGATCTCCCGGCTGTAAGAAAATAAATGCCTGTTCTTTAAACCTTCTGGTCTGTGGTGTTTTGTTATGGCAGCCCTAGCAAACTAATATACCTCTCTTACATGAAACATTCAGAAAACTAAAGAATATGTAAAATTTCTGTTGGCTATGACTTTTTTGGATATCATAAAATGGAAAGGTCAAGAAAGATCCGGAAGCTAAAGAAGTAATATGTCCACCAAGAAAAAGGTTTTGCCTGACCTGTGGTGGTGCAGTGGATAAAGTGTCGACCTGGAAATGCTGAGGTCACCGGTTCGAAACCCTGGGCTTGCCTGGTCAAGGCACATATGGGAGTTGATGCTTCCAGCTCCTCCCCCCTTCTCTCTCTGTCTCTCCCTCTCCTCTCTAACATGAATAAATAAAATATTAAAAAAAAATTATAAAGAAAAAGGTTTTGTCCCAACCCAGAAAGTCACATTCCGTATTTGGATGAAAGCTGTAGTCATGGAGGCTTATTTGAAATTCATGGTTGTGGCTCTCAGAACAGCATTCCAAAACACATAAGGACACCTATTTACAATCGAGCCTGTCCACTTACAAGTTTCCAGCTGTATTTACACAGCTGCTGAAGGCAGCACAGATGAGAAGGATTCTCCACTTCACCACTGAGAAACCCACACTGAGAATAGGTTCAGAAAAGTGCCTTCCTATTTGAGAAATTCAGTAAGTCTCAGAAAGGAAGACAAAACACCAAGAACTGAGCCACCGATGCTGGGGACGTGGGTAATGAAAGGAGGAAAAATGGCAGTAAATTTAGCAAACTGTGAAATCTGAATGTAAATGTGAATATAGAATGATATATCACTTATGTTTCCCTATAAAACATAATGACGAACACAGCATTTAAAAAATAATAAAGGACAAATATAAGAGGTGAGAAACTTTTGAAAATTATGGTACTCTCAATGTTGCATTTTTTCCAACATCTGGAAATAATTGAAAATCCCTGGAAAAGTCCAGTTAGCTCTCCTGGAGATGAAGAAGGAGCTGGTTGTTGCAGAAACAAAGAGATAAACGGAAGGAGTGTCTCAAAGGAAGGTTTATTCGATTATCTGACCACGCAAAATAGACCACATGAAACACATTTTAAAATTAGCCTTCTGCTTGCCTTAAAACTTATCTGAATGGTGACACAAAACTTCAAAAATATCCTAGTAGTTAATGCTGTTCCAAAAAAGTAAAAATAAATTATTTTAAAATCCCAGTGTGTGTGTGCCTCTGTGTGTTAGCTAATTAGCCTTAAAATAGAAGAATGTTTTTTTTCTCATGGGAAAGTCAGAATTTTTAAATTGATTAAAGGAATCAATAGCTATTCTCCATAACTCTGGGGAAGTGCAAGAATGTTTTCCAAGGAGCTAACAAAATATATACTATTCTGTTATATAAAGGGAGTGTTTGTCTTATCATTCAAGATGTTGGAGTAACAAAAAAGCTTTCTGGAATTTTATATCCCTTGACTCAGTGTCATGGTTAAAATAAAATTCTATATATACTCAATCTAATTTTAAAATTAATTCAAGAATCTTGACAGCTGAGCAAAGTTCTTTCCCATTACATTGGGATTTGTCATCCCCAGACTCTAAGATTCAGTAGATGTGGAGGTATCCAGGTTCCAGTTTGGGGCACGTTCATTTCAGCACCTTTCTTGCCTGACCACTCATTGAACAGTAGAAATGGAAGGAGGCTGACCAAAGAGAGAAACAGTTGGGTGGATGAGACAGCTCTTTGCCTTTAGAATAAGGTTCTCTATTTCAAAAGTTTGGGGCAATTTACTGCCTCTTCTTGTGAAGATACTCAAGAAGGTAAATTTTTAACAGAAACATCAGACGTAGAGAGTGTGGTCCCCTCAATTCATGGAAATACACATGAAAGAATAATGAAGCTGGGTGGGTCTAACAATAATAATAATTTCACACCTATTTACTGTACTTTGTTTATTTTATTTATTTATTTATTTATTTTTTGTATTTTTCTGAAGCTGGAAACGGGGAGAGACAGTCAGACAGACTCCCGCATGTGCCCGACCGGGATCCACCCAGCACGCCCACCAGGGGCGTCGCTCTGCCGCGACCAGATCCACTCTAGCACCTGGGGCAGAGGCCAAGGAGCCGTCCCCAGCGCCCGGGCCATCCTTGCTCCAATGGAGCCTTGGCTGCGGGAGGGGAAGAGAGAGACAGAGAGGAAGGAGGGGGGGTGGAGAAGCAAATGGGCGCTTCTCCTATGTGCCCTGGCCAGGAATCGAACCCGGGTCCCCAGCACGCCAGGCCGACGCTCTACCGCTGAGCCAATCGGCCAGGGCCACTGTACTTTATTTTTTAATTTGTAAAAATACTTATATTTTTATTTAAATATATATTTATATATATTGTTAGCCACAAGAATCAGATGAGGAAATGGAGTCAATTAGGATCATACTGATTGGACTATCTAGACTTCATTCCCTTTTACTAAAAGCCCTCAATTTCCCAGAAAATAGCATTTGAAACAAGCATTCCCTATGTGTAGGCGGTTGGATTATCTAGTCCTTGCATCAGTTCTGTGACATCACTATCTTGACCTCACAGATGAAAAACTGAGGTTAAGCCAACCAATTATTTAACACAATATAAATAGTAAACCTAGGACTTGAACCCAGGAATTCCGATTCCAGAAACCACACTCTTAGCCACCATGCTCTTGTACCTCTGCTGCTGTGCCTTGAGGCCTCGGAATATTCAAATCCGACAGACAGTGGACAGTCCTTAACTCCTTCACTCCCTTTATTTCTGGGCCTTAGTCTCTGGCCTCTTCTTTGACTTTTCTATAGATTTACCTTTTGTTTTCTATCCCATAAATTCTGGAAATTTATAGAAATGAGATGGCTCTGCAGGCAAAACAATTTGTAAAAATGGCAACTAAATTATCCGTAAAACAGCTTGTGATTCTTTGAGATGATTAATTTATGGTTTTGAATGACACCATGTGCCAATTATTCCACTAAACACTAGTAATGACGTACTGCCAGAAAACAAAACGGAACCACCAAGGTTCTCTTCCCAGTCTGTACACACATGTTCATTTATGTATCTATCATTACAGTTACTTTTAAAACTGCACAGATTTCATAAATTCACATTAATCTTGGTTTTGGTGTTGTATGTAGCCCTGACATGCTAAACAGCTCGCTGGATTTAAAAAGTATGTCTTAGTCATTTTTTAAAAACTGTATAAAGTTTTATTTTTGTTGATACTTAAAAGCATCAATAACACAACAGTGAGATTTGACTCTGTGAATTGAAAGACCCATGAGACTTCCCTGATAATTGTGAGAATGAGGACCTGAAGAAACTGAATCAGGACCGTTCCAGAAAAACAAAGCAAACAACATCAACAACAACAAAAAATTACTAGGTTTTCATTTGCATGGATTTGCCTCATTTTGCACCAAAAGATCAGTGCCTTAAAGCTGTAATTCCTTATCTATGCCTTGAAGGATCAAAAGGGTTAAAGGCCTTAGCTACTCATTAGAGAGAAAAATCTTAGGGTTCTGCAATCAAGAACACAAGGGTGGAGTGTGATGCAAGGGGGTTCTTTGTTTTCCATTTCAAGCTGCCTCCCACAGACTGAGCTCATTCCAGTGCACATCTGAAACCTCTCCTCTCAGGTCTCCTTCCACCCAGAGCTTTGTCTCTTCCTCTCTTCCTCCTCTCAACTTCCTGGAGTTCTGTTGCTTCCTTCTCACAACCTCGAGTTCAAATTAGCAGTCCACTGATTTGTCCTCCATGGAGCTTCGTCTCCTTCCAGTCCTGGTGTGGAAGAGGGGCCAAAGGGTGGTGTTGGGAAGATGGGAAGATAAAGTTATTTTTTCTCACCCTTATTGTTAAAGATGGCACTGCCTGTCACCCAGGCAATAATATTAATGTCCTTCTTGCTTGGGAAGGGGCGTGGTTGTGCTAATGTGTGTTGGGGGAGGGCTTTCACACCAAAAGATTTTAAAAGGGGGAGCTAGGAGGCCATTTGGGGGAGAGTGATCATGTTCTTGTAAAAGGAA
This sequence comes from Saccopteryx leptura, assembly GCF_036850995.1. Classification (NCBI taxonomy): domain Eukaryota; kingdom Metazoa; phylum Chordata; class Mammalia; order Chiroptera; family Emballonuridae; genus Saccopteryx; species Saccopteryx leptura. Next base: position 169,168,010 of record NC_089506.1, read on the forward strand.
GATCCTGTGGTGGAGCAGGGAAAGGAAGCCACGTGGAGGAGGCAGCCAAAATGGCAGAATGGGGAAGGAGAAGCCAGTTTGTGGAGGAGAAGGAGATGGGGAACTGAGGTGAATAAGAATGGTGAGGTAGGAGCCTTTGATTCTAGGAAAACTCGGATGAGTCAGTAGCTTTGGGAGCCCTGAATGAGTGGGTTTTGGAGCTCAGTGTGTGTATTTACTCACTTGCCGAGTGCGAGTCTAGAATAAAAGACAATGGAACGCCAGCTTTTGGCTCAACTGTTTCATTACCATTGGTCTGAATCAAACCTGAACTTGCGTTGGCCAGGTGGCTTTGATGGCGGCCACGGTTACTGGCTATACAGGTGGGTAAGTGCCTTCTTTTTAGAAAAGCTTGACAAGGGAGAAATTTTTTATTTTTTGTCATAAATTGTAAGGGTGCTAATTCTTCATTGGTTGCCAAAATTATAAACTTCTTGGTGTCTTCTGTCAATAAATTTACTTTTCTGGTTTTGTAATTTTAAGTGTCTTGAATTATTTTGTTCACTTTTTATAAGGTGTAATTTAGTTTTGTGTCTCCCTACCCCAGGGATTTAAAGATGCACATGAGCAAAGCCTCCTCTGGTGATATACAGACACATCCTCATCCTGAGGAATTGAAGCAGTCAAGAAATTTGATACTTCGGTGTGAAGTAGGCCAAACTGAGGTTAGATGGAACTATATTTTTGGAACATATATGAAGAAAGATTTTTATGAGACAAATAGGTGAGATGAACAAGATTTAAGCTTTTCAAAGCCTAGTTTTATGTTTTAAAGTCTAACCAGCACATTTTCAGTAATTTTCACAAAAAGTGCAGCAAATTAGGATAAAAAGGAACTTATTTGTTAAAGTTGTCCCTGACCAATCTCTGTTCAGAATTAGTTCCCTGACAACTGTATTGGTGGTTTTACAAGGTAAACAGTAGCAGATATCCCTGTCTCTAACACAGACATACTGTCCTTTGTCTAAGTGTCTGACCTGAATGGCCTGAAGGCACCATAAACTCATATTAGCCTAAACTGTAGTTATAACTTCCCTTGGAAGTCTGGGAACATCTTTTGTTCTCTGTTTATACAAACGGTCACAATCCCGCATATCCCTTCACACAAGGTGGAAACCTTCCTTATCTTGGTTTTGTCAGTCCCCAGTTGGGGTTATCCTATGTCAAGGTCCTAGTTACTCCTCATGACACCATTGATTTCATTCAATTAGTATTTATTGAGTATGTGCTTACTATGTTCAAGGCAAAGTGCTAAGCACTGGAGATAGAGCACCACCCAGATAGACCTAGGCACTGTCCTAGAACTTAATTCTACAATTACATTAACAAATTCTAGATACAAGTAAACAAACTAGTAAGTAAGGCATTTTTGGATAAATAATAATGTTTATAGAAAGGGATGTGGCAAAAAGGGCCTGGGACAGAGTGAGGGGAGGGATATTCAACAACGCCCTCTTTGAGTTGATAGTTGTGCTATGACCTGAATAGTGAGATGGAGCCAGCAATTGAAGAATCTGGGGGAGAGGCATTCCCATCAGAAGGGGGAAAGCAAGTGCAGAGGCATGAACCTGAAGCCTGAATCTACGGGGCTGTTCAAGGGATAGGAAGAGTATGATTGAAATAATGTGGCTTCAGACGGTTATACTAGTGAATTCTATCAAACATTCAAAGAAGACTTGGTTCCTATTCTACTCAAAGTCTTCCAAAAAATTGAAGAAGAAACAATACTTCCAAACACATTTTATGAGGCCAACATAACCCTCATACCAAAACCTGGCAAGGATGGCACAAAAAAAGAAAACTACAGACCAATATCTCTAATGAATACAGATGCTAAAATACTAAACAAAATACTGGCAAATTGAATACAACAACATATTAAAAAAATAATACATCATGATCAAGTGGGATTCATCCCAGAATCTCAAGGATGGTTCAACATACGTAAAACGGTTAACGTAATACACCATATCAACAAAACAAAAAACAAAAACCACATGATCTTATCAATAGACGCAGAAAAGGCTTTCGATAAAATACAACACAATTTTATGTTTAAGACTCTCAACAAAATGGGTATAGAAGGAAAATATCTCAACATGATAAAGGCCATATATGATAAACCATCAGCCAACATCATATTAAATGGCATAAAACTGAGGACTTTCCACCTTAAATCAGGAACAAGACAGGGTTGTCCACTCTCTCCACTCTTATTTAACGTGGTGCTAGAAGTTCTGTCCAGAGCAATCAGACAAGATAAAGAAATAAAAGGCATCCATATCGGAAAAGAAGAAGTAAAGGTATCACTTTTTGCTGATGATATGATCCTATACATCGAAAACCCGAAGGACTCCACAAAAAGATTACTAGAAACAATAAACCAATACAGTAAGGTCGCAGGATACAAAATTAACATACAAAAGTCCATAGCCTTTCTATATGCCAACAATGAAATATTAGAAAACGAACTCAAAAAAATAATCCCCTTCATGATTGCAACAAAAAAAATAAAATACCTAGGAATAAACATAATGAAGAATGTAAAGGACCTATATAACGAAAACTACAAGGCATTGTTAAGAGAAATAGAAAAAGACACAATGAGATGGAAAAATATTCCTTGTTCTTGGATAGGAAGAATAAATATAATTAAAATGTCCATATTACCCAAAGCAATATATAAATTTAATGCAATTCCCATCAAAATTCCTATGACATTTTTTAAAGAAATGGAACAAAAAATCATCAGATTTATATGGAACTATAAAAAACCCCAAATAGCAAAAGCAATCCTAAAGAAAAAGAATGAAGCCAGGGGCATTACAATACCTGACTTTAAACTATATTATAGGGCCACGATAATCAAAACAGCATAGTATTGGCAGAAAAATAGACACTCAGACCAATGGAACAGAATAGAAAGCCCAGAAATAAAACCACATATATATGGTCAAATAATCTTTGATAAAGGGGCCAACAACACACAATGGAGAAAAGAAAGCCTCTTCAACAAATGGTGTTGGGAAAACTGGAAAGCCACATGCAAAAGAATGAAACTCGACTACAGCCTGTCCCCGTGTACTAAAATTAATTCAAAATGGATCAAAGACCTAAATATAAGACCTGAAACAATAATGTACATAGAAGAAGACATAGGTACTAAACTCATGGACCTGGGTTTTAAAGAACATTTTATGAATCTGACTCCAATGGCAAGAGAAGTGAAGGCAAAGATAAATGAATGGGACTACATCAGAATAAAAAGTTTTTGCTCAGCAAGAGAAACTGATATCAAAATAAACAGACAGCCAACTAAATGGGAAATGATATTTTCAAACAACAGCTCAGATAAGGGCCTAATATCCAAAATTTACAAAGAACTCATAAAACTCAACAACAAACAATCCAATAAAAAAATGGGAAGAGGACATGAACAGACACTTCTCCCAGGAAGAAATACAAATGGCCAACAGATTTATGAAAAGATGCTCAGCTTCATTAGTTATTAGAGAAATGCAAATCAAAACTACAATGAGATACCACCTCACCCCTGTTAGATTAGCTATTATCAACAAGACGGGTAATAGCAAATGTTGGAGAGGCTGCGGAGAAAAGGGAACTCTCATACACTGTTGGTGGAACTGTAAAGTAGTACAACCATTATGAAGGAAAGTATGGTGGTTCCTCAAAAAACTGCAAATAGAACTGCCTTATGACCCAGCAATCCCTCTACTGGGTATATACCCCAAAACCTCAGAAACATTGATACATAAAGACACATGTAGCCCCATATTCATTGCAGCACTGTTCACAGTGGCCAAGACATGGAAACAACCAAAAAGCCCTTCAATAGAAGACTGGATAAAGAAGATGTGGCACATATACACTATGGAATACTACTCAGCCATAAGAAATGATGACATCAGATTATTTACAGCAAAATGGTGGGATCTTGATAACATTATACGGAGTGAAATAAGTAAATCAGAAAAAAACAAGAACTACATGATTCCATACATTGGTGGGACATAAAAACGAGACTAAGAGACATGGACAAGAGTGGGTGGTTACCAGGGGTGGGGGGAGGGAGGACATGGGAGGGAGGGAGGGAGAGAGTTAGGGGGTGGGGGAGGGGCACAGAGAAAACTAGATAGAGGGTGACGGAGGACAATTTGTCTCTGGGCGAGGGGTATGCAACATAATTTAATGACACAATAACCTGGACATGTTTTATTTGAATATATGTACCCTGATTTATTAATGTCATCCCATTAACATTAATAAAAATTTATTTTAAAAAAAAAGAGAAAAAAAACAAGAAATAATGTGGCTGGAGTGTAGTGAACAAGAGAAGAGAGTAATAAAGATGAGATCAGAAAGGTAGGCATTGTTTCAGTTTAGCAATGTCACCTTGTAAGACTTTCATTGTGTTTGTTTTTCTTATCACCAGACTTGGGGGATTATTACTTTTGATTCTTGGATCCCTTGTGTCTGACACAGAACCTGGCACTAAGTAGATAAAATATCAGTTTAATGTATAAATACGAAAAAAAAACCCATGTTTTTCTTCAAAAAGAAAGTTTAAAGTGGCTAAACTGATTCAAGATAATGATATTAATAAATTACTAATATTTCATTTTAAAGATGCACAGAATTTGTGGAGAATTAAAAAAGCAAAGTGTAGTTTCTCTCCGTGGGCTATGAAGGCAGCTTCTAAACTTTAGAATGCATGTAAGGTGTTAGAATTCTTTCTCTTCATTTTTAACCACACCAACCTCCTTTGATTTAGAGCCAAAGTTGAAATGAAGTTGATGCTAATTTGACTAGACTTCAGGATGAAAGAGTAATGAATTATTTACAATCCCCTTTCCCTGGGCAAGCAAGAGAGAAAAGTACTACAGTTTGGTTTGAATGAGTTTTTTTTCAAATTCTAATGCTCATTCATGGAACCTTTTTTTCTCCCAGAAAAGAAACATTCAAATAGAAAAGTTTGATTTCACCCTAAAAACAGAAATGTTCAAACTTATTTTTTTAATCCATGTTAAGGTCTTTAATTTTTTTCCTATAGTTTTCAGGAAAGTAGCACTAATACATCATTTAGAAATAATGAAATGCTGAAGACATGTAAGTGGTGGAAGGAAGAAATTTAAAACGTAGCTATTGAGCAGACACGTTTAGAGAATTACTGTGTTAAGCACATTCACCTATGTGATCTGCCTTAAAATTAATGAACTACTTTGAGTTAGGTATTCTTTAACTCATATTAACAGATCTGGGATTACTGAGTAAATAATTTGCCTTATATCACACATGGTTACTAAATGACAGAGATAGGACTTGAATGAAGACTGTCTGGCCAGAGGCTTCCTATTCTTTGACATATATATGTTAAAATATATATACTTATTTATATAGATAAACAATTGAACAGTTTAACATATCATATATACATACTTTCCAATAGAAAATGTATAAGCAGGATTTTATTGTGCAATCAAAATCTGGTATTTCTCTATTCTCACATAAACCAAAAATTATACCAAAGTTCTTAAGAACATTCTGCATGACTTCAGTTTCAGCTAAAAAATTAAAGCGAAGGAACCGTGATCACAGAACAATTAAAAAATATAAGGTTATTATAAATGTCATTGTAAAATACTATCATTAGAGGAAATGGAATTATTAGGAGTTGTATGATCTATAAGCTAAGGAGATTGAACTAGAAGTTTCTCCAAATCTCTTCTAGTTAAAACACTAAAATCCTATGACTTCAAAGCTTGGAATGAAACTATTGTATGAAAATTTACAAGTGAAGTCTTCTGCTTGCATGAATGTTTTTAGTTGCCCTCACACTGTGATGACTTATGAAATTATTATTTCAGTCACACTCTGGCCGAGGGTCTCACTTTTGCATGCCTGGTAAACCATCAGAGGTGACAAAATGGAAATTTTGTCATTGTTTTCAGTTCTTTAGTAATTTTGAAATAGGATTTGTCATTTTTGTTGATGCTTGTTTCACTAAATTTTAGAAGTGATTCTGAGATTTTCGTCTTCAATATGCAAAGCTTTTTTAAGTGCAATTATATTTCTACCTGAGAAATATTCTAGCTTCTGAATGTCTGGAGGTTCAACTGCAATGAACAAATTATCATTTGATTCAGGGGAACTTCTTAAGCACTTGCTGAGCATTCTTTTCTGGCCCTATGTAGAGGAAGAAGTGTGTATAGTCTCAGAGCTGCACAAATCAGTCATCTTTTCCAGGTCCTCACCAAACATATTGACATGAATGCTTCTGGTTCTTTATGGGAACTATAATTACAGCCTTGTGTGGGGAGAGGGAAGGCATGGGACAGAATGTAGATAGATCTCTCATGAAGATCATAACTGGAATCACTTTTGAAATAACAGCAGAAATATGTTATTTTCTTGAAATGTTTCTTTTCATAAATCTTCCTTATTTCAGATTATTAATCATAGAGGTTTAATATAAATGATGAGGAGTTTCAAGCATGATAGTTTCGGATTATGTAATCTTATCTTGTTACTGATGGTTACTGCTGCTTAGTTTCTCTTAAGTAGCTGATGATGATATTCAGATGATCTATTTTAGGTGTCATGTTTATCTGCATTCAACTAAAGTCAACAGAGTATTGACAGTTTCAGAAGTTTACTATATATAAACACACTTTCTTTCAACTATTAAGTATATTTATACATCATTTATATGACAATAAAATGTCTAAGTTATTGTACATATAACTTTCATTTATGTGTTTGAAACTTATTAAAAAATTATTTTTAAAGAAAATACCCTAGACTCAGCCCTGTATGTACTATGTTCTTAGATTACAAACGAATATTTTGCTCAAGAAAGGTACCATCAGTTGGAGAGACAGAATTATAAGCATATACAAAAACCCTAGTAAATATCTATTTCTCTAAAACAAATATAATAAATAGTTTATTTAGTCCTTGACAGTTGGGGGGAAAATGATATAGTGCTTTTATTTTACTCAAACCAAAAAATAAGAGCTAAAGTAGTAGTTAAAAATATCTTTGCTCAAAAAAATTAGAGATAATTATTTATTCCACTGAGAATATTTAATAATGCAAATTTATCTTTAGTGAAACTTGTTGGGAAAGGGTGAGAATCCATCTCTTTCAGTTGTCCAATAAAGATCAGTAAGATTTTCCTTTGGGTAGATTATGATTATAATGCTATTGCAGGATGTCTCTTTACTTCCTACCAAGAAGACCCCAGAACCAAAGATAAGATTTCAAATGATCTAAAGTTCTTTTTATACCCCATGTATAATTTCTTTGTTCAAAAATATATTGCATTCTCTAGCATGCCTATTATTTTTCTCTGTTTTTCTAAAAACCCCGGTGAGTCCAAAGTTGGCATGTGTCATCACAGAGTTCGTACTGTTCTGTCGCCAGAGCCCTGCATGGCACAATAACCTCAAGGAGTTTTGGGAAACCTCAAAGGTGAGCTTAGACCAAAGACAAAGAACCATACTCCTGGATCAGGCTGGCCCCTCACCCCAGGCTGCAGAGAAAATGAGATGAGAAGTGCTTTGTATGATATATTGTGATCTTCTGAGAGTCTATAAACCACCTGCTTGAATTTGTGATTCAGTATATAATTTCAGAAATTAGACTGAAGGCTTTAGATGAAGAACTCTAAATATATCATTCAACTAACCAATACTCACTTAGTTTTCCTTGTATTACATGCCAGCATTGTACTAGATGGTGTGGAGATAGAGGGAAAGGAAGGGACAGAGGAAGGAAGAGGAAGAGGAAGAGGAAGAGGAAGAGGAAGAAGAAGAAGAAGAAGAAGAAGAAGAAGAAGAAGAAGAAGAAGAAGAAGAAGAAGAAGAAGAAGAAGAAGAAGAAGAAGAAGAAGAAGGAGGAGGAGGAGGAGGAGGAGGAGGAAGAGGAGGAGGAGGAGGAGGAGGAGGAGGAGGAGGAGAAAGAAGAGGAAGAAATAGAAGGAGGAGGAGGAGAAGAAAAGGAGGAGGAGGAGGAAGAAAAAGAAGGAGAAAAAGAAGAAGGAGGAGGAAGAGGAGGAGGAGGAAGAAGAGAAGAAAGAGGAGGAGGAAAAGGAGGTGCAGGTAGGTAGATTAATGGTATCCCTAAGATGTCTCTGTCCTATCCTCATAACCTCTGAATATGTCACCTTCCATGGCAAAAGGAATTTTGCAGATGTAATTAAATTTAGAGACCTTAAGAACGTAAGATTATCCTGGATTATTCAGTTGTGCCCATGGGCCTCTAAAAGCAGAAAACCTCTTCCAGCTGCAACATGGTGAGGGAGAGATGCTACAGAAGAGGGAATTCACAGAGATTCAAAATGTAAGACTGAATCAATGCACTGTCATGAGCTTGAAAGTGGAAGGGGAAATGACATGGGCATGCAGGTGGCCTTAAGGAGCTGAGAGAAGCTCCTTGCTGACAGCCAGCAAGGAAATGGGGACTTCAGCTCTACTATCTCAAGGAACTGAATTCTGCCAACAACTTGAATGCTCTTGGAGATGGATTCACCTCCAGAGCCTCCAGAAAGCAGTCTGCTGACACCCTGGGTTCTGTCTTAAGATAGTCTAAGCAGAGGATCCTGCTGAGCCATGGTGACCTGGACTTCTAACTTGCATAACTGTGAGATAAAAAATGAGTGCTGTTTTAACTGATAAAACTGTGGTAATTGGTTACAGCAGCAGTAGAAAACTGATATGAGTTATAAATGGTCCCTGGCTGCAAAGACTCTAATGGTCCCTGGCTGCAAAGACTCTAAAGGAGACATTGAGTGAATGTCAGGTGACAACCCTATCGTTTGACTGGGGGAGGGCAGTGGGTGAGGAGGTATCTTCCAGGAAGATTGATACTGACACCATTTAGAATAATGCCTTTGGTCTCTTTCCACACCAATCCCCATTTTGAGGGCTACTTCTCATTTTTTGAGACACTCTAAGCTGACCAAATATTTGGGAGCATTGTGCAATGCCTGCCAATCTTTCTCTGACTTGTGGGCTGCCCTAGGGTAGTGTGAGATACTTGAATACCACATATAAACATTTTCCAAAGCTGAACAAATGACTCTAACACAGAATCCTGCTAAGAAAGCAACTTGCCTTTTGCTTTCTTAAAAAAAAACAACACATTAAGATAGTAGCCATACTCATTTTTTGCATGTCTATCAATCACTTTTTTATATGAAGCTTCCTTTAAATTCTTTGGAGTGTGCATTAGGACAAGATTTTCTTCAATAATCCAGAGAGTACATTTGAAGTATAATTTATTCTTATTCATGAATAATGATCAAGATGCAGCTTGTGAGCGGCAGAAGAGAGGGCAGACTAGGGCTTCGGAAAATATGCTTTCGAAATCTGAAGCAAAGGAAATATTCCAAGTTATTCCTCAATTATTAACAGATACAGGAGAGAAGCAACAGTCTGAGGAAAATAGTTGTAACTCATGTCTCAGAGAAAGCACTAATTTTTTTTTACTATAAAAGGAGTTCCTCTGAGTCATTAAAAGACCAACAACTTGTTAGAATAATGGGTAAAGTATATTAAAAGAGAAGTCACAGAAAAGGAAACACAAATGCTTTTCAGCTTATGAAAAGATACTCAGTATCCCTTATAGTAAGAGACTTTTGAATTAAAACTACAAAGAAACATGATTTATACCTATGGGACAGACAACTTAGAAACATTTGATGACTTACTGACCCATGAGTATGAAGTAAAATCGTCAAATATTGACAGGAACAATATTTGCTTATGTATATACTGGTTGAAACACAATGGAGACAACTTTTTTCATATCTTATAAAATTAAAAATGCATATATCCTTGGGTCCAGCAAATTCACTTCTTATACTTTTCCCTATGGGTACACTTGTATATATACAAAATGATTTATGTAAAAGAATAATATTTAGAAAATATTTTGTAATAGCAAATGTTTAGAAACAACTTACATTTTTATTAATAGTGGCCTAGTTTAAATAAACCATGGAAAATCCATATAATACCACACAGCTGTCACAAAGAATGAACAAAATTGGAATAACCATTTTGGAAAACTGACAATGTTTACTGCACCTAAACACATGCCTACCTCATGACCTCGTCTACTCCGAGGTACACACCCAAGAGGAATGAGCGCCTATCTCCACTAGAAGACATTTACAAGTCTGCCATAATAGCTTTATTCAAAATAGTCCCAAAATGGAAACAGTTCAGATATCCATCAACAGGAGAATGAGTAAACAGATAGTGAGTTATTCACACAATGGAATAATACTCAGCAACAAAAATAAACTGATACATACAAAAAATGGAAAATCTCTCTGATGTGGTGAGGGAAAGCAGGGAGATGCAGATATGGTTTCATTTATAGGGAGTTGCAAAACAGGCAAAAGTAATTGTAATGATGGAAGTTAGGTTAGATGTTGCCTCTGGGGGGCAGGAGGAAATATTCTGAAGTGGTGGAAATGTTCTGTATCACAATCGGAATGGCTGTCACATGGGTGTAAACACACATAGAATTCTTCATGCCGTATCCTAAGATCAATGCACTTTCCACAACTTTCTAATTTATGTTATACCTTGGTAAAAAGTGAACGAGGAAGAACAAGGAAAAGAATGAAGATGGCTAGGAGGAAGAGAGCAGGTCATACGTACCCATGTGTATAATCTGCAAACTAGATTAAGTAAAAACATTTCTCAACTAGGGTGTCTCATCCGAGGCACAGCACACAGAAAATCATTTGTAACTATTTCCTCAGTTCTGCCAAGAATGGGAGGTAATGCCATTCCGGATGCTCAGGAGAGAAGTTCATTTATCGCATACCATGATCCCTCAGCGTATGAGAGCTTAAATCTCTCAAATCCAAGCTGAGAATATTTGTGTTTATTTTTTTTTAATTATGTACCACAAGAAACTAACAATGATTGTCTCTGGAGAGGGAATGAGGTAGCTCATTTTTAACTCTGACAAATTGTGTAATATGATTGTGCAACGTGAATTGTGTACTGTGTGCATGCAAAAACACACGAGTTTCTAAGTGGGAAGTGGGAGTATAAGGCAGGTGGGATGCTCAGGAGAAAGGTTGGTGCTTCAGTATGGTTGCACATCAACCAAGATATGTATGCTACTGTTATTTAGAATAAAAATGTTTTGAGCTAAATTTTTAAGTCCAAAATGCTATTTATATTAACTTTGAGTAATCTAAAAAAGATAAAGCAAAATTTCTGAGGGCAAGGTATATAATTTAAGTCTGGCAGAGTTCTACAAATTATAGGTATGGAGGGGGGAAAAAAGAAAATTTGTCAGGGGCATAAAAGGTGGCAAGATTCCATAATATTCTACTATCAGGTTGGGTCACTTCTTTCCTATCTAGGCCAAGTGCCTGTGTGATGGCTCACGTGACATAGGATGATGATTGAGATAAACAGAGTGGGGAGGTCCAGGGACCTGATTGTTTTGTTGGCAATTTTAAAGGTTAAGCAGCAAAACAGCTTCTGTTTTGTCGCTGAGTAAAGATAAAAAAAAACAACAACAAAGAAATTGAAACCTGAGAGTCAAAACCATAGGATTTAGTACAAACCAATTTCACACACACACACACACACACACACACACACACACACACACGCACACGCACAGAGGGAAAGAGAGAGAAAAAAATGGGAATGGTCTTGGTGAGCAGAGGCAGGCTGTGTGCCAGTTCCCAGCCCGCATGCACATCAGGATCTTTATACACCAGGAAAATTGCACCAGAATTTCCAGATACATTTGTAATAATGAAGTAACTACAATGGCTATACAACAAGTATTATGAGATTTATTGAGCCCATCAATGCATGTGCTGAGTGCTTTACATGCACTATATTGTTAAACCCTCACAACATCCACTGTGGTAAATCATGCTGTTATCCTTATGTTGCAAATGAGGAAAAAGGCTCAATGAGTTTGACAGTGAGTGAGTGTAGAGCCACCTCCCTTTCTTCTGAACCATGCCCTGTTTGTGCATTATGCGGCCATTGTCAGTCAGTGCTATGAGTTCCTAATGTAAAAACTTACATGTGCAGCTTTACACACAGTGCAACTTCCTTTTATTTCATTGTTATTTTATTTAGACTTTTACCACAATCCATTAAATTTCTTAATTTGCTAATGAATTTCCCCCCATTTCTTGAAATGGGCACACCTTTTTCAGAAATGCTTTACAGGTTTGTTTTTATTTGTTTGCTTGTTTGGTTTTTTTGCTGTGACACTCACCCTAAGGAGCAGATAGAAATTTCTTGAAAAAAATTGACAAGTAGCTTATTCTTTTCTTTTTTAGAAGTAGAATATCTTTTCTTTTTTTCTTTCTTTCTTTCTTTCTTTCTTTCTTTCTTTCTTTCTTTCTTTCTTTCCTTCTTTCTTTCTTTTTTATAAGTAGCATATTCTTTATCATTTTACAAAGCCTTGCTCTGGAGCTCTCTCAAATGAAGTTCATTATTTATGGTTAATTCATGGAAAATACCTTCAGAGATACTCAGTAGCATACCATTTCTTGAGAACATTCTTTTATTACGTAGGATAAGTTTATAGTGACAGCCTTTCACTCAATATTAAATGGTCCTAGATTATCATAAAGGAACACCAATCATACTTTATAATTCTTGATTTATAATTCTTCACTGCTACGATATATATATATATATATATATAGATATGCAGAAAATAGTAGGTAAGTAACAATAAAAATAAATTTCCACTTTCTTTCTGATGTTCTGTGTAGAATAATCTCTGTTTGCTTGGATGCAAAGTATTGTCAGCCTATATTGTTTCATTGACGGGACCTCCCAGCCAGGCCCAGGGGCGAGAGGGTAGTCAGACCTCCCAAGGGCCTGGAAGCAGGAAATGCAGGGCATTTGGGAACTAGATTGCTTTCTCCAGTTCTGGGAGCATCCATGTCAAATCTCTCTGCATTTCTTGTGCTGCCTCCTCTGCTGAGAGGTTTGCTCTGCTTTGCTCAGACTATTGTAGCTACTGTCTTTTAGTCCTATCCATTTGTCCTAGAAAGACTATCTGATTGGGTTGAGCCAGTCGATCATCATAATCCCTTCAGCTGTAGGCAGGGCTGTGGGATCCCATGGCGCGCTCCCTTTAGGCAGGGCCGGAATGGAGAGGACAGCATCTGAGCAACCTTGCTAAGAAGAGGGTTTCGGGGAGTTGAGAGGACATGACTATGGAGAAAATTGTTGGAAGTTGTACTGTAACTGCCACATGGGAAGCAATATTCTTCCAGAACTTGACTATTTAGAGACTCTTCAGATAACATCTCTATTATACTGTATTTAGATGTTTCCATACAGGCCTCTCCTGAGTCAATCTATTTCTGGAAGTTCATAGGATTTAAGAATAGGCCTTGGAATGGGAACCAAACTGACCCAGAACTGTGCTAGGTAAGAGAGGACAAACTGGGGTTTGCCTCTTTGGTTTGGATATAAATGGAGGCTCTCTTTTGATTGAATGGTGATTTTTGCCTCAGAAGCTCTGTTCTTAGGCATATTCATAATGTTTGGGGCCGAAGATTTCCCTGTATGTTTTGGAATCAGGGATGGAAAACTTAAGTGGATAGTGCTGGCTGCAATTCAATGCAGGCAGGCCAGTACGAGGCAGGGCAGCCGGGGGAATGTTATCTAAAACCACAACTGAGTGTAGCAACTTCTGCCTTTTCCATAAAGAAGATAGGGGTGGGAATAGGGAATAATTTATACAGCAGAAGGACTAAGTCTCTTCCCTGATCCTTGCCCATGCCCTTACAGAAGGACATGAAAGAGGGAGAGAAGGTGAGGTGTGTGGTTTAGCAGGATACTGCGGTGAGTCTTTGTACACACAGAGTCTATGTGCTGAGTGTGGGGTATGGACATTCAGGGGCACTAAAGCAAAATGATATTTATTTATTTATTTATTTATTTATTTATTTATTTATTTATTTTTCTGAAGCTGGAAACAGGGAGAGAGACAGTCAGACAGACTCCCACATGCGCCCGACCGGGATCCACCCAGCACGCCCACCAGGGGCGACGCTCTGCTGCGACCAGAGCCACTCTAGCGCTTGGGGCAGAGGCCAAGGAGCCATCCCCAGCGCCCGGGCCATCTTTGCTCCAATGGAGCCTTGGCTGCGGGAGGGGAAGAGAGAGACAGAGAGGAAGGAGTGGGGGGTGGAGAAGCAAATGGGCGCTTCTCCTATGTGCCCTGGCCGGGAATTGAACCCAGGTCCCCCGCACGCCAGGCCGACGCTCTACCGCTGAGCCAACCAGCCAGGGCCAGCAAAATAATTTTTATAAGAAAATCGGAGATATTTCAAGTTTTTACTCCAGAGAGAGAAGAGACAGATTAAAAAAAATAAAAGAAAACAGGGAAATAGAAGAGCCCCAAAACATAAGGAAGAGTGCATGAAACTTTTCAAATTAGAGAATTGAGGGTTTCCAATATTACATTTTTAGTTATGTTTGGCTACAATGTAAATCCCATCCATTGCTACAAGCCTCAGTCAAGTCTGCTATAAACGAAAGACTTGAATGAATGTTTCTGTTTGTTTGGTAGAGCTGTGTTTCTTTGGGAGTATAAATCATGGAAGGAGGAGAGATTTCAAGTCTTGTTATCTGTAGTAGAGAATAGGAAGAGAGCATATAAAGCAGCTAGATAATTCATTAATGGAACTAACTCAGTAAAATAAAGAGGTCAGAGTCAATACCTCCTTGGAAAAATTTTAAGTTTCTCACTATGGCTTCCTGTAGTGACCTTTACCTTGCAAAGAGGTCCACCCCAATATCTACCCCCATCCCTCATGTATAATGTGATGCTGATACACCTCCATCAAGAAATGGAGTCTATGTTCCTTCTCCTTGAACTTGGTGGACCTTTATAAGTGGCTCAGCCAATAGAATGAGGTAGAAATGATGATGAATGACTTCAAGTTTAGGTCAAAAAAGGTAATATAGCTTCCACCTGGTTTCCGCTTCCTCTCAGGATGCCTGTCCTCGGCACCACCCACCGTTACGTGAGGAAGCCCGCCTGTCCTGGGAAGGCCATGTGTGCATAGCCTGGCCGAAAGCCCTGGCTAAGCACTCAGCCAGCATCAGCTCCTAAAACTGCAGGCAAACAAGTCTTCTGAGGATTTTTGGTGTCAGTCTTCCAGTTTCGCGGCTGAGAGCCCAGACATTGTGCAGCACAGGCAGGCCTCTCCACTGTGTCCCAGCCAACTCAAAGAAAACATGAAAAATAATCAATAGTTATTATTGTTTTAACCACTAAGTTTGGGGAAATTTTGTTATGCTGCAATAGATATACAATACAGCCTCACTCCCAGTAATTCCAGACAAAATTAAGAACATCGTGAAATTCAGACTAATTCTACAGTGTGTACGTAAAGTCATGGTGCACTTTCCTCTGTACTGTCCACATCTCAACTGGCATGGCCGTGGGCTGCTCCGCTGTATACACGGTGTTACATCATCATCTGTGCATGCGCACATGCTGCCACATCATCCTACAGAAACTGGGAGAGTTTTCCTTTTATTTGGTGCAGATTTCACATTTCTATCGTCTTTTGTTGCTTTCCTGTGACCAGTCAAAAGTGCACCATGACTTTACGGACACACTGTATTTGAAGCTTGAAGAATTGGATCACATTGTTTTACAGGCATCCATTAGATCCCAAGTACTATTCTTTGCAACTCACGAGTTCTGTAGCCTGAAAGGTCAAAGCTATTGAGGCAGGAAAGGATGAGAGGTGCTATGATCTGAAGCTTTGTTTCCCCACAAAATTCATATATTGAAATCTTACCTCTAAAGATGATGGTATTAGCCCTGGCCGGTTGGCTCAGCGGTAGAGCGTCGGCCTAGCGTGCGGAGGACCCGGGTTCGATTCCGGCTAGGGCACATAGGAGAAGCGCCCATTTGCTTCTCCACCCCTCCGCCGTGCTTTCCTCTCTGTCTCTCTCTTCCCCTCCCGCAGCCAAGGCTCCATTGGAGCAAAGATGGCCCGGGCGCTGGGGATGGCTCTGTGGCCTCTGCCTCAGGCGCTAGAGTGGCTCTGGTCGCAACATGGCGACGCCCAGGATGGGCAGAGCATCGCCCCCTGGTGGGCAGAGCGTAGCCCCATGGGGGGCGTACCGGGTGGATCCCGGTAGGGCGCATGCGGGGGTCTGTCTGACTGTCTCTCCCTGTTTCCAGCTTCAGAAAAATGAAAAGAAAAAAAAATAATAATAAAGATGATGGTATTAGTAGGTGAGGCTTTTGGGAGGTGCTTAAGTCACGAGGATGGATCCCTCATGAATGCGATCAGTGCCTCATGAAAGAGGCTCCAGAGATCCCCAGCCCCTACCCCCGCCCCACCATAGGAAAACGAGAAGGCTGTGACCCAGAAGAGGATCCCATGCGGGCATTATGATCTCAGCCTTTCAGTCTTCAGGGCTGTGAGAAATAAATTCCTGTTGTTGATAAGCTACCCCGTCTGTGGCGTTTTTTAAATGTCAGTCCGAACAGACTAAAACAGAAGGGGGTTAGTTCATCTTTCAGAAATAAGAAGGCAGAGGCCAAGGATAAAACAAGTGGTCTGACACATTAAAGAATGAATTTTTCCAGATTCAGCTATTTCCTAACCATGCAACTGGAAAATTACTCTGCTATTTTTTGCCTCAGTTTCTTCATCTATAAAGCAGGCTAATCCAGGTTTATAACTGTGAGGATTAATAAAGAAAATGCACATGAATGTTTAGAATAGTGTCTGGTACAGAATGAATACTTCATAAATGTTAGCTGTTGTTATTAATAATATCCTTAGTACAGTGTGTAACACTAGGTAGTGGCTTAATAAATGATAACTGCAATTACTGTAGATCTCCAAATATTTACTCTACCATGCTAATTCTTATCACTAAAGCCTGCACTCCTATTTTCATGGCTATACCCCTGGAATTTCCATATAGAAAGGACAAAAATTCTATAGTACAGGGGTCCCCAAACTACGGCCCACGGGCTGCATGCGGCCCCCTGAGGCCATTTATCTGGCCCCCGCCGCACTTCTGGAAGGGGCACCTCTTTCATTGGTGGTCAGTGAGAGGAGCATAGTTCCCATTGAAATACTGGTCAGTTTGTTGATTTAAATTTACTTGTTCTTTATTTTAAATATTGTATTTGTTCCTGTTTTGTTTTTTTACTTTAAAATAAGATATGTGCAGTGTGCATAGGGATTTGTTCATAATTTTTTTATAGTCCAGCCCTCCAACTGTCTGAGGGACAGTGAACTGGCCCCCAGTGTAAAAAGTTTGGGGATCCCTGCTATAGTATATGGAATTGTCATCGTATCATTGCTACTTGTAAGCTTGCCATAAAATTGAACTTACTTAAAATGCCCTAAGCTAATGCAATTTATTAGCTGCCAGCCTAAAAAGGCACTGATTCATCTCGGCATGTGTTGGAGTATAAATGGCAATCCTTAGAGATGCAGTCATATATCCTGCCAACTTTGGA
This sequence comes from Saccopteryx leptura, assembly GCF_036850995.1. Taxonomy (NCBI): domain Eukaryota; kingdom Metazoa; phylum Chordata; class Mammalia; order Chiroptera; family Emballonuridae; genus Saccopteryx; species Saccopteryx leptura. The sequence continues at coordinate 169,185,590 of NC_089506.1, forward strand.
ACGTATTTATAACTTGGAGAATCTGTGTTTCAAATTAGACTCTTACATTTTGAGTACTTAGTTTCATTTACACTTGACTATATAAAACTTTTGACTCTTCTGTAAAATAGAGCTGAAAATAGATTCTCTGGGCATCTGAAAGTTCTAAATGAGTAAAGCAGAGAAAAACCAGAAATTTCCCATAATATACATAATAAGTGGAAAATTCAAATAAGTGGGTGTAGAAAAACAAAGAACCACATGGTATTTTTTTAATAGAGACTTTTTTTCTAGGCTTTGGGTGAACTCGTGGTAGGAATGCTTATTTCATCAGGAAACAACTCCCAAACTATAGGTGACACTTTCAATAGACCTACCAACTACAAAATTGGTCACAATATCTCCAGTTAAAGTCCCTCTGCAGCTGCTGCCATGAGAGATGGAACAGGCAAGGTTCACTGACTCCTTGAGGCAGCTCAGATGTACTATATGAATTCCTGTTTTATGATTTGAAATTTAAAAAAGGGTGGTAAAGTGTTGGTGGTTCCTTCACCAACACTTGTTTGTTAATTTATCGAGAGCCATTCTGACAGGTGTGAGGTGACATCTCACTATGGTTTTAATGTTCATTTCTCTGATAATTAATTAGTGACATTGAGCATCTTTTTCTATATCTATTGGCCATCTTTACATCCTCTTTGGGGAAGTGTCAGTTCAGGTCCTTTGCCCATTTTTAATTGAATTGTTTGGTTTTTTGGCATTGTATAAGTTTTTTATAAATTTTAGATGTTAATCCTATATCAGATATATCACTGGTGAATATGTTCTTCCATGAAGTGGAATGTTCTTCCATGGACTGTTATTTTATTGATGGTTTCCTTTGCTGTGCACAGATTTTTAGTTTGATGTACTTTTGTTTGTTTCCCTTGCGCACTGAAAAATGATGACAATTTTACTGCTTATGATTTCTTTTAGGAATTTTATGGTTTCAACTTTTACATATAAGTCTTTAATTCATTTTGAGTTTATTGTATATGGTGTAAGAAGGATGTCTAGTTTTATATTTTTGCATGTATCTGTTCAATTTTCCTAGCACCATTTATTGAACAGATTGTCTTTACTCCATTGTATGATCGTGCCTCCTTTATCAAGTACTGGTCATAAAGGCACAGGTTTATTTCTGGGCTCTCTATTTTGTTTCATTTGGTCCATTTCCTTATTAGGCTATTTATTTTCTAATTTTGGGGTTGTTAATGTTTCTTAGATACATAGATCAAGTCTTTTAACTGATATACACATTGCAAACATTTTCTTTCAATCCTTTTCTTTTGACTTCTGTAAAACAAAAATGTTTTCATTTTGGTAAAGTCCAATTTATTTCTTTTCCAATTCTGCTTTATAATTTTTGGATTCAATCTAAGAAAACTTTGCTTACTCTAAGATCATAAAGATTTCCTCCTATGGTTTCTTTTAGAAGTTTTATAATTTTAGGTTTTATTTTCAGGTCTATGATATATCTGTTTAATTTGTTGAATGGACATTTGTTTCTCCAATAAGTTGCCTTGGTATCTGTCAAATATCATTGACCTTATAGATAAGTAGGTTTATTTTTATACCATTTTTATTGATTTATCTATCAATATTTTTACCAATATGTTTTTATTATTGTAGCTTTATAATAAATCCTTAAATCTGATAAGTCTTCCTACTTTGCTTATCTTTTTAAAAATTGCTTTATTCCCCAAAATAAAAAAATAGAATAAAAATTGTTTTATTTATCTTGTTTTTTTGCATTTGCATATGAATTTTGGAATCAGTTTGTCTGTTTCTACAAAAATAAGCTAAGCTACTGAATTACATTAAATCTACACATTAAAACGGTTAAAACTGCAAATTGAGTCTCCCTGTGCATGAACATGGTATATATTTTCATTTATTTAGGTCTTCTTTGATTTCTCTCAATGGTGTTTTCTAGTTTTTAGTATTTAGATATTAGGCTCTTCCAGTAAGTTTATTCCTAGGAATAAATTTCGGCTATAAATATATATTAATTTTGGTTTTCAAATTGTTTGCAGATAGTGCATAGAATACAATTAATTTTTTGGTAAATTACCATATTTTTTGCTCCATAAAACATACTTTTATTCCTCCAAAAGTGGAGAGGAAAATGCCCATGTGTTTTATGGAGTAAAAAATACGGCATTTTATTAAATATTTTAACACACCATTTGGTTCAGAATATTTTTTTTCTTATTTTCCTCCTTAAAACCCTAGTTGTGTCTTATGGTCAGGTGCGTTTTATGGAGCAAAAAATATGGTAATCTTGTAGCTGAAGACTTTAATGCATCAATTTATTAGTTCTAATTCTAGCCAAGTTTTTAGATTCCCTAGGATTTTCTGTAACTACTATATTTGCAGGTTGTGAATCTTTCTTCCTGATATTATGCATTTATGCCATTTCCTTGCCTTCTTCACTGGATAAGATATCTAAAACTATGTTTTATAAAAATAATAAAAGCAGGTACCCTTGCATTGTTTCTCATTTCAAGAGGGAAACAACTTGTCTCATAACATTTAAGTATGTCATTAGCTGTAGTTTGTTTTTATATAGATGCTCTTATCCATTTGAAGAAGGTCCCTATTATCTTAGCTTGCTGAACATTTTTAAAATTTTGTTGTTGGATTTTGTCATGTATATGCACATCTATTAAAGGGATCATACTGTTTTTCTTTGGCATCTGAGAAATTTCTAAATTTTGTGACTTCATTTGCATAAATATCTGTCTATTTTTTTTTTTTTTTTTTTTTCATTTTTCTGAAGCTGGAAACAGGGAGAGACAGTCTGACAGACTCCCGCATGCGCCCGACCGGGATCCACCCGGCACGCCCACCAGGGGCGCCGCTCTGCCCACCAGGGGGCGATGCTCTGCCCATCCTGGGCGTCGCCATGTTGCGACCAGAGCCACTCTAGCGCCTAAGGCAGAGGCCACAGAGCCATCCCCAGCGCCCGGGCCATCTTTGCTCCAATGGAGCCTCGGCTGCGGGAGGGGAAGAGAGAGACAGAGAGGAAAGCACGGCGGAGGGGTGGAGAAGCAAATGGGCGCTTCTCCTGTGTGCCCTGGCCGGGAATCAAACCCGGGTCCTCCGCACGCTAGGCCGACGCTCTACCGCTGAGCCAACCAGCCAGGGCCAATATCTGTCTATTTTTAATGGAGGCTTTGTCTTATTCATCTTTGTATCTCTAAACAAGGCACTTTGTGTATGACCAATAAATCTTTGTTGAATAATTGAATAAATGAATTAGTGACTTATTTGGTATGTGTGGCCTTATATTTCCATTTGGTAAGGAAAACATCATCCTATTTAAGCAGTTACCTGCACAACAAACATAAATTTAGGATAAGGTACTATTTTTATTTCTCATATAGAGTCCAGTTGATCTATATGTACTGTAAAGGGTAGATGGCAGAAGGGGATTCTGCTCCACAAATCATTCAGGAATTTGAGCTGAAAAAGGTTTGCTATCCTCAGTATGTGGCTCTCAGTACTATTCTACACGTGAAAATATAGCCAGCCAATGAGCTGGGGGAGGAGTAAAGGACGTCAGGCACTGTTCTTTACAGGTTAGGCCTATAAGTGCTTTATTTAGTATTGGTTCATATTTCACTGGCCGGAACTCTGTACATATTCCCATAGAGATGAAGGGAGGGCTGAAGCCTGTATTCCTGTAGCTGTTTTCCTATAAAATTATAGTAAAGAAAAGAAGCATGAATTTTTAATGGATAGCTAGTTACCTTTGCCTAGAAAAGGAAGAGTTAAGGTTGTATATGTTAAGCACTCCTTTACGGTCAGTTCCTGGGCTACATGTATGTGATACTACCTTTGGTTTGTTATAAGACAGCATTTCTCCAAGTATGTCCAGCAGAGTAGTAAAGTCCTGTACCATTGATAGTCTTTGAAAAAAAAATTTTATGGCCAAAATAAGTTGAGGAAATGTCGGATTAAACATATTTTTATGTTTAAACAAGTCTCTTTCCCGTAGGACTTCTCAGACCCCTTAATACATTAATGAACACTTTGACTCTCCAATATTTCATGGAATGTAAAGCATTTCCAAACCTTGTTTGGTTGTAAACATGAAGGCTATGAGGCTAGGCTTGAGAAATCTTAGGGCAATGGATATTCAATGACAGTATTTAAATAAAAAGTTGTATTTTCAAGGTACTTAATCATCCTTCATTCCTCTTATCTTTGTAAAGAAAATGTAATAATACTATTTGGGAATGAAATTCCTTTCCACGGAGTCAGGCTGGATGTGCTTGGGAAATGGAGAGAGAGCGCCTATGGCGCCATCCTCAGGCTTGGAGTTCGAGTCATGAGTCACTCGCACAGAGGAAACATCAGACGTGTGTGTGAACTGCAGGCAAGAGTCTGTGCTCTGTCTTCCGGGAGAGAAAGAACAGGAGATGTTCCCAACAGTAATCCATCACTGGGGTCTCTGTTTAATTTCTTCCTTTCATATTCTTTGGATCACAAAATATTCATCATAATTTTCTTCATTAGTAAGAAGCATGGTTTTGTTAGACATAGAGATGCTGTACTCAGACATGATTCATTTCTATCTTAAAGTGACTAATTGTTACTCCTAGTTTTAGAAGCTACGGTTGGTAAAAATATATGCATGCTGTGGTGGTTCCAGAACTCCATACAGAAAGCGGCTTGAGGTGGTGAGTTGGTGGAAGGGAGAAGAAAGACAACTTGAAGCTGTATTTGCTTAGCACACTTTCTTACATTGGGGAAAATATCAATTATTGATAATAATCCATGAGAATGGAGAGAGATGACAGAGGCAACAATGGGGCAGGAGCAAGGTCTAAAGGACATGAAAAGAGAGAGGAAAGGAGATGCAAAGGGACGATAGGGACAAGAGCATGACCAAGAGAGAAAAATAAGGATAAATCACTATTTTTTTCATCAACTTGTTGAAGAGTCAGACAAGGCCTTAAAGGTCACCCTGTCCAATTTATTTTAAAAGAGCCCCTATCTTTCATTAATCCCTGTTCAGCTTCTGATCATTGGCTTCCAATGACAGGGTGCTGATGCAGTTCTCAAAGTAGCTCCATCATTTTCAAACACCTTTTATTATTGCCAGATGGCCCTTTCTTATATTTTTTTAAGTATCTGTGCTTGGTGCCTACTTTTATTTATTGGTTTTCATTTGGCTCCCCATCTGGCTTCCTAAACTATCTGGAAAAGTCTTCAATATGACTGTCTTAAATATTTAGAGACAGTATGGAGTCATTGTTTTCTTTTTCTTCTCCAAATAGCATTAAGCCTGTCATATGCCCCTCAGATGGGAAGATTTGAAAAAACTCCTCCATTCTTGTCAGTCTCCTCTGAATACATGTAAGGTATCCAATGCTCTTCTTGAAAATTCAATATGAAGAAAATATAATAAATGTAGTATACATAACACATGCTGTTGCATCTAAAGATTGCACTTTCTGGGAACTAGGATATTGAGAGGTTTGGCAATGTTAATCTCCCCTGAGGGGGGAGCATGATCAGAATTTTGTATATTGGATTGGACCACATGGAGCCAGCAGCACTACTCAACCTGTGGGCTCATGAAATGTCTCTGTCTTACATTCTCAACTCCGTGGGAATAGAAAAACATATGTTTCCTTCCAAGTCCCCACAGGTGGTGTTCTCTGCTTAAGGTCCCCACAACCACTCCGCCTCTGACACTGGTCTTCCTCAGCGGTCTTAGCAGGAAAAGATTCTGAAGCCACATACACATCCAATAGCTCCAATGTCCCATATTGTGTGTGTGTGTGTGTGTGTGTGTGTGTGTCTGTGTGTGTGTATGAGAGAACGAGAGAAAACAAGAAATCAATAAAATTATTATTATTATCACAGAAATAATTTACTGTAGACCTACATGAGAAGAAACTATTTGTTCCTCTGAACAAACAGATAATAATTTTAAAATGGATTGACAGTAAGAAATTTACATTCAGTTATAGTTTAGAGCCCATCCCATGGTCCAAGTTTTATAGTTATATAGGCTCTTACAGCCTGCATGAATGCACACTTATCTGCCACCTGACAGGTTCTCCTAGTCAAATTTTCTTTTAAGTGGGGGAGGAGTAGGAAGCATCAACTTGTGGTTGCTTCTCATATGTGCTTTGACTGGCAAGTCTGGGGTTTTGAACTGATGACCTCAGCATTTCACATTGACACTTTATCCACTGTGCCACCACAGGTCAGGCTCTAGTCAAATTTTTTATTTTTTAATTTGTGTTCTCTTGTTGAGAGTCTGATATAATGCCCTTGATTTCCTGTACAGAATTAAATAGGCTATAATTAAATAACCAACTAACCCAATTTTATAATAGTGTTGGAAAAGAATATATATGTTTTTACCAACATCTTAAAATTAAAAAAAAAAATACTATAAAGATCATGCAGATTAAACTTGAGTGTACAATTCAAAGTAAATAGCCTGATATCCCATAAAAGGGTATGGTCTTAGTAAGCCTGAATTCTGCTGCTACTCTTTAAAGCACACTTTTCTCCTAGATACTTTGCTTATATAAATAATATCCACCACACACAGGAAAGGAAGATGGATAGATATGACAGAAACAGTAGTAAAAACACATTTGGCAATCTTTCAGCCTATGAAAATAAGAGAAAGAAGAGAGAAAAAAGACAACAAAGAGAGAGGAGAAAATAGAAAAAAATTACTTGAATGAAATGAACAAACAGAATTTCATTCGGCTGGTGATTCAGCCATAATTTGATTTATGTGTGTCATTTGTAATGTGGTTGGCCATTGGCTAAATTGGCACATATTAAAACCACATCAGGATGTGAAAATTCCTTTTTGATGACATTTTTTACTTGGTGGTTCTTTATTATTTCTATTTTTTCTAGGTCTTCAAAGTTGAACATCACTATACAAAGGATACAAATGGACTTCTGGAAAGAAAAGGGAATGTGTTATACTGATTAAAAATTATAACCAGGCATGTCAAATGACAGAACTCTCCACAAACCGCTCGGTGCTATGAATTCAAACGCTATGTGGGCATTTCCCAACCAAATTACCTCTTTTTCTTTTTTTCACTTTAGAGAAGTGTTAGGTTTTAGGAACCCTCTTCACTCTCTGGCATAATGTTTTACATTTAGTGAATGATAAGGAAAGTTGATGAGTGAATGTCTATTGTAAAAAATTTCTCAAGTCAAAGTGCAAATGACAGCCTCTTCAATAAACAGAAAAGAAATTAAATAAATAAGTGTTTCTATTCAGAATTCAATATAAAAATTCAATCTAATGAATTACCTTGTATTAAAAGAGTTAACTGGTTTGAGTATCTTTGATTCCAGTAACATTATCCTGACTTTTATAAGGAGACACTGACATCCTGCCCTATTGTATCTCTGTTTTGCTCTCCTTTGACCTTTCTACTTTGGGTGAATAGATGGGGAGCACAGATGGATAATTACTAGATGAATACACAGGAAAGAATAAAGTGAAGATGTCAGCGGCCAGGGAGTGGACTGGCTATATTCTACTCAAGATGCTGATTCCGGTAGGAAACTTCAAGGTGATTTTGCTGACTCCCCTTCACAAGGAAGCTCTGCACAACAGAATACGGGGAAACTTGGCCTTCTTAAGGCAAATTCAAGCTGTGTAGACTATCAATTTGAATTTTCCAAACCATTTCCTTTGACATCAAAGTTTTTCCACAGTTGTTTGAATCACCCTTTTAATTTGGCTTCAGCTTCCCTTTATAGACTATTACTTAAAAAAATAATAATAATTTGTCCAAACTTTATAGAAGTAAAATTTCTGTTTCTATTGTGATTACTAATTAAATAAAAATTTATATCTTTTACCTCTGAAATTCAGTCATTTATATTTTTGTTTAAGAAACTATTTATGCATTGAAATATACTAAGTACTTGGAGAGTATATTGCTTTGGTAAAATTAAGCTAATTTTTCTAGGAATAGCTAGTTAAATGGATAAAAAATCCATAAATGACAGTAATAAGTGGTATTTTAAAATAAAATGAAAACATTTAAAATGCCTGGTGCACAGAAGTATTTATGAAAACTGAAGCATAGTCTTTTTATGAAGGAGGTGCTGAAAGTGAAGAAAGAAGCCTTTGTCCCTCCCAAAGCCGAATTCAAAGCAAAGGCTTTGAAGGCAAGGAAAGCAGTGCTGAAAGGTGTCCACAGACACAAAGAAAGATCCACACATCACCCACCTTCATGTGGCTGAAGACACTGCAGCTCTGAAGGCAGCCTAAATAGCCTCGGAAGAGCAGTCCCGGGAGAAACAAGCTTGACCACTATGCCGTCCATCATCAAGGTACCCCTGACTACTGAGTCAGCCATGAAGAAGACAGAAGACAACCAGACACTTGTGTTCTCTGTGGATGTCAAGGCCAATAAGCAACAGATCAGATGGGCTGTGAAGAAGCTCTTTGACACTGTTGAGTCCTGATCAGGCCTGATGGTTCAACTGGCTCCTGATTATGATGCTTTGAATGTTGCCAACAAAATTGGGACCATCTAAACTGAGTCCAGCTGGCTAATTCTAAATGTAAAAATTTTACACTAAAAACTGAACAAAAACCTGAAGCATAACTAAGCAATCACTTTAGGAGGTATGTGCTTTCATTGTTTCCATTTGGAGATAGAAGGACTGATTTTTGAACCAGGTCTTTGAACAGTAAAGCCTCAGTTAAACACTATAATCATTTCCTATTGCTGCAAATTACCACAAACTTAAAACCATCCAAATGAATTATGTTGCAGTTCTGGAGGTCAGAAGTCCAAGATGGCTTCCTCAGGGCTAAGATCGAGACATCAGCAGGCTGTGTTCCCTCTGGAGGGCCTGAGGAAAACTGTTTCCTTGCCTTTTCCAGCATTTAGAAGTCAGCTCCATTGCTTGGCTCGTGGTTCCTCCCTCCATCTTCAAAGTAGCAGCATAGTGTCTTCAAATTGCTTTCTCTTCCCCTACCTACCTCCCTTTTTCTTTCTCTTTTCTCTCACCTCTTGCTTCTGTCCTCACCTCCTTCTTCTACTGTCTTCTTCCATTTTTTAAGGACCCTTGTGATCGCATTGGGCCCACCCAGATAACCTGGGATAATCTCCCCATTTTAAAACCTTAACGTGATTGCGTTTGCAAAGTCCCTTTGCAAGTAAGGTAACACATCCACAAGTTCTGGGGATTAGGAATTGAACACCTTTGAGGGGCATTCATTCTGTTCACTACAAATACCATATTAATCGACATCCCAAAGTCACTGAGCCAAGAACCCAGAGCCAAGACAAGACTCAGATCTTCTGCTTTGTCACATGATTTTTATTTTTCATCATATTGTGAGACAGAGATTACAAGTCACAGCAAAGGAAAATATTTTGAAATACTTAAAAGAAATGTTTACACTGGTGTCACAGTCTGAGTTGGTAAATATTTAGTCAATGAATAAATAATTGCTGATTAGTGACTCACTTAACTTAGTCTATCAAACATTCAGAATATAATGACCTCTTATTAATTGCCTAATATTTTGATAAGACATACATGTACAACAAAGGGATTTGCGGCATTTTCTCCCGCTCTCAAAAAGTTTAACATCACATTGCAAAGACAATTTCACCTGGCATGAAACCATTAAACAGCTACCAAACTGTTAAATAAGAACTAAATTGTTTTTAGAAGTTTGCTTTCTCTACACTATAACAATAGATGATAGAAGGAAAATTTGAAGAATCATTGGGTTTCATACTGCTAAAATGCATCATGGAGTCTGAGGAATGATCCTCCTTACCAAAGAGGTAAGAAAACACAAGCGCAGTGTCCACAAAAATTAATTAATTAAAGTAAACACTCACTTGTGGCAAATACACACACTGTGGGACATTTTAGAGAAGTAAACAGATTCATTACGTCATCTGTTCAACAAGTATCTATTTCATGAGAACCTATTATATGCTAGGCACTATGCAGGAGCCAGAGACAAATGATCGAAAAACTTATAGCTTGTATTCATACTGAGATGTTTTACCATCTTGCAATTGCCTTTTTGCTTGTAACTTAATATTAAGTGTAGGAATACTGTCTCAATTGTTATACTGTAAAAAGTATTAATCACTTTAGAATCAGGCCTATATTCACTAGAATTTAGAGCAGGGAAAGAGATGAATTGAGCAAGAACCCAGATCTTAGAGGTATCATGTTCTACATGAGCTTGTCTTCCCTTGAATTGACAGAGTCTCTCACTTAAATATGCACTTTTCTAATACTAAATATAAAGCTATTAATCCTGCTGGAGCTCTTAGAGTCTCTCTGCAGCTAAACTTGGAGGGCCCGCGGGAAAGGGCACTGGTTTGCAGTGTCTCAGATGTCAAATGAATATGAAATCGTGCCAGTTTTATCTGCAAATGAAATGAGTCCACCAAATAATATAATTGAAATGAGAGAGTGGATAGTGGCTTCAACAGTCAAAACAGCCTTCCAACTGCAAAGGCCTCGATGAGGGTGGGATTTGATCCTCTTTAGAAAAACTGGGTTTCTTAGAAAAAGGAGTGTAATAGTGTGAGGTAGATTTTAGACGATTCAACAAAACACATTTAGGGAAGAAGGAAAGTAGAGTTTTGGTAAGAGGAGAATAAAGAAGTGTGTAGAAAATGCAGAAAGTAAAAACTGATAGGAACAACCATCACATCTGCAAAGAACGGAAACATCATTCAATTTATAGCTCCTCACACATTGCTTTTATTTGGGACTTTACATTATTAATTGAGAATTAACTTGATAATCATACAGTTTTCCATATAAATTCAATGACCCAACTTGGGTATTTTGACCTAAATATTAGAATTACAATGATGGTTGAAAAGGATATCTTATTTCTTCTGGTGGAGCTGAAGTTTGAAAGTCAGGTAAAATGTAATTTTAGCAACTATGACTAAACTCTTATTTACATAAGACCATAAAAAGTGGGAAACTAAATTGTTTAAGCCTCAAGCTTTCTAAAAATGAAATACAAAAAATTCTTTGGAAATAAATTATATAATTCCATACCTTGGTCAATAGGGAATACTATAGCTGCTTTAATACTTCCTGGGAGAGGTAGCATAACCATTGTTAAATCCCATGAGGGACTGGTGGGTGTTGAAGATCTTTTGCACTAAGATAACTGATTCCATATTCCATACAATTCCTTTAAACTTTGTCTTGTTTGTTTTCCTCCTCTGTTGTAGCCTTGTTTTTTCTACTACCTAAATTTCCTATATATTTCTAATTTGCTATTTTATTGTATACACAAATGTTTTTATGAAAATCTGAGATTGTGTCCAAAGCCCAGCTAAGGAATGAAATACTTGGACACAATACACCAGTTATTTCTGATTTAATGTTGTGCAGAAGCTATAGTCACTTATTTCTGCTTCTGTGAACTCTGAATCAAGTAACGAATGGTGTTATTTGCTTGGGAAATTATTTATAAATAAAATGTTTCCAAACAGCCAACAGTCCACTTTTGGAGTAAAGGTAGATGTACTGAAATTCAGTGAAAAAATTTTGTCCTTTTCTTAGAAATTGTTGGTAATAGAATTTTATATTGAATGGAATATAATTTAAAAACTAATAAGCATGCAGCAAAGTGTTGGCCTTTTTGTTGTTTAAAGCATTTTATGAGAGCTGAGGGCCAGTGGGTTAGACAGTATTTGTTGTGAGCCAATAATTAGTCGAGGTCCATAATAGAATCATCATGGGCCAGGCTTCGTGGATATACAGCCTCTACAGACACTCAGGGTCCTGCATTTAGAAAAGCTCCACAATTTGGTTTAATGCTCTGCCATTGCTGACTTGACTTTCTTAACAGTTTTCTGGTTGAAGTTATGTTTTGTAAGCCAGGTTCTATAGCACAATGGAGCAGTGCATGTCAGGTGTGTCCTCTGCCATCCTTGTGTCCCCATTTGCTTAGTGTTCATGAGACTATGAGGACAGAATCCCGGGGGAGTTCTTGGGAGTTCAGTGAAACTCAAAGTGCTATCATTAGGGAGATATCTTTACCACAGAAGGTCGTTTTGGAGGGAGGAGCTGGTAGTTAGGCTCCTATCCTCTACAGACACTGGAAGTTTGGGGATCTGTCTTCATTGTTGATTATTACATTTCAAAGAGATGACTTCTGGGTCTTTGAAAAAGACATTCTGGGTCAAAAAGCAAACAACAACAAAATATCTAGCTTTTAGTAGATATACATACATTTCAAAGAGGCAGAAATAACTTGCAGTTACAAGTTTTCTAAAGTACATGCTTGAAGAAAAGAGAGGAAGGGAGTCTCTATTTTCAACTGGGAGCTTTAAGCCTCTTATTAGTGATTTGCATTTGCCCTCACAATGGGGCTGAGTGAGGTGGGCGGGGAAGGGCTACTGACAGCCCCACCAGGCCAGGCTTTCTGCTCATCCAGAACTTCGCTTTAAATGTAGAAAGAAGACAATGGGACTAGGAAATCATGTAATTTCCTGTGTTACTTCCCTGAATTCATCAACCACTTACTCTAATTATAATAACATTAAAAAAAGAAAGAAAGGAAGGAAGAAAAAGAGAGAGAGAGAGAGAGAGAAAGCTTTTCCTGGGTCTTTTTTATACTTCAGTCTCTCTCTCTCTCTTCTTTTTTTTTTTTGTTTGTTTGTTTAATTTTATTTTTTATTAAGTGAGAGGCTGGGAGGAAGAGACAGACTTTCACATGTGCCCTGACTGAAATCCACCTGGCAAGCCCTCTGCCCAGTGATGCTCTGCCTGGCTGGGGCCACTGCTTTGTTGCTGGGCAACCGAGTTATTTTCATCACCTGAGGCAGAGGCCATAGAGTCATCCTAAGCACCTAGGGCCAACTTACTCAAATCATTCAAGCCAGGGCTGTGGGAGGAGAAGAGAGGGGCGGAGAAACAGATAGTCACTTCTCCTGTGTGCCCTGACCGGAAATCAAACCCAAGACATTCACACACTGGGCTGATGCTCTACTGCTAAGCCAGTGGGCCAGGGCCCAGTCTTGCTTTACTCCTAGTTAAGTGGCAAGTGAAAAGTGTCAGTAGAATGTGTGCATTTCATGAACTAAAATAAAAACAGTTCAGTTGGTTTGTGAAGTTTTCCACTATTCTAACAAGAAAAAATACATATGTGGATATTATCTATGGAGTATAAATTGTGCAATTTCAGTGAATCTGCTTGTGTGTTAAATACTCATATTTGCCTTTAAAACTGGTGTTGTACCATATAAAAATGAACAATAAAATTTATTCTTACAATTTAAAATGTTATACTTTTTAAAGTAACATTGAATAGCAAGTGGAAAATACCATGACAAGCTGAGAGAGAGGTGATGGGGCAAAAAATGAATAAGCTTTATATTTTAGTACTTTTAATGACATTTTCCCTTTGGGTTTTGAACAAGAGGCCCTGCATTTTTATTTTATATGGACTCTTGCAAATTACATGGCCAGTTCTGGTCACTGATAGAGTTTTCAGAAACAAGATTCCCAGATTATATACCTCAGACCTATGGAATAGCAATCTCTAGGCAGAGGGCCCAGGCATTTGTACTTTTCAAAATTTAAGAGTGAAATAGAGGATTCTGAAGAGCCTCTCTGATGAAGAAGCACTTCTATAAGCTGTAAGATAAGGCAGTACTGTCCAGAGTGGGTAAGAAAGTCTTAGTGAAGAAGTATTTGAATAAAGTCTTGAAGGAAAAAGAAGATCTAGTTCAGAGTAAATTTAAGTGGGATGACTTTAAGGCTTAGAACACAATCAACAGAAACATGACTGATGTATCCAATATGGTTATTTATTTGTTTATTTATTTGCTTGAGACAGAGAGGAGAGAGAAAGAGGAGGAGCAGGAGGAGCAGGAAGCACCTACTCCAATATGTGCCTTATGTGCCTGACCAGTCAAGCCCGGGTTTCAACCTCAGCGCTCCAAGTCAGGGCTTTATCCACTGTGCCACCACAGGACAGGCTTTGATATGGTTTTGAAAAGGACAGTAAGGAGATGGTTTGTCTTGGGCAAAAGAAACAGGTAAATGGTTAAGCAGGTGTCCACCAAATTGTTAAAGACTTTTAGGGTGAACCATAGTGTTGAAAACACTGGGGACACAGAATGTTTCTAAGAAACCATGTTGGTACCTTATGCAGGGGACAGTGTTGAAATGATGGGAGGGGAAAGACTGAGTATGATCCACAGAGCTCTAAGCAAGAGTGGGCCAAGGCCTAGATCATTTAAAAAGTACAACTTAACAAATGTAAAATAATAACAAACTAAAGGTCATAAAAAGTGTCAGCTAAAATGCACCCCACTACCTGAACATTAGCCAAAACAAACTGATGTGTAAGAGGACAAATATTTTAAAATATAGTGTAATTTTTAAAAATTAGAATTAATTTTACATTTAAATTTTATTAATTGCATATGAAAAAAATGATTTCATAGCTTTTGTCTCTGAAAATGCAAAACATCCTGCAGAATATTCAGTAGGCTGCAAGGGGCTATATGGACGCTATAGATGGATGGCCCTTTGAGCCATACTGGGCCAGACAGGACCTAAAAATGAAGTCCAAATACCAGGAACAAGAAATAATATGAGGGAAGAATCAGAGAGTTTGTTGACTGATTAACTGTAAATAACTAATGGACAGTGGAATAAAAAGCTGAGATAGTGGTATCACCAAAGATAAAAATTGAGATTTCAGAACAGAGTAAAATTGGTTTTAGATAAGACGAATTTAATATAACTGTTAAGCAAGTCAGTGGTAATTAGTAAGTGCCACTGATACCAGCCAAACAGAGTTCAGAGGATAAAATTATTACTCAGGAAAATCAAATAATAGGGATTTTACTTTATCTGAATAGAAAATTAAAGTTATGAGAGTAGGTGAACTCTCTTAAAGGAGAAACTTCTAACAGAGAAGTTCTTGGCAAAAACTGACAGAGGGGATCATATCAAAGGTAAAGAAGACTAATTCAGAGAGATTTAGAAAACACATAGATTGCTATAGAATCACACAGCAACTGAATATTTTGTCTAAAATTCATATTCACTAGACAGCAAATTGCTGTGTCTGAATTCTGTACACATATCTACAATGATCTCCTTTCCTGATCCTTTTATCTGTTTCCTTTTAATTGCATGCTCATTTGGGGGAGGTTCTCCCTTTGTAAGTGATGTTAAGTTTATCATTTACTACTTAGAGCATTTATGTTGATGTGGGTGGGAAAGACAAGGTTGTACTTTAAACACCTATTAATATTTATTAATGTCACAAAGCAAGAGTTTTACTATTATTATATTAATAACCCTATCAAGTAAAAATCCCCTGGATATATTACCTGTTATATTTCCCAGTAGAGGTTTCCCAATGCCATTTTACATTGTATCCCTCACAAGGATTAGTGTTAAAATTTGGAAGGAAGAAGATTTAAAAAAAAAAACCCAAAAAACCATGCATACACACAAAAGAAAAAAAAATAGGAATAAACTTAACAAGACATGTGCTATATATTAAATAAATAGCATAGCCTGATCAGGCAATGATACAATGGATAGAGCATAGGCTTGGGACACTGAGAACCCAGGTTCAAAAACCCTAATGTCACTTGCTTGAGTGTGGGCTCATCTGGCTTAAGCATGGGCTTACCAGTTTGAGCCGGGGTCACCAGCTTGAGCATGGAATTATAGATGTGATCCCATGGTCACTGGCTTGAGCCCAAAAGTTGCTGGCTTGAGCCCAAAGTTCACTGGCTTGAGCCCAAGGTTGCTAACTTGAGCAAGGGGTCACTGGCTCAGCTGGAGCTCCCCTGTTCAAGGCACATATGAGAAAGCAATCAATGAACAACTAAGGTATCACTACTCTGAGTTGATGCTTCTCATCTCTCTTTCTTCCTGCCTGTCTGACCCTGTCTGTCTGTTTTTCTCTCTCTCAAAAAATAAAAAATAAATAAATAGCATAGCTACATAGAAGGTAAGGTTTTTAAAGAAATCAAGTAATTTTGAAATACAAACTCTCTGACTGATGCACTAAGAAGGGCACTGTCTCCCATGAATAATCATGAAAAAGCAAAAAGACAAATAAAAATTGATCAATAATTGCAAAACTGACTTAGACTCTTTAAAAATCTCAAAGGCATATAAAGACAAAAAAAGAAAAGAAAAGACTGAGGAATTGTTCTAGATAAAAATAAGACTAAAGAAACATGACAATGAAATGCAATACCTGCCCCAAACCGGGTCTCAGACTTTAAAAAGGAAAAAACAACTGTCAAGTTCCATAGTGGGACAGTTAACAGAAGTAGAAAAGAAGCTGTGTATTAGATAATAGGATTATATAAATAGTAAATTTCATGAGTGATAAGTTATTGTGTTTATATAGGATTTGTCCTTTTTTTAAAATACATATTCAGGTATTTGGGAATAAAGTGTTCTAAAACCTGTAATTAGCTCTCAAATGCTTTAGCAAATAAATGATTGAATAAAAGGATGAATAAATAAAAGTGTGCGTTTATTACAGAGTGATAGCAAAGAGAGAATAAGATTAAATAAATGTGACAAAATGTTAAAAATGTGTACATTAACAAGAGGGTAAGTAAGTGTTACCACATTATGATTGCCTCCTTTCTATAGGTTTGAAACATTTCAAAATGAAGAGCTGGGAGTTAGGGGAGAACTGCATAGGCCTATACATTAGGGACAGAAATAGCTCCGTGTATATCTACCCCTGTCCACCTCTTGCCCCCTTGAGTCAAAGAATACCTATTCCCAATATCCCTATGGATGGTGTGCTGCTACCTCTGATGACAACATAGTTATATTCTGTGCTGTCCCAGAGTATCTCTATACAGGGAGACAGAGGGAGATTCTTGAGGTTTTAAAAATGTGAGCTAGCTGGCACCCACTCCTGGGCGCATGCCCATGCCTTTCCCTTCCTTGTTCTTCTCTTCTTTTCTCACTTGTGTGTGTCTCCTAAACCTTAAGTGTCCCCATGAGACTTGCAACCAGGGAAGCAGTGGGCAGTGGCAGCTTGTCTGGGCTAACCCCCCAAGTCTGTCTCCAAGACCCCCCTTTCTCTAAGCTCCCAGTGAGCCAAAGCAGCCCAGCCTAAGTTCTCCTGCTGCTTTTTCTGTTCTAGGCTTTTCTTTGTTTCACTGTCCCTAGCTTTAATAAACTTACTCTCAAAATCAAAACACAAAACAAAACAAAAAAATGTAAAGAAAAAAAAGAAAATGTGAGCCATGCTTCATCAGGAAGTATGGCAGATCTACTGCGGAGAAGTCACAGGCCTCTAGCACTCTTCCATAAGGAGTAATAGATTTATAATCAGTGTCCATCATCTGTCACAGGAAATCAGCAGCCTTGACAAGAGGTATGGGGAAGAAAAAGAAAGACAAAAAAATTTCTCACCAAGTGTTATTGGTGGGAGGGGGTGAGTTACTCAGCATATTTGTTAAAACCACCAGCCTTGTATTTCAACTTAGCCTTGAATTCATTTTTCTTATTTAGCCTTGAATTCTTGATCCAACATGAAAAGGAGACTAAGCATCTAATTCAGGCCTTCTAGCCATGACTATTTGGATTCTGGTGCCAATCCAAAAGTTTGTTCTTTTTATTTTTTAAGGGAGGAGCCAGTTCTTTGCTATTATGTGCTTGAATGGATCCCCCTGATCCAGCCCTCAGAAGTGGAGCAGACTCTGGATTGGGTCATAAACCTAATCTAAACTTATGTGTATGCATGTGGTTGGAGGAGGCATTTTAGCAACAGGTTTCTGGTGTGGGAATCAGACCCTCAGAAATGATTTTCCAATGAAGCAGAGCCCTGAGACCTGCTCGGGTCCTGCCTGGACCTCCAGGGAGAGCCAGACTTGATGTGGCTTTTGGCGAGAGAAGAGGGAACAGACTGTGCTGGGGAATTTGCTACTTGGAAAGTCTATTTTTAAAAAATGTGGGCTGGCAAATTTTGATGTCTTTACAAAGCTACATGTAAGATAATTAAAACTATTTATCTTTAAAAAATAACTTCATGTATCTGACTATAGACTTCAGCTGAAAAATAACTTCTAAATAAAATCTTACACCTCTTAGTTGTTGACTCTGTTAAGCAACTGCGAAGTCAGAGATTCCTTATTCCAGGCCCAATTTTAGTGCAGACTCACTTCGAAGACGGAAAAAATCACTAACTTTATTATATCCCATCAGGTTTTTCAATCACAGGAGAATAACAATTCTAACCCCTTTTTCAGATGACTCTTAAGAATAAGTATAAACATGAAGAAATTTTACCTGGAATCTTGCCAAATATTATGTAAATGAATATTGATCAAAACAAGTCAACCAATTTTATTATATTATAAGGGTTTAAACTTCATGAAAATATATTTATTTAAAAAAACTCTTTGCTGGTTTTTTTTAAAAAAAACAGGGAGTCATTACTTTTAAGGTAACAAGTTTTTAAAAACAATTTTTAGAATAACTATAGTAGATGGTTAGATGGGATTGATATAATCGAGTAAAAGTTATTGGATGCTTAGGAACCCTAAAGAAGCTTGAAGAACATAAAGAAAAAAGAAGATTTCAATGACAATTTGGAAACATACAACATGCCTTACTGTGCACATTTTACAAGTTTATAAAAATATCCACAAAAAATAACTCAACAGTTCTACAAGTAAATTAATCCATTAAGATGGTGCTTAAAAGAAGAAAGGCTCACTTTATAACAAAGCAAAACACTTTATTCTCAAGTATTCAATTAAACAAGGCAGAAATGTGGTTTTTCCTTATAGGGGAGCACAGAGATAACTGCTTTCTCCTGCTTTACAACCTCTCAATGGCTCTGTACTCTCTCTTCTTTCCGGATGCATGCACATGGTCTTCTTTCTGCCTGGAGCAAGAAGCTTCTCTCGTTTCTTTACCCGGCTAATCTTTAGTTATCTGTAAGAACACCACCAAAATTTTACTTCTGTAACACCTGAGCCTGTGATAGCTTCTTTTCCAATGGGCTACCATCTCAGGTCTGTCCCCCATTCAGAGTATTTCCTGTACTTACAAGTACTCCTCCTCCTTCTCCACTGTATTGTTTTGCTCTGCCAGATAGGGGGCATGTCTATCTCATTCAGGGTTATATCTCATTCAGGGTTATATCTCCAGGTCCCAGCACAGGGCTGGCATTTAATGCTTAGAACAATACCATATGCACCCAGGACTGGTGGCTCAGTTGGTTAGAGCGTCAGCCCCATACACCAAGGTTTGATCCCTGGTCAGGGCACATGCAAAAATCAAACAGTGAGTGCATATGTGAAACAACAAATCAATGTGTCTCTCTCACCTTCCTCTCTCTTGTTAAAATCAATGAATAAAAGAAATTAAAACAAACCATATGCAATATATTTAAATTAAATTATGATACAAAATAAAATGATAGATTTGAATGAAGCTATGTGCCATCCACTCTCATGTGTAACCAAAAGATGATTTAATATCTTCACCAAAAAATAACACAAAGCCAAAAAACTTTCTTCTCCATTATTTTAATTAATCGAGGCAGAGATGTTTAGTATTATTCTTTTCTGTTTAGCAATTATTCATTGCCCTGGAAGTGAACCACCCCCATCCCTTTCCCCTCAATTTCATTCTCTACTTGGATTAATTTCTATGTAACCCACAGGTCTCAAATTCTATAATATTCCCTTCCAGGAAGCCTTCCTTGGTCTTGTGGTCAGAGTTTGGTCCCCTCTTATGTGTTTCCCTTGCACCTGACACTTCTCCTATGATGGCCTTTATTGTGGATATCGAAAGTGCCATTTTGCTTTTCGTGTCTTCCACCAGAATGGAAGCCCAATGATAGCAAGGGCCATACCATGTCTTTAACCTTTTTATTTATTGCATGTGGCACGTGCTAGCATGTAGTATGCCTTTAACAAATATTTGCTGAGTTGGTATTATTATAATTATTTTATAATTACAAATAATCTCCTCTTCAGGGTCTCCTCCTCTCCAGCCTTTGTAATACTGCCAGTTTGGCTATTCTTAAATTATTCCTTTGGTCAACTTACTGTTTAAAACCTATTAATGCCACTAATTCACTACATATCAAAATTTCAACTTCTATGTCTAGATGTTAAGGCAAATTTTAATATAGCCTCTTGTTACTGTTCTCATTTTGGGTCCTTCTACTTCTCATTGTTATCTTCCACTTGAGTTAGGTCAATTGCTTTAGCCTAGATTTATCTGAATACAACTGCATATGTTTATTTGTGATTTTATGATATGCTTTTAATCCAACCTTAAAAATGCCTGCTACATCCATAGTTACCTTCTATGAAGTTTTTACCACAGCTCTCTCTCAAAATTTCACCATCTTGCTGACTGAGGTGTGTGTGTGTGTGTGTGTGTGTGTGTGTGTGTGTGTGTGTGTGTGTGTGTGTGTGTGTGTGTGTAGGGATTGAGAAAATAACAGCCACCCTGTAAATAATCTAGAATCTATAAAATAGCCAAGGGTGCAAATTCTGACTAATGTGAGCAATAGTAATCTAGAAATCAATCAGACTAATCTCTTGGGAAAGTTTGAATGAGATATTAGTTAGCCAGATAACTATCCAGATAGATGATAGATAGATAGATAGATAGATAGATAGATAGATAGATAGAAACTGAAAGAAAACAGCAGATACATAGAAGAAAAGCAAACAATGAGCCATGTGTGCAGACCCCATGAAACAACAGAAACTGTGAGTAAAAAGTAGAAAAATATAGAGTTGGTAGCAGGTGAAAAAATCAGGAATTAAGGACCCTGCTGGAGTGGAGCAATGACATACTTAGGTCACAAATGCTTGTGCCAGACTTTGAATCAGCCTTCAGTTCCTGACCCATTAGCCAGTCTCCACAGTGCCATACTGTACAATCATTCCACTTCCATAATGTCCAGTGAGTGACCAGCATCCAAATCTTCCTTATCTCCACATGTATTATTATAATAATTGTATATTTGATTTAAGATATCCTGAGTGATCTCTGTAATTCTCACTCTGAAAAAAATTCACATAGATTTATTTTGCCTTTATAAAAGTGAAATGCAATATCTTTTGGAGGAATTCTATAAAATAGAATAACTTTCGGCATGTAGACCATAGTATAGGCTCTGTGTTGTGTAGTTTTTGGTGCTGAAATATTTTAAGCTGTTCTATCACTGCAAAGAACGAATGAGCATCTTGCTTTCCTAAAATGGTTTCTCTTTTAACAGTTTCACACATATCAAATCTTCTACAATTTTTGTACAAAATTGTTACTGAATTGTATGAGCACTATAATTATGTTTCAACTTTGACAGGTAAGATTGAATGTTAACTGAAGTAATTCTTTTAAGTGCATTACAAGTACTACATCGTTATTGAAATTACTTGGCTTATCTGGTCAATACTCTGTAAATTAATTGAAGGCATTGATTCCTGGTGTTCACTGGGGAAAAAAATTCAAGCACAGCAGCCTCACATGAAATAATGGAGAGCAGAAAACCAAACATTTCTGATGAAAAAATAAAGTATAATAATGTAGAATGAACATTGGACCTGTGCCTTGCCCTCAAACTTTCCTTCCTTTTTTCCCCAAACTTCATATTTTTTTAAACATTATTTCCCTCTATCTCCAGTCTACATTCAAGTGCCTCACTTCCACTTCTCTTGCCCTGATCGCTATGTTTCCTGTCCTCTGCTTACTGCAAGACCTGGCCTCAGGCTACTCCATCTGATTTTGCCTCTCCTCTGAATAGAATTTTGAGCACTACTGAGAAAATAAAACAACTGTCAAGATATGCGACACTACACATGTATAGTCTACAAACTAGACTTAGTAAACATTTTTGTGTGCTTGGTCATCTGTCACTCCTGCTCCCATAGCAGACCGGTTAAGAGTAGATTGTTCTTTTTGAGTCCTCTAACTCAGGCCCCATCCCCTTCAACAAGGACTTTGCTATCCCTTGCATATACACACACTCAAAACAGAAACCCTCACATGCAACTCCTCCTGCAAGTTCCCCACACTGGAACCTGTCTGCGAGGTCCGTCCTGTTTCAGAAGCTGGGAAGTATTCTGATGTGCAATCTCATCACCTCCAGAGGGGAGGCCTTTAGACAGAAAAGTTTTAGGAGTTTTCTAGAGTAGTTTTCTGAAACATTATCCTGGGATATTTATTCTTCCCTTGACATTGTGAAGATTTTGTTCAGAGGTACCAGTGCTAAACTGAAGCTCAGACCTGGCTGTAGCTTTTGTTAGTTCCAAATTATTGGGATTTCGTGAAGGGTTTTGTTTCTTATACAGTGATGAACAACTGGAATGAAAGTCAATGATCTGAGCCTTTCTCAGTCTTATTCTCACTGAAGTCTTGTCCTGGAGAAGTAAGGATCAGTTCATAGAAGGTAAAATCACTTTTAAAAAAAAGTAGAGACTAATGTTTTTCAATTACAATAGATGAAACTGAGTTCAACTTGTTTCATCTCAATTTGAACCCTGAAATTTTTATGCAAAATTTCACTCTAATTGTTAAGAAAGTAAGATACTGTGGCTTAGATATGTTTAGTATTACTTCAGCCTAAGTAAAGTTCATGATATATCTTTGAAAATAAAAATATTGGCCGGTTGGCTCAGCGGTAGAGCGTCGGCCTAGCGTGCGGAGGACCCGGGTTCGATTCCCGGCCAGGGCACACAGGAGAAGCACCCATTTGCTTCTCCACCCCTCCGCCGCGCTTTCCTCTCTGTCTCTCTCTTCCCCTCCCGCAGCCAAGGCTCCATTGGAGCAAAGATGGCCCGGGCGCTGGGGATGGCTCTGTGGCCTCTGCCTCAGGCGCTAGAGTGGCTCTGGTCGCAACATGGCGACGCCCAGGATGGGCAGAGCATTGCCCCCTGGTGGGCAGAGCGTCGCCCCTGGTGGGCGTGCCGGGTGGATCCCGGTCGGGCGCATGCGGGAGTCTGTCTGACTGTCTCTCCCTGTTTCCAGCTTCAGAAAAATGAAAGAAAAAAAAAAATAAAAAAAAATAAATAAATAAATAAATAAAAATATTAAAAATGATAGTTCTTATTGATCAGTGTCATCCCATTAAATTTAATTTTCTAAATAAAATTTTTTATTTTATAAAAAATTTAAAATAAAAAAACTTGAAAAGAGTAAAGAGGAAATGAATAAAAAAAGATAGGATTTCATTAATTTCTTCATTTAATATAGCTTAGAAAAAGGAGAATTAAGAAAAATTGCTTTGGTGTTACTTCGAACACAAAACAAGATCCAATTCTACAATATAATCAACATACTCAATTTAAGCCAATGACTCAAAAGTGACAGCATTTTTAAGCTTTATAAAACTAATCTTTTATCTTTACCTCCTTCTTCTCATAGGTCATACCCATGCCTTGGGATCCTTAACATTCTCCAGGGCCTTATTCCCAGATTATATAACTCCAAGTTACCATATCTAGTGTGGCAGCCCAAGAGAGCAATAATAGTCACTGCATGGTCATCATTAGTATATGTGTATGTACAGTACACTTGTGCGCACTATACACTGCATAAATATTACATTTCTTTAATATTAATAATAGGGTATCTTACCTAGAACTTTGTATATGTCACAATTTCTTACGACAGGAGTAAGTAAGGTACAGTCTCATTTTATAAGTGAAAAACTGAAGATTCGAACAACTGAGCAACTTGGTAGTCAATAGCTAGTACATTTTGAGTCAGATTTTAACCAAGCATAGCCTAACCCAAAATGCTAGCTTGTGGCTACTCTACTGTATGTCATCTTATAAGTACTTTATTGTTTGTAGTCACAAGCAGTAAGTATACCATATAACTTTGAGACTCAACATATAAAGTAAGCACCATCACCCTCATTTTACAAATTAAAATTCTGAGGTCTAGGGGTGTTAAGTGGCTTCCCACAGTTGCTTTTCTGCTAAGTGGTAAGGCAGGCCTCCTGATGGTAAGTTCACTTCCAGACTTGAATATCAACCATCCCTCAGGGTATATGACATAGAGAGGTACAGAGAGGACAATAAAGTATCTCTTTGGTGGTTACAACTTTCAACAAAAATCTTAATAACACTTTAAATATTTCTTCCGAAATTAGCAATCCTCATAGTTTTGTCTTAGGGTAAATTGTGTACCAAACCCTGATGGTTAGTGATAAATGGATTAAAAAAATAGAACTGCCAATTTATGCTCTGATGTATCATCTTCATTTGATTTTCTAGATAAACCTATATATTTTTTCTTCATTTATTATAACCTTCAATTTTAGAACATTTTCACAGCCTTAAAGCAATTTCTGTAAAAAATGAACATTGTCCAAAGTGTACTTTATAGATGATCATATTACAGGAAGTATAGATCATATTCTTTTTAGTAATTGACCTCTCTGAGAAGAACTGGTTGTTATGGTTACCAAGGGGGTAGGGAGAGGGAGAGAGACACAGATCACTTTGAAACAAAGTACTGCAGAGTTTTGTTTTGAGTAATCACATGAACAATTTCCTGACTGACTTATCTCACCATCCTCTCAGGAAACAAAGGACTAATATATATAAACATGGGGAATGCTGTTTCTTAATTCTCTTAGTATCTAATATGTCCCAGATTCCATAGATGTAAAATCTGCCTTTACTGTCCTCTTGTGTGCATGCCCCTAATTAATTTTAATAAGAGCTCTGAACATATATACGTTAACAGTTATAGGAATAAACTGTGTAAATGCTAGAGAAAGAAAGGAGGGTTTTAAAACATTCAGCCAGTGTTTTTGTTGATGTTGCTGCAGAGGTACTTGTCTGGGTAGGATTCTGAAGGTTGATAGTTATGTTCAAAGCAAAAAGCATGAGTTTCGGTTATGCAAATATAATGTCCTTACCTCATTTGCTATGTTTACTTGTGACACTGAACACCTGCAGATATAATCAGTAAAAGAAAAGAAAAAATATTCAAACAGTGTTAAGTCTCTTACTTATCTATTTGTTTATACAAATTTTCAAATGTTTAATCAAGATACAAGAAACTGCCCTGGCTCATTGGCTCAGTGGCAGAGCGTTGACCTAGCATGTGAAAGTCCAGGGTCTGATTCCTGGTTAGGGCACACAGAAGAAGTGACCATCTGCTTCTCCACTCCTCCCCCTCCCCCTTATCTTTCTCTCTCTTCTCCTCCCATAGCCATGGCTCAATTGGTTCAAGGAAAGTTGACCCTGGGAGCTGAGGATGGCTCCATAGCCTCACATCAGGTGCTAAAATAGCCTGGTTGCTGAGTAATGAAGCAATGGCTCCAGATGGGCAGAGAATTTCTCCCTAGGGGGCTTGCTAGGTGGATCCCTGTTGGGGAGCACATTGGTGTTTGTCTCTCTGCATCCCCACCTCTCACTTAATTAGAAAAAAAAGATACAAGAAACAGATAAATATTCAAATGAGATTCCTTATTCATTCTTGAACCAGGAACATTATGGAACAAAATAAAAATAATTATACACTATTTCAAGAATTTAATGTTTAAAAAAAGGCAAAGATAAGAAAGTTTCTATCTTCTCTTCACTGCCTCTCATAACTTTCTTTTGCTTTTATTCATTTCTTCTCATCTTTTGAGAAACATTAGGAGGAAAGTACCCCCCCCAGGTCTAGAAATTTATACTGTCTGCTATTGGTCATTGACTTGAGCAATGACCAGGTATTTATTGAGCAATTATTCTGTACCAGACATAGTACTGGGTACTTTGAAAGGCTTTTGGGGATATTGATGGGAAAACAACTTCTTCATTATCTACTGAAAAAAACAAGGTGTTAAAGAAATGGCCAAAGAAACAGGAAGATGAAGGCTAAGGGTATGTATGTGTAAAGGATCGGAAGGGCTAATTATTCTAGGGGTTTCAGAGAGAGTGGGTTGATCTGGGGGCATGGAGGTACTGGTAAATATCTGTTAGAAACAATGAAATATTGGCTTTAAAGGGAATAATAGGAAGCTTTCAAATCAGTATAGGAAATGTGGAGAGTATTGGGGAAAAAAATGAAAAGAATGGGGTAAACTAGTGAGAGAGAAAAAATAGTGTGGAACAGTAAAGAAACTAGGGCTATAGGAAAGAATGTGAACCTATCAAGGAAACTTAGAGAAGTAAATCCAATTATAAATTGCAGTTTTCCCTTAAGGCATTTGCCAAATCCTAAACTGTATGGGGGAAAAATTGGAAAGAAATCTAGCAGAAACATGCTACACCATAGATTTCAGTATTACAAGCTAAGGAGATAACAATTTCAACCTAGGATCTACTAAGGTGGATATGGCTGATTAAAACCCAGGTTTCCAGGTGACAGTTGAGAACTCTGTAGTCCTATGCCCTAATAGTAACAGAAAATTGGTAATTGACAAGTCTAAGACTCAGCCTTGGGTCATCTTTATATTTGACTGGGTCAAAAATGAGAACCCTCTACTCTATTTTTGTCCAGGAGAAAGGCAAATCTCTAAAGAAAGATAAAACTACCTATAGATTTATAATTTTACCAAAAACGGTTGTCATTTTAAAAAGTTAATAGGCACACAAAGATTATTGTACAAAGATTTAAAAATATTATAAAAATATTGTAGAAAATAGATAAGAAGATACATTTTTCACTAGAGAAAGTATCTATAAAAATCAAATGGAAATTCTAAAACTGAAAAATACGATCACTAAAATAAAGAATACAAACACTGGGGGTTGGAAAAGTTTAGACATAACAGAAGAAATGCTTAGTAGCATAGAACATGGGTCAGTAAAAAAAAAACTAAACTGAAGCATACTGACAAAAAGGAATAGAAAATAGACATCAAGCCACAGATCCATGAAGATTTATAATCCCCAAGTAAGATGAGGTCCAAGAAAACCGCATCTAGACACATCAAGGTGAAACTGCTGAAAATCAATAACAAAGGAAATAAATAATCTTAAAAGTAACTAGAGGAAAACAGATACATGGCCTTCAAATGGGCACTCCTAAGATAAGCAGTATTATTTAAAACAGTCAAGACCTGGAAACAACCTCAGTAACTGCTGACAGATGAATGGATAAAGAAAATGTGTATACTTATATACAATAGAATACTGTTCAGCCATAAAAAGGAACATCCTGCCATTTGCAACAACTTGGATGGACTTTCAGAACATTATGCTAAATGAAATAAGTCAGACAGAGAAAGACAAACATTGTATCCCCTCACTAATATGTGGAATCTAAAAACAAACAAACAAACAAACAAAGGAGATCAGACTCTTGGTTACCAGAGGCTGGGCATGGCAGGTGGGAAAATTGGATAAAAATGGTAAAAAGGTACAAACTTCCAGTTATAAGATAAAGTACTGATGATGTAAAAACACAATGACTATAATTAACACTGCTGTATAGTATATTTAAAAGTTGCTATAAATTCCCATCATTGGAAAATAACGTTTTTTGTATCTATATAAAGTGATGGATATTAATTAAAGTTGCTGTGATAATCATTTCACAATATATGTAAGTCAAGTCATTATGCTAAATGCCTTAAATAACACTGTATGTCAATTATATCTCAATAAAACTGAAAGAAAAAAATCTTATAATCAATAAAAATATTCATGAAGACCACTATTTATTATATCTTTAAATTTTTTCTTTCAACAAGAATTTTGAAATAAAAATAGAGATTTTTCAAGTAAATAGAAAATGAGAAAACTTATTGCCAGCAGGCCCACATAGAGAGGAAGGGAGACCAAAAAGATTTTGCTGAGCAACAGAAAAGCAATCCTGGAGGGAGGTGTATAGTGTTGCATGAAAGACTAAAGAGATCCAGAAAGAGTAAGATGATTAATCTACATGAATAGAGATGTTTAACTCAATGATGGTAATGTTTTGTGAGGTTTGAAATAGATATAAACTGAAAACACAAAGCAATAAAAGTAAAAAGGTGAAAGGTTGGTAAATGGGTTTAAAGTATTAGGTCCTTTCATCATCTGAGCAGTACTAAAATTATTAACTTATGTTAGACCCCAATAAGTCAAGCTGCCTTTTGTAATATCAAGGGTATACTAAAGTAATAACAAAAAACATACAATCAATAACCAAAGAAAAGAAAAGAGAATGATAAAAAATAAGGAATTAATCCAAAACATAGCAAGAAAGAAGAAAAAAACTAATAATACCAAATACTAATAAATGATAGATTTAAACTGAATACATTGTAATTATATTATGGGTAAATGGCCTAAATAATTTCAATTAAACTAAGATTCTCAGATTGGAGAAAAATAAAATATTGACTATAACAATCAGGAAATTGGCCCTGGCTGGTTGGCTCAGTGGTAGAGCGTCGGCCTGGCATGCGGGGGACCCGGGTTCGATTCCCAGCCAGGGCACATAGGAGAAGCGCCCATTTGCTTCTCCACCGCCCCCCCCCCCTTCCTCTCTGTCTCTCTCTTCCCCTCCCGCAGCCAAGGCTCCATTGGAGCAAAGATGACCCGGGCACTGGGGATGGCTCCTTGGCCTCTGCCCCAGGCACTAGAGTGGCTCTGGTCACGGCAGAGCGACGCCCCGGAGGGGCAGAGCATTGCCCCCTGGTGGGCAGAGCGTCGCCCCTGGTGGGTGTGCCGGGTGGATCCCGGTCGGGTGCATGCAGGAGTCTGTCTGACTGTCTCTCCCCGTTTGCAGCTTCAGAAAAATACAAAAAAAAAAAACCCAAAACAAACAAACAAACAAAAAAATCAGGAAATTTGTACGTGAAAGGGTGAGAAATAATATACATAAAAATACTAAAAGAAAGTTGAACTAGTTATGCTAATAACAAAAAATATACAAATTTCAGATAGGAAGTATAACTAGAAATAAAAGGGACAAATTATTTATTTGAAAAGATCAATTCAGTGTGAAGATATTACATTTCTAGATTTTTATAAAACTAAAAATCTGTTGACAAACCCTCTCCACACTTTTATAAACCTTTTCCACACTGTTATTAACCTTTCCCACACTCTTATAAAGACTTCCTATGCTCTTAAACACTTTCTACACTCTTAAACCTATGTAATTTTTTTTTTTTTTTTTTTTTTTTTGGTATTTTTCCAAAGCTGGAAACGGGGAGGCAGTCAGACAGACTCCCGCATGCGCCCGACTGGGATCCACCCAGCATGCCCACCAGGGGGCGATGCTCTATCTGGGGCGTCGCTCTGCCGCAATCAGAGCCATTCTAGCGCCTGAGGCAGAGGCCACAGAGCCATCCTCAGCGCCTGGGGAAACTTTGCTCCAATGGAGCCTCGGCTGCGGGAGGGGAAGAGAAAGACAGAGAGGAAGGAGAGGGGGAGGAGTGGAGAAGCAGATGGGTGCTTCTCCTGTGTGCCCTGGCCGGGAATCGAACCCGGGACTCCCGCACACCAGGCCGATGCTCTACCGCTGAGCCAACCGGCCAGGGCTGTTATTGGTGTTCCTTAGCTGAGTCTCTCTCCTTCTCTCTCACTGGATTTAAACAGGAAGTAAGTAGGGCAGAGATGTAACTTTAGTTTCATGTTTCTTTTATTCTCTTTCTTTCATGTTTAATTCATTCAACATCTAAGTTCTAGCCCCAGTATTGGAAGCTCCCTTCCGCCTTCACAATTTCTTCAGCTATTGTCTAAGACTCAGAAGAGTCTGTTTACCGGAGAAAGAATGTTTAGATTGTTTTTTTGAGGGTGCAGAATGATCCCATTTTGCAGTACTACTGTGTAGGTTGGTTGCTTTCTAAATAGCACCAACAACCTCTCCTACTGTGGAAAACCTTGAAATATTATATAAATATATATAAAATACTGTATAGAAAATATTATGTATGTGAAATATTTTCTGTATATGTATATAATTGTATGTATATGTATAATAAGATGTATTTTAAATGTACATTTTTTTATTTTAAATCATGATTAATTTTCAAATTTATAATCAAATTCTGTATTAGTAAGAGTTGCCTGTATATCAATGCATACATAGAGATGCATAGTGAATTTCAGTTAAGGTGAACTAGGTTGTTTCAGACCAAGATT
Organism: Saccopteryx leptura; assembly: GCF_036850995.1. Lineage (NCBI taxonomy): Eukaryota > Metazoa > Chordata > Mammalia > Chiroptera > Emballonuridae > Saccopteryx > Saccopteryx leptura. The sequence continues at coordinate 169,215,685 of NC_089506.1, forward strand.
CCCATTGAAAATAATTGGAAAATATGCAAAAAATAAAAATAAGAAAGAAAATTATCTATTTGAAAGCATCAGAGAGCTACCAAAGCAGTAAGACTTGAGAGTCCAAGATTCTAGAGAGAAAGGATTAAAATAATGAGGCCAGAATTTGGTGTTCCTTGTCCCTTGGGGTATTTGTAATCTTACTCTAGACAACTGAGAGATTGGGAAGCGAGAAGTAGGGAAAAGACTGAGACAAGAATTGAGACTGCAAAACTGAGTGAAGCTTTAGAGCGTTTCATAAAATTAGGGGGATAAAAACTAGATTTAGTGGCTGCAAAGAGGAAAGGTCTTTTTTTTAAAGAAAGTTGTCCAATTTTTTTTCTTATTTTTTTTAAGATTTTATTTATTATAGAGAGGAGAGAGAGAGAGAGAAGGGGGGAGGAGCAGGAAGCATCAACTCCCATATGTGCCTTGACCAGGCAAGCCCAGGGTTTTGAACTGGCAACCTCAGTGTTTCCAGGTTGACGCTTTATCCACTGCGCCACCACAGGTCAGGTGAGGAAAGGTCTTGATAAGCATTCCCAGACTGTCTGTTGGGACCCTTGACAGACTACATGCTAGAAGTAAGGCTGAATGCTTACTGGAAATAGACTGGTTCTTACAGAGATTGAACCACAGCTCATATCTGTTTCTTATCAGACTGGATTAAAGTAATGTGCCCTAAAGTAAATACTCTTGTTGGGAACATAAAATCATTTAGAGCATAAAGTTTTCTCTACAACTTTCATAGACATTGTCAACCATGTAATAATAACACTAATTAACAATAAAAATATAAAAATAAAAATAAAAAGGCCAGGTATACTAGACAACAAGATCAAATAGTCAAAATCAATAGAAAGAAATTGATGACAGAAATAAATCCTCAGGATATCCAGATACTGTAGTTATGAAACATAGACTTTAAAATACTTGCCATTAGTATGCATCAAAAATAGAGAACGTCAACAGAGAACTATAATTTATTTTAAAAATTCAAGTAAAAATTATAAAAGTAAAAACCATATATGTTCACATATATCTTTATCTTTCTATTTTCTACCTAACCTGGTTCTGTTCCCTGTTAATTATAACTAACCTAAATTCTGACTTCAATTAAAACACTTTTGCATATTTATTTTCTATTTTCTCTAATATTCCTTTTCCTGAAGGAAGGAGAATCTTTAGTGGTTAAAATAGAATGCTATAAATAGTATAAACAGTTCAAAAAAAGCATCGCATCTACCATATAATTCCAAACATGTTATTTTCTTGATAATCTGACATATATAAAATTATACATTAAGTAGGATTATTTATTATTCTATTATTAATAAAGAATATCTTTGAGCTAAGCTCTCTTTATAATGTTATAGTTTAATCTTTCAGTTGCAGATAAAGTTTTTGGATTTCAAACTATTCCTTAATTCTTATTGTTTTAAATTTCTTAGGAGTCCAGAGTAACTCAATATGTTCTCTGAGTAAAAATATCTCAGTTTCTTACTTAATCTAATAAAATCATTATTCTGTGAAGTCAGATGACAAACACAAGCCCTATTAATAAGTTTCTTAGTAGATGTTTCCTAGTTAGTTACGGGTGTATTTTTAAGTATTTTATGAGCTTATCTTTAGGGTGGCATGTAACTATACACTTATATAAACACATGCATACAATTTAACAGGTTAAAATTGGTTAACAGATTAAAGAAATGAATGCTCTGTGGGGTCAGATGTGGGAGTGGCAATTATGGAAAAGGGGATAAGAAATAATATTTATTATGCTTGGAATGCTGTGAAATAGGTATTATTTCCTGTTATACAGTGATGTTCAGAGATATTAAGTAGCGTGTCCAGGGCCACAGGGCTAGTAAACGGTAGTACTGGAATGCAAGCACAGTTCTCTTTGATTTCAAAGCCTACACCTTTTTCAAGTACACTGTACTTTTTATCTACAGAAACAGATAGCTGGAGAGGCAGGTGTATGTTAAAACTGGTGAGCATATGATCTTGTTAGAAGTTTAACAGAATTTTTTTTTAATTTTATTATTTTTTAATAGTATTATTTAGACAATCAACTTAAACGGGGTGACATTGGTCAACTATAGCATAGATTTAGAGAAAACATCTCCAGATTATTTTATGTCCATTACCCAAAGTCAAACTGTCCTCTGTCACCCTTCATTTGGTTTTCTTTATGCCCCTCCCCTCCCACCACCCCTCCCTCTCCTCTCTTCCCCTTCCCCTGGTAACCACTGCACTCTTATCTATGTCCATGAGTCTCAATTTTGTGTCCCACCTATGTATGGAATCATACAGTTCTTAGTTTTTTCTGATTTACTTATTTCACTCTATAATGTTATCAAGGTCCATCCACGTTGTCATAAATGATACTATGTCATCACTTTTTATGGCTGAGTAGTATTCCATAGTATATATATATCAGTGGTAGTCAACCTGGTCCCTACTGCCACTGGTGGGCATTCCAGCTTTCATGGTGGGCGGGAGCAGAGCAACCAAAGTATAAATAAAAAGATAGATTTAACTATAGTAAGTTGTTTTGTAAAGATTTATTCTGCCAAACTTAGCAAAAATCTGACATAAAGTACTTGGTAATTTTTATTATATGCTTTAACTTGCTGTAACTCTGCTTTATAAATTTTACAAAGTAAAGTCACTTCCCTACTTTATAAATCACCATTACTGTGGAACCAGTGGACAGTTAGAAAATTTTACTACTAACAGAGATACAAAAGTTAGCAGTAGGTATAAAAAGGTTGACTACCCCTGGTATATATGTACCACATCTTCTTTATCCAATCTTCTATTGAAGGGCTTTTTGGTTGTTTCCATGTCTTGGGCACTATGAACAATGCTGTGATGAACATGGGGCTGCATGTGTCTTTACATACCAATGTTTTTGAGTTTTGGGGGTATATACCCAGTAGAGGGATTGCTGGGTCATATGGTAATTCTGTTCTTAATTTTTTGAGAATCTACCATACTTTCTTCCATAATGGTTGTACTACTTTGCATTCCCACTAACCGTGAATGAGGGCTCCTTTTTCTCCACAGCCTCTTCAACACTTGTTATGACCTGTCTTGTTGATAATAGCTAATATAACAGGTGTGATGCGGTATCTCATTGTAGTTTTGATTTGCATTTCTCTAATAGCTAGTGAAGATGAGCATCTTTTCATATATCTGTTGGCCATTTGTATTTCTTCCTGGGAGAGGTGTCTGTTCAAGTCCTCTTCCCATTTTTTTATTGAATTGTTTGCTTGTTTGTTGTTGAGTTTTGGGAGTTCTTTATATATTTTGGATATTAGGCCCTTATCTGAGCTGTTGTTCAAAAATATCATCTCCCATTTAGTTGGCTGTCTATTTTGTTGTCAGTTTCTTTTGCTGCGCAAAAGCTTAGTCTGATGTAGTCCCATTTATTTATCTTTGCCTTTACTTCCCTTGCCTTTGGAGTTAAATTCATAAAATGTTCTCTATGGCCAAGGTCCATGAGTTTAGTAACTATGTTTTCTTCTATGTATTTTATTGTTTCAGATTTTATATTTAGGTCTTTGATTCATTTAGAATTAATTTTTGTACAAGGAGACAAACTGTAGTCAAGTTTCATTCTTTTGCAAGTGGCTTTCCAATTTTCCCGGCATCATTTACTGAAGAGGCTTTCTTTTCTCCATTGTGTGTTTTTAGCTCCTTTATCAAAGACGATTAGATATATATGTGACTTCATTTCTGGGCTCTCTATTCTGTTCTATTGGTCTGCATGTCTATTTTCTGCCAATATCATGCTGTTTTGATTATTGTGGCTCTGTAGTATAATTTGAAGTCAGATATTGTAATGCCTCCAGCTTCATTTTTATTCCTTAGGATTACTTTGTGTATTCTGGATTTTTTATGGTTCCATATAAGCCTGATGATTTTTTGTTTTATTTCTTTAAAAATGACGTTGGAATTTTGATTGGAATTACATTTAATTTGTGTATTGCTTTGGGTAATATGGTCATTTTTACTATATTTATTCTTCCTATCCAAGAACAAGGAATATTTCTTTTATTTCATTGTGTCTTTTTCAATTTACTTTAACAATGCTTTGTAGTTTTTATTATATAGGTCCTTTACATTTTTTGTTGTATTTATTCCTAGGTATTTTATTGTTTTTATTGCAACCTTAAAAGGAAATTTTTTTTTGAGTTCATTTTCTGAAGTTTCTTTGTTGGCATATAAGAAAGCAATTGACTTCTGTATGTTAATTTTGTATCCTGCAACCTTATTGTATTGGTTTATTGTTTCTAATAGTCTTTCTGTGGAACCTTTGGGGTTTTCTATATACAGGATCATATCATCTGCAAAGAGTGAAACCTTTATTTCTTCTTTCCCAATATGAATACCTTTTATTTCTTTCTCTTGTCTGATTGCATGGGCTTCCAGCACTACGTTGAATAGGAGTGGAGAGAGTGGGCAACCTTGTCTTGTTCCTGATTTTAGAGAAAATGTTTTTAGTTTTTTGCCATTTAATATGATATCAGCTGATGGTTTGTCATAAATGGCCTTTATTATGTTGAGATATTTTCCTTCTATACCTATTTTGTTGAGTGTTTTAAACATAAAGTGATGATGTATTGACTTTTCTGCATCTATTGATAGGATCATATGGTTTTTGTTCTTTGTTTTGTTGATGTAGTGTATTACATTCATCAATTTTCATATGTTGAACCATCCTTGTGCTCCTGGAATGAATTCCACTTGATCATCATGAATTATTTTTTTAATGCGTTATATTCAGTTTGCTAGGATTTGTTTAGAATTTTTGCTTCTGTATTCATTCGAGATATTGGTTTGTAGTTTTCTTTTTTTGTGTTGTCCTTAACAGGATTTGGTATGCGGGTTATGTTGGCCTCATAAAATGTGTTTGGAAGTATTGCTTCTTCTTCAATATTTTTGGAAGACTTTGAGTAGGATAGGAACCAAATCTTTGAATGTTTGATAGAATTCACTAGTATAGCCATCTGGCGCTGGACTTTAATTTTTGGGGAGGTTTTTGATAGCTGTTTTTATTTCCTCTCTGCTTATGTGTCTATTTAGTCTTTTTACTTCTTCATGATTCAGTCTAGGAAGATCATATTGTTCTAGGAATTTATCCATTTCTTCTAGATTGCTAAATTTGGTGACATAGTTTTTCATAGTATTCTACAATAATACTTTGTATATCTATGATATCTGTGGTAGTTCTTCCTCTTTCATTTTGGATTTTGTTTATATGAGTCTGTTCTCTTCTTTCCTTAGTGAGTCTTACCAAGGGTTTGTAAATTTTGTTGATCTTTTCAAAAAACCATCTCCTTATTTAATTTATTCTTTCTATAGTTTTTCTGTTCTATATTTCATTTATTTCTGCTCTAATTTTTATTATTTCTTTTCTTCTGCTAGCTTTGAGTTGCCTTTGATCTTCTTTTTCTAGTTCCTTAAGATGTGATGTTAAGTTGTTTACTTGGGCTCTCTCTTGTTTGTTCATATAAGACTGTAATGATATGAACTTCCCTCTTGTTACTGCTTTTGCTGCATCCCAGAGATTCTGCTATGTCATGTTGTCATTTTCGTTTGTCTGTATATAATTTTTTGATCTCTGCTTTAATTTTTTTTTTGAGTCATTCGTTTTTTAGGATTATGTTGTTTAATTTCTATATTTGTGGGTTTGTTTACTTCTTTTTTGAAGTTAAATTCTAGTTTTAAAGCTTTATGGTCAGAGAATATTCCTGGTATTATACCAATCTTTCTGAATTTGTTGATGTTTGTTTTGTGTTCCAACATATGGTCAATTCTTGAGAATGTACCATGTATACTGGAGAAAAATGTATACTCTTATGTTTTAGAATGAAATATTCTGTAGATGTCTATCATATCCAATTGTTCTAGTGTTTTGTTTAAGGCCAATATTTCTTTTTTATTATTATTATTATTAATTTTACTAGGGTGACATCAATAAATCAGGGTACATATGTTCAAAGAAAATATCTCCAGGTTATCTTGTCATTCAATTATGTTGCATACCCATCACCCAAAATCAGTTTGTCCTCTGTCACCTTCTATATAGTTTTCTTTGTGCCTCTCCCCCTTCCTCTTTTCCTCTCCCCCACCCCCGTGATCACCACACTCTTATCAATGTCTCTTAGCCTCATTTTTATGTCCTACCTACGTATGGAATAATGCAGTAAGTACTTGGTTTATTCTGATTTACTTATTTCACTTCATATAATGTTATCAAGATCCCACCATTTTGTTGTAAATGATCCGTTGTCATCATTTCTTATGGCTCAGTAATATTCCATAGTGTATATGTGCCACATCTTCTTTATCCAGACTTCTATTAAAGGGCTTTTTAGTTGTTTCCATGTTTTGGCCACTGTGAACAATGGGGCTGCATGTGTCTTTACGTATCAATGAACATGGGGCTGCATGTGTCTTTACGTATCAATGTTTCTGAGTTTTTGGGGTATATACCCAGTAGAGGGATTGCTGACCATAAGGTAGTTCTATTTTCAGTTTTTTGAGGAACCACCATACTTTCTTCCATAATGGTTGTACTACTTTACATTCCCACTAACAGTGAATGACGGTTCCTTTTTCTCCACAGCCTCTCCAACATTTGCTATTACCTGTCTTGTTAATAATAGCTAATCTAACAGGTGTGAGGTGGTATATCTTTTCAGTTTTGATTTGCATTTCTCTAATAACTAATGAAGATGAGCATCTTTTCATTTATCTGTTGGCCATTTGTATTTCTTCCTGGGAGAAGTGTCTGTTCATGTCCTCTTCCCATTTTTATTTGGATTGTTTGTTTGTTTGTTGTTGAGTTTTATGAGTTCTTTGTATATTTTGGATATTAGGCCCTTATCTGAGCTGTTGTTTGAAAATATCATTTCCCATTTAGTTGGCTGTCTGTTTATTTTGTTGTCAGTTTCTCTTACTGAGCAAAAACTTTTTAGTCTGATGTAGTCCCATTCATTTAACTTTGCCTTCACTTCTCTTGCCTTTGGAGTCAAATTCATAAAATGCTCTTTAAAACCAAGGTTAATGAGTTTAGAACCTATGTCTTCTTCTATGTACATTAATATTTCAGGTCTTATATTTAGGTCTAAGATCCATTTTTAATTAATTTTAGTACAAGGGGACAAACTGTAGTCGAGTTTCATTCTTTTGCATGTGGCTTTCCAGTTTTCCCAGCACCATTTGTTGAAGAGGCTTTCTTTTCTCCATTGTTGTTGGCCCTTTTATCAAAAATTATTTGACCATATATATGTGGTTTTATTTCTGGAATTTTTATTCTGTTCCATTGGTCTGAATGTCTATTTTTCTGCCAATATCATGCTGTTTTGATTGTCATGGCCCTATAATATAGTTTGAAGTCAGGTATTGTAATGCCCCCAGCTTCGTTCTTTTTCTTTAGGATTCCTTTGGCTATTCGGGTTTTTTTATAGTTCCATATAAATCTGATGATTTTTTGCTCCATTTCTTTAAAAAATGACTTTGGAATTTTGATGGGAATTGCATTAAATTTGTATATTGCTTTGGGTAATATGGCCATCTTGATTCTATTTATTCTTCCTATCCAAGAGCAAGGAATATTCTTCCATCTCATTGTATCGTTTTCAATTTCCCTTAAAAATGGTTTGTAGTTTTCATTATATGTCCTTTACATTCTTTGTTATGTTTATTCCTAGGTATTTTTGTTGTTGTTGTTGCAATCGTGAAGGGGATTATTTTTTGGTGTTTGTTCTCAAATGTTTTGTTGTTGGCATATAGAAAGGCTATGGACTTTTGTATGTTAATTTTGTATCCTGCGACCTTACTGTATTGGTTTATTGTTTTTAGTAATCTTTTTGTGGAGTCTTTGGGGTTTTTGATGTATAGGATCATATCATCTTCAAAAAGTGATACCTTTACTTCTTCTATTCCAATATGGATGCCTTTTATTTCATTGTCTTGTCTGATTGCTCTGGCTAGAACCTCTAGTACCACATTAAATAAGAGTGGAGAGAGTGGACAACCCTGTCTTGTTCCTGATTTAAGGGGGAAAACCTTCAGTTTTGTGCCATTTAATATGATGTTAGCTGATGGTTTATCATATATGATCTTTATCATGTTGAGATATTTTCCTTCTATACCCATTTTGTTGAGAGTCTTAAACATAAAATTTTGTTGTATTTTATCGAATGTCTTTTCTGCATCTATTGATAAGATCATGTGGGTTTTTTCTTTGTTTTGTTGATATGGTGTATTACATTAACCATTTTATGTATGTTGAACCGTCCTTGAGATTCTGGGATAAATCCCACTTGATCATGATGTATTATTTTTTTAATATGCTGTTGTATTCGATTTTCTAGTGTTTTATTTAGTATTTTAGCATTTGTATTCATTAGAGATATTGGTCTGTAGTTTTCTTTTTTTGTGCCATCCTTGCCAGGTTTCAGTATGAGGGTTATGTTGGCCTCATAAAATGTGTTTGGAAGTATTGCTTCTTCTTCAATTTTTTGGAAGACTTTGAGTAGAATAGGAACCAAGTCTTCTTTTAATGTTTGATAGAATTTGCTAGTATAACCATCTGGGCCTGGACTTTTATTTTGGGGGAGGTTTTTAATAGTTTTTTCTATTTCTTTCCTACTAATTGGTTTGTTTAGGCTTTCTGCTTCTTCTTGACTCAGTCAAGGAAGGTTGTATTGTTCTAGAAATTTATCCATTTCTTCTAGATTGTTGAATTTAGTGGCATAAAGTTTTTCATAGTATTCTACAATAATTCTTTGTATATCTATGATGTCCGTGGTGATTTCTCCTCTTTCATTTTGGATTTTGTTTATATGAGTTCTTTCTCTTTTTTCCTTGGTAAGTCTTGCCAAGGGTTTTTCAATTTTGTTGTTCTTTTCAAAAAACCAGCTCCTTATTCTATTAATTTTTTCTATAGTTTTTCTGTTCTCTATTTCATTTATTTCTGCTCTGATTTTTATTATCTCCTTTCTTCAGCTGGTTTTGGGTTGTCTTTGTTCTTCTTTTTCTAGTTCCTTAAGGTGTGAAGTTAAGTGGTTCACTTGGGCCTGAAGTGATATGAACTTCCCTCTTATCACCACTTTTGCTGCATCCCATAGATTCTGATATGTCGTATTGTCATTTTCATTTGTCTATATATATCTTTTGATCTCTGCGCTTATTTCTTCTTTGACCCATTCATTTTTTAAAAGTATGTTGTTTAGTTTCCACATTTTTGTGGGGGGTTTTTCCCTCTTTTTTGCAGTTGAATTCTAGTTTCAAGGCTTTATGATCAGAAAATATGCTTGGTACAACTTCAATTTCTCTGAATTTGCTGATGTTGTTTTTGTGGCCCAACATATGGCCAATTCTTGAGAATGATCCATGTATGCTGGAGAAAAATGTATACTCTGCCACTTTGGGATGAAATGTCCTGTAGATGTGTATCATATCCAGGTGCTCTAGTGTTTTGTTTAAGGCCAATATATCTTTATTGATTCTCTGTTTGGATGACCGATCTATAGCCATCAGCGGTGTATTGAGGTCTCCAAGTATGATTGTATTTTTGTCAGTTTTTGTTTTAAGGTCAATAAGTAGCTGTCTAATATATTTTGGTGCTCCTTGGTTTGGTGCATATATATTAAGAATTGTTATGTCTTCTTGATTCAGCATCCCCTTAATCATTATGAAATGACCATTTTTGTCTTTGAGTACTTTTGCTGTCTTGTAGTCAGCATTATCAGATATGAGTATTGCTATGCCTGCTTTTTTTTGGATGTTATTTGCTTGGAGTATTGTTTTCCAGCCTTTCACTTTGAATTTGTTTTTATCCTTGTTGCTTAGATGAGTTTTTTGTAGGCAGCATACAGTTGGATTTTCTTTTTTAATCCATTCTGCTACTCTGTGCCTTTTTATTGGTGAGTTTAATGCATTTACATTTAGTGTAATTATTGACACTTGTGAGTTCCCTATTGCCATTTTATACATTGCTTTCTGTTAGTTTTGTGTCTTTTTTGATTCTTCTCTTTTGTTTCTCTTTTTTTTTGTTTGGTTATATTCCATACATCTTTCTTCTGTTGCTATCTTTTTTAAGTCATGTGCTTCTGTGGTGGTTTTTTCAATGGTGGTTACCATTAAGTAATGAAAAGGGTTCCTACCCTGTTCATTGTAGTGCACTATCTTGTGAGTACTTTTGCACTCTATTGTCCTTTGCTACTGTTAATCTCCATCCTCTCCCCCTTTTTTTTTGTTGTTGTCACAGTTTAAATTTGGTTTCATTTTGTTCTTGGTGGAGCATTTACTTGTGGTTTTGTTTTGTTTTGTTCTTTTTATCTGGTTGGAAAATCCCCTTTAGTAATTCCTGGAGTGGGGGTTTTCTGATGATAAATTCCCTCATCTTTTCTGTATCTGTGAATGTTTTTATTTCTCCTTCATATTTGAAGGATAGCTTTGATGGGTATAGTATTCATGACTGAAAGTTCCTCTCTTTCAGGACTTTAAATATTGGGATCCACTCTCTTCTAGCTTGTAGAGTTTCTGTTGAGAAATCTGATGATAATAATGGGCCTTCCTTTATATATTGTATTCTTCTTTTCCCTGGCTGCCTTGAGAATTTTTTCTTTGTCGTTGGTTTGTGCCAATTTCATTATGATGTACCTTGGAGTAGGTTTGTTGGGGTTTAGAAAACTTGGTGTTCTGTTTGCTTCTTGAATTTGAGGCTTTAGTTCTTTCCACAGGCTTGGGAAGTTCTCATCTATTATTTGTTTCAATATGTTCTCCATTCTTGTTTCTCTCTCTTCTCCCTCTGATATACCTATTATTCTTATGTTATTCTTTTTGATGGAGTCAGACAATTCCTGTAGGGCTTTCTCATTTTTTAAAATCTTTGAGTCTCCTTCTTCTCTCTGTTGTGCCTCAAGTTGCTTGTCTTCTATTTCACTAATCCTACCTTCTATCTGGCCTGTTCTTTTACCTAAGCTTGTTACCTTGTTTTTCAGCTTGTGAATTGAGTTTTTTTTTTATCTCTGTTTGATTTGTTTTTATAGTTTCAATTTCCTTGATAATATATTCTTTGTGTTCATTGAGTTGTTTTCTGAGGTTCCTAAATTGCCTTTCTTCGTTTTCTTGTATATCTCTGAGTATTTTTAGGATTTCTATTTTAAATTCTCTGTCATTTAGCTCCAAGGTTTCCAATATATTAAATTTTTTCTCCATTGATTTTTCCTCATCTATCTCTGCTACCTTTCTGTCTTTTGTATCCATGATATTCAATTTCCTTTTCTTTAATGGCATCTGAGGGTGGTTTTGTTGATAGTATTAATGAGAATTAATAAAGAATAAAAAGTTAAAAAAATAAAGAAAAAGAATAAATTTTAAAAAATTATTATTCCCCCCTCCTTTTTTCCCCTCTACTTTCCTCTCCCCTCCTTCTTGAGAAAATCTTGTGGTGAACTGTGAATTATATTGTGCTAATAAATAGAACAAAAACTACCTATAATGGAGGGCCTGAGTTGTGGAGAAGTGATAAAGGGGCAACAAAGGGGGTATGGACCCACAAAATGCAAAAAAGGAAAAAATTTGCATTAAGAATAAAATGATTTGCTTTTAGGTGATGGTTGACTAAGAGAAATGATGAGAGAAATAAGAGGGAAACAGGAAGAAGGGGAAAAAATTAAAAATTACTATTGTATTTAGTGGAGAAAGAACTAGCTAAAATGGAGAGGCAGGGTTGGGAGCACTGTTAGCGAGTTAAAAAAGTGAAGTAAAAAAAACCCAAAGCACCACAAAGAAAAATTTGAGTCCCAGATAAAATAATTTGTTCGAGATTGAGGATTAAATGAGAGGAAAAATAAAGGAGAAAAGAAGACACTGATATAGAAGGAGAAAAAGAAAGAGGAAAACACAAAAAGAAGAAAAAAGAATAAAAGGAGAGAGAGAGAGAGAGAGAGAGAGTTAAGGGTTTTGTAGAGCAACCCTTATAGAGAGAAAGGAAGAAGAAAGAAAAGATAATGAGAGATGTAACACTTATGGGTAGTGTAGTTCAAGAAGAGGAGAGAGTAAGACCAATAGAGAATTAAACGACCAAATTGGAAGAGAAAGAAAATAATCAAGACACGAAGATAAGAGAAACAAACAAACAAATATAATAAAAAGGGATAGGTTATAAAGTCTGTGGATTGGTCTTGATTTTGAGAGGTTATCTTCTTGCTTTTTCTTTTTTCTCTCTCTTCCTGGTCGGTTACTCTGTACCCTGGGTTCTTCCCCTGTGGCACGCTTAGGTAGAGGTTTGCAGTTGATAAGTCTCTATGGCGATGTCATACATTGGGCTTCAGTCTCATTGGCAGTCGAGGCTCATTAGCATTTGCAGGCTCTGCCAATGAGAGAGTTCATGTTCCTGGAGCCTCTCTCCTAGTCTTTCCTTCCTGAATTAGTAGCCTGATGATCCAGCTATGGGGTTGCTGCTGCCTCTGCCTGGAGAGTAAGAGGCTCAAAGAGCTGGCAAGTCCCAACTCTATTCCTACTCAGAACAGGGCTCTGGGTAAGGCTCAATCAGTCAGAGCCCCTAGCATAATCAGGTGGGGCTTCAGCCCACACAAAACCTCTGATTCTGCCCCTCTGTCCGGGAACATGGGTGCCCACTCCCAGGGGAATCTATCGCCCACTATCTGCACTCACCGACCAGAATATCCGGCCAGCTGCCTCTCACTCCCGGTGAGGCGCCCGGCCCGCATGGAAAAGTTCGAGCATAGGGAATTTAGCTCCCACTCACTCCCTGCGTGCTGCTTTTCAGGGCACTGGGGCGACCTCAAGACTCTGGTTTTGGCCCACACAAGGGCCTCTGACTCTGCCCCTCTGTCCCATAACACGGGCGCCCACCCCTGGGGGAATCTGTCGCCCACTCTCTGCACTCACCGACCAGAATATCAGGTTGGCTGCCTCTCACTCTGAGTGAGGCGCCCCGCCTGCACAGAAAAGTTTGAGCATAGGAAATTTTGCTCCCGCTTCCACCCCGCACGCTGCTTTTTGAGGAACAGGGGCAACCCCGAGATTTCGGTTTCAGCCCACACAAAGACCTCTGACTCTGCCCCTCTGTCCGGTAACACTAGCGCCCACTCCCAGGGCTCTAGGAGGAATCTCTCACCCACTATCTGCGCGTGCTGACCAGGAGATCAGGGCGGATGGCTGTCCCAAGTGTCTTTCTTTGTCTGGATTTGGCGCGAGCGTTAGCTTGTGTTGACTGGGTTGCCACAAGCACAGTTTTTCCTCGGCTTGGATGTCTGTGCCACAGCCTGGTTTGGATGTTTGTGCCACAGTCTGGTTCTATTCACACCCTATGCCCGCCTTAGTTCCTATACTCCCAGTTCCCAGTGAAAGCAGCCCTTATTTATGTTAGTGAAGAAGGCGGAGTATTTCTTCCTCCTTATTTCCTTTGGGGTTGACTATATATTTAGTCAATTTTTCGCTCGATCATACCTTCACGTTTAGTGTGGAACTTCTGGAGGCTTCAAGGATAGATTTTTCTGTCTCTGGTTGAAGATCTTGTTGAATTTTGGGGGAGATTTATCGTTATCGTTCCTTATGGCGCCATTTCTCTGACCCAATATTTCTTTATTAGTTTTCTGTTTGGATGAACGATCTAGAGCCATCAGTGGTGTATTGAGGTCTTCAAGTATGATTGTATTTTTTGTTGGTTTTTATTTTTAGATCAGTTAGTAGATGTCTTATATACTTTGGTGCTCCTTGGTTTGGTGCATATATATAAGAAGTGTTATTTCTTCTTGATTCAATGTCCCTTTTATTATTATGAAATGACCATCTTTGTCTCTGATTACCTTTGCTGTCTTGTAGTCAGCGTTGTTAGATATGAGTATGGCTACACCTGCTTTTTTTGGATATTATTTGCTTGGAGAATTGTATTCCAGCCTTTAACTCTGAGTCTATTTTTATTTTTGTAGCTTAGATATGTTTCTTGAAGGCAGCATATAGTTGAATTTTCTTTTTTGATCCATTCTGCTACTCTGTGTCTTTTTATTGGTGAGTTCAATCCATTTATATTTAATGTAATTATTGACACTTGAGGGTTTCCTATTGCCATTTTATATAATGCTTTCTAATAGCTGTATTTCTTGTTTGGTTCTTCTCTTTTGTTTTTCTGTCATTTGCTTTTATTTGGTTGTATTCCATACTTCTTTCCTCTGTTTCTTCTTTTTTTAAGCCATGTGTTTCAGTAGTGGTATTTTCAGGGGTGGTTACCATTAGGTAATTAAACGGATATATATCATATTTATTGTAGTCCATTATCTCATGAGTGCTTCTGCACTCCATCCTCCTTTGTTACTGCTAATTTTTTTCTTCTCCTCTTTTTTATTTTTGTTGTCACAGATTATTCTTGTTTTTATTGTGTTCTTATTGGAGCTTTTATTTGTGATTTTATTTTGTTTTGTTCTTTATATCTGGTCAGATAACCCCCTTTAGTATTTTCTGAGGAGGGGGTTTTCTGGTAATAAAATCTCTCATCTTCTCTATATCTGTGAGTGTTTTTATTTCCCCTTCATATTTGAAGGAAAGCTTTGATGGATGTAGTATTTATTCTTGGCTGGAAGTTCCTCTTTTTCAGTACTTTAAATATTGGGGTCCACTCTCTTTGGGCTTGCAGAGTTTCTGCTGAGAAGTCTGATGACAAACTAATGGGCCTTCCTTTATATGTTGTAGTTAACAGAATTTTTATGTGAAGTCCAACTTTGAGTGTGGCCAGAAAGTTCATCAAAGCTGGATCTCATATTTCAAAAGTATATAGAATTCTATGCATAAGTTTTGCATCTACTATTTACAATATTTTCCAGGCAAGTTTAACATACTATGTTCCAGTTATGTAGCCTTGAATGCATAGGTGCATAGGGTATACATTAGTTAAAGAAAATTAATTCCATGAAGTAGAAAAGGAATAATGTAAAATGCTATGACAGTTTGATAAATGCATTACACGTATAATTTAGTTTCACATATATGAATATGTCGTGTGTGTTGTTCTTGAGCTAATTCCTAATCAGAGAGGAGATATAAGATTCCTCATTAACTGTTCCCATCTTAGTCAGAGTGGAGGACAGTGATGTTGTATTATATCTATGAGGTGCATATGTTACAAAGCAATCATGCAAAATCAAATTTCCTTTTGCATTAACTGCTTTAATATTTGGTTATTATACATACTCATGAATAGTAATGTTAGATTCTTTAAATTTAATGGATTAAAAATAAAGCCCAGAGCTTCTCTATATTTTCAGAAGATACCCAGGCAGCAGTGCTCATACTAAAATAAGGTGCTCATTTGTTCTTCTCTTTAGTTCTCAGTTGTAAATGGATTGATAAATATTTGAGGTGGAATATTAGGGCAGGGACACAGCTACCAACTTCAATCCCATTATTTTCCATACCTTTCTATGCGTTTTCCATTTTAACTCTATATTTGCTATTACAATTTAGCTAGAACAACCCAGGTTTGAACTGCATGGGTTCACCAGAGTGGATTTTTTTTCAATAAATGCAGTGAATATATTTTCTCTTAATAACATTTGTTGGCTTAATTTAGTCTAAGAACACAGTATATAATACATATAATGTGCACAGCAAGTGTTAATTGATTGTTCATGTTATTGCTAAAGCTTACAGTCAACAGTAGGTTATTAATAGAGTCATACCTCTACAGCCATAGAGCCCCAACTGCAGATCAAAAAGAATATTGTTGATCTCCAGTTGGTTGAATCCAAGTGAAACCTGAAGATAAGAAGGGCCAATTGTAGTTCAGTTTTTGAAGAGTCAAAAGTTACAGAATTTTAATTGGGCAAAATTTGGTTCCCCTAAACCCTATGTTGTTCTAGGGTAAACTGTACATATTTTTTATTCTATTTGTATTTATTGTTTATCTCCGTTTCTAGAACATGCCAAAGAACAGAGAATATATGATTGGTTCACAAAAAAAGCATGCAGAATTTTGGTTACAAACAATAGAGAACACTCTAGTTTGTGAAAGAAGGGATTTGGGGTAGCTTACAAATCTCCTGGAGGCCTAGCAAACCAGACTTGGACACTATCTAGCCAGGAATAATGAAGGTAGAAAAAATGCCCAATTCATACCACAGACTGTTCTAATAAACCACAATAGCTGCAGCCCAAAACTTAGCACTGAATGTGCTTAGGTATGAACACAACATCCACCACAGTGAATACAGAGGAACTAGCTTCCAACATTACTATGTATGTCAGGAGATCGATTCTCTCTTTAAAGTCACAGCCTCAAGTTTCTCATTTTAGTATTTATGTCTCTTTCAGGGCTATCTGATTAGTGGCTTCTGGGTCACATGGCTGCACTATAATTGCAAAGGAGTATGGAAGTACAATTTTTAGCTTTCTAACCTCTTCAGTGGAAGAAGACAAGTTGGAGGAGGGGTGAAATGGGTATTAAGTTCACACACAAAATATGTTGCAATCCCCAATTAGTATGTGTTGGATTTTTGTCACTGTAACTAAGATTATTATTATTTTTTATTTGAAGATGTATTCTTAAACATTAATTAGAAAATGACTATTTTCTTGAAAGCCATTTCTGATTGCTTGTTAGTCACTGCTTTCTCATGCTCAGTGGGGAAGTGTGATTGACTGGTGATGGCTTCCTTATATACTGAAGGACCATTGCTGCTCTAAATAGGTAAGTCTGAAAAAATTTCACTAGTGAAAGAATGGGCACTACTACAAATATTTATCAATGTAAAGGCTTCACACTGTTGGTTTGTTTCAAACATATGCTTGTAGTTCAGTGTCAGGGAACCTTGAAAGTCAATGAGTTACACCAGAAATGCTGTTATGGGTTGCCAAAATTTTTTCTAGTTCCACTTCCAAAATACTTAGAATGAAGACAAGGGTCAATAACATAGTCAAATATTTTTTTACAAATTGGTCATTCATTGTCTAAGATCCTGAGAAACCAGACTACTCCTCCAAGGTGACAATGTCTTCATTTACTGTGCTTTTCCAAAAAATAGCCATGTCACTTGCCCTTCAGGTTGAATAAATACTGTGTACCCTCTGGAGACTCAATACAGTTCCAAATCACAAAAAGTATGTTTTGGAAAGGTTCCTTTAAAAAACATTTTAAATAATGCTTCTATAAGTATCTTTTGTATTTGTAGATAACTTGACACAATATCTCTATTTCTTTTGGATATTTGCTTTGTAGTGATGAAAAGGTTGGCATGTTTCTGGTGGTGTGGGGTAGGAAGTGCTGCATTTGGGAGCAAGTAAGAATATTATAGAAAAAATGTAGTTGGTATGTATATGACCTATGTGTCTCTTTAAAATACACACACACACACACACACACACACACACATACACACACACACATTCATTCCCTAAACAATGTTCACCTGCTGTCCCTTGGATGACTTCAGCTTAATTTCACACTTAATAATCTTAAAGATTAGAGTGCTTAATTATATCAGTTACTGCTGATTGCTATGGAAATGAAAAATGGATATCTAATATAAAGTCATTAATATTATACTTGATGGATTGCTGTTATTATTCATAATAATTCAGACTCTTGGGTCTTCATCTGATTTTTTAACATGATAAAATGAAATAATTATTGCCTCAAGGAAACAATTTGGTACATCATAAAGATATTAATGAATTCCACAAATATTGAATAAGAGCCTACTATATGCCAAAGAGTGTAGGAGGTGGTAGGGCAACTGTGATTAATAAGACAAGTTCCCTCAAGGTTACAGATTGGGGAACAACACAGACAAGCACGACACTAACACGGCATCATAGTCAATGTGCATAGGATACATGAAAGCACAGCCTGCTGGTTAAAGAACCTTATAGAGGGGAAGGCAGCTGAGCTGAATCTAGTAGTTTTCCTGGCAGAGAAAGACAAAGTCATTCCAGGCAAGGAAATAAAGGTAAACTGGCATAAAAAAGTATGGTGTACTTGGGGAAAAACATAACTCTGTGTGGCTAGAACATGAGGACATGTTGGGGAGATATAAGGGATTTGCAAAGCAGACTGTCCAACTTGTGAAGGACATTGCATGTTATAGAAAAGAGTTTAGACTTTATCCCTTTGCAGTGGAAGCCCATAGAAGGGTTTTTAAGCAGTGTACTGGCATCATCAGATTTGTATTTCATAAATGGAACTCTGGAAACCACAAGAAGGAAGAGTTGTCAGGGGAGAGTCTGGACTCAGGGAAACTAGCTAAGACTCTATTTCAGAAGACTAAGTGAGAGATAATTATTTTGAATCTGTTTCTCCAAGGTAGTTTGACAGCCACTGGCCCATAAAGACAATATTTTTTGATACCTGTAGCTTCTTCCCAATATGCACCCCCATATATCAAGTTCCCTTTGGGTTCTGACCTTTGAGGCAAGATTCTGTCCCTATATGTATTCTTTTTGTCTTCTAAGCTCAGTTCTCCATCAAATTTCTTGCCTCACAATGGGTGACTTCAGAAAACAAATACCTAGTCAATACCTGGTGTCCAACTTTGTGAGTACAGACCTTACCTGAACTCTGCTCTTGGGTTGAGTGCTAATACCCCTTTCATCCTGCTATTCCTCTGTGTTACAGGACAGAGAACCTGGATGCTGGATAGCTATTTAATTTGTTCAAACTATTCCTGACTCTTTAAACTCAGCTACCTCACCTGCATACTATGCCATGGACTATACAAACTCCCATGGGAGACCACAGATGAGTTATTGACTACTATCTCGGTGCTCACTGCCTTGGAGCGGGTTTACAATGTTGATAAAGGTAACTTACTAGAGGATGAGAAACCTATCCAGAGGAATCTAGATAAATTCTTATGATTAACCCTGCCACCCTAAAAAACTCTTCTAGTTCTTACATAAAACCAGATGAAAACTTAAGAGATATTACCATGAAAAATAGCAGCAAATGCCCCAGATTAAGGTCAACTGCTTTAAAATAAAAGTGCCACTCAAGGAATCTAGACAAAAGCAGGCAAAGGGTGAGCATCTCACAGCCAGAGCCAGAAAGTAATACTACTGTCATTGCTGAGGCAAAAAATACCAAAGCTGAAGTAGAGAGTCAGCCCTGTGGCTCTCCTGATATAGAGTATTAGAAGTTCATTTGACTGAGCCATGGGCTACCACTACGACACTCTGACCTGAAAGTGAATGCAAAGGCATGTTGGCACAGAGCCTTTCTCTTCCTCCATGTCCCCTATCCCTCCCTTTCCCTTTTGCTAAGCTATTTTAAGAGAAAATATAATTAGGTGTGTGACCAAGGTCTCTTTGTCTCCAAAGCTTAGATAGACCCATTTTAATATGCTGGGGAATTTCAGGGAAAAAAGTAAACTCAAACTTTTATGGCTTTGTTGGATACAGGTGCCCAATTCACCATCCCACCAGTTCCATGAGGGGTGGGGACATCACAATACAACTAAAAAATTGGCAGGACCCAAAGTGGGAAAGGGTAGCTGATGTGATTTTATGGGTGAGGCACTTTGGACCAGTTCAATTCATTGTTGTTGCGAGTTCCACATTTGAAACTACAATAAGAATTAATAGGCTGCATGCTTGTAGTTCCTGTTGCGTAGGAGCCAGAAGGTAGTCCCCGCTCAGGGAGAGCTGCAAGTGAAGAAGTACTAGTAAAATACACAAACTGCTTTCCAATCATCTTTCTAGCCCATCCCAAGTGGGGCTAAACTAAGTCAATGGCCTCTGTAAGCTACAAGTCTCTATCACTGAATATTTTGACTACCGAAGACTCTGGGAAAAGGGTGCCTTCATCTGGAAGACTCCACCTGGAAACCCTCCATGGTCCTGGACTGATCACTTCCCTGACAGGGCTACTGGGTACATCCTTTTTGAAAAGCAACTATTATCTTGCCACTGAGCTTTTGTTGACCCTGAACACCTGACCCATGGAGGCCTTGTAACTCCTGAGACTGATAATCCCATTTGGGGGCCGGTCAATTCAGACTCAACCACTAACAAGGTGTGAAGAACATCAAGCCTTGCCTGTCTAATGAAATGTTATATTCAGGAACATAGCCAGCCTGGCCCAAGCAGGATCTTGGCTTCACATGAGAACATAGCAACTCTGCTTCTGGGGAAAACTTTATTCCCCACTACACTGCCTGAAGCAAAGCCACTAGCTCAATGGGATAGTCAATGCATAGGGATTCCCTAAATGACTGGGCCTTGTTCACTGATGGCTCAGCTAAACTAAAACCAAATGGTGCCCCCTGTGCTACCATGGTACTCCACTCTCAGTGCCATCAGTGCAGAGCAGAAAGCAGACATGGTCACTATCCTCAGTTGGCTGGATTCAAAACTGTTCTTACAGCTTTGACTAGTATTCTTTTTGATGAACTTTGTTTTATTTTGCTGATTCTTGGGCTGTTGCCAATGGTTGAGCTGTTTTGGTCAGCCCTTCTTTGGGGCTGTAAACAGTGAAAACAAATTGCAGCTGCTGATTCAGCCATCTGGATCACTCATGTAGAAACCCCAAGTAAGGGCTTGTTCTCCTGTGAGACCAACTAGAATTAAGCTGCTGATGAGCCTGCAACACCCAGATTGCTACTATTTCTGTCTAGATACATGATCTTACCAGATATGACAACATATCCACTATCATAGACTGGGCAAAAAGCAATAACATTTTTTTCTGATGCCAAGGTTACCATTCAATGTCAGATTTATGACTCCTGCCTAAAGTTGGCTTGTTAGTCTCACGGTGAAAGAGGCCACACCATATATGCATGGACTCTATCTGGGCAGACTGACTACATTGGACCTTTTACTTCCTCTTGGGACTATTAGTGGTCCTTCTCCTTGGTGCCACTTTCACAGATTTCCGTGTCACTGTTCCAGTCCCCTCAGCCAACCTTGGTTACACCATTGGAGCCCTTGAAGCTAGTGTGTGATCTTTTCTTTTTCTTTTTCTTTTTTTTGGTAGATTCTGAAAACACATGACTTTTATTACAAAACCACTACACAATGAACTGGTTGTCAAAGTATTTGATGGGCTTTTCACTCTCCCTACCATCCACAGACATCCTGTATTGTGGAGTATTGGAAAGACCTCAAAAAACAACCCAGAAGACTTCTGACTCTATTTGTCTCACTCCTTGGTCCACACATTTTAGCGAGGATGTGTGGTCACTAAATGCGGCTGTTTTAGAAGGACTCATCTCCCAGGCACTTCCTGGGTAGGGACGGGGACTTCTGTAGATCTATTTTGAAAACTTAAAATTTCACCATGCCCATTTCTAGATTTCACAACTTTTTTCTTTCCCCTAATAGCATCTGCAGGCCAAGCTGGTTGTCATACCCTCTGGGTGGCAGCCAGACCAAACGGGCCTAGTAAATTCAAATTTAATTCTGGTGCCACCTTCTGCAGTTTTTGTTTGTTTGGTGGGTTGGTTATTTCTATAGGGTTTCACATGGTCCTAGATCATGATCATAAGGATAAAGGGCACTATTTTGAGTACACTTGCCAAGGGGCCCATGCAGGACAAAGTGGAAGACATAAAGGGTCTCTCGAAGTTTTATGACTCTTTACCCTCTTGCATTGAAAGCCTCTAGATGAAAGGTCTAAGGGTGAGAAGGGGATAATCTGAAACAGTCAAGTTACAGCTGCTGAGGTAGGGCGTACTGATTTCGTGGAAGTGGGGGGAAAGCCCCTCCCTGGCCCCAGGGGAAGAAATTAGACCTTGGTAGATCAATCCATAGGGGTAACTTTGTTGGAGAAGGAGGGACATTGACAAATCTTTGTCTTTTAAAACCACCCTGGAGCCTTGCTCAGGAAGGAGACTTCCCACGGCAGCTCTCCCTGACAGTTGCAAGCATTTTAAATATCACTAACTGCTGGGTCTGCCATTCCTCACCAAACAGTTCTGACCATGATTTAGTTCCCATGCCTTTAAGCTTACTAAAAAATCTCAGCAACAGCAGGGGAAGGCCCCAGCTATGTCACTTCCCTTGAAAAATACCTGCCAGCACTTCCTTCTTCTTTAATTCTCCTATTGCCACAGCCAATACATGGCATTCCATGGGTCAGTCAAATGCCACATAGGTGGTGCCATGGGAAGTAAGTCAGATTGGACTCCCTCAGACAGTTCCTCCCAAACAAATATTAGACTCAATTATTGTAAGTAAAGTCAGACTTTGTGCTGACCATGAGGACACAATTGTAGGCACTGTCAACCTTCTAGGCCCCAAGGATTGTAGTAACAGTTAGTTCCCCAGAACTGTACCTCTTTGTAGAAGCCAGACATTAATTTTCCCTTCTTCTTAAAACACAGTGTTTTTCACCTTAGAGATGGTCATAAGAAGCCTGAAAGTGTTGAAAGGAACCTCGCTTCTCGATCATATAGCCCTCGGACAAGTGTACAGACCTCTCCAAAATAAGGCTACTTTCATTACTCAGGGAAAATTCTCAAAGGAAAAACTGACCTGTTATTTATGACCACCCTTGTTATAGTTTTTCTTACGTGAAAATCTTTCAATCACAAAGGACAATACAAAAACTGCCCTGATTTAGCAGAGCTGATCAATGGCACCACTTCAGAGCTGCAAGACATTCGGGTCAGTCTCAGTTCATAGGCCAGAGTTGGTCTGGATGGCAGAGTTGCCCTAGACCTCTTTCCCTCTTGCAGGCCAAGACAGAATTTGTCAGGTTGCTAATACATCCTCCTGTGCCTGGACTAATGCCTCAGGCCAAGCAATGTAAAGAGAAACCACCGGACATTTTAGAGTAAACACTGTTGGTTTATGAGATTTGTAAAGCGAGGAGGGTCTAAGACCCTGGGAGCACAACTGAAGTTGGCGCTGCAGGATGGCCTCGTCCTGTTGCTTACAGTCCTGATGATAATAACCTTACTTCAACGCTGTATAAGACGACTTTCATAGATTTGGTCCCAGCCTTGTCAGATTACACAGTAGCTGATGGAATAGAATACTCATGGGAAAATTCACCAGAAGGCAAGGTGGTATGGAAATAAAGGGTAGGTACTAATTGATAGATCAGCCGCCATACCGAGGGCAGTGCAAACCTGTGGGAGGAGAGAGGATTGGCTGGCTTGCTGGCTTGAAGCCCAGGCCTGGGACCTTTGAACCAGCCCAGGCCTTCTTGTTACAACTGATGCTGATAATAGACAAGTTGAGTCAGAATATAAACAATTTGGAGGAGCTGTGGTGCCACTCCAATCCACATATGAATAAATACTACCTTGTACCTATAGAGGCAGCCACGTCAGCTGCTTTTTCCAAGACCCCTGACTAACCTGTATAACCCCTGCTCCATCCCTCCCTCGGGGCCCACACAGCTTAGTCTGTCTCGGCCAGCCTGTACCCAGGAGTTTTAAATAAAATTTCCTTCTGGAACATACCAGCCTTGTGTTTTTGGTTCTGCTCTCCCCAGTGCCCACTCATAGACCCGGGAAGGGGTTTAGCCTGTCAGCTTTCCAGTACAGGATAAGGCAGTCTAGCTGGAGTTCTCTCCAGGTCTGACCTACTCGGGGGTTTATATCAACCTGCCAGTTGCCAAAGGAGACTGAAATAGGCTTTTCCCCCTCCCTGATGGACTGGCCCCCCAGTTTCATCCTGTCACTAGTGGGAAACAATATTCTATGGGTTATCTTAATTTTTGCATGCCTCATGAGTAGAGGTACTAATTACTTTTGTTTTAGATTATCTTTTTTTTTTTTTTTGTATTTTTCCGAAGCTGGAAACGGGGAGAGACAGTCAGACAGACTCCCGCATGATGCACCCAACCGGGATCCACCCGGCACGTCCACCAGGGGCAACGCTCTGCCCACCAGGGGGCGATGCTCTGCCCCTCCGGGGCATCGCTCTGTCGCGACCAGAGCCACTCTAGCGCCTGGGGCAGAGGCCAAGGAGCCATCCCCAGCGCCTGGGCCATCTTTGCTCCAATGGAGCCTCGCTATGGGAGGGGAAGAGAGAGACAGAGAGGAAGGAGAGGGGGAGGGGTGGAGAAGCAGATGGGCGCTTCTCCTGTGTGCCCTGGCCGGGAATTGAACCTGGGACTCCTGCACGCCAGGCCGACGCTCTACCACTGAGCCAACCGGCCAGGGCTTTAGATTATCTTTTGAAGGATACTTGTATATGTTTGTAGAGCAGACAGCTTTGGATGATAGAGATAATGTCTCCCTCTAGAGGAGGGGCAGCCAGTCTTACTGCCAATTATAAAAGATTAGAGTTCTCTGGTCTTCAAGTTTCTCTCCCATTACACCCACCATGAGAACAAATATCTCCTGGCTTTCTTTGCGTTGCCCTGTGGGAACTGGAGTTTAGGAAACCAGAGCAAAATATGACACTCTGGCTACTGCTCTTGCCCTGAGTGACAAAGTTCTTGAATCCTAACCTAGGGGGTTCATGACTTTTGTTAGCAACCACAAAACTAACTGGTAAGATAACAAGGATGGCAAAATTTCAGACCCTTCACAGCTCTTAACTGCTATGCAATGCAATTTAACAGATTCATGGTCAAACACTGTGACTCTCATTCGCTGTGTTATTGATCTCCAAGATCTTTCAAAAGGTAGAATCACGATGTTGTGGTTAAAGAACTAAGACATGAAAGAGTTCTTTTCAAACCAAAGTATTTGAAGTGCCAGGAGAGATAGACACCTTGTCACAGATAGAAAGTGACAAATGCAGTAATATTGGGACGCATGCCCAAGCTGCTGAGCTATTTTACAGGCCCTGACCCATTCTAGCAGCTGCAGCCATCGTCCCCCCCCCTCCCAGGTACCTTTCTATTTATGCATAGACTTTGATAGATAATGAAGTTGAAAAGGTTTTGAGTGGATTATCTGGAAACCTGAGTTCAATTGCCAGTTTTACCAATTACTAGCTGTGGGACCTTGGACCAGTTATTTTCCACTAGTGGACCCTATTTCTTCATCTTTAAAATGTGAGTAAGGGTGGGCAAAGTTAATGGCTCTTGCTAGACGATTTTCAAGTTAAACCCCAGTTCCTATTTTCAATGAATGAGCAAAAGAATTTATAGCCAAGATGGGTAATTGCGTTTCTTTTTTCTTTTTCCTGTTTGCTTTAGCAGAAGTTTCTGACACTGGAATAAAGATTCCACAACCGTCTACTTGTCTTTGCCCTTGTGAGCATGATCTGTTTTAATTCTCTTTGAATTAGGGTTTACATTCCAGGTTGTTACCGTTTGTGGAAGGAAATGCAGGAGAAGGACATTCCTTGCACAGAAGGTCTTTTCATTTGCTGCCTTCACCACACACAGCCATCTTTCCTTTGGCCAGCATACTATACAAACAGGAAAGTTAATTGATTTCCTATTCAATACATGACACGACCTTGCCAAGGTCATGCTGTCCTTGCCAGGGCTGGCCACAGGAGAAACACACCCATTGGCTTAGACTATCCTAGGGTTTTTCCTGGGCACAGTGCAGTAAGTATAGGTAATAAGATAGTCTTATTTGTTCATTCATTCATTTGTCTACTCAAAGCTTTTAGGACCTACTACAGCCAGCCACTGGAAATGCACATCTTATTTATAGGACCTTGTACCTGCCCACAAGGATCCCACAATCACTTGAGGAAGACAGATCTGCTAACAGATAACGACAATACATCTGATACTACCCGAAATCATAGAAGGAAGGAATAACTAACTCTTCTGTGGGAGTTTAGAAGGCTTTTTAGCAGAAGGAATGTTTGAGCTGAAACTTAGAGGCATAGAATGAGTTAAGAATGAGAGGATACACAAGCAGAAGGAAGAGCATATAAAAGGAACAACAAGAAGTGAACTCAGATAAGAGGTCAGATATTTCAGTATGGCTGGAGCATAGCATTAGGGTTGCAAGTGACAGGAGGTGAAGCTGGAGAGGCAGGAAGGAGCACTCTGAGGCAAAAGGGAAAGGGGGCTTTAAAGACTGGATATACTTCAGCCAGTTTATATGCTCAACAGAAAGAGTCATCGGTAAGGCTAAAGATAGAGGGGGGGGGATCATTGCTGAATCAAGATCTTAGAAAAATTATGGGTAGATGGTTTCTAGACAGAAGATGAAGGGAAATTGAAAATAGATCCCTTCTTCCTCTTAGAAAAATGAACAAGGAGAAAATATAGGCGGATGAAAATAAGCTTGAAAGAGAAGTGTGGAAAGATTAGAATTTAGGCATCCTGGGCCTAGGAGATGGGGAGAGAGAGGTTCCTGTAGTCTGGGTGGTCAGCAGCTCATACGTTTCTTCATTCAGTCTTTTCCTCCTTCCTACATTCAACATATTTAAGCACAGAAATACAATGATGAACTAGATATCGATTCTCCTTCCAAAGAATTTATAATCCAGTTCAGATTAAAAAAAAAAAAAAGCACAAACCTGGGTAGGTACTAGGTTTTTGGTATAAGATTATAGAATGAATAATAAATAAGTCTCAAAAGTAAGACAGAGATGACATATGGTTAGAATAAAGGAAAAAGGAGTATTTTCTATGTTTGTGTGGGCCCTGAAGAATGGGTGGATCTGAATATACAGATTGGTAGGGGGTGAGAAAGGTCAATCTATGCAAAAGAAACACATGGGCAAAATTCTGGATGTAGGAAAGGGTAGGAGCTAAGATACAGAATAGCACTTTTTTTTTTCTGGGGAATGTGCAGCAAAATAAAATTTCAAAACAATAACACAAGTCTTTTTTTTTTCTTATGTTTCCTTTGGCCCTCTACATCAAAATTAGGACATTTATTTCCTTGAGTAGGAGACAGAACACTTCAAACAGAAGCCAGCATTAAAGTAGAAGTAGGTGGTGAGGATTAGGAAGACAGACCCTTGAACCTTTCAGAGCCCCAGAGATGAATAAGGAATCATTCTAAATTTTGTTATGTCCCACAAGGGGTTGGCAGTGGTTGTAAGTGGACTGATTACTAGACCTAGAAATTCCTAGCAGCTGGGACAAGGAGGACACAGAGGACTCAGAAGAGTTTGCAAAGGTCTGGTGACCAACAAGCAAAGAGAACATGCACATTTTAGCTGTGGATGCTGCTGGAAAAAGGGGTAGCCTGTGTTTTTATTTGCAAAACCTGGCATTCTATAAACGAATAAGACACCTCTATTTCTGGGTCAACACAAAGCACTCCCTCCACTTTAACCCCCAAGTCTGTACCAGTTCGGGGGAAAGGGAAGGATTGAGAAGAAGAAGAGACCTAAATTTGATGGACTGGCAACCCAGCAAAGGTTAAGAAGAATCCAGAAGAGATTAAATTTATTTTGACTGGCAAGATTTAGTTTTCTGACTACAGTGGAAATTTCAGGCTGCTTATAAAGACATAAAATTCAATTTCTTTTTATCCTTAAGTTTATAACAGTGAAATTCAGATAGCATTACAAGTAAATTTAAAAAGTCATGATGGGTGGGTGTGGTAGGGAGAGGGGGGCAAAGGGGGGCAAATGGGAGGTGGAAAGAGACTTTGCATGAGGCATGGGGGCACGAGGTGGTGTGTAAATAATGTTCTATTGAGTAGGACACTGGAAACCATGTCAACACAATAAATTAAAAAAGAAATTTAAAAAAAGAAAAAGAAATAAAAAGTCAGGATTATAAGCATAAGATTTGGTTTCTAAGTACATTTTCCAATGCAAGGAACCAGAGTTTCATGGAGAAATCATTCATTCAATATCTAAACAGGAAGTTACAGGTGAGTTCGGGATATATTTTTGTTTTAGAAAGCAATAAAACTTTTTGGGACTGAGGAGATTGTAACAAAAGGACACTGGAACCATATAGGAGGGGCTCCCATAGTTCAAAAGTTGTGAAAATTCAAGCATAAAATGAATAATGATTTAAATTGGTTGAAAGATATTCTGTAAATGAAAATAAAATCCTTCAGTTCACAATGATATTCAAAAAAGATAAACCAATAAAAATTTAAGACAGCTATTAAATGAGTTTCTGCTTTGAACATGGAAAATAAAGGAAAGAAGTAACTTATCCCACCTTTCCAATAAGCATTCACAGCAACCAAATGCTCCGAGTTAAACAGGAGACCTCTAGCTTATATAGACTAATAACAACTACTTATGCAAAGGAATGACAAAATTGGGTCTTAGCTATCTTACAGTC
The DNA here is from genome assembly GCF_036850995.1 of Saccopteryx leptura. Classification (NCBI taxonomy): domain Eukaryota; kingdom Metazoa; phylum Chordata; class Mammalia; order Chiroptera; family Emballonuridae; genus Saccopteryx; species Saccopteryx leptura. Next base: position 169,243,871 of record NC_089506.1, read on the forward strand.
TCTGGTGAAATAATTTAGTCAAACAAGCATTATTAATTGTTATTGATATAATTTGATAAGCTGTTGGTGAGAAAGTGGATGTTCTTAGGATAGCAAAATAAACATTATGAGGATCACAAGGAGAAAAACAATTTTATCAGGAAAAATCAGAGGGTCATCCTTTTAATCTAGTGGCCGAACTCTAAAGCACTAATAGTATACAACATACTTTCTACTGCCGTAGGAAGTCACAGTACAGTATAATCTTGCTGGGAAAGCTTAACTTTATCACAGTTTTAGAGTCTAATTTCTAGATTATAGATAATATGGAGGCTACAGCAGTAATATCCCCCTAAAAAAATACCAAAATGTTTCTACATATATAATTTTAAATTGTCTAGTAAACATACTTCAAAAAGTGAAATAAAACAGTAATATTAATTTTAGTAATGAATACATTTTGTTTAGTCCAACATTTGTAAAATATGATAATTTTAACATGTGATCAATAATAAAAAAATAAAATTATCAATGAGATATTTACATTCTTTTTATTTGCACTATGTCTACTAAATTTAGTATGGATTTTATACTACAGCACACTGCAGTTCAGACTGACTGCATTTTACATGCTCAGTAGCTAGTGGCTACCAGACTGGACAGCACAGGGTGGGAGGAATAAGCTAAGTAACCCGCAATGGCAAGTTTATGTGTCGTCTAGGCTGTAGTACCTAGTTTTCAACCAAATATGAATCACTGTTGCTATGGAGTTGCTTTATAGAGGTGGCTAACACTTGTAATCATTTGAAAGGATATTATCCTTGATAATGTGGGAGGGCCTCCTCCAATCAGTTTCAAGGTCTTAAGAGCAAAATTGAGTTTTCTCTGAGGAAGGAGCTCCTGCCTGAAAATTTCTGGCCTGCCAGCCTTCCCCCCAGATTTCAGGCTTGCCAGTTCACAACCCCATAAACCAATTCCTTGAATTGCATTACACACACACACACACACACACACACACATCTAAAATTTATAGCTATAGATATATACATCAGCTCTAAAGGACATATTGAAGACAATGGGACATGTTTTATTTATGAACTTAGATAATTAAGGAGCTACTGTCAATTTTGATAGGTGGGATAATGTAAATTTGTCAATAAAGAAAAATGTCCATTTTTTAAGCAATGCTTCCTGAAGTATTTAAGGATGGAATGTCATGATCACTCTGGATTATGCTCTGTTGACTAAATCTACATGAAATCATAATCTTTAGTAAAATGAAGGAAATATACTTGGCCTTCATCTTCACTGACATAAATGATGTTACCTCTAGCATAACAGCTGATAGTTAACAATGCTATAGCCTAATATGAAATAGTTTTACTGAAAAGATAAATTAGATTTTAGAAATTATTGAGAGGGACTCACGCTGTGGTGATGTTAGCTCTTGCATTCCACTTCTAGAGTCTAGAGGGCAGTGACCAGACCAGAGGAGGTGACGGGGATGATTTGAAATGTGAGTTTTTCCCACTTGGCCCATATCTGCACATGACATCCAAGGACACCCTGCCTCAGAACTATGACTTCTTCAAATCATCTATAAAACCGATATTTTGGCTTTCTGTATTGTTTTCTTAAGAGTACAGATGTCCTGGCCAAATTACAATATGCTCTTACCAAAAGTCTCCCATACAACTAAAACAACAAGATTAAATTGTAGTGAAGTGTTGATGGGCTTGCTGTTATGGTGACTGTTATTGCTATGGTGATAGTTTATACATTCCAGAAGAAGAAAAACCACACCAGCCCAGCACATAACATTATTTTATAAAAGTCCTCTGTCAGAAGTAGAAGATAAATTTATTTTATTAATAAAGACTCTAAATAAATATTTGTATATTTACTATGTACTCAGTTTAGTGTGGGATAGAATAACATTTTCCTATTATGTGTATCATATAAACTGCTTAATGGCTTGCATGGTATTCTGCAAAGCTCTTTCATATATATGATCCTGTTTGAACCTCCTGTGACACTCTAGAATTGGTAGGCTAAGTGTTATTAACTCCATACTGCAGAGTGGAAATGTGGCAGGCACTATTGGGTACCTACCTGACATGCATTCATCCCACCATGCTAACAAGATCTGATGGTGTTTTTAGAGAGAAATCACCCTGCTTCAGTCTGGGTGTTTGTCCTCTGGCTTTGCTAGGGGCATGGACCACAGTTCAGGCTTGTGACTCATGAGAAGAAATCTGCTAGGGTTTCTGGGACACCATTGCTTGTATGTGTGTTGATGTTGCTTAAAGGAACTGACATGACTATTTCTGTTCTCCACTCTCCTTCCTGCCTGTAGGTGAATGTAAAGGTGGAAGCCACCATTTTGTGACCAGGAAGGAGAGGCCAAATAAATAAATACAACTTTTACCCCCCACCCCACCCCAACTATTGGTTCAGCAGCTTATTTCTGGACTTTATGGTGTGAGAATATAAACTTTCATTTGACTGAGAGACTGCAGTTGTGTTTTTTGTTACCTACAGCCAAATGCATTCTCAAATGAGGCTTAGACTGAATGTTCAAATAACATTCCCAAGGTTATACGACCTAAAAGAGGTATTTTAAGTCAGTTATTCTTTACATTTTGCAAAACTGTCTTGTCCATTCATTCAATGCTCAACAACATTTTATCCAATGCTTACAAATTGCCATTATACAGAAATACAAAGATAAACAGGATACAATGCTTCTATTTAATTTCACAGGACGTAAGACAAGGAGACAAACATGTAAAGCAAGTATATACAGTTGAGATGTTTATAGGAAGAACTGTGGCCCAAACAAAATATGTCTACAGACCAAATTCAATTTGTGATCTCTAATGGAGATGATAATTGTGCAAGGGTTTGAAAGATGAAGAGATCTGACAGATAGAAAGGGTAAAGGGCATCTCAGCCTTAAGGTACTACAGAAGAAAAGGTGACACTAGATGTTGTTTTGTATAGTTTCTGTGTGATTGAGCTTGAATGTCTCCTGAAAAGCAGAGTCTGAGATAAGAATTTGCATGTACAGGTGTGGGCAAACGTAGGTTTACAGCTGAGAGCATGAAACAGAGTTATTCTTGTATTATTTATTTATTGCAATTACTATTATTATTATTATCAACCCACATTTGCCTACCCCTGTCTGTCATTTATTTAGGGACATAATTTCAAGGAATAGGTGAAGAAGTCTGGATAGAGTGAAGCAAGGACAGGGAAAAAGCCAATGTAAAGGTGTATTATCAAATACACCTTTGTACAGTCTAGTACAATCTTGCTGGGACCCTCCAAGAAACACTGTGAAATACACCCAGAACTGTCTACCCACAGCCTGGAAAATGGGAGTGTTTATCTACTAGCTTCTGTCCTCTACTCGTCAAGGGCTGCCCCGTGGATTGTTAACTACTGTGAACTTCCAGGTTTGTTTTGCACCTATGCTAAAGTCAAGAAATCTCTCAACATCATCCTTGCCTTCTTTCCAGCAAAGTCCCAGAGCAGAAAGCAAGAGATCAGAGGAGCAGCTGAAGGGAAGTATTGTTAAGTTACACCTGCAGGAAGCTGGTCTTTGTAGCACCAGCTGGAATAAAAGGTAAACAATGGCATGTGAGGCCACCGGGACAAAGGGGGTCTCATACATTGTGATATGGTTGTGGTGGAAAAGATTGTGAGATGGGACCATAAAGGTGATGGGGACTTGATGAGAAAAGACCTTGAATTCCGGCTCTTAACCCTGGGGTTCCCTACCCCGTTAGGTTCCACTCCTGAACTATGTGAAGAGATTTGTTTATGTGAGTGCGAGTATATCTTTTTAACTCATGGGAGGCCTTAGAGTTTCACAGGGCTCAATGATACACATGGGCAGAAACTCCTACTCCAGGCAATAGTCAGAGTAGATGCAAGAAAACACGGGGTTGGAGTTCACATTTCAACTTTTGTTCATTGCTCATGTGTCATGCATGTTGAAGCCGCTGGGATTGGAACCTTCTCCACTTAGCACTCTGTGATTTAGCCCTGAAACACCCAAGGGCCTCTGGGTGGAAAACTCTGGTGTAATCATACTCTTACTCTTAAACTTTACTGTTGAGCACTGATCATTTCCTGTAGACTTCTCTATGTCATCTCATTTCATCTTTATGCAATTCCTATAAGAGGTAATGATATTAAGGCTAGTTTCTGCTTAACTGAACTCATACTGCTCTTCTGTTATTGAAATGTCTTTATATTTTCTTGTTTCTACGGAAAAATGTGTCTGTGCTCCAAATTTGTAATTGGAACTAAGGCTCTAGAAGTTTAGTTAGTGGAGATATTACAACCTTTCCCGGTCAAGAATTACTGTAAGGCGTCCAAGAGTCTATAGATGTGCTAAAAAGTCACATTTTTTTTTTGCAGGGATGAGCTTAGAAGCCAAGTTGGGAACAAAGTTAACCTTGAAAACCCCTTGAGAAGAAGCTTTGTGAAAGGACTTCAAATATCTCCCAATATGGTAGAAGACAGTTTCCACCCTTATTGGAACTGCTTTCTCTTCCTCAATTGAGAGAATTTTTTTTTCAGTTGCAGATTATCTTGCACAGGAGGACACTGCTGCTCAAACACTATGGATGTGAAAACTGTAGAATCACAGTGAGGGCTGCAAGATGCTTCCACTGGGGAGGACAGAAGAACGAGGAGCCGAGATTGGCTGAGGGACAGAGAGTCACGCCTTCCCTTCCCACCCTCCCTCAGGGGCACTAATTGAGTGAAACGGCAAGAGTCAATCATCTCATTATTTACTTTGTTGTCATTTTTTTGAGGTTCTTGAATTTACATAAGCCAAATAGGAGTGTGAGTGACTATACATTAAGAAAGATTATTAATAGCTAACAGTTGTTAACCAATCAAAGCATATATTACATGTTTTAACTAATTTAAACCATACACCCACTCTAAGAAGGAGGTAATATATTACTGTTCTTATTAGCACATGGCAAAATTGAGGCACAAAAAGATAAAGAAACTTGCCTTCAATCACATACCTACTTGGTAGAGAGCAGGCGCTATGCCAGGCAGGCTGGCTACAGAATCTGTGTGCTTAACCAGACTCAGGTGTGCGTGCGTGTGTGTGTGTGTGTGTGTGCATGTGTGTCTGTGTGCGTGTGTATATGTGCATGTATGTGTGCATGCATGTGTGTATGTGTGCGTGTGTGTGTGTGTGGTGGGGTGGGGTGAGGTGGGGTGAAAAAAATGGGAAGGGGAGGACTCACATTGTTTACCATACAAATATTAAAAAGTTAGGGAAAAACTACTTCAATACACCTCTGATTGTACAGATGAGGAAAGAAATCCCAGACAAAATGAGGTACCTGAGACCCCACTTAAGGGAGAAAAAGGTGTCATAGGCTGCATAGTAGCTTCAAAAAATATCCACATCTTAATCCTTGAAACCTGTAAATGTTGCCTTATGTGGTTAATTTTTTTTAAAAAAAGACTCGCAGATGTTATTAAATTAAGGGTCTTGAAAACAAGAGATCATCCTAAATTATCCATTCTGGCCTTAAATATAATCACAAGGCTCCTTATAAGAGGGAGGCAAAGTCAAAGGAAGAAGCAGCAGATGTAACGATGAAAGCTAGAGGTTGGAGTGATACAGTCAGGGAACACAGGAGGCCTCCAGAAGCTAGAAAAAGCAAAAACAAACAATCCCACCTCCAAAGCAGATTATCCCTCAGAGCCTCCAAAGGAACCAGCCCTTGACTTCAGCCCAGTGCAACTGACTTGGGTTTCTGGCCCCCAGAACTGTAAGGGAATAAATCTGCACCGTTTTAAGCCACCAAATGGGGATTTGTTACGGCAGCCACAGGAAACTAATGTAGAGCTGCTGGCTGCTATGTGTGGGTGAAACAGTTCAACAGTCGGCTTAACGTTCGTTAGACCACAGTCTATTTTGAGTTACGTTAACTTGAGAAGAATAAAACTTTATTTCTTTGAAAAAATATTCTGCAGTTCACTTTTCACTTAGACACAGTTAACTTCCCCCTGATTTTTCGTGATCAGGGATATATTTGAGTGTCCTCCGTGACTCCCTGGCTGTACAGTTCAGTGAGATGACACCAGAGTCTCCTGGACTTGTTCCTGGCTCTGACATTTCTGTCATCAGCTAACTAGGCCTAAGGCATATGGAATAGCTAGCTGGATAGAATTAAAGAGAACTTGATTAGAAACCAAAATATGTTTATTTATATTCATGCATTAATTAAACTAATGTTTTATTAAGCACCCAGCAAATGTCATAAAGTCAAGCGAAAGACCGAGGGGACCAAACGCTAGTAAGGTGTTGCTTGTCCCCAGAGGCCTGTCAGCCACGAGAGAGGCCTGGCCTCTTCTGTTTCATGAGACTACTGATCTATTTTTAAAAATGAAGACATGACAAATGTATTTTGTATTCCCTGTTAAGTATTTATATATAACAAACAATGCTTTTATACATACAAATCAATGTGATATAATTCTGCTTTCCATCCAATGATGATGAAATTTATAAATTCTATCAGCCTGACCAGGCAGTGGCACAGTGGATAGAGCGTCAGCCTGGGATGCAGAGAGCTCGGGTTTGAAACCCCAAGGGTGCTGGATTGAGTGGAGAATCACAGACATGACCCCATGGTCACTGGCTTGAGCAAGGGGTCACTGGCTCGGCTGGAGCTTCCCAGTCAAGGGACATGTGAGAAAGCAATCAATGAACAACTAAGGTGCCGCAACAAAGAATTGATGTTTCTCATCTCTCTCCCTTCCTGTCTGTCCCTATCTGTCCTTTTCTCCGTCTTTCTCTCTGTCTCTGCCTCTATCACTAAATAAATAAAAATAAATTATCCTATATCAGAGTGCTCTGCTAGGCAGTATGGTCCAGGTTTAAAGACATATTATGAATGCAATCTGGTTCCAATCCTGTCAGCATGTCTCTGACTCTGTGTAAATGCTTGTTTGAGGACAAGGTCAGATTTCTAAATTTGCTGCCCTATGTGAATGGGAGGCCTGGGCCAAGTGTCCCTTCCTGACCCCAGTTATTTAGAACACATTGCATTACACATTCACATAGTTAACTATGTACCAATATAATTCAAGGTTTCTATCCACAAACTTTTATATTCATAAACTACTCAAAACCACGGGTGGCACCAATTTGAGGGGAAATATATATGTCTTTTTTAGGTCCTCCTTTCCAAAATATTCCTGAAGGATACTTGCTGGTGGATATCCCAGCATTGCCAGAAATACGAGGCCGAACAAGCCTCAGGAAGGCCTCTGCCCGTGGAATGCCCTCACTCTGAGACGTAGCCGGGCTCATAGGATTGGACTGGAGAGTTTGGTCCTGCCCAGACTCCTCCTTGGTTGGGAACACTACAAATGCTCTAAGTCAGTGGTAGTCAACCTGGTCCCTACCGCCCACTAGTGGGCGTTCCAGCTTTCATGGTGGGCAGCAGCGGAGCAACCAAAGTATAAATAAAAAGATAGATTTAACTATAGTAAGTTGTTTTATAAAGATTTATTCTGCCAAACTTAGTGAAAATCTGACATAAAGTACTTGGTAAGTAATTATTATTATATGCTTTAACTTGCTGTAACTCTGCTTTATAAATTTTATAAAGTAAAGTGACTTCCCTACTTTATAAATCACCATTACTGTGGAACCAGTGGGCGGTTAGGAAATTTTACTACTAACAGAGATACAAAAGTGGGCGGTAGGTATAAAAGGGTTGACTAGCCCTGTTCTTAGTCAATAAATATCTGGTTTACGGTTCTGGGTATCTGTGTCTAAATACTGAAGATGGGAGAAAAATACAATTAAAAGACATGTTGATATTTAGTTTGTCATACATATAAAAGTGAGCTTTCTTTCACACAAACTATATTTAGACACATTTGGCAGGCCATATGGATGTATTTCTAGTTCTTTATGTCTAGTAAGATTTTTATTTAAAAACAAAAAACACAGACTGCTGCTAGAGCTTTCAAAATAGAGCGGATTTCAAGGCTAGCCATCTAGATGCTCATGGGGTGCCTTGCGTTTGCCACGTGGAGAGAGAAACCTCTCCCAGCAGCACCTCGGATCCACACCTGCCCGTTTAAAACCTGGCATACAGAGAGGAAGTGCTGATGAATCTGGTGCTGTCTAGACAAGTATCCTAATGTACTGTGTTGCCATGGTATTAAGCAAATAAGCTCTTCCAGCAAGGCTAAATAGTGGGTTGTAGGTGCTTCCTTTACAATAAGCAATTTTCCCTCCCTGGAAATGGGGACTGCCAAAAACAATCCGACTAACTCAGAGACGTAGACTCATGACATCCAACAAGGTTTCAGGTTATAAGATGAATGCCATGCTGTAATGTTCTCTGTCAAAGTAATTCATTTTCTTTGCCGTTTGTCAGCATATTAACAAGTTCCGCATTTTGTAGCAGAAAGACCTAAGTGTACCAAACAACAGTAAATGGGCAGGAAATTCAAGTGTTTTCACTTGCTTTGATATATGATAGCTTTTGAGCCTTTCTCTCATGAGGGTTATGCCTTTCTGTCATTCAGCTAATACTTCTGGATCTCCTACTCTGCACCAGGCCCTGTGCTAACCTCTGGCCACACAGTTTTGGATAAGGAGCTATTTTTTCCCTCAAGGTGCTGAGAGTTTAGTGGGTGACACAGAGAAGCCAAGCATTACAAGGCAGAGTCGAATAACTTGTGCACATGACACGCAGAGTACTTCAGAAACACAGATATGGCCCAGGACTTTGTCCTGGAAGATCAATGCCCTAGTGGAGACAGCGTCAAGCCTGCAGGCAGGGAGAATCCAAGCAAAGTGGGAGAAGCATACTAGGAAGAGGCCACAGGAGATTCAATGCTAACAACTGCATTCCAGTAAATGGGAGAAACTGAATGAGGGAAAAACATAGGGTGTGATAGGCTGTGTGAGGGAGAAGATCAGAGAGAGGCGAGTCTTCAGAAGTGGGTAGGTTTCTAATCACCAGAACCTAGCTATGTTTAGACTTTTAGACTTTATCCTGAAAACACTGAGAAGCCAATGTGTTCAAGCACAAGAGTGACACTTTGGAAAATTACTTTTAACTGCAGCATGGAGAATGGGTTGGAAGACATTCGACTAAAGCAGAATGAAAAGTTAAACAGGCTTTTGTAGAGGCCAACAGCTTGTCAAATTCAAGGGTCTTCTCTGAATTATTAATTTTCAATTCACAGTCAAGATTAGGCTAGTGGTCCGCCGCTCTCTCTGTCTCGCTTATCACATGGGAAGAGGCTGAAATTCACTTGGGCACATGGCCGCCCAGCTGGAGATCCACATTTTTCAGATTCCCTTGTAACCAGGAATGGCCATGGGACCTAAACTGCAGGGTTGAACACAAATATGACAACAGCAAGTGAAGGAACCAACTTAGACCATGAGGAGAAAGCACAGTGTCTCAGTTCAGGCTGCTACCACAACATACCACAGACTGGGTAGCTTACAAACACAGAAATGTATTTCTCACAGTCCTGGAGGCTGGAAGTCTGAGATCAGGGAGCCAGTATGGCCAGGTTCTGGAGACAGCAAATCTCTCGCTAGGTCACAAACTACCATCTTCTCATTATATCCTCATATGATGGAAAGAGGGCGAGAAAGTTCTCAGTGGTCCCTCTTTTCAGGGCATTAATTCCTGAGTACCTATTATATCAGGGGTCCCCAAACTTTTTACACAGGGGGCCAGTTCACTGTCTCTCAGACCATTGGAGGGCCGGACTATAAAAAAAACTATGAACAAATCCCTATGCACACTGCACATATCTTATTTTAAAGTAAAAAAACAAAACAGGAACAAATATAACATTTAAAATAAAGAACAAGTAAATTTAAATCAACAAACTGACCAGTATTTCAATGGAAACTATGCTCCTCTCACTGACCACCAATGAAAGAGGTGCCCCTTCTGGAAGTGCAGTGGGGGCTGGATAAATGGCCTCAGGGGGCCGCATGTGGCCCACGGGCCGTAGTTTGGGGTCCCGTGTATTATATCATATAATCATCTCCCAAAGTCCTCACCTCCTGTAACTTATATCAGGAGGGTTAGGATTTCAACATATACATTTGGGGGGACACATTCAGTGCACTGTGCACAGTGTCAAGGAGGCAGAACAGTAAGGTGAAAGGAGCCAGGGACACCGATGACTATGGAATCACCACACACACCAGTCCTGACTCACTTAACACTACCAGTTTGATTTCTCCAAAACAGATGCTCAGCCAGTATCTTAACTAGTACCCTGTCTGTATGTCATTTCACAGTGTTGGGAGCTAGTCATTCTTCCCATCAACTATCTACATCTTTCCTTCATGACCAATTCTCTATCTATCTATCCATCTATCATCTATCAGCTCTGTTCTCCTTTCACAATGACTCCCTATGTAGTAGCTTTCCTAGGTTTTGTCTGTCTTTGTCTCTGATGGTGGGGATGATTCAAGGCTCTGTTCTACACTTCCTCCACGGATGGACTCATGACTTTATTCAGTGCAGAAGGCTTCCAATTTTATATTTTAGCCTGATCTTCAGCTAGACTCATATTTTCAGATGCCTGTAGCATAGTTCCATTTATGTCCCCAGCTATCATTTCCAAATCAACATGTCCCAAACTAAGCTTGTCATCTTTCACTCACCCACATGATTCTATTTCCTGGGTCTGTCTTTTCTTTCCAAGGCAGTATCACTTTTTTCCTACTCTGTCAGCCCCCAAATCTTATGATTAATTTGAACTATTCTCCCCCTCCTTCATCCCTTATGTGCAACCTATTCTTAAGCCTGTTGTCTTGGTTTGTCTCAAGTAACTTTTATACTTGTCTTTCCCATCGTTGTTACCTCTATTTAATTCAGCCTCTTTAGCTGGGGCCCTTACTTCCCTTCTCATCCTTTACTACCCTGTCCTGAGTTTGTAACTCTATGAACAATTTTCTAAATCACTACTTCTTCATTTTTCTCCTCAAGAACCAAAGAAAAGGAGGTCTAGGGTTTATCACATTAACCCAAACCTGTCGCCTAAGAAAATCCATGACACAGTAAAAAGACAGGATGTGAGAACAGGGTGTGAATAATGAGTCTATTGATCAATAGGTGTGTGACCTTGAGCAAGTTTCTCTACTTCAGGAAGCTGAGATCCTCAGCTGTGTGAAATGGAGATGGCAAGAATTCATATCTGGATATTGTTGTGACACTGAAGTGGGATAAGTGACCCTTCCTGTGGTGTCTGACACACGTAAGGTGTCAGTAAACGCTGTCGCTCTTCGGGGCCACTGCAGTCTAGTGCTACTCTCTACCCATCAAGGCCAAGTCCCACTTTCTTCTGCCTGAGTCTGGCTGACTGTGCTCAGTTCCACCCTATGCCTCTGCGCATACAGTTACACCCATAAAATATGTATTTTCCCTTTCTTTTTTTATTCAACAAATATTTATGGAGAGCATTCTATGGACCGGGCAATGTTTGAGCCACTTACTTAAATCTTGCTTATCCTTTCTGATGTGGCCAAGCCCCTTGAAGCTTTCTGCAGATTCTAGTGTCCCCACAGAATGTCATTTCCTCTGAACTGCTGTTGTTATGACCGTATAGCACCTGGTGATTGTAAGTTCCTTGCCAGCCACTTTCTCATCTGCTCCATAAACTAGTGGAAAGCTGAAGGATTTTTTAATGACATTCCTTCCCATTTCCAGTCCCATATTACTTCCCTGATAGTAGCCAACTGACAAATACTGTCGCTTAATAAATTAATTTTAACTCCAATGGCTATCACTTGAAAAGGAAACCTCTTTCACGATTTCAGATCTGGCTTAGGAAGAGTTTAAATCCAAAGAAACAAAAGTCACAGCCTCACGAACTGGTTATACAACAGGCCATCATTATCTCCGTACAGAAATATTGTCAGGGACTTCAGAGCCACCTTTTTAGCGGCCTCCTTGCACTACTTGTGATAAAGACTTCATGTCCTGCAAGACGTGAAGCCTCTCCTGAGGATGTCTTCTTTGGAGAAGCCAGGCAGTCTGCTAATGAGCGTTCAGTCAGGAAGCAGAAGTTGTAGAGAGCAGCCCGGGGGATGAGCTGTCAACCGGAGGACTTTTTCTCCCGGTGGTTGGTGGAAGGTGGCAGGGAGAGGGGGAAGGGAAGCAGTGTTGTATAATTCTTCCACTTTCATACATATAATCTGTTTCTCTGCATCACTTGCTGCCAAGCCAAAGCCTCCAAGGACGCTTTATCATGTGATGTGGCTGCCCTACCGCTTCCACCTCCGACTGTACGGCAGGCGTTCCTCGCAGCAGCCCGACGCGGGGCGCCGGTGAGCACACTGAAGAGCCCGGAGATTCACAGCCTCTCACACTCACCGTCACCCTGGGTTATCATCTCTTTTCTTGAGAATTTGAATGTACCTCAGTTTAAATGAAGAGACATGAAGTGCCTGTTCTGAGCAAAGTATGCTCTCAAGGTCATGTTTAAAGTTGAGAGTCCTTCTGGTTCCATCTTACCATTCACTTCGGGACCTTGAGAAGGCCATTTCCGTTGGGGAGGCATATTTACTTTCTAATACATCAGAAGATTCTTCTTTATAGTACTGTGTTCTTTGATGCAATACAGTGCCATTGTTCTTGGAGTGTGCAAGCGGAACATTAACACATTACAACCAGGCATTAAGAACAGGGGCCCTGGACTCAGATCATCAAAGTTCAAATGTTGGCTCTGCTTCTTTAGTCCCTGGATGCCCCTAAGCAAATCACTAAACCTCTCTGTGCTTTGATCCCTTGGTGTAAAGTAGACCTAGGACGACGGCCTTCCTTGGAGGTGTGTAGTGAGGCTTGAAAGTACATAGAAAGGACCTAACACAGCATGAGAGAACTACTTGGGGTGACAGAAGTATTTTATATCTTAGTTGTGGTGGTGGTTATATTACTATATACATTCGTTAAACTTCATAGAACTATATACCTTAAAAGTGCACTTACCTCAAAAACCTTAATTTAAAAAAAGAAAGGTCTAGCCTGACCAGGTGGAGGCGCAGTGGATACAGTGTTATACTGGAATGCAGAAGACCCAGGTTTGAAACCCCGAGATTGCTGGCTTGAGCGTGGGCTCCTACGGCTTGAGCACAGGCCCACCAGCTTGAGCACCACGTTGCTGGCTTAGGCATGGGAGCATAGACATGACCCCATGGTCACTGGCTTGAGCCCAAACATTGCTGGCTTGAAATTCAAGGTCACTGGCTTGAGCCCAAGGTCACTGGCTCGAGCAAGGGGTCACTCGCTTTGCTGTAGCCCCCCCCCCCCATCAAAGCACATATGAAAGAGCAATCAATGAACAACTAAGGAAACTAAAGAGCCACAATGAAGAACTGAGCTTCTCGTCTCTTTCACTTCCTGTCTGTCCTATCTGTCCCTCTCTCTGTCTCTCTCTCTGTCTCTGTCACACAAAAAAAGAAAAGAAAAGGTCTACTGTATGAGTCTAATGATATGACATTCTGGAAAAAGCAAAACTGTAGAGACCGTAAGAGGTCAGTGGTTGGCAGGGATTCCCGGGGAGGGCAGAGTATATAGGTGGAGCACAGGGGAGTTTTAGGGCAGTGAAACTATTCACTATGATACTAAAATGGTTCATTATAATTATGTCACATACAACACAAAGAGTGAACCCTAATGTAACTATGGACTTCAGTTAATAATAATGTGTCAATTTGGCTCATCCATTGTAACAAATGTACCACTAGAATGCAAGAGGTGAATGATACAGGAGTGTAATTTCTATACTTTCCACTTCAACTTTCTGCAAATCTAAAACTGCCGTAAAAAATAAAGTCTCCTAATTAAAAACAAACAAACAAAAAGACCCCACAAAAGAACACATCTTTAATAGAAATAAGCACTCAGTGTATTATTATTCCTTCCTTTGAAAACAATGTGTTTTTTTGTTTGTTTTTTTAAATACAGTGTGTCCATAAAGTCATGGTGCACTTTTAACCAGTCACAGGAAAGCAACAAAAGACAATAGAAATGTGAAATCTGCACCAAATAAAAGGAAATCTCTCCCAGTTTCATACCTATTCAGTGCAATTCAATATGGGCTCATGCACAGATTTTTTAGGGCTCCTTAGGTAGCTATCCCGTAGAGCCTCTACAGACTCGTCACTGACTGATGGCCTACCAGAATGGGGTTTCTCCACCAAACTGCCGGTTTCCCTTCAACTGCTTATCCCACCAAGTAATGTTATTCCTATGTGGTGGCATTTGTTATAAACACGCCAATATTCACGTTGCACTTTGGTCACAGATTTGAATTATCGAGCCACAGAACACACTGAATTTTCCTCTGTACCGTCCACATCTCAACTGGCATGGCCGTGGGCTGCTCCGCTGTATACACGGTGTTACATCATCATCTGTGCATGCACACATGCTGCCACATCATCCTACAGAAACTGGGAGGGTTTTCCTTTTATTTGGTGCAGATTTCACATTTCTATCGTCTTTTGTTGCTTTCCTGTGACCGGTCAAAAGTGCACCATGACTTTACGGACACACTGTACATGCCAAGTTCCTAGGTTTGAACTGCATCTTTGGGGGGGGAATAATGTCCCCTTCCAGTACAGACTTCCTAAATATTGTTTTTGGGGTTTTTTTTTAGGTTGACCATAACTTCACAGATGTCTTCTCTCTGAGCACCTCCCTGAGGCCTGACCTGCATGTGGAAGCTGCTCTTTTCTCCTGATCCACTCTTGTTTGCCAGGATTCAGCCACAGATGCTCTTTCTCACTCCATGGTTGCGTCTGCTGCTTTAACAAGGCACCGAAAACATGGAGCAGCCAATTAAATATCATCACATTTTCAGTGCCCTTGGGAAAGTCATACAGGAAACAGACTGTTTATATCTCACACCTCTGGGGAGGCTGCATAAGCTGAAAGCAATGTAGAATTTTTCCTTCTCTTTATTCTCAAAGAAGAATCAAAAACAAAAACCTAAGCCATACCATCACCCAAAACAAACAAAAAAATGGTTTCAAACATGGAAACACTGTCCTTCATGATGAGTATGCATGTGGGAGGATGGTCATAAAGTCTGTGAGAACTCTGGTTAAAGGCTGTTTCATGTGAGGGGCTCAGCAGCAATCAGTGCTCAGGGACATCAGGGCACAGACACCAAGTTCACCAGCATGGGACCAGCCTCCCCTTGGCTGCGTTAGGCAGCACACTGCAGACTCACCTGCCAGTGGAGCGCTTGCCCAGGAGCTCAGAGTAACGAACGGTGTGAGCACTCCCCGTGGTCAGAAGGTGTGTACCTTAGGACCACTGTGATAAGGACTCTCTGCGGGGTCGTGGGCATGCTATGTAATTTCCATGAGCTTCACTTTCTCCACTGGTGAGACACGCAGTTAACCCACAATCTCTAAGGTCCTCACCATCCTATCATTCTAAATTCCTGTTGGGGGTTATTCCAGAGCTAAATACAACATTGAAAATATTTTAAATTAGTTGATTAATTTAAATGTTCATCCATCAATTTCTATTTATTCTTAATTGTAAAAGTAAAGCAGGATAATTAAAAAGTGAAAACAAATAGGACACACACACAAACATGGTTTACACATAAGGCAAAGTGTCTCTAATTACCATCTCTATTGTCTTCATTTCCACCCCTTTCCAGAAATAACCAGTTAATATTCTACAAGTATTATTCCAGACCATTTCACACTCATATAGACATTCAGAGAACACAGGCAGCATTGCTTTTGTTTCTTGACATATGGTATCATACCATTTACTTCATTCTGTAACTTGCTTTATCACTCCATAATAGAGCTTAAAGATCTCTCCATAATATCTCATTCTTTTTTTTTTTTTTTTGTGTGTGTGTGTGTGTGTGTGTGTGTGTGAGAGAGAGAGAGAGAGGGGGGGGGGGGAGACGGACAGAAAGGGAGAGAGATGAGAAGCATCAATTCTTTGTTGTGGCACCTTAGTTGTTCATTGATTGCTTTCTCATATGTGCCCTGACTGGGGAGCTACAGCAGAGTGATACTCTGTTCAAGCCAGCAACCTTGGACTCAAGCCAGTGACCTTGGGCTTCAGGCCAGTGACCTCTGGGTTCCAGCTAGCAACCATGGGGCCATGTCTATGATCCCACACTCAAGCTGGCGACCTCGGGGGTTCCAAACCCAGGTCTTCAGTATCCCAGGCTGATCTATCCACTGCACCTCCTCTTGGTCAGGTGCCTCATTCTTTTTTAACAGCTATGTGTTATTATTCCCCAGTAAGAGAACTGTTGTTTATTCATAGCTGTTTAGGTGGCTGCATTTTTTTACTAATACAAGAAATGGTATGACCAATGCCCAGAGGCAGACTAAGGTTGGTTGAGGCCCCAGGCACAGAAAAAAATATTGGGCTCCTTAGAAAAAAGAGAGACAGGGAAAATAAAAATACATGTGAACCATATTTTTAAATAAATAAAAAATATTATGTACTACTAATGTTAAAATTGCACATATAAAACCAAACTTGGTGTCATTAGAAAAAAGTGTCAAGTTGGAGTTTTGTGGGGTCCTTCAGAAGTCAGCGCCCAGGGCATGCGCCCAGAACACCTGGAGCGCCCACCGTTAAATCCCCCTCTGCCATGGTAAATGAGTGAGTGCATTTCTCTAAGGTAAACATTAATAAGTGGAATTGCTGAATGAGTTAGTGTTTTAATAGGCATTACTCAATTGTTCCAGAGAGTGTCTATGCCAAACTATACACCTAAAGGGAGCACATTTCACAGGGTCATATGGAATGATGGTTAAAAGTACAGGATCGGGACTCAGACTGCACGCATTCACCCCTGTGCCACTTAGACTTCTAGGACCTTGGTCAAGATGTTATCTCTGTGCCTCAGTTTCCAAGTATGTAAAATGGGCTTAATGTGTATCTGCACAACACGTTGCTCTGAGGTTTACCAGCACCGTAGCTTTGGTTTGCCGAGCATCAGGTTGCCAAACAAAATGGGCCTTCACCCCACCTCCCAAATCACTGGGTGAGTCAGGATTTTTCCAGACCCAGAGGTTAACTGCCTGCTGGGCTCATTTAACTCACACTTCTGAGTCCTTCTCTGAAGTGAAGCCAGCAGGGCCCTGACTGACAGCCCGACAGCGCCAGTTTGTACAACAGTCTTGGCTAATGTAAATAGCTAAATGCAAACTGCAACATCTAAGAGCCTTCAGGGGAATTGAGGACATTCTTGGAGGAGACTGATTTCATTAATATTTCAGAAGCAAAATGCCTCAGGCCACCCTGACTCCACATGCACGGCCTCCCCTCAGGGCTGCAGAGCAAGGACAAACCCCACCGGTGGCTCCTTTCCCATAGTGAGTGTGTGCAAGTGAAATCAGGTTAACATGAACACCAACGACAGTTTGGAGGGGAAAGAATGGTGAAAGAAAACTACTTGCAGCTGTAGGATGTCTGCAAAGAGATGAAAGTTTTTGCCCACTTTGCTCCATGTTCCTGGCAAGAACTTGAGCGATAACAAACTTCGAGTGAACCAATTTTCATGAATTCGCTGAGCACCAGCTGTGGAAGCCTCACTCTCTCCTGCTCCTCCCTCTCCTGCTGGTTGTATGTTAGGCCAACTGTTAACAAGGTGGGGAGGGGTGGGAGGGAGGTGGAGAATCTGGGGTGTTTGTTTCCAGTTAGGATGCCGTCTACCCACACAGATGACCCCCAGAGGGATACGGAATCTAGCTCTGCCACCCCAGTTCTCAAGGGGATGTAAAAGATGAACATAGATTTTTTTTTTACACTAAATCTTTACAGAAAAGGATACTGGTGCTCAGCGAGTCACACAGATAGTGTCAGAGCTACAACAGGCCCCGCATGTCCTGCTCTGCAGCCCAATGCTCTTTCCATCAGAGTGAGATAACAAAACAGGCAAACTCACAGGTTTACAGTAAGGCCCCTAAGACATGAGTTCCTTCTTAAACAGTTGCCTTGGACTTTGGTCCTCTGTATAAAAGACTGTGTTTGAAGCCATAGGGTGGCTGATTAAGGATTAAGGTTGGGACTGTCACCATCCTCGGTCTAAATTCCAGAGTGATGCTCTTAACTGCTCTCCATACGGCCTTACTACAAGGATCACAGTCCAACACTAACTCAGCTCCCTGGCGGTGTATATTGGCACCCAAGTCATCACCATGTTGACTGGCAAGGCATTCAAATGGACCCAAACTTCTGATATCAACATGATAAAAATGGATTCAAATCCCAAGTTAGTGAAAGAACATTTAAACTTAAGTCTTTGTCTTCTTTTCAGCTTCCCTCTGACAAAAGGAGACAATATGGAGTATGGAATAGTTGATTGACTGACTTCATCCACTCTTTCTACATTGACATCAACTTTGGTATTTGTTCATTTTAAGTGGCTTTTGTTTCTGCTTATTTCATTTTAATCTCTTCATAATTTTACCTTAAGTGTGTCTGTTTATAGAAATGTGCTAGTTAAATATTGCTGCATGGTGACAAAACACAGCTGTAAGTGGAAATTTCTGCAAAACACAAAGTGCATGTGCTAGATCTCCAAATGGAAGCTGGCCGGCACATTTCCCTGGAAAGCAGGGTTGAGAGGACCAAGAACAGGCGTGGGAGTCTCTAGATGAAAATGACCATGAGTTTGTCATCCCGACATTGTGAGACATGGAGGTCACCACATCCAGAAGCTTATCTGGGCACGGACTAGGCCAGGCACTGAGACCATGGAGTGTGAAACGGTGTGGTGCTGTGCGCTCGGCTGTAAGCATTAAGTGGCACTCACAGATGAGAGAGCAAAATCCAAAAGCCAAATAGTTCTTCAGCCTCCGTGGTGGTTCTCCCCTCTGAACTACTGGCCTTAAAATTAGTGTCACACAACTTAGCACTTAGTGAACATGAAGCATTCTGAATAAATCCTCTCTGAAACAAACTCACGTTTTGGTCTTGCCATTCTGCTCAACCTGAACACTTATGAGTGTGTGGATGATATGTTATACTCACCTAGCCCAGCTGTGTGTAAGGATGTTGGATGTATAGCAGGTGAGTAATAAAAATGATCGCTACATTGTCCTCATTGGGAACAAAGGAATTCCTTGAGTTGAGTTCTCTTCAGCATACCCTGTCATGTAATTCCACGCGTGGACAGATTTTATCTGTCTTGTTTAACACTAGATCCCCAGTTTCTAGAAAAGTTAATGAGACATAGTAAGAACTCAGTAAAATATTTGTTGAATGGAAAAATAAGTGAATGCATGTGCTGTTTTTCATGTTTTTATTGTCTTCCGAATGGCAGCAGAGAGGAATGAGTGCTGCTCACCTTCCAGTAGCAGGGAAAAGCAACAGGAAATGACAGTAGCCCCTGCCCCAAATGGCAGTTTCTTCTAACACCAAGCCTGGAATCAATGTAAAGGACATGAAAAAATCACCCATTTGATTCTCTACTGTTTGAATGAACTTTAGAACCAAAACACTCACCTTCAGGCTATAGCACATAAACATGAGAAAATAAATAGAGTAATGGCTCTCAAAAAAGGTCCCCAGAAGCAGTAGCATCTCTGGGAACTCAGTAGAAACAGAATTCTGGGGCACTACACCAGACCGGGGACCTGGAGGTGGCACCAGCTATCTGTTTTTTGGGTTTTTATTTAGTGAGAGGAGGGGAGGCAGAGACATATTCCTGCATGCAACCTGACCATGATCACCTGGCAAGGCCACTAGGGGGCAATGATCTGCTCATCTGGGGCCCTTGCTTGGTTCCAACTGGAGCCATTTCTTAGCACCTGAGGTGGAGGCCATGGGCCATCCTCAGCTCCGGGACCCAACTTGCTCTAGTTGAGCAGGAGGGGAGGAGAGAGAGAGAGAGAGAAAGAGAGAAAGAGAGGCGGGGAATGGGGGGAGAAGTGGAGAAGTGGGTGCTTCTCCTGTGTGCCCTGACCAGGAATCAAATCTGAGACATCCATACACCGGGCCGATGCTCTATCACTGAGCCACCCGGCTGGGGTAACTGCTTTTTAACGAGCCCTCCAGCTGTTCTGGTGTAAGGTAAGGTTTGAAAACCACTGTCTGGGAGATCCACAGTCCTTGTTTCTGCACCCCCCCACATACATACCCTCTGATACCCCTAAAAAGTTTCCTTTTTATTTATTTTTACCTTTTTCTATGTATATAATCTTGGCTTTCCATAACCCAGGTCTCTCCGACCAAGTCCAGAGCTCCAGATCTAGTCTCATAGTCCTGGGAGCCCCTGTGTCCATCATTGACTTGGAGGACTAGGGTAGCTCTCATGAAAGGCCTCTACATAAAAAGCTTTAACAAAGATTCATAAGACTTTGGGAGCTAGTAGGGGCTTTGGAAACCATGAGGTCTGAATCATTCATATATGAAAAAAATGGATTTCAAAGAGACTAACTTAGCTAAGACCAAATACAGTTAAAAGACTAAAACTGAGTCTAGTCACTCAGAGACAAGCTTCCCCCACTATTACTGCAAAATGCCCCACATAACCTCACACTTACTCTTATTTTTTGTAGGTGAGAGGAGGGAAGAAAGTGAGACAGACTCCCACATAAGCCCTGACCAGGATCTACCCAGCAATCATGTCTGGGGTCGATGCTCTAGTACTGAGCTGTTTTTAGCGCCCGAGGCTGATATGCTCCAGTGGAGCTATTCTCAGTGCCTGGGGCCATGCTGGAACCATTCGAGCCACTGGCTGCAGAAGAGGGAGAGAAGGGGAGAGGAAGAGGGGAGAATCAGATGGTTGATTCTCCTGTGTGCCCTGACCGGGAAGCAAACCCAGGATGTCCATATGCCAGGCTGACACTCTACCCACTGAGCCACCAGCCAGGGCCCACACTTACTCTTAAGACATGTATTTCTAGAGCATTCAACACCAACAAGAACACACAGAACACTTTTATGTCAGAGTGATGCTCATGAAAAACATATTTATTCCCATCTGCCACCCAAAAGCTATACCAAAGTGAAAGGCCACATATGAATGACCCGCAAAGGACTATTCTCAAAAAAATGAATGATTAAATCAGAAAAAGACTGAGTTTTCCTACCTCCTACTCTGAAGCTCTGAGGAGGACGCTGCTACCCACGTGCATGCCTCTGATAAGATATACCATCAACTGACTCTTTTATCTTTTGTTTGTTTTTATTTATTTTTTTCTGATTTATTTTCCTTTTTTGTTTTCTTTCTATTTTTTCTTTCATGAACTGACTTTTAGAACGTGAATTCCTTGGGGCTGAAAGTTGTGGTTAGAGAGTTCACTCCCAGTACATCAAATCTCCGCTTATGGCAGACTCCCCCTTATCTCTCATGCACTGAAGAGCCTTTATCGAAGGAGTCAGTCCGAGCAAAGGTTTCTGTCTTTGGCTGCTAGACACTCAGAAAGAGACTCCACAGAACTAGGTAGACATTAGTTCTTTCTAGCCAAAGAAAATCCCAGGCGCAATTGAACTCTTGCAGCAAAAGATACATCTGTAGAAAGAAAAATGGTAAATTTAGACAGGAGGAACTGCTTTCAGAATGAACATTTTGCCAAGGCAAAAAGGCAACATTTGAGTCAGAGATGAGAGTGTGCTAGGCAGCGGTGTCCCACAGCCTCTCCTCTCGCTGTTCAGTGTAAATTAGGAAACTGAAGCTCCTTAGGGCGACAGGTCTTGAAAGGGCGATGCTGATGTGCTCAGAGGTCTGCTGTGTGTCGTGGGCCCAGCACCGCCTTGCCCCTGCCGGCTCACTCCTCTCCTACCCTACCAGACCTGTTGGAATGTATTTTTCCAAGGACTGAAAGATGAGGTCAAGCCCGGTCACGATGAAAACAGAATGGTTCCAGGAATCTCGCTGAGAGGTCCAAAAATATCTGCCATCCCACAGGCAACTTTATCTGCCCAATCTTTTCAAATCAGGTCATCCTATACTCACAGTGCCTGGTAAGGTTTCTAGGGGCAGCAAGCATAAACCTAAATGAATTCAGGATCAAGGCACAGGTCACTTTGTACATTATTTATTAGCATTCTTACTTCTCATCAATTTGGTTTCATAGGCTCCACAAAATTAATTTCAGATTTCAGGTCTTGGGAATAATTTACAAGCCAGGAAAATACTCTGGAGCCTTACTTATGACCCTTCCATTACATGTAAGTTGCATAATCGTGTTGTAAGTGAAAAATGATGTTGTAATGAAATCCTTCTAGGACTTCCAGGAATAAACTTTCCTGGATGGGGTCCAAAATGAAATCACCTAACACTGAATTCAAGGCTTCTTTTTTTTTTTTTTTTTTATTCAGTGAAAAGAGGGGAGGCAGAATGACAGACTCCCACATGGGCCCCAACTGGGATTCACCCAGCAAGCCCTCTAGGGGGCAATGTTTTGCCTATCTATGGTGTTGCTCCATTGCTCAGCAACCAAACTCTTCTCAGCACCTAAGGAGGAGGCCATAAAGCCATCCTCAGTGCCGGGGCCAACTTGCAATTGAGCCATGGCTGCAGGAGGTGAAGAGAGAGAGAAGCAAGAGGGGGAGGGGCGGAGAAGGAGATGGGCACTTCTCCTGTGTGTCCTGACCGGGAATTGAACCTGGGATACCACATACAGGGCCAATGCTCTACCACTGAGCCAACTGGCCAGGGCTGAACTCAAGGCTTATAGCAATTGTTTCAAGGCACTGGTGTGTGTGCACATGGGGAGGAAGAGACCTTGCATTTGGGTCCTCTGTCTCTACAAATGACATCACAGTCTTCTTCAGGCTACCCTGAAAACTTTGGCATCCTTTGGATTGTCTCTTCCCATTGTTCATATCCAACATTTTACCAAGCTTATCGTGTGCTTGGTAAATATTTATTTCATCTACCTTCCTGTCCATTCTATTTGCACATTAGTCCTGGGTCTCACCTGTTAGTGCCTTAGATTACTGAAGAAATCTGCTACCTGACCTCCCAGTGCCCAGTCTCTTCCACCTTCACCATGTCTGAAACTCAGCTTCCAAACATATCAAAGGAAACACCTCTTTGCCTGTTTTCCAGGGCAATATGCAAAATGTTTATATTCCATATTTTTAAATGTATCTCTTATAACCACCCAACATCTACTAGACATCATTTAAAAAGAACAAAGTAAAAACTAGTTGTGTTAGGAAGGACTAATTCATATAAAAATGCTTTGTATATTTAGAACATTAATTTTAAAAAATCGTTCAGAAATACTTGGGAAACATTTATAATAGGCTTTCTATATGATTTTATGGTTCATTGATCAAATATTCAACAATGAATGCTCTGAAGATTGGATCAAGATTGGTGCTCTGGGAACACAACAAGGCTGTACCTATTTCTGTACTAAGTCTCTAGAAATGAGAGAAAATCTTAAAATACTGAAAACAAACAAACAAATTATGAGAAATTTTTTAAAGAGACAAATGAGAAAAGAATAATGGAGAAAACCACAGCCTAGAATGCATTTAGAAGGAAACACCTCTACAAGTGGAAAGTGTCAAAGCTACCTGGAGCTCAGAGGCTTCAGGTAGAGGGACTGGGAAGTTTTCCTATAGTTACCACTGCCATGGTAGTGATTTGGGCTCTGCTTTTAGAACAGGCAGATGTGCAGTGTCCTCTAACTTCTGCTTGGACCAAGCAGTGGCTGCACAAGTCTTTACCCCAGGCTAACACATAGGATGCTTAGGTCAGAAAGGTTTGGCAGTGACTCTAGTGGCTCCTAATACAAAAAGGAGGCAGGAGGTGCTGAGCACAAGGAAAAACCAATGTCACAAACCTAGAAGACTAGATCTATGCAAGCATCATTTTTTTCAATTAAATCTTCCTCTAAATAGTTATGGAAACTGCTAATTTTTAATATAATTGTGAGAGCATATATATATATATATTTTTTTTCATTTTTCCGAAGCTGGAAATGGGGAGACAGTCAGACAGACTCCCGCATGCGCCCAACCGGGATCCACCCGGCATGCCCACCAGGGGGCGATGCTTTGCCCCTCTGGGGCATCGCTCTGTTGTGTCCAGAGCCATTCTAGCGCCTGAGGCAGAGGCCACAGAGCCATCCCCAGCGCCCGGGCCATCTTTGCTTCAATGGAGCCTCACTGCGGGAGGGGAAGAGAGAGACAGAGAGGAAGGAGAGGGGGAGGGGTGGAGAAGCAAATGGGCACCTCTCCTGTGTGCCCTGGCCGGGAATCGAACCTGGGACTCCTGCATGCCAGGCCAACACTCTACCGCTGAGCCAACCAACCGGCCAGGGCCGAGCATATATATTTTTATCAATAGAAGTACATTTAGTCACATCATACAGGACAAATAATCAGTCAAGTGCAATTCTTTGGATAAAACCTCCATTGGTAATGAATTCACTTAGAAATTATAAGTGTGGCCCTGGCTGGATGGCTTGGTTGGTTAGAGCATCGACCTGAAGCACAATGGTTGCTGGTTCAATCCCCCATCAGGGCACATAACAGAAACAGATTTATGTTTCTGTCTCTCTTGCTCTTCTTTCCTCTCTTTATAAAATCAATTTAAAAAAAAAGAAATTTTAAGTTTGGCCAGATGTCTATATATTTTTAAAATATTATTTATTGATTTTATAGAAAGAGGAGGGTAGGGGGGGACAAGAAGTATCAACTAATAGTTGCTTCACTTTAGTTGCTCATTGATTGCTTGTCATATGTGCCTTGACTGGGAAAACTCGGGGTTTTGAACCAGTGACCTCAGCATTGCAAGTTGACGCTCTATCTACTATATCACCACAGGCCAGACAAGAATGTCTGTATTTTTGACAAGACTTAAACTCTCCTAAGGATAGTCAAATTGTACATGCAAAAAACCATGTAAATTTCTCCAAGAGTAGGTAGGCTGACAGGTGATAGTTCATGTTGTTGCAGAAAACAGATTGTCATTAAAATATTCCTAAGGACATAGGTCAGACAGTAGGGAAGCCAGCAAAATTGAGCATCTACTTCATTTTGCAAGAAAAAGAAGCTATATCTCTCTCCAAGGTATGAAGGAGGTTATAGCAGGGTTCTCAAGGCAGCTTCAATTCTACTGAGGATGTGAAGTTCTCTCACTCAAGGCAGCAATACTGGGAAGATGGAAGGTACATGACTGTTGTAATTTTAAGAATAAATTTTTTTTTTAATTTTTATTCATTTTTTAGAGAGGCGAGGGAGAGACAGACAGAGAGAGAGAGAGAGAGGAGAGACAGAGAGAGAGAGAGAGAAGGAGGGAGGAGCTGGAAGCATCAACTCCCATATGTGCCTTGACCAGGCAAGCCCAGGGTTTCGAACCGGCGACCTCAGCATTTCCAGGTCAACGCTTTATCCACTGCGCCACCACAGGTCAGGCCAAGAGAATAAATTTTTAAACAGTTGGCAGTGTCCTAGAAAAATAGGTTATATGGACCATACTGTATCTTTTCATGCATTTATAACTCTTTTACCAATCACAGGCCAAGAGAACACATGCTGTTGGAGCTAGTTGCCATGGTATGATAGTTGCCATGGTATGACTGGTGGTTCATCAACTTTTATCATGCATCTCCTTGTACCAGTCACAGTGCTACATTCTGAGTACACAGCAGTGAACATGACAGACAGTACTGACAATCTACTAAAGAAGACAGACATAAAACTACCCTTTGTGCAATTATTTGTTTATAATTGTGACAAGTATAAGACAGCAGAGAGTCAAGTGAGAGCCTGTCATGTTTAAAAAACAAAAGATAGGCTCTGGCCGGTTGGCTCAGTGGTAGAGCGTCAGCCTGGCGTGCAGGAGTCCCGGGTTTGATTCCCGGCCAGGGCACACAGGAGAGGCACCCATCTGCTTCTCCACCCCTCCCCCTCTCCTTCCTCTCTGTCTCTCTCTTCCCCTCCTGCAGCCAAGGCTCCATTGGAGCAAAGTTGGCCCGGGCGCTGAGGATGGCTCTGTGGCCTCTGCCTCAGGTGCTAGAATGGCTCTGGTTGCGGCAGAGTGACACCCCAAATGGGCAGAGCATTGCCCCCTGGTGGGCATGCTGGGTGGATCCTGGTCGGGTGCATGCGAGAGTCTGTCTGACTGCCTCCCGTTTCCAACTTCAGAAAAATACAAATAATAATAATAATAATAATAAATAAAAAACAAAAGATAGTTCATCTCATCCAACATAGAAGACGGTGACACAGAGTAGATTTGTTAAGGTAATCAGGAGGCTAGATTATTTAGGGCAGTGATTTTCAACCTTTTTATGAGTACGTGAGAAACAAAGGTTGAAAATCACTGATTTAGGGCATTTGAAGACATGTTAAATATCTTGATATGGCTATTGAAGACTTTTAACCAGGGCATGATACAATCTTATTTGCAACTGTGAAAGATCACATTGACTTCTGGGTGGATATAGATTCAAGGGAGGCAAAAATGGACCCTAGGGGACCAGTTAGACAGCTGTGGTAGTGTCCGCATGAAAGTGGCGGTAGTTAGGTACAGAATGATGGTCTTAAAGACAGATAAAAGTGAAAAACATAAGAAAGAGTAAGACTTAAAACCAAGGTGATTTGGAGATTGATTAGGTGTGGAGTGAATAGAAAGGAAGATGATTTCCTGGCCGCTCCTGTGTGGCAGTGCCATTCAATTGAGGTAGATTACACTGGAAGGAAAAAAGGATTGAGTTCAATTGTGTATATGTTAAATGAGAGATACTCATGAAACATTTCAGTAGACAGGTTGAGGTGGGCAGTTGAGTGGTGGATACATAGGCTTGGAAGTCAGAAAATAGGTCTGTGCTGAAAATGACATTTGAAAATTATCTCTTTCCAGATAGTTGAAGACCTGGATATAGATGAGTTTGCTCAGAGAGAACATTAGTAAGAAAAAAGAATAAGGTCTAGGACTAAGCCTTCTAAAGTTTGATGGGAGAAGGATAAGACAATGAATCTGAGAAATGGTATCGAGAGAAGTGAGAGAGAACTATGAGAGTGCAGTGCCATTATCAAGGGAATGTGAATATTTCAAGAAGCATTCATAATTAATGGCAAATGGTGATGAGCAGTTAACTAAGATAAAGACCTCATTCTAATTATCTGTTATTTCTATCCAAGATGATTCACACATATGGCCAGAAAGCTGGTGCTAACTTTTGGCTAGAAACTCAGTTTAGACTGTCTTCTGGAATCCTCAGTTTTCTTCTATGTGGACAAATCCATGGGGACTGTTTGGGCTTCCTCACACCACGGAAACCAGCTCTAACAGCAAGTGTTCTAAGATACAGGAAGACTTTAGTGCCTGAGCACAAAAAATGGTACAGCATCATCTCTACTATGTTGTTCACTAAGATTCAGGGGAAAGGGGCACAGATCACATCTCTTGAAGGAAGACAGAGAAATCATGACCTCTGTAATCTACTAAAGGCCTCAATATTTAACACGTACAATTCTATTCTTATAACAAAAGATTGGAAATAACCTGAACATTCACCATTGGGATTCTGGTTAAGTCAAATAATTCAAATTTATAAAATGAAATATTATGTATTCATTAAAAATGATTTTTAATATAATGTTATGAAAATATTATCATAAGATATTATGGAGTTAAAAAGCAAAGATTAACCTTGACCAGTTGGCTCAGTGGTAGGGTGTCAACCTGGCATGTGAATGTCCTGGGTTCGATTCCTGGTCAGGACACACAAGAGAAGTGACCATCTGCTTCTCCATCCCTCCCCACTCCCTTCTTTCTTCCCCTCCTACAGCCATGGCTCAATTGGTTTGAGTGCATTGGCCCTGGGCGCTAAGGATGGCTCTGTGAAGCCTTTGCCACAGTGCTAAAAATAGCTTGGTTGAGAGCATCAGTTCCAGATGGCAATTGCCAAGTGGCTTCTGGTCAGAATGAATGCAGGAGTCTGTCTTTCTATCTCCCCTTCTCTCACTTGGAAAAGAAAAAGCAAAGATTAGAGCAGTGTTTCACATGTTATTACTATCCATGTAAAAGAAGGAAAATAAAGTGTATTTGTATTTACTTGTATGTGCATAAAATACCTCTACAACATGCATTCTTAATCATATGATATCATCTCCAAAGGGGTAAAAATTGATTCTTGAGTGTGGGAAATCCTAATCTTTTTATGTATAAAGCACAGTTATACATATAGTACAAAAACAGATATATATCTGTATATTAAACGTTAAGGGGGGAAGAATAATCAAGAAATGTTATCAAAGGCTCCTTAGTGGAATAATGATTTAAAAAATCATTGAGAAACATTGCTCTATGAGGAGATAAAGAAATGAGCCCAAATGGTTGCCTGAGAGTAAAAATGGGCTACTGGGAAAAGGAAGTAATGAGAATGTTCAAGGTGTATTCTTCTTTCCTTTCTTTCTTTCTTCCTTTCTTTCTTTCTTTCTTTCTTTCTTTCTTTCTTTCTTTCTTTCTTTCTTTCTTTCTTTCTTTCTTTTAATATATTAGAACAATGGAAAGATAATATCCATCATAATTTAAATTAAAAAATTAAATTTTAAAAGAAGGTTATCCATTTTATTTAACCACATGGTATTACTGAATAGGAGCTTATGTCATATATCACAGTATGTTTAAATCTTATAATTTAATACTTTAAAAGTCTTTTTTGGGCAAGAAGTTAATTTCATTTGGTTATTATGACTATTCAAAAGGGAAGCTAGTAAAGTGACATTTTATATAAAACTTAAAGAGTCGATTATTATTATACATTTAAGGGAAACAGCTTTGAATGACACATTGGTATGAGCACCTGCTTTACTCTGAAAGGACAGAGGGCACCTTCCTCTCTCAAGGGTGTGAAAGTGCACTGGAGTTTCTCAATGCTACAGCATTCCCTCCCTCACACCTCAGGACAGGTGAAGCAGCTCTAAGATCTACGGAAATGGATGCAAGGTGAATAGTAAAAGTCCTTAGCAACATCTAGATTTGCAAAAATAATAATAATAATAGTAATGTGTACCAATGACACAACTTACATTACAGAAGAAAATAGCCATAGTAAACACTTGGAAATCTTGTAGTTGAGCTCACTTTTATGGAAAACTAGCCAAATAAACAAGTCCTTACTGTAATCTCTGCTCCTTAACATTGAAAATCCATAGTAGGGTTGTAGCTCTTTGACTGCTGAAATTGCGAGGGGACGAGCAACATTAGACCTGACCCTGCTGTGTGCACAACAGCATGTAAGCATGTAATACTGGCCGCTGGACCATTTCCTAGAGAGGGGGTCAGCTTTGCCTAGTGATGCAAACAGCCATCAGTGGCACAGGCCACATGGGCCATGTTGCCACCATGACTGATGCAGGAAAACCTGAAAAGATAAGGAGAAGACTTGGAAGCAGTGAACGGTGATGGCTTAGCTTGCTACTGGCCTTGCAAAACAATGGTTATTTTGTCATCAGAGTTTTCATTTCCTTCCAATGTTTGCAAATGATATTGATGCAGCTAACTTAATTGCATAAAAATTCCACAGAGACTACATGGATACAAAGCACTTTAAAAATAATTTAAAAAATCCACTTTTGGCCCTGGCCAGTTGGCTCAGCGGTAGAGCGTCGGCCTAGCGTGCGGAGGACCCGGGTTCGATTCCCGGCCAGGGCACACAGGAGAAGCGCCCATTTGCTTCTCCACCCCTCCGCCGCGCTTTCCTCTCTGTCTCTCTCTTCCCCTCCTGCAGCCAAGGCTCCATTGGAGCAAAGATGGCCCGGGCGCTGGGGATGGCTCTGTGGCCTCTGCCTCAGGCGCTAGAGTGGCTCTGGTCGCAAAATGGCGACGCCCAGGATGGGCAGAGCATCGCCCCCTGGTGGGCAGAGCGTCGCCCCATGGTGGGCGTGCCGGGTGGATCCCGGTCGGGTGCATGCGGGATCCCTGTCTCTCCCTATTTCCAGCTTCAGAAAAATGAAAAAAAAAAAAAATCCACTTTTAAATCCATAATTTCCCAGATGTACTCCTAGGTCACATGATGTGAAACTGTGATCATAACTGCATTTTAGACAAGATTGCGTGAACACATGTGGTACAGCCTAAATCCCGAGTTCTGTTCAACCATGCGTAAAGGCTAATGCTGTAAAGCATCATGGGGGTAACAGCCACTCCCTGCCAACTTTTCACGCATTCCATTGCCTTGGTATGAGCTCTCTTGTGAGTTTCTCTATGGACATTCAGCTAAGAGTTGTTTGAAAGAGAATGGCAGTTGATTCTCAATAACCTATTGTCTTAGTCCATTTGGGCTGCCATAACAAAACTCCATATACTAGGGGGTTTAACAACAGAAATGTATTTCCTCAGAGTGCTGGAGGCTGGAAGTCTGAGATCAGGGTGCCCGCACGGCCAGGCTCTGGTGAGAGCCCCCTTAATCACCTCCTAAAAGCCCTGTCTCTATAGTCACATTTAGGGTTAAAGCTTCAATATACAAATTTGGGGGAAGGAGGGATGTCACAAGTTAGCCCATAGCACCTATAAAAATAAATAAGAAATATTTAAATATCATCAAGAAATTTTTCATTTGAATATTAGAAAAGTTAATAATCATATAAGAAGAGGAAAATGGAGCCATCTGTTCACAAAACAAAATAGCGCATCTGATCTCACATGCCCTTTAATGGTTAAGATGCATGAGGCAAAATGCACACTCATACACAAATTCACCGTTTTAACCAATTCAAAGTGTATAATTGACTTTCAGTATGGTCACAGTGTGGTGCCACCATCAACACTGTCTAACCCCAGAACATTTTTATCACTTCAAAGAGAAACCCCAAACCTGTTCTGGTCACTCTCCATTCTCTCCACCCTCAGTCCCTGGCATTGGTCTTTGAAAGTTCAGGAAAGAACGTTAAGAAGGTGCAGTTTGTCCTGTCCACTAGGAAAAAAATGGTGCTATTTAAAAATCTACTGGTACCACTAACTCAGATTGTTTAACATAAAGAATTGAATCTTATTTCATCCTGGAAAGGACAACTTCATAGAAACATTGGGTCAGAGGTCACAGAGAGGGTCTTCAGTATATCTCCAAATATGCTATGCCAGTATAAAAAAATTGTGGAGAGCATGTCCTCAGACACCCCCTCAACAAAGAGACATATTTTGTTCAAATGCACTTAGGAAATTCTAGGTTAAACAGTTAACAGGTCTCCTTGCCAAGAAAAGAGGATGAACAGATCACCAGCAGGGAGGTTTTGCTTTTTTGTTTTAATTATCACTGTAGGCTACCAGTTGCAACCTGGTGGGTTTTTACAACAAATGGGCCAAAACCACAGATGGTTTTATTTTTCAAAGAAACTGAACCAACAATACAATATCTGTAAATTTTATACAAAATGTATAGGTTTCTAGCTTCACTTTATAATACTGGGTTAAGTAGCAACTCTAGGCCCTTACTGGGTAGAAACAAGAGACAAGTGCATATCCAGGCTCACTACAGCCCCATCTTGTCCATTTTCCTCATGTGTTAGCTGTCTGGCCCCTGTTGGCACTCAAATTTGCTTCTCATACTATAGGACAGAGTCTGCAGAGGCACATTCTATTTACTGTACTTCAAGCACAAAGCTATCTAAGTGGCAGCCAAACTTGAAGTATCATCCCAATGACTAAACTTGCCTTCATAACATTTTTTGCTGAGAAAATCATTTTTCATAAATGTATCAGAAAAAAATAAAATTTAGATAACATGGTAAGTTTATTGTGGTTTCCACTACTCACAAAATCTCACAACAATTTACAAAATGGCTCTTGGAGGCCAAGCTCTTTCTTAGACCAGAAGATTACTCACAGGCTTGTTTTTTTCCCCTCAGTCTATCTCCTTACAGTACAGATAAAACTATATTATAATTCAAAAATAGCATTCAGAAACCATCTAATTAACCCATTGGTTCTGGAACATTCAGCTTAATTCTCATTGTACTTTTTACTAATAGAGGTAACTTCTAACTGGTTCAGGGAAATTGTTTCTTCTTCTTTCATGTGTGGAAACCACGCCCAGATTTCCTTAGCTATCTGCGATGATGGGGCTCAGTGCTAAGAGTGAAGCCTGGTACAGTCTATAGACTCTCCTCCCCTTGACCATAAGCCCCAAAGCACTTCAGAAGGGCACATCCTCAGTCTCCAATGAAGTACAGTTCCCACACACGGTGTCAAGAGGGAGGTGGGTGTTCTTGGGCCGTGAGTTCCAAATGCCTCCATTTCCCAAAGCAAAACAAAGAAAACCCAATCCACCAAATCAGGAGAAATAGCACTCTTTTATTTCAAATATACCTCCAGCTGCAAACCTGTGGTCGTCCAAGGCTTGTGACAGTAATGGATGAAGCACAACAGTCTCTCCAGTTTGACTCTTCAAATTTGTAATATCAATCAAACTTGATTGTTTATGTATTCATCACAGAGTTCTTACTATCTGATAGGCACTGTTCTAAGTGTTTTACAAACACTAACTCAGTTAATCCTCATGAGGGAAAAACATTATTAAATTTATTTTACAGATAAAGATACTAACACACGGACAAATTAATTTTTTCAAAGTCACAAAGCTGGTAAGTGGTAAAGCCAGGGTGTAAACCTAAGTGTTCTTTGCTCTTAACACTATCCTAACTTTGCTGTCATTCTTGAATAACAAAATAGTGACATATTTTATATAATGCAAATTACTGAACTCACCATCTTTCCTCAAGACCTGCTTGTACTCCCATGTTGCTGATTCTAGCTCCTGGTAGAAGCCATCTTAATTCTTAATTACCTAAAGCTGACCTGTCAGTAACATCTATCAATTCTATTTCCTATGTATCTCTCAGTATGCCCTCTCTACTCTATTGCTCCTGCTATCGCCCTGTCAACCCTGCCTGGGTCTCTGCAATATCCTGCTCTATCATTGCCTGCCACCTCTTTTGCATCCTTTACCCATTGTTTCTTCAATTATTTTAAGATCTGACTTTATTATGGTACTCGGCTAATGAAAACACTCTCAGGATTTCCCATCCTCTACACTAGTGACTCTCAAAGTGTTTCTCCATGAACCACCAACATATTAATCATTCTAAGGATCTTTAAAAGATTAAGTTTCATGGCTGCCATCCAAGCCCTATTGAATCAGAATTTTGGGTGATGGGGCCTAGGAGTCTAAATTTTAATAAACTCTTCAGGAGACTTCTATATGCACTAAAGATGAAGAATCATAGATCCTCTGAATAAGCTCTAGCTTCCATCGCAGGGCACGAAGGTCTCCCCAGATTCCGTCCAGGCGTGTCCTCCAGTCTCTTCTCTACTGTCCCTTTCCCATTCTGGTCTCTAGAAACAGGCAGCTGTGGGATCTGAACTGCCTTTGCACGTTTGGCTGCCTGTCTGCTGTGCCCCGTGAGAAAAGGCCACCCTCTGAAGTATACTTCCTGTACTGCTATTCCATGAGGCCTTCCTTGAATCCACCATGATAAGCAAATTATTTATTTCCTCGCTTCTCCCTTCACCCCACCACGACACCTTTCAGATGGCACTTGAGCTATTTGTTGACCCATCTGCTACTCCTGCTGCACTGCTCTGCCTTTTACAGATTTTACCTCCGCTTCTCCCAAGGATCCCAGGCCACAGAGAGACTGACTGATCTTTGCCAAATGAATGCTCCTGAGTTTGCAAAGCTCCATGAGACATATACCTCCACACCAGGACAAAGCAGCAGGAGTGGGCACCTTTAGAGAGGACATCTGTGTCAGGAAATGGAGCATGATCACAGACCGCATTCTGGTCGTCTTTTTCCTGTCTAAAGCCAAAAAGGCCAATAGAACCTTCCCCACTGCTGCACTCAGGGTCAGTCAAGGTGAAAATTCTTGGCAACCTGTGTTTGTTATGGGTTCTTTTTCCATGCAGTAAAAATGTTAAGCAGAAGTTGAAATAATATTTGAAATATAAGTCTGTGTAGTCAACCTAGAAAGCCAGCTCTTTAGAAACACACTTTGAGCCACCAAAGGCAGGGAGGCTGGAAGCTGCATCAATTAGGCTGCTTTTGTAAACACATGACAGAAACCAACTTGAACTAGCTAAGTGAAAAGGAAAATCTTTGTAATGATATCAGAGTATTTTCCAAAACCCAGGTTTAAGAACGCCCCTGGAGATGAGAGGCAATTTGAACTAGGAGCTCAGGCACTTCGGGATCTCTCCACTCCTCATCTTTGTCTCATTTACCACTCTTGCTACGCATGAGAGAAAGCATGGGTGACGGAACTTCTGAGTCTTGGATCTCATAGTTGTAGACTCTTAAAAGATCCTTAATGAACTCTCAGCTCAGTGACCAAGTTGAGTCAATGACCGAGTTCCCCCTGGCCAAGTCAGTAGTACCAGGGCCACCAACAGAGCCACACTGGAACATGGTGCCCTGCCTACAGCTATCTGAAGGGAAAGAGACATGGAGTGGACAATCTCTTAAGTGTCCACCAGAGAATGATCTCATAGATATTGGAAGCAAAGATCATAGTTTAAAGCAGAGGTCCCCAAACTTTTTACACAGGGGGCCAGTTCACTGTCCCTCAAACCGTTGGAGGGCCGAACTATAAAAAATTATGAACAAATCCCTATGCACACTGCACATATCTTATTTTAAAGTAAAAAAACAAAACGGGAACAAATACAATATTTAAAATAAAGAACAAGTAAATTTAAATCAACAAACTGACCAGTATTTCAATGGGAATTATGGGCCTGCTTTTGGCTAATGAGATGGTCAATGTGCTCCTCTCACTGACCACCAATGAAAGAGATGCCCCTTCCGGAAGTGCGGTGGGGGCCGGATAAATGGCCTGAGGGGCCTCATGCGGCCCGCGGGCCATAGTTTGGGGACCCCTGGTTTAAAGTATGGGTAACTTGGGTTGGAGGTATGGAATGGGGACAAATGAACAAGAAGACCCAGTCCAGGGCTCAGCCAGAGACAGAGCCAAAATCTCCCTAGGCAAGGCCTATACTACAAGAACAAGGAATGACTATTAAGCCCAAGGTCATCTGTATATTATTTATCATTTGCTGCTATGCCTGCTAAAGTTAAATATTAACACACTAAATAATAAGTTCATTTCACAGAGAGTTTTATTTTCTAACTAATTACAAGTAAAGTAATCTTTCAGAGGAGAGCTAACAGATATAGAAAACTGTTCAAGGTTTAGAATCCAATAATTTTCCCAGTGTCTCTATCATGTATAGACTGTGTCTATAGAGAAGTTTCTGACTGTCTCTGAGCTTTAAATAATCTATATGTTATTTTTTTATCATAACACCCAGATCACATATTTATGTTGTTCAGTTTAAGCTGTAATTACTCATTTAGCAAATATCTTTGATCCCCTAATATGTTCCAGACACTGTTCTAGTGACCTTGACACAGCATTAAAGAAAACAGGCCCTGGCCGGTTGCCTCAATGGTAGAACATCGGCCCGGTGTGTGGAAATCCTGGGTTTAATTCCCGGCCAGGGCACGCAGGAGAAGCACTCATCTTCTTCTCCACCTTTCGCTCTCTTCTTTCTCTCTATCTCTCTCTTCCCCTCCTGCAGCTAAGGCTCCATTGGAGCAAAGTTGTCCCGAGCGCTGAGGATGGCTCCATGGCCTCTGCCTCAAGTGCTAGAATGGCTCCAGTTGCAATGAAGCAATGCCCCAGGTGGGCAAAGCATCACCCTCTAGTGGGCTTGCCAGGTGGATCCTGGTCAGGTGCATGCGGGAGTCTGTCTCTCTGCCTCCCCACTTCTCACATCAGTGGGAAAAAAAATGTGTGTGTGTGTGTCTTGATAGTGCTTACATTCTAGAAAATAGTTTAAAAAATAAATATGCAAAATTATAATATATTAAGAAATAATCAATAAAAAGAATAAATTCAAAGCATAGAGTGGGTGGTATTATTAGAAAACATTTGTCTGTACACTTATCCTCTTACACTGAAAGTATCTTGAGGGCAGGTACCATGTTGGTTTGTTCCCACTACATAGCCAATGCCTAGTGCAGTATGGTAGATGCTCAGTGAATTCCATTGGAATTGTGAAGGATAAAGAGAATAACAAAAGTGACTAATCCCAAGCAGGCACTGTAGTAACTGGTCTGGGCTGCCATAACAAAATACCATAGATCGAGTGGCTTAAACAACAGTAATCTATTTTCTCACAATTCTGGAAACTAGAAATCCAAGATCAACAATCTGGTTTCCTCTGAGGCCTCTCTCCTGGGTGTGCAGATGGCTACCTTCTTGTTGTGTCCTCACGATCCTCTGCCTGTGCTTGTGTCTGGGGTTTCTCCTTGTGTCCAAATTTTCTCTCTTTATAGGGACACCAGTCAAGGGGGGCTAAACGGTGACGGAAGGAGACCTGTCTAGGGGTGGTAAACACACAATGCAATATACAGATGGTGTAGTACAGAATTGTAGACCTGAAACCTATATAATTTTATTAACCAATGTCACATGAATAAATTCAATTAAAAGAAAAAGAAAGGAAAGATAACAGTCATATTGGACTAGGGCCCACCCTAAAGCCTCATTTTAACTTAATCAACTCTTTTAAATCCTTATTTCCAATTACAGTCACATTCTGAGGTCCTGGGATTTAGAACTTGAACATATGAACTGGGAGAGTAGCAGTGCAGACACAATATAGCTCATAACCCCTGGAATGCAAACCTTTATTTTTTTCCTTCTTGTTTTCCAAGTGAAAAGAAGGAAGATAGAGAGAAAGACTCTTGTATATGCCCTAGCAGAATTTTCCCGGTAACCCCCATCCAGGGCTGATGCTCTGACCATCTGGGGTGACACTCATAAACAAGCTATTTTAAGCACCTGAGGCAGAAGCTACCTGGGGCCATCTGTAGTGACCAGATCAATGTGCTCGAATCAATTGAGCCATGGCTGTGGGAAGGGAAGAGAAAAAGAGAGAAGGAGGAAGAAGAGAGAAGCAGATGGTTGATTCTCCTGTGTGCCTTGACTGAGAATTGAACCTGGTACGTCCACATGCTGGGCTGACACTCTACCACTGAGCCAACCAGCCAGGGCCTTTTAAAAACTTAAGCACATTATTTTATTTGGTCTCCATAGTAACTTTGAACATAGCAGAACTTGTATTACCATTATCTTCAATACACAAATAAGATAGCAAGCAATAGTAGGTAGGACAGTGACATCAAATCAAGTACTTTATCTCTAAGATCACAATACCTCTACAAGCAGTCATAGACACTGACCTCTATGAGATAACAATTACAAGCTGCTGAGGTACAATTTGGGCAAGAAAGGGTAGAACTACAGTGGGACAACCACCCTGAACTCTGTAGAATAATAACCTGTACTTTGGACAATTTAATGGGTATAAGGAATGGAAAATGGGAGATTAAGTGCCTTGAAATGTAGTTGAAAGCCTTGTCATCTTGGGTTTGCTTGGCTATTTTTCACTGAGACTGTTCAAATCCAACCAAAGACATCCCTGACAGGTTTTATCCAGAAAACTCTAATTGAAAGAAGTACTTGACATGACCATGGGCAATGCTCTTGAGAGGTAGGCAGACCTGATAGCAACACAGTCACCTTTTTTATGAAGTCCTGCTCCAGCTCTTTGCAAGTACAAATTAGATTCAGCCCTCTCCCAGCCACCCAGTTGACTGGGCCAGAAAACACAATCTGATTACTTCATAGCAGTATTCCCAGAGGTGTCTCGTTAAAGCAATCACAAAACCATCTGAAATT
This sequence comes from Saccopteryx leptura, assembly GCF_036850995.1. Taxonomy (NCBI): domain Eukaryota; kingdom Metazoa; phylum Chordata; class Mammalia; order Chiroptera; family Emballonuridae; genus Saccopteryx; species Saccopteryx leptura. Next base: position 169,281,610 of record NC_089506.1, read on the forward strand.
GAAGGGAAAGTCCTGTCAAATGAACTACTGAAATGGTTGTACTGTACAAGACTTACCTAGCACAGTTAGTTGTAAAACTGAATAAAAACAGTAATCTGTAGGGGATATATATGTGAGTGGTCTTGGCGCATTACAGAGTGGTCATTATGATAGTGGGGAGCCGGAAGAAAGTTAGGGGAATGGATAATTAAAGAGGAGAAAAATGTATCCTATGATATCCTGGGCAGCAGTAAGCAGAATAAGTGAGAATTTAGTCAAACAAGTAGAAACAAAATGAGAAAGCACAATATCATTTGTGTAAGTCAAGGACTCTAAAACTCAACGTGTATTATTAAAATTTACATGTATATTTTAAAAACATATCAATACATTACTGCAAGTACCTAGGGCAGAGAGGTGGATGACAAAGAGTGAGAGTGGGGGACTAGGGAAGAAGAGAAGAAACGTAACAATAGAGGGCACTCAGTTAAATTACCATGTGCTCTGCACAGGGTACCTGGGGTCCTATTGAAAAATACATGAAGTGGATTGGATGCAAAAGGGAAGGGGAAGCCATATCTCAGAATGCACTACAAGGGAACCCATCTGTGCACCATAACATGAAGATTATCCCACACATGTATACTAAGAAGTTACTTGAAGATGCACTCTAACTTTTCATTATAAGTAAGTCTAAACAATTTTATTTTTTCTCCACAATGCATATGTCATTAGATTAAAAAATTAAAAATACAAAATAAAAGTTTTGTGATATATTTAAAACTGTTTAACTTTCTCTCTTTAAAAAAAAAAAAATCAAAGCACTACAAAGAGCAAGAGAATGTCTGAAGGAAGTAGATTGACTTGTAACATGCAGGGGGCCTATCATCTTATCTCTTCAGAAACTTGACTTTCCCCTCTGTATGTGATAAGAAAACCACTCAGAAAACAGGAGAGGCTCTGCAAAGCAGGCTGCCACAGGGCAGTCATTCAAGACACTTGCGTTTCTTAGGATCTGAGGGTTAATGGATCTTTTATTAACAAAAATCAAGCCCACCAGGAATATGAACCTTCTACTGTGTAAAAGGAAAACACTGATTACCCAAACCACGCATTACACTGGGGAAAAATCTGGAACTCCAGTGGAAAAACAACTTTACTGACTCCCCGTGTTTGTTAGTGACACACCAGCAGCTGGTCTCATGATATTACACAGGAAGTCCAGCTCAGTCAGAGGGTTTGCTTTGTCGTATGACAGCACAGCCAGATCTTTCTGTCTAGATAGATGAAGATATCTCCCAGCTCTGGGAAAACTGAACAAAGGGTAAAAAGCCCAGCAGCTGCTAATAATTTTTGTCCAGTCATCAGGACAACTTTCTGCTTTAACTGCAATAACTATACCAATGTTCAGAACTAACTAGAGAAATAACACAAAAAACATAAACTTGGACAATACTTAGACAGTTGGTAGGTTCTATGTACACCATAAGACAAAAAGTAATTGACTTTTAAGAAAAATACAGTTGTCTCATTGATCAAAGGCAAAATGGGTAAATCCCTAAATCACCTTTTCTTTCTTTTCTGGGTTATCACTGGCCACTATGTCAAGGTGGCATTCAAGTATCATTTTTTAAAAGTTTCTAGTTAAATTTAATTCATATTTCAAAAAGTAAGACTATTTACAAGAGAACTAACTATACATTCAGTTTATAACAAAAGAATAGAAAATTAAGGACAAATAAAATGTGTATGCAAATACAGTGACCTTAAGGGATAAATTTAAGGTTGCCAATTCCCCACTTAATTTTGAGGGGGCCTTAGCATTCACAATTTATTTAGCAATCTTATAATTGTCATGAGGTATAAAGAAATGAGATCAGAATTTTTACAGAAAGGTCTAAAAATGTGACTTTGACTTAACCTATGAATTGCTTTAGGTTTTGTCAATAATAATATAACAGTATATATTTTCCACAGAAAAATTCTCAGTTTGTCTTAGTTCAAGTATGGTATATTGAAGAAAATCAATTTAAATATCTATGTTTATGATGAGCATTTTTATTGTTTCAAGAGAAAAACTGGTTTTTTAAAGACATTTCTGTGATTATTTCTGTGATTAAGGCAAAATAAATAGATTCATTCTAATCAGAATCTTCATAATCTTGAGGAATTTTTATTTATTTTTTATTTTATTTTATTTTTTTTAGTTTGAAGTTCTGCTATAAAAAAATTAAATACGGGATTTGTGGATTCAGTTGGGATTTTTCCTTGAAATTTGATCTTTTAGAGGTAAACGAAATGGAAAACCAGTAGCTTTCCAAGAACAGGCACTTTTGTGTTGAAACATAATTCTTTAATTTCAAAGACAAATGATTCTAGTGAAACCACTGGTTCAAAGCCACTCAGATCTTGTCCCTGCTCTTCACTGTACTGATGACCCAGGCTTCCTGAGTGACTTATTTTCAGGCAGCGAGGCCAGGGTGTTGACACTCAATGGCAGATAGCCCTGGGAGTGTGGGCCCAAATATTATGACCAGAATGGGGTAATCTTCAGTCACCACAATATTTTATATAGTTCTCACAATAAATTAAAATCAGATCTTCTGCAACAACCTTGTAAGACATTTGCTCATCAGAAAAGCCGTAACTCGAGTTAAGCAGAGGATGTCTAGGTAAACAATATGTGTGAGCAGCTCTCAGAATACCATTGAGTGAGGCTCTAGGCCAGGGGTCCCCAAACTACGGCCCGCGGGCCACATGCGGCCCCCTGAGGCCATTTATCCAGCCCCCACTGCACTTCCGGAAGCGGTACCTCTTTCATTGGTGGTCAATGAAAGGAGCACATTGACTATCTCATTAGCCAAAAGCAGGCCAATAGTTCCCATTGAAATACTTGTCAGTTTGTTGATTTAAATTTACTTGTTCTTTTTTTTTTTTTTTTTTTTTTCATTTTTCTGAAGCTGGAAACAGGGAGAGACAGTCAGACAGACTCCCGCATGCGCCCGACCGGGATCCACCCGGCACGCCCACCAGGGGCGACGCTCTGCCCTCCAGGGGGCGATGCTCTGCCCATCCTGGGCGTCGCCATGTTGCGACCAGAGCCACTCTAGCGCCTGGGGCAGAGGCCACAGAGCCATCCCCAGCGCCCAGGCCATCTTTGCTCCAATGGAGCCTTGGCTGCGGGAGGGGAAGAGAGAGACAGAGAGGGAAAGCACGGCGGAGGGGTGGAGAAGCAAATGGGCGCTTCTCCTGTGTGCCCTGGCCGGGAATCGAACCCGGGTCCTCCGCACACTAGGCCGACGCTCTACCGCTGAGCCAACCGGCCAGGGCTAAATTTACTTGTTCTTTATTTTAAATATTGTATTTGTTCCCGTTTTGTTTTTTTACTTTAAAATAAGATATGTGCAGTGTGCATAGGGATTTGTTCATAGTTTTTTTTATAGTCCGGCCCTCCAACGGTCTGAGGGACAGTGAACTGGCCCCCTGTGTAAAAAGTTTGGGGACCCCTGCTCTAGGCAATGCCTTGGCTATCATGCCTTTTGAAGCTACTTTATGCTGCTGATGCTGGGGGTGTTGATGAAGCAGTCCTTTTAATTCACAGACAATCTGATGGGGACTTAAAACAAATCAATAATTTTTTACTCCTTTTGTTACTCAGTGATGTCCAAAACAGGTATGCTCATTTTATCCTTAAATCTACTACACCTTCTTGAAATTAAGGATAGACTGGGGTTCAGGAACTGCCTGTAGCAAAAAAACAAGTGATGCTGGGGCTGGGGGAGGGGAGAGACAGGGAGGGACAGATGCTCAGCAAATATGAAGGCACTGCTGTCCGTGCTGGGGCAGAGAAACATTTTTTTTTCTTGATGCAGCTTACATTCCAGGTAAGAGCAGCAGAGAAGAAAAAACAAATAACTAAACAATGTAATATCAGGTAGTGTCAATTCTATGAAAACAATGAAACAGATGACATGATGGAGAACCTTTAGAGTAGCAGCAATTTGCCAAGTACAGTAAGAAGGCAGTGGGGCGTAACAGGGGAGGGAGATACTGGTACATACAAGACAGGCAGGGGAAAGATTATCTCAGGGTGTCTCAATTTGGGCATTACTGTCACTTGGGGCCAGATAATTTTGTGTTTCAGATGGCTGTTGTGTCCTGTTAGCTGTTTTGCATTGTTCCTTGCCTCTTTCCAATAGATGCCAGTAGCAGACCCTAATTGTGGCAATCAAAAATGTCTCCAGACATGGCCAAATGTCCCTGGAATATTTGAGAATCTCCAGTTGAGAACAACCAGCTCATGGAGAGCCTTAGAAGCAGAAGTGATGGGCAAAATACTGAATAACCCACGTGGCATGAGCACCAGCGACCAGACTAGGCTCTGTCTGTAAATACTCCACTAGGTATACCAGGACACCTGGCTGAAGATCAGCCCTCCTATAGCTCATGGTAAGGAGTTCAGACTTGATTATGGTTGTGATAGAAAGCGATAGTATCGTTTTAGGAAAGAAAATGATGTGATATTTTCTACGATTTCAAAAAGACCACCTTAGCTGCTTAGCAGAAAAGAGATTTTGGGCAGGGCTGCATGAGAGGAAGACTGGTGGGAGGCTATTGAAGAAATCTGTGTGCAAGCTGATGGTGACGTGAGTTGCAGGCATGGAGACCACAGTACAGTCTTCAGGGGGAGGGAACTGAAGCATCAAGGTTTATAACTAAGTTCTAACCTAATAATTGAGTGGATGGTGGTCCTTCACTAAGATGGGAGGACAAGAAGAGCAGGTTTTAAAGGAAAAATCAAAAATCCTATTTCAGGTATGCTGAGTTTCAGATGCCTATGAAAGATCTAAATGAAGTTATCCAACAGGTACCAGTACCAGCTGGGGACCTGAGTCTAGAGGTTTGTTAAAGCTTATAATCACCAGCATATCTGATACAGAAACAACTAATATCCAGAACTCTATGTTTATATAAGTAATCAGCACAAGAGAGGCCAGAGTATCTGCTCATTTGCTGACAAATATGTTTCATGGCCTGCCTTCCATAACCACTGATTTCCTCCTTCTATTTGACAAAGATTGGCCTCATTTAATTTCAGTTAATAGACAACCTGACCTTTGTACTTTGTTTTACTACTGAAAAATATTAAGCAAATATCACTTTTCACTTTTCAAGGTTTTTCTGATAATGCAAATTCAAATGCAAATCTGTTAGGCACTGGGGTAGGGCAGAAGCTGGGAGAGAAACTCATGATGTTTGGGTCACAATATGAGTCCTTATTCTTAGTCCCAGATAGTCCAGAACTCAATTAAATACCATCTAGTCTAACATTCAGTACATTTGCTCATCAGATGTTTCATTTAGTATTATTAAATTGCTGATTATACTGTTGGTTTTGGAGGACAGCTGTCACTCCATCAGATTGGAACCTGGTTCTAACAGACAGCAGCATACACTACTGGTTAATAATAAATACAATTTTATATTTGCATAACACATTGTGGTTTTCCAAGCACATCCTTTGCTGACAAAATTTTATTTCACCACAACTTCATGACATAGAAAATACAGATATTGGTATACCTATTTTAAAATAAGGAAACTATTGTTCAGTTAGGTTAAATGATTTGCCCGTGGTCCAACAGTTGGTAAATATTAGGAAAAGAATTGGAACACAAATGTCCTGACAACTAATTCAGTACTGGAAGAGTAGAAAGTCCTGTGTCAGTGCATCCTACAGTGTGACTCACACTGCATGACACCAAAAGTGAACGCCTGTTTGACTTTCTCCTGAATAGGATCTGATCTGCTTCTTAACCCAGACATACTTTCCTATGTTCCCTTTCTGACATCTAATTTTCCCACGCTTGAAAAATTCCGGTAGCTGCCTTCTATGCTAAACATGCTATTTCTCCTGTTTCTTGGTTTGTCTCTGTTCTAGCTGACATCTTCCTGAGACTTCTTTGCTGGCACTCTAACTTTTCCCTGATTCCTTAATCCTAGTATGACTAAAACAGTGGAAGAGGCTATAAAATTTAAACTATAGTCTTCTCCTTTTCCACCACAATATACAGATGATGTTTTATGGAATTGTACTCCTTAAACCTACATACTGTTTTAATCAATGTCCCCCAGATAAGTTCAGTAGAAAATAAAATAAAAATAAATCAGGGAACAGGCTATAATATTTGGATTATATTCTCCTTCTTTTCTATACATAATGGGTTTACTCTAACTTTGTCCTCCACTATTAATCATCTCCACTTTTCTAACCTAAATTTTTCATCCTGGGTCCCAGCTGGTTGGCTCAGTGGTAGAGCATCAGCCCAGTATGTGGATGTCCCAGGTTCAATTCCTGGTCAGGGCACACAGGAGAAGCGACCATCTGCTTCTACACACACACACACACACACTCTCTCTCTCTCTCTCTCTCTCTCTCTCTCTCTCTCTCTCTCTTCCTCCCTCCCCCCCTCTCTCTTCCCTTCCTGCAGCCATGGCTTGACTGGCGCAAGTTGGCCCCTGGCACTGAGGATGGCTCCATGGCCTCCGCCTCAGGCATTAAGAAGAGCTTGGTTGCAAGCATGGCTTCAGATGGGCAGAACATCACCCCCTAGTGGGCTTGCCGGGTAGATCCCAGTCTGAGTACATGCAAGGAGTCTGTCTCTCTGCTTCCCCTCCTATTATTGAATAAAAAAAATTTTTTTTTCATCCTCCACTGACAGTTTTTATTGTTCATTTTAAAATTAACATATGATATTATAGAAAATGATATACAAAGAAGAAAATATAAATTACCCACATTCCCATCAATCAAATCAGTAAAGTTAAGTTATTCAATTACTTTTATTGTTTCTTGAATTAGCAATTAACAGGTTAAACTTTTGTTAATAGTGAAAGAATTCAAGTTTATGAATTTTACTCAAAGTACAATTTTAGCCACATTCCACAACTTTGGTAGAAGTAGTAGAACACGAAGTCAGAAAAGCAACATGATAGCTCATGTCACATGTGGACCATTGTGAAAACTCTGGCTTTTATTGAAGTAAAATACAGAACCGCTGGAGAGTTGTAGGCAGAGCAGTACCATAATTTAACTTAAAGTATCAATTAAATTGCAAAGTTAAAATGCCAGAGGAGGACAAAGAAGTCTAAGAAAATTATTCTGCAATTTAGCCTTCTCTGTCTCGGTTATGAGCCCTGTGATTTAACAGAAACATGTTTTATTCTCTTATTCTCTGTAATTACAATAATAGAAGTCTAATAAACATTTAAGTAAATATTTGTTATTACATTTACATCTGATTCTGATGTTTTATATTTGTAATATCTAGAATACTGAATCTTAATGACTAATAAATACCTGTTGGATTTAGAAAAGGAAGAAAAGAGAGGGAGGAGGGAGAGCTTGAGGGTGGGCATGGGAAAGGAGAGGGGCGGGGAGGACAGGAGAATGGTTTAGTATCGCAACTTCTATAAACAAGGAAGTACTTATACTGTTTAGGACAAACAGGTCAATACATCTACTAACTAATCTCTAAATAGGGCATACTTAATGAGTCTACACTTTAAAAACAATAAACTGAAAAATCTTTTATTTCTTCAAAAAACTTGAGTGTTTATTCTTATCTATAAAATACTTTCCTGCCCTGTCTTTCTTAGTAATAGAGATTAAAAAAAAAATAGTTACTCCTTACCCCTGCCTCTTCTTGCATACATACACAGAAAAAGACACATTCTTTGAAAAACTAAGACGGTGCAAAAAGATGGACACACTGATGAGTCTCTACCCTTAATGTGGACCAACAAAACAGTGCTAATTTGCACATTTGGGCTTTGTTTTGTTATCAAATTTTTAACAACATCAATTTTTATATTGATTAAAGTATTTAGTATACAGATGGTCCCCAAGTTACAATGGTTCTACTTAGGATTTTTTTTTTACTTTAAAATGAGGCAAAAGCAATATACATTTAGTAGAAACTGCTTTTGATTTTTGAATTTGGATCTTTTCCCACATTAGCGATACTTGGGAAGGATATTCTCTCTTGTGGAGCTGGGCAGTGGCCACCAGCTGCAGATCCCAGACAGCTGCTGGAGCAGGAAGGTAAACAATCGATACTCTACAGTATGCTGTGCTGTCAGCATATTTTGGATACTGTGTTTGTGTTTTCCCATGCTATGGTGTCTACAAAATGTCCATCTGTGTCTCCTGCTTTCTAGTAAGAGGAAGGCAATTACTCTTGAGATGAAACAAGATAATTGTCCAACTAAAGGCTAATGTAAGTGTTCTGAGCATGTGTAAGGTAGGCTAACTACACTATGAGGTTTGGTAGATTAGGTGCATTAAATGCATTTTCAGCTTATGATACTTCCACTTACGATGCATTTATTGGACATAACCCCATCACTGATTGAGGAAGTTCTGTATATTAAAGAGAGCTATTCTATGCCCTTACTAAATGAACTACAATCAGCTTCTCTATCATCATGTTTAGTAGTCAAGATATCATTGGGAAATGAACTGGAATGATAAATTGGCTCTCCTTTGTGAAACAAGCCTACTCCTAGCCCAATGGCTTCTACAAAACCACCAAAGGGAGAACAGAAATACTTGAACTGAGGTTACAGCAAGAAAATATCTTTGTGTGAATTCACATTTATACTTTCACAAAGCTTGAACACCAATGTATTCCATCTACATGTCAAAGTTTTCATTTTCTAAAACACAATTCCACCCAGAGCCTCTAGAACAAGCTGTGCTCTCCTAGTCTCTTCTATTAATGCCAGACAATAGATCTAGCAGGAAGAACTCACTGACAGTTTGCTCATGAACGCAGGAGGCACAAATGGATCCAGATTGCTCTGCCATCACTGCAGTACCACCCCTGCGACTCTAACCAGGAAACCCTCCTTCTGTGGATTAAATAATCATAGGCAATTATGATTAAATGCCTGGACCACAGTTTTATTTTTGTGATTTCTTTCTTTCCCTCCACATAGCTGACTTGATTAGTAAGTCTCAGGCAGGCACCACATAATTTTCTGTTATCGTATAATACACATTTACAAGAGAATAAAAATTACTGAATTTGTTATAGACCAGAGGGTTGTTATCTTTCTCATTTCCTTAAATTCAATTATCCTCAGCTAGCCAAATCTATCCTGATTTGACCCTGGTTAAGCCATCTGCACTTCTGATTGTCCCTATACCTCCCTGAATTTTCACTCCAGATACCTAAGAAGGATGGCACTCATTTTAGTCTCTGACATGGAATCATTCATTGTAAAGTTTTATAAATATAGATTAAATAATGAATTTTCCACTTACTTCTCCTAACAGGAAATTTAAATAACTTTTTTTCTATAATGAGACTTTACACCAGGAACACCAGAGAGGGTCAATGTGTGAGAATTAATTGGCTGCTGTCATTATGATGGGGTGGGAGGGAGTCGATAGCAATGTCCTCACACCTAAAAAGACCTTAAGAACTGAACAACTCGAAGAACCCACAGACCTATCATAATTGGCTTTCTTCCTGAGAATGAACGTATAGTAAATTATGAATTGTTATCTAAGATAAGATTCAAAAAAAGTATGAAAGATGCTGAGGATAAAAATGCTTGTCAGTGCTAGGTGCGGTGTTGTCTGGCACGATCAAGGCCCTGGACTGTAGCACTGAGGAACTTGGCCTCTGTGAGGACAAGAGATGCAAAGCTCGCCCGGAGACAAGCCTTCTGTTGCCATTGGAGGAACTCCCAGAAAAGAAAGCCCATGAGGAAGGGACCTGGTCTGTGTCTTGTTTACTTGCAGAATGCTTTAGTATGTCTGGATTTTTAAAGACACCTGGATTTACAAATAGTAAATTATTCTTCTTGACTAATGTATGCATCCCTCAAATGGTCTCCTAGCACTCCAGCCCCTTCTTGCTTCTGGACGCTTCAGAGGGGCATCACCTGGCAGAGACGTAACACCTGGCAGAGAAGAGCACCTCCAGGATGCTGCTCCGCCACCACCAGTGTCCTTCTGATCATTACTCAAATGATACTGGCTGTAAAGTATTCTAGAAATCACCCCTGTACCCACTGTTCTTCATACACAGAGCAGTGTCTTATGAATTGGTAAATTGATAAATAAATAACCTATTTACTTTCCTTATCTTATATTTTTTTTATGTACACATTTTCTCAGAAACATTACCTATTTGCTAATCAATCCAACAAATATCAAATATCAGCATTGGCATAATTCACATTTCCAATACCATGTAGCAAGTCAAACCCTGACTGAATGCCTATCGCCTACCATGTAGGAAAAACCCTTCTAGGCCCCAGAGGGATGCTCCAGGGGCCTGACTGAGCTGGAGATGTGTGTGGACTTCTTCCCAAAAGCACTGATCCCAGGAATCACTCACAAATAGGTGAGGAAAGGAGAGGCCAAAGAGATTCAATGACTCTTAAGTGGCCTACTACTCTTAGAGCTCAACCTGACTTATTTTCTCCTTTGGTCATAAGGTCTAAAAGTTATTTTCATGACCAGCTAAAGACATAAAAATAGGCACACCCATAAGAGAGATTGCATAAGCTTAAGGAAACTGCTAGACAGACATGTACAATCCAAACCCAAATAACTCATACTCATTCCCTACCCCCTATGTGCCAAACCCCGTGCTGAGCCATGAACACACAGTCCAGAACCATCCCATGAGCAAATACTAGCCTTTGCCTCATCTTCTAGATGGCATAGCTAAGTTGTGAGCTATGCCATCACTTAGCTTAATAATTTGTCCAAAGGTACACAGCTGGTGAGTGCCAAGGAGAAAATATAATCTCTTGTCTTTCTGCCTCTGGAGTTCAGATGGTGAGCACTATACCATCGACCTTATAAAATTCCTTAGCTTCTCTGAGATGATAAATTCTATGCTGGTTTTAATACTTAAACTAGAGCAGTCATTGCACTTTTATTTTGGCCACTTGAATTTTTCTTCCCAGTTTATGAATTGGTACAAGTTGCTATGCCAACACATTCCAGCCTCTTCCTTCCTCTTTGCTTATCATACTCTTCTCTCTGACTGCCTCATCTAGTCTGGTGTGGTTCCAATACGTGACTGCACCCACCCTGGCAAGATGAACTAGTGTCTTCCTGGCCATATTTCAAATGGACATGGATTTACTTGTTGAACCTCCTCACTTCACCAATTCAGTACCTTGTTTCTTCCCCTGTTCTCCTGATGCCCTTGACTACGGGCCTGTTGCATATCTATTGTGTTCATATACTGCCCCTACCATTGGAGCTTGACTCATAATCTATTCTTCTGATGTATCTGAAAATGATCTCTTCCTCACCTTCTCTAAAAGATACACATTTGTTTCTCTTCTTTGACTCTGAACTTTCATGAACAAACTTCGGAGAGGATTGAGATATTCTCTTTCCTGCCTTTCTAGCATCCACAATAGGTAAGGACTTTATCATCCTCAGTTATAAGCCAACATGGAACTATATACCACCTACCATGTCTGTATCTTTCAGAGTTCCCAGCCCAGCCTTCTATATTTAATAATGAGCTAACTGAGTCAGTTAGTAAATGAAGGGATAGTTGGCTGGTGAGTGAATAGACTAGAGAAGACCTGGTGTGGTGTGTAGGTGAGGTAGAATCTAATTTTGGAGATGCCATTTGTGTTTCTTTCTTGCTGTACAGAGTGTCTAAGAAATATTTGTTCACTGAGGTTACCATTACTTTGAGTCACTGATTTAGTTTACAACATTGATCATGTGTTAGCTACAATATATAAGCAACCTACTGTATATAAGACAATAACCTAGGTACACTTTATAATTTTAATTAAATCATCTCCAAAATATGGGAGGTGTTAGTATCCCCTTTTTACAGTTATATAAAGGCAGAGTAGACAGGTTCAGAGAGGTCAAGTAACTAAGTATGATCTCCTAGGGAATAAGAAGGGGAAATGGGTTTGATCTAATGTCACTTTTAGTCCAAATCGAGGACTTTACTCTTTCTTATACAATACACTGCCTCATTATTGAGGGAGCCTTATAAAAATATTTCTATTAAAGTTTACAGGAGTTTTCAGGACATGGAGAACTAGCACACTGTCCTTAATTCAGTACAACAGACTAGATGGCAAGAGCATCAAGTCATTTCTTAGCAGAAAGAACGACCATGTATTAAATAGAATATAAGATAGGTAAATGATAAATGTTGATGGGAGAAAATGAAGTTTAGGAAGATTCAAATAGGCATCTTCCAAGATTAACAGGGGATAAACCTTTAGTTCAGGGCCTTACACTACCAACGACTAAGATTAAGACGCTAAACAAAGAGAAAAGACAGATTCAGAAGCCAAAAGAAGGAACTAATAGGAGAACAGGGTGGGGAGAAAGGATGGGTCTTGAGACAGGCTTTCTTATTTCACAAGGAAAAGGGGAGGTTTTCCCCTTCTACCTTTTCCCCATATCTGGCCTGATCACGGGGATGCTGCTATTACTACAAAAGACTAACAGGGTAAGAGAAGATAAAACAAGTAGAAGGGAGTCCACACTTTTAAAGTTATGTAATGATGCATGAAGGCATCTTAAATTCAAGTCAGGCCACACATGTACTTTAAACTAAAAGCATGGCCAGCTTGAATTAGGGAATAAAGAAAATGCAACCATCCTTAGGGTTCAAAAAGTAAGATTATTTGGTGTTCACTGGTACTTTTCCTAGAAAGAGCCATCTAAGCATGATGGCTGGTAGGTCCCTAGCTGAAGTAGTTACTGCAAAAAGGTTCTCAGCCTCTCTCCCTCTGTAGTGGTTTGATGTCTTGCGTGTGTGTGTTTCTCTAGGCATCAGTCCCATGTCCCTCACTGCAAACATCCTTTTCAAACTTCAGGCAGCCGTCTCCAAGGCTGCTCAGGTCAATTATACGAGACTGATAACCTAGGTGTGCCTTTCATGAGAGGAACGGACACACACACACACACACATAAGTTGTAATGTGTACATGTGAATGAAGATGAGGGGGAGTAGAAAAAGCAGGTTTATGAAATACAGATACATTGGCATATTAATATAAATCTTTTGCACTTAGAAATACACTAGTAATTATTATTAAATATGGAAAATCTGCCTAAGAAGAACATTTAGGCACACCAATTAAGTTTTACTAGCCTTTCACACAGGTGTAGCTACCTTATACAGTGGTACCTGGACACACGAGCCCTTTAAATCACGAGCAATTTGAAAGACGAGCAGTCACTTGTGGGATTTTTTGCTTTAAGTTTCGAGCGGATATTTGAATCACGAGCTTCTGCCACCCTCCACTAGATGGCCTGCCGAACATCGTGAAAGGGAGGAATGAACGAACTTCCACGGAAAGGTTTCTGTTGAAATGGCCTCTAAGTGAAAGCAAGGAAAGTATGGAGAAAAAGCCAAAAGTCAGTGAAGAAAATGATGACGATTAAGCAAGGTAAAAAACCAGCAATTAATTTTAGCGATCAAGTTACACATCATACGTAGTGTGTAAGTTAAATTTTGCAATTAAATGTAGCGTTCAGTGTGTAGAGAGTAAGTTATGGTAAGCGATAGCGCAGGAAATTAAAACCTCCTCTGCCAGTCTCCTCTCCTTCCGCCAGCATCTTCGCCTGACCTTGAAGGTAAATACACTTCATAAACCAGTTTAGTCCTTTACATTTTCTCTTATTATGAGTGTATATATATATATGTATTTGTTATTTATAAAGTACATTTTCTTATTTAAAAGTATATAAAACAAAAAAACAAACAAAACAAAACAAAAAAAAGTATATATATAAAACAAAATTTGTGTGGTTTTGGGTGGCCAGAACAGATTAATTGCATTCCAATTAATTTAAATGAGGAAATTCGATTTCACACATGAGCAAATTGAGTCACAAGCTCGGCCATGAAACGAATTAAACTCATGTGTCAAGGTACCACTGTATTCTTAAGTGAATGATTGAAAAATAATTTTTCTTGCCTAAAAAAGATATGTGTGCAGAGAATGGGTGAACAAGAGGCCTGATGTGAATTGGGCCTTTCTTCCCAACTGCCAGCAGTTTCGGGTCTGCCTCGTGTTCTGTGGTGCAGGCAGGCAGTCCCCGAGACAGTTCAGAACCCTGACTTCCGGTCCTTCCCTCTGCTATTCTGCCAAGAGATTTCACACTGACCGTTAGTCATATCTTCCCTATGGCCATAGTTTCCAAACACTTTTGGCCCATAATAACACTGCAACCCAGTAAGTGCCCAAACATGCATATACATGCAAAACACATAAACACATCAAAGCCAATATTCTGTGAACAAATACTTGTCCTTTCCACCTGTGATGCACTTTATTTCCCATTGTTTTCTATTATAATTGAGTCTATTTCATTTTTTTTAAGTGCTAGCGGAATCAACTAAATTGATTTCAGGGCCCATTAGTGGGTTATGCCAGTGCCTTGGCACTTTAATGGCCTGCATCTGAATGCTAATGCTACTAGAAGCGTGGCCCCTGCAAGTCATTATCATCCACTAACACTTTGTTGTGCATCAGCTCATTATTCATGTAACAAATGTGTTTTGAGCACCTGCTGCACCCACAGCATTTTTTGCTGGGAGCCAATAAAGATACAAACATACAGAAGCACTCATCCTTACCTTTAAAAGCTTATCATCAGGTTCCTTAGTTGCAAGCAACAGGGACCTGCTCTGGCTGATATGATATATATAGGAGCTATAAATTATGTACAGTATATAGCTATAATATAAAGTTTTATAGTTACATCTATTAGATAGATACATACATACATACACGCATGCACAGATACATGAAAAGATACATAGATACATAGATAGATGCTTTTCCAGGATTACCAGGAGGGAGAGAAGCTAGGTAGAGAGTTGCATGTCCAGAGCCACAATGATAGTCACCCCAAGCAGCGGTCTGTAGCTGTCTCTGCTGGTATTCCAGACTATAAAGTATATGGCCCGCATCCCAAGCCAGCCTTGGACCCTGGTCACTATCACTGACCATCACTGCCATGGTTGCCCTGGGAAAGTGCATGTGGCAGCCACAGTGACCCTCTCCAGTCCTAGATGGAGTTTTCTCTGAAGTACCAGATAGTGAATAAAAGTCTGCAGTGATTGTATCTGACTATTTGAACTTGAGCCATGTGCCTTTGCATAGCGCCTTATATAACTTAGGCTCATTCCTTGGGTTCAAATCTTGGCTCTTCCAATTACTAGCCGTGTGATCATAGGCAAGTTACTTTCTCTCTGTGTGTGCTTCTGTATCCTCAACTGTATCAATTTGATAGCAGTAGTATCAACTCACAGGGCTGCTGAATGATTAAATGAGTTACTATTTGTTAAGTGCTTAGAAGTGAAATTGGTCACTGTGTGGAGTCAGTAAAGGGAACAGCTAGAGCTTTCAGATTTTATCCGGGGAGATTGGCTCGGCAGCCAATCAAGACTCAAATTTCCAAGATATGTGTTGGGCAGCCAGGAAAGACCAATATCCATTGTAAAAGTTAGTAACATCTTTTTTAAAAATGAGTTGAATGATTTGATTCCTGCTCTTGGAGGTCAGGGTTCCAAGGGAATGAAACCCAGAATGGGATAGACAGCAGGCACTGAGGAAAAGTCTGGAGATTTGGGAGCCCGGGCCGGGGAAGCCTGTCTGGCAGGAATCTCTATGGAAAAAAGGCTGGGTCAACGGAGACTGGAGAGATGAGGAGGAATGAATGCCAGAGGCTTCCTCACGTGGCATTTTCCTAGGGACCACTCCTGTTCCTCCCTGCCCTGAGATAATAGGGCATTCTAGAGCAGTAATCTTCAAATATTTTTGCTCATACATCTCATAAAATATTTGTTAACTACCTACATTCCACAGATTTTTAACACCTAGAATTTTTATCATAGATTTAAATAATTAAAAAGACTGCATCTTATGAGCTGTGAAGTCTCGAATTGCCCCTTTGGAGCAGTTCACCATAGTCAGACTTAGGATGAGTGAAGGGGAAGAAAGGCAACTATAGAAGGAGAGATGGGGAGAGAGCCTACAGGCCACAGACAATGTAGAAAATAATACATGTATAAGTTAAAGAATAAAAGTTTATGCTTTAAAATGCTCTCAGCTGTACATACTCATTGAAAAATCCTTGTGTTCCCCCTGGGGTGTATGTATCTACCAATTTAATTAAAAAAAACAAACCAGAGCACATCTAAACTTGGAACTCTTCACATCATTGTAGACGTACTTTTCAGTAGCATGTATGTATGTGTGTGTATACATATACATATATATATGTTTAGTATCCAGAGTTTGAACCAATCAGGACCAATATGATACAGTGGGTTATATTCTTCTCCCCATTCTCCACAATAAAGGAAAAGGAATCATTTAGCAAGTGGTGCTAATATTTTAGGTTACTCATTTACTTCTATTTTTATTAGTAGCTTAATTTCTTAAGGGGTGCTACAATGCCTTTAATTTAAAATTAATCTTGGCAAAAATACTGCATTTAATTATGAAGTGATATGATTGTTTTATGATGTGCTATGCTACTTAGAGTAAATGTATAATCCAAAAAGAGGCAACATGAAGATACTAAGGATTTTTGGCAAAGTATTTGAAATGGCAGGGCCCGGGGCTTGGGGAGTCACTGAGTTGGGCCACCACCCACCCCATAGCCAGTCTCTGGAACTCCGAAGCCAACACCTGCAAAGCACCTCAGCAGAGGTCTGAGCCTGTCCTCACCGCATGCCCTAGGAGCTCGTGCTGACCTCAAACATTTAGATACTTTCAAGCTAGATTTCCACATTATTGTCAAGTTGCTTTCTAAAAGAAACCTTCCTTTCTTTCTCTTAACATGTGCATGACTGTCACAGGATTGTCTAGGAAATGAGCAGCCTGCACAGTGACCTTTACATTCTCAGGGCAGGCAAAATCCTTAAGGAATTAATTCTGTGTGCTGGAAGTCCTATGTTACTCAATTTGTCCAGACAATTACTATAGGACAGACAATGTTTTCCACTCCCAATCATTCACTCGCCCTTTGAATGATGGGAAAATGGGCACTCAGATGGACTCAAAGCTAAATAAGTGAATGAATGAATGAATAAATGAATGAGACCTATGAAGTGCAAAGCACCTAACAAAATTCCCTTGGACTAAGAAAATTTAGCGTTCCTTCTAAAATAAGCAGGTAATTCTGCTTTTTTTCTCTCCCTTCTTTTCCCCTGAATTTGTCTTCAGGCAATTATCCAGCAATTGTAAAAACTCCATGAAATGACTAAAACAGAGCATGTGAGACATGACACACTGCTGAAAAAATACACTTGGGGTGAGCAATGCTGAAATCACCCTGAGTAGCTTGCAGGTCTCAGGAGCAAAGATAGGGGAGAGCAGGGAGGCCTGTGGCCATCAATCACCTGCCTGATGCAGGGCTCTGATGTGGCAAGAGCCCTGGGGGGCAGAGGGGGACACAGAGGGGAAGTAAGGTACAAGGCAACCAAGTCACTACTAAACCGTTTAATACACAGCTCAAAGCTTCCTTTTAAATGTTCAGCTTCTGTAAGGACATTAACAAATTTCTGTCTATGTGTTACTAACACCAAACGAGACAATACTATAGGGGTCCCTTTCACCTCACCCAAAGAGTTAGAATAGTTCCCATATTAGTGGTGAATTTAATTTAATCTCTAACCCCCTCTCTTCCACCAAAACTGCATATTGTTAAAGATGCATTATGAGATTACATTTCCTGAAAATGTTTTACATGTTTTAACTAGAATGAGTTTTATATCAAGAGCTACATACACCAAGGGGTTCCCTAGACTTAATCTTCTGACTGAAGTATAAGCTTTTATTGTTCTACAGAAGAGGTGACATTGCCTTGTACATATGGTGTGGTGACTGGAAAACCATTCTGGAAGGAGGTCAAGGATCCACATAGCTAGCTGTTTACTGTGAACCCAGTAGCCATGTCTCTCTCTTCCTCGTACAGGGAACTGTAATCTGTTCCGGTGTCCACCTCAGGACAGGTGTCCTGATCCCCAGCTTGGGAATACATCTTGATTTAGTGAAGGCAGTCATGGCAACCCCATTCCTCCTGCATGGGACTGCTCCAGCCTTGTATATGTAGTACAGTTCTGATACAGGAGTCAAAACAAGAAGCCATTGATGGTTTCCAGGAAACGTTTTCTTACTCAAAAATCATGTCACAAGGAAAACATAATTCGTAAGTCTTGCTGGATGCTGTTGTGACTGGACATGATAGCCAGCATATGAGCATTTTACAGCTATGTTGGGAGCTGACCTGAGCACAAAGCCAAGGTCACAGGCATGGCCGAACACGAGATGGAATAATCTTAGATCCTTGATGATGGCAATGGGATGCTGGACTAAATGATACAAGTATTGCCCTATCTTGCTCCCCCCCTTTTTTTTTATCTCTTTATACTTAAACCTTATGTGGCAGCTTTAAACTGTGTCAACAATTTTTTTATTCTCTTCCTTAGAAGAGGTGATGCCAAGTTTCCTCCTTCAAGTGTAAGCGGGACTTAGTGACTCACTTCTATCAAATGGAATAAAGCAGAAGCAACAGTGTACAATTTCAGGAACTAGGTTTCAAAGACTCACTCCCTCGATCACTCATGGTGGTAACGCCACTTGTCATGTCATGAGGACACCCAAGCAGCCTAACGAGAGGTACAAGTGGTAAGGACCTGAGACCAACCACCTGCCAACAGGTACGTAGGTGAGCCATATTGGAAGCAGACCTCCACTCCAGTCAGGCCTTCAGAACACCGCAGCCTACATCCTGACTATGTTTCATAAAAGACTCAGCTAGAACAATCCAGCTAAGTCACTCCTACGAAACCATGTGGTGATATATATTTGTTGTTTTAACCTACTACATGCTGGTAAAATTGTTACTCAACAAGTAGATAACAAAGATACTTTCTAAGAGTTGGTTTTCAGACAAAGGTAAATTAATTGATAAAATGTTTTAAAAACAAAACTGCATCCTAAAAACAGAATTGCAAGGTCTTCCATGGGTCCTCTGGTTCCTTCTTTTCTTTCTTTAAAATATTATATAATGTTAGCCCAGACAAATAAACGTTTTTCTGATAAGGCTTTCTGAAAAAGCAGTTAACAGTTGTTCTGGGGCTTTACTTTTATGATCCCCTATTGAGAGGTTTAAAACTTTTATGATCCCCTATTGAGAGGTTTAAATCCCTCTGGTCATAATTAAACCAATTACATCTCATTGCTTCTTTAGAATCAAGTACTGTTTCCCAGCTTTCTTACAGGAGAAGTATCTTGAATAATATTAACAGATATTTAACCAAAACGGTTAAGGGGAGGTAGCTACTAAAATATAGAAAGAGCATATTAAAGGCTCTGGAGAAATATTTCTGAAAAAAAAAAATAACTTGTTTAATTTTTGTTTAACCCAGAATTTCTTAAATTTAGGGTGACTATGGACTGTCCCTTCCACTCTCCTTCCCCACATCAAGAAATGTCTATGAGCATTTCTTGGTACATAACTGTTATTCAGAACACAGGGAAACATGAATGTGGAGTGAGGAAGAGCTCATCACAATGCATCGAATGAATGCACTAGAACGAATGATCAAAATAATCCAACACCATACTGAAAATAACATAGCCATCCTACGAAATGCAGTCACACCCATATCTGAATAATCCGAAGTGTCTAAGTTTAGACTTAGACATGCCCACTTAGCAGCAAAATAGGAACCACGCACATTTACTCAAAAAGATTAGCACGTCTCTCCAAACTCCTGACTTTCAGATTCGTTTCTCCTTTTCCACCAAACAATAAAATCCCACCATTAAAATTTTTTTATTTCACTATTTCAGGAAAATGTTTCCTTTCAAATATTAGGCATAGGGAAGAAAATGTCTTACAGAGATTTCTGAACCCTTGATATCTGGTGTATAAGACCCCAGAACAACACATCCATGCTGGTTAAAAGGTCAAATAATTCAGCGACCCCGCAGCCATTTCTGCCAAGGAAGCTGAGCTCTCTTGACTGGCAGTGCCAGTCCCGGGCTCCATCCTTCTGCTAAGCCCCAGAGCCAAGTGAGCTGAGCTCCACGCTCCTGAGTGAGTAAGAAGATCACTCGCAGCACTAGATTTGGACTTGCCCCAACCAGACAAGGTCTCCTAAGGTAAATGATTCTGCCTGGGGCTGGGCCAAATCTGACATGCCCAGAATACCTCCGACTTCTCCTTAGTATTATAATTTAGAAGGAATTTCATTGCCTTTTAAAATCAAACCACCAACTCTTGAAGACTTCAGCAGAAATGAAATCTATAGAAACAAAAACATGCGTGAGGTTCTCTGAGGAGCCCAGTTTCCCCTCCATTCCCATGGCCCTCTAGCTTTGACTCCTTCTGCTGTCATTGTGCCCACCACGCAGGAAGGGAGACTTTTTTTTTTTAACTCTGGTTCAAATGAGGACACAAATGTGCTTTCTTAGTTCCCTTAATACAAATAAGATATGCTGTCATTTAAGAAAGTATTTGGTCTCTGAAAACAGATCCTTCAAAGAAAAGAAATAGAGTAATTATGAAGCAATCTTTGGGTGGTCAGGTTTCAAAATGACAGGATTCTGGTGCTACAACAAAACACCTTGGCCCTAATGGCTGGTAAACCTGTTGGACTCCTTCCTGGCTTCTTCTATTAGTTAACCCATTCACTGCTTAGTCTATTGCCTTTTACCCTTTATGGAGAAGAATATCACCACCTGGGCCAAGGACAGAATGACTACCTTCTTTTTTACCCAAACCCATCTCCTCCCAATTGTCCAAGGTCAATATTTTTTTTCTCCAACATGAGTGATTTTCATCTACAGCTTTTCTAACATTTTATATCCAATTGGTCAGCAAATCCATAAAAGGTATTACTCAGTCCCAAAATTTCTTGGAATTTAAGGACATTGTTTTTGCTTTGCTCCAGGGAAAGACGGCCATTACCTGGCAGGCAGCACTCATAAAGCTACTGCTCTAGAAGCTAGTGAGGTCTTCTATGGTCTCAGAAACCCAGGAGGGCCCTTGAGTGGAGCTACTCAGGACCTGAAAAGAACGAGTCTGCCTCAGCCCGTTTCCTCACTGAGCCAGACACCAGCAGCTCAGAGACTTATCTCTCAGGAAGAAGCTGCGGCTGCGGTCCCACATTGGGAAGCAGCTCACATTCCCTATTCCTTTAAGCAGGGAGTTGTGAGGCCCAACAGAGGTTTATCCCAGCTGGCAAGTTCCGCCAGCACAGGTGGCCGAGCAACCTGGAGAAAATACGACTGTCCTGAAAAGACAGAGAATTTCCTGGGAGAATAAGCAGCAAACCCAGATGATGGAGGCAGTGACTTCAGCCACACTTACCTATACGACTTCGGGGAAGCTGGGGACTCTATCGCCCACATGACGCTCTGTCTATGGGAGTTCTGTCCTGGAGGTAAAGACGCAGATCTTGGTTGGTGGATCTGTAGGAGGAACATGAGGGGACAACCTAGGAAAGAAAGAGAACCATTGTGTGATTTTTTTTCTAGTTTTAGTAATTATTTTTCCATGATGTAAGACATTTCTTAGAACTAACTGGCCATTCCCTCCAGGATTTCCTCACCGCCCCCTTCCCTACCTTGCGCGCTGAGCAGCCAGGCTCTACGGCTCACACCAAGAGTAACATGTCTCACATACGTATTTCTCCCTAAGGCATGTCACAGCTTTCTTACACACCGGAACACTACATAGCACACCTGCACTGCACTTGGGGACCATTTGAAACAGTGAAATCACTAACAAAAGGTGAAAAATGTGCACTAAATAGATCATGAAAAGGACACTTGTTTCCAGTGAGAGCTGAAACAAGAAGGCAGAACACTGCCTTGCTCTGCCTCCGCGGGGGCCTCTCTACACTCTGCGCTTGCCTGCTTGCAACCGCAAAAGTGCTGTGAGTATTGATTCTGGGGTACAACTAAAATTTAGCAAGCAGGAAAATTCACAGAAACCAAATCCACAAATAATGAGGATCCACCGTATCAGCTGGGGAAAATGCTGATTACTCTAAAATACTTTAATAGAAAATTGGTCCTTTGGTTATGATATTTATGTCTCTGTAAGAAATAAGAGCTCCTTGTATTTTTCCCACTCAATCCTTCCAAAGGAAACAGGGCTGGAATTTCTGTCCCTTTAGCCCAACATTTTCTAGAATAGCAAAACCAATCTTTATTTTTATTTTGCTTTTGTGATAAGAGTAACCATGTCAGGCATCAATTTCATAAGACATTATCTTATGCTCATAAAATAATTATATTAACTTAGCCTCACAAGAGACATTTTCTCTATTTTCTTATAATAATTATCTTAGGAAAAACTGTTGGCTGGTATTTAATATCTATTTTAATAAATTTTAATTCTGATCTTTAACATAAAATATTTAATAGCATTTAATCTTTTAATTGAAAATGACACTGAGTAACGATAAAATAAAAATGATTCATATTTGCTTCGATTGTGGGTGTTCTGAATTTTCTGATGTGAAAAAGTCTCATGAGATTTGCATTCCTATCTGATACGTGAGAGTCATGGTCACATGTGATAGTCATTGTTCAGATGCCTACTACAGGTGAAAAGCAGGCTCTAAAATAGGTTCTGTTGCTCTTCCTTGTGTCTCGGCTGCATGTTACTACATCTGTATTTTACTGCATTGCAGGTGTCTTGTATTCATTGTGAAGTAGTGTGTGCTATCAAATAATAAGCACCTTCAGCTTTTTATGCAGCTTTGACAATCGGTTCTTCTTTTGTACCTCCATTGTATCCCCCAGTAGAATTCAATACATTAATACAGCACTCTGCTATTGATCTTTCAATAATAATTAATAATAATAGCTAACATTTTTGAGTGACTGCTATGTGTCAGTTATGCTTCATTTTGTGAAATATATCCTACCCCCTCACTTTCCTTTCTAAATCTCATAGGGACAGACGGTCCTGATTTTCCTTGTGTCCTCAGGCTTTCTCTTAAACACTGGGCTTTCTGGGCATTCCTTCCCAGTCCTTTTTCACTTTACATACTTTCACCTCTATGGTGAAGATATGCATACCTTCATTCATCAACTATGTGTTTATTATTCTCAAAGCCACACCTCCAACTTGAACTTCTCCCCAGATCTCTAGAACCTTATATTATAGATGTGCAATGAACATTTCAATTTGGAAATCCTAGTGTATCACAAAGCCTGCACGGGCCATCTGAATTCATCTGCACATCAAATCCTCTTTCTCCTCTTCCTTCCATTCCTATCTGAGGAAATAATGTCATCATTCTCACCCTCTCCCAAGATAGAATGTGTTAAATGCTTGGTTGCAAAATAAACAATATAGACGTGGGCTCTGTCCTCACAGAGCTAAGACTCTAACCGGAGGATAAAGTAGAGGATAGAAGCAAATGGGCCACACTTCATTTCCTGCCTTGTATAATATATACTATTCCTGGGATTTTTCCATTAGCTCTTTTTAAAATTGATAAACTCTGTCATATTTGGCTATACGTATGTTTTCTATCCAATAACTTGTGTTTGTTATGTTCAGAAATATATTTTATATAATTAAACCTAATAAACTTTTTAAAATGATTTTTTTCTCTGCCCCTTGTAAGCTTACAAATGTTTCTTCTATAAAGGGATCTGATAAATATTCAATTTTGTCTCCCAGTGTTTCTATCTGCTTATGTTTCATTCTATTTCACTTAGAATTTATAATGAGATTTTGTAAATTTTAACTTATGAAGTTTCCAAAAGTCTTCTTAATAGGTTGGATGAGGCATTCCTGACAGCATTCTCATTTAATGTTGAAATATTTGAAACTACCAAATTTTCTATTTTGTCCTTGATTTATCAGTACAATCTTTAGATTTCTTCCTATTCTTTTGAGCGTTGGCATCTATTTTCTCATTCCTCTTTCTCCCTGTATTTGTTTCTCAGAGCTAAACTCTTGGATATCTGGTCTTAACTTGATTGCTTTTCTTACCTCAGTTCTGCCCTACCACATCAAGGGTCACTTTGATTAGGATGACTTCCAACCTGATATTTTCAGCAATATGTTTCTGAGTTCCCAGTCTGTTTCTTTAGGTCTCTAAAGAAATTCAGCAAGAACAAAACTCAACCTATAATCTCTCATTGCTTTCAACTAGTTCATTTCCCTATTTCTTTATTTGTAATAATCCTATGTTTCATCATAGTCCCAGTTATATATCATATATTCAAAACCTTGGATTCATCTTCAACTCTCATTTATCCCTCTTATTTGATTACTTTACAATTTCCACCCAATGTTTCTCTTAAAGATTTTTAACATTTACATCTGTCCCTATATCTCTATTCTAATAGATTGATACTCTCAGGCATGAAGTCTTCCTTGTCAGTTTGGACACCTTAACTGTTCTTCATGAGTATACTCTCTTCATTTCTGTTTATTATGTAGTTCTACTGGAGTCATCATCCTAATGTACAGTTCTTATTTAGCTATTCATTTGCAAAATTAAAAAGAAACTTCAGGGTATAAATTATAAAGTTCAACATTGTTATCCTAGTTTTCAAGGCCCTTTATGATCTGACTCTATTTGTTATACTTTCTTATGACAGACCTTTAAAGAGAAAGGGGAAAAGGAAGAGAAATAAAGGATAAAAATTGAAGAAAAAGAAAATGAAAAATTAAGAAATGGAAGAAGAAAAAGAACAAAAAAGTAATGCTGCTGGCAATGACAGAAACCCATCTCAAATTAGCCATAAAAATAAAATTGTTGACACATATAATTAGAAATGTAAGAGATAAATCTGGCTTCAGAATCGTTGGACCCAGGGTCATACATACTATCATTAGGATACTGGGTCTATTTCATCACCCTGTTATTTTCCTCCACGTCTGCTTTATTCTCAGTCAGGGTCTATAAAAAGATGAACAAGACCTAAACCAGCTTAGCAAGTTCATTCAGATAATATCCACAAATTTCCCTCATTAACTCTGATTGGCTCACCTTGTGCCCCACTCTGAACCAATAACTGTGACCAAGGACAAGCGGGACACTTGTGAAGCAGATTTGAGATACATACCCCTTCCGGGAGCTAGCTAGTGTGAGCCCACTTGAACT
Source organism: Saccopteryx leptura (assembly GCF_036850995.1). Classification (NCBI taxonomy): domain Eukaryota; kingdom Metazoa; phylum Chordata; class Mammalia; order Chiroptera; family Emballonuridae; genus Saccopteryx; species Saccopteryx leptura. Next base: position 169,306,770 of record NC_089506.1, read on the forward strand.
AAATAGAAGAGAGAATGAAGGAGAGGAGATTCTCCATAATATTTTGATATGACATAGCACAAACTTATATAACAAGAACTAAATTTGTAAGAGCTTGTGAACAGAAGAATCTACCAATCTGGAATTGCCAATTCTGCTTATTATCCACTGGTCAGATTTCATCAAATTTAGTTCAATTTCCCTTGTGCTTTAGTTTCTTTCACAAGAAAATGTGTATAGAATTTATGTAACCAGCTTCTCCTCCCAAAAGACAAGATTCTTAAATGAACCTTAAGTACTGCCAATATCACAAATCGGAACTGTTTATAGTTAACTATGGGCCTTACAGTGAAGTTGTTCAGAGCTTTGGATTTTAAAGCAATTTCCTGTTAAGTTCTCTTTGATCTGAATAACACCAATATAAAATACACAGTTTCTTATTTAAAACATAATGCAGTTGTTTCTCAGGCCATAGTAGAAGATACTCCCTTGAAAAGTTCTCAGTTGTCACAGGGAACTAGTCCTTTTCTCCCCTCCAACTCTCATTCTTTCCAGAAAAGTCCCTTGTGAAGAAGGCATACTGCCTCTATCAGGGCCCATTTTTTTAAGGGGCTGACATCTCTCCAGAGGACACTGTTTTGCTTCTTTACTCTCTTCTCCAACTGAAAAATAAATTTCCATTGACCCTACCTCAACCCCAGAACAGCCACAACTTGCGACCAAATTATCTCTGCTTCTCCTTCCAGTCACACATCTTTTAGATCTTAATGGTCAACCAGATGGGAAACCAAAAACAAAACCAACCAACCAACCAACCAAGAAACAAAATTTCCAGGCCTTGGCCATAGAAAACAATTTATGAGTTTGACACCAATGGCAAGGGAAGGAAAGGCAAAAATAAATGAATGGGACATATCAAATTAAAAAGCTTCTGCACAGAAAAATAAGCGGACAACAAAACAAACAGACAGCCAACTAAATGGGAACTGATATTTGCAAACAATAGCTCTTATAAGGGGTTAATATCCAAAATATATAAAGAATTCACAAAGCTCAGCAAAAAATAAGCAAACAATCCAGTTAAAAAAATGGGGAGAGGACTTGAACAGACACTTCTCCCAAGAGGCCATACAAATGGCCAACAGGTATATGAAAAGATGCTCATCTTCACTAGCTTTCAAGAAATGCAAATCAAAACTACAATGAGATACCACCTTACACCTGTTAGATTGGCTATTATCAACAAGACAGGTAATAACAAGTGTTGGAGAGGCTGTGAGAAAAAGGAACCCTCATTCACTGCTGGTGGGAATGTAAAGTAGTACAACCATTATAGAAGAAAGTATGGTGGTTCCTCAAAAAATTAAAAACAGAACTACCATATGACCCAGTAATCCCTTTAATGGATATCTACCCCAAAAGCTCAAAAACATTGGTTCATAAAGACACATGCACCCCCCATGTTCTTCGCAGCATTATCCAGTGGCCAAGACAACCAAAGTGTCCCTCAATAGAGGATTGGATAAAGAAGAAATGTTACATATACACAATAGAATACTACTCAGCCATAAGAAATGATGACATAGTGCCATTTACGACACGGATGGACCTTGAGAACATTATACTGAGTGAAGTAAGTAAATCTAAAAAAGGTAAGAATTTTATAATTTCACACATAGACAGAATAGAAAACTGAGACTCATGGACATAAAAAAGTGAAGTGGTTACCAGGGGGAGGGGGACATAGGGAGGAGGGAAGGGAGAGGGGTGGGGGAAGGGTGCAAAGAGGAACAAATACAAGGTGACAGAAAAAGATTTGGCATTAGGTGATGTTTATACAATATAATCAGCAGTTCAAATGCTATAGAAATGTTTACCTGAAACCTATGTACTCTTATTGATCAATGTCACCCTGTTAAATCTAATTTTCTAAGTAAAATTAAAAAAAGAAAGAAAAATAAGAAAATGCTAGTCTCCTCACTATTACTCCCAATTATTTTTAACTAACAACAAAATTTAGCTAATAAGCTTAAATTCTTCTGAGGGCAGTAGCTATTTGCAATATTCAGAAGCATAGTTAATAGTTTAAATGTCCTTCATAAGAATAATTTTGATACTTTAAAGGACATATATTTTTTAAAATGGAAGTCTCTGTTACTATAGTCCCCTTTCACAATATTTCATCATCATTGTCTGCACACAGTAGCTACCTAAAAATGCTTGCTCAAAATTAATTAAAAGATTGTCATTGGAGATCCTAAATGCCAAACTTGTTAGGGAAAAGTTCATTAGTTCAGATCTCATTAATGCAGATTCTGTGCTCTTTCAATTAAGAACTGAACTAAATTGTCTACCGTAGTATTATGAATAAGAAATGTGATTTGGCAAATGATGAGTGATATTGAACTACATCATAGAGGAATATTTATCAACTTTGAAAAAGAGTTTTTAGTTTTATCATTTACATATCAATTACATAATGTCATCATAGAGTGTATTAAATTCTTTTAACAGCAAAGTAACATTTGTTGGAAAAACACATTTGTTAGTCCCAAATTTTAAATAATGAAGATAAATACCTTTTGGGAGAGGTAGGGATCTACTCTTCCCTATAAATCTAGAAATATTTAATTTTCCACAAAAGCTTTAATCTAATAATTTCATCCTTCCTGTAATGCTATTTCCCTAGTGGGAAGATCAGGTCAATATGTTCCACATTTACTGTTCAACTTTGTATTTAGGATCAGAAATGTATGGCAGTGAATAACTGTGAGAAAATAGAATGCAATGTGCTGGACAAATGCTGGCCAATGCACAGTGAAATGAATTCTCACTATTTTAGAACCATGCAAAGTACATGCTTGCAGCCTTTGCTGGCACTCAACCCAGCCCTGTGGTCTGCATATGAGAGAGACTCCTTGGTGGTATTTATTTGTATGTCAACTATTAGTAGGCTAGAATTTGTCCTGGATTTTCAGTTCTATCAAGTTCAAAGACCATTTGTCTTATATGCCCAGTAGAGAAAAAAACAAGAGTCCCTCTCAGACAGATGTGCCTAAGCACCATGCAAAAGTGAGTAAAGCAAGTGGTAGTCCAAGGCATGTTTTTATGGAAAAAATTCCTAAACACTGAAGCAAATCCAACACTTCTTTCTCCTGCCCTGTCAGTCTGTCACCTTTCCTACGCATGGAACAGCTCACTACAAGTGGACGATATGTTCCCAGCTGTGGCTGACTCATAATATGACTGTGACTCCAAGTCAGCAACGTTCTAGTGTGAGAAAAATTTGAACTTAATCAATTCCCCATGTGGAAGGCATTTCCAATTTCTCTCACCATCCCTGGAGAACAAGAAAGTCACCTAACTTGGAGATTTGGTGATCTAAACTTGTCAAGCTAAGATGTTAAATAAAGGACAAAATTGTTACTGAGTCTCTTACTAGAATGTTCAAAGAGATAAAAGAGAGAGAATAACAATAAAACCAAGGAATCTGGACAAAAAACTGGAGTAATGGTAAAGTATCTAACGACAAATAAATGAGAAAACAACAAAATCTCGATAACCCTTTCCTCCCACAACCAGCAGTTTTCCATAGCAACACATCCCAAGTCAGAGTGCTGCTGGAAGACCAAAGCTAATGAAAGCAGTTTCATTACCCAGCACAAGTGTTCTCATGTTAAATGTGCTGTCAAACAGGCCCCACGATGAAGCATGTGGGCCACACCATTCAACGGGACAGTGAGATTCAAGGTAATTGCCCTTGTATGTTAACAAGAGGTCAAGAAGACCTGCAGCCCAACACAAAGGCTTTCAAAATGAAAAACCCTAGGAATCTTTAAAATCTTAAGATATTTGAGGCATATAAAAAAGTCTAGGATACAGTATAATGAACACTCATTTAGTCACCATTTGTTCATTCTCCATGAGTTTGAGAAATAAAACATTAAATTGCAATTGAAGTCTTTCATGTGCTCCTCCCTAAACACTACCCTCACTTTCTGTCAGGGGTCATCACTGTCCTAAATCTGGTGTTCGTCTTCCTTATAAATGTCTTTATACTGTTACTACATATGTGTATCTCTCAAAACAATGTATAACTGTTTTGCATATTTTAAAACTTTAAATTGTATTATATTGAACACATCCTTCTTGTTTGAACATTATGTTTGTGGGGCTTAAAGACAATGATATAGAGTACTCTTGTTTATTTATTATTCTGCTACGTTTTATTGCATATATATATGCAATAAAATGAGTGTTTATATATATATACAATTCGTTCTTCTAGTGATGAACTTTGGGTTGTTTCTAGTCCTTTTATTGCCAACAGTGCGTTTATGAACATTCTTGTACATTTATCTTTGTGTATTAGATTGAGTGTTTCTTTAGGGCAGAAGTTAGCAAACTATACCTGTTGGCCCAGTCTGGTCCACCATCTGTTTTTGTAAAGAAGTTCTACTGGAACCCAGCATGCTCATTTGTTTATATATTATCTGTGGTCGCTTTCTCACAATAGCGGCAGAGTTAAGTAGTTAAGACAGAGAATGTATGGTCTGCAAAGCTGAAAATATTATCTGGACTTTTTCATTTTCTAAAACTTTTTCAGTTTGCCAAACCCTACACTAGGGCATAAACTTAGCAGTGACATGTTTGGATCAAAGACCACATGTGTATTTAATTTTACCACATGCTGCCAAATGCTCTCCAAAGTCATGTACTAATTTAGACTCTCTTCAATAATGTAAAAATAGCCTCATTCTCATGTTCTTCATCTTCACCATCCCCTGAAATCTCAAAATTTTTCAAATTGTGCCCATTTCTTTTGTGGTTTCATTTCAAATATCCTGGAGTTGTTATGATGATTTATATCTATAATTGTGAGGTATACTGAATGTTTCAGGGTAACAGATGCAATGGGAGAGTGCTGCTGTAACTCTACCCCAAGGTCAGGTGGAGCCACAGAAGTGCCAAAGGACAACCCTCTCTTTGGCTCCATGTAGGGCTTTCCTCCCCAAATCCTACATCCCATTCTCTTCGTGAGAACTCTACCCCAGGCACACTGTAAGGATCCTCTGCTGTTGACCATGTAACAACTTCTACTATAGCTCTTAGTTTGCTACCTGTTGAATAGAACTTTCCACTCCTTCTCTTCACAGGTAAATTGTGCTACTAATCACAGCCCCAGAAGCTTTGTTGAGTAGAGAGAAGTCTAATGTGCAGTATGGACCACCTAGTCTTCACGTTGTATCACCTAAAGGCAGTTTTGTCCACCGCCACACAGGCCTGCCAGCTAGGCAGGGGCAGGGACATTGAGAAAGGGAAAGGACTCACCTGTGCCTTTGCCCTCTCTGAGGGTATGCTCCCTGTCTACCTACCTCAGGCACCATCTGGTTTTGATCATGTTCTTTAATGGAAGGAAATCAGCTTTGTTTGTTTGTTTTTTAATCTTCCCAGGGCCTGTGATATTATTCTGGAACACATGTATTGATTAGTTCATTTATTTAATTGGCTATAGTAGAGGAAATTCTCTTCCTTGTGAATTGGATTCAGTAAATGAGGCAAGAAGGTAGCAGAAGATGGTTGAGAAGAATTTCACATGTGTTGGTTATTGGAACATACCCAGAGTGCTAAAATCATCGATTACGCTTTGGTTTCATAGTAAAGGGTGTCAAACTAAGTGAATTTAAGGAGGGAAGAAGGGGATGAAAAAGAAGAAGGGAAAATCATTTGAAACAAGAAGGAGAGGAAATGATGATAAAATAAGAGAAAGCCAGCATGAAGAGAAGTTGAAGAAGAGGGCTATGTAATAAAAAATAAGATAAATAACAATTTGCTTGAATTCAGTCCCAGTGAAATGCATGTTGGGCTATCATTATAAAGGTACTTGTGCTGATACTCAGAGAACAGGAGACAGGGACTTCTAACCTTTGGCTCAAAGCCCTGTCAACTACCGACTTTCAGACGGGCAATGCACAAGCAGGTGCTGTATGTGGCATACATAGCCACGGTCATAATATACTTCAGGAATGAGTCAATGAGTTTCCATTTGAACACTGTGTGCATGGGTATGGAATCATCTGAGACAGATAGTTCTGTTCCCAAAGATTTTCTCCTATATTATTAACAACCTCCGCCACCATTGTCTCTTTTTCTCTATCACACTAGTTGTCTTCCAAATGTCTCTGGCTTTTAAGCTTAGCTGGGTGTGCTTTCATTTTCCAAGTGTTATGTGTCCCAAAAGTATTTAATAAGGGCCAACTCAATAAATGAGTTTAAGTATCGGGAATACAAATATTTAAAAAGACATAGTCCTTGCCCTCAAAACCTTACAGACACCTACGTCACATTACAGAATGAAAAGGAGGAGGACACGAACTTCATGTCCAGAGCAGGGAGCAGAAGGAACAAACTTCCACTGAGGGAGTCGAAGAATACATTGAGAGGATTTTGAAGAATAACAGTGAAAAGGGAGGACAGTCTAGGTAGAAGGACCAACATATGCAAAGGCACAACAATGTGGAAACATGTGGCGTGTTTAAGGGAAATAATATGAAATAATCACTCCCAGGGGCCGGGAAGCTCAAGCCACCTGCCCTTGGGGTACCAGTACCTGTGCAAGTAGCATTCAGGCCAGAGCATGAGGTGCGCGCCAGCTAAGGAATTGTGACGTTCTCAAGGGCCCTGCATGTCTCGCTGACTTGAATTTAACTAAAGTGAATTGACATCTAACTATCAGCAAGGCAGAGAATTAAGTCTCTCATCTCACTTTTTGGCTGAGAGGGGAAACATAGGCCCTGTGGTGGCACATTTGATAGACCATATGATCATCTTCAGATACTGGAAGGACTGTCAGGTGGGGGAGGGACTTCACAGTTCTCAGATCCAGAAGGAGAACTAGCGACTAAAGGTTACAGGGGTGCAAATTACTGATCTGGGTCAGAAAAGAAGAAATGTCTAGGCCAAGCCTAATTTATTATTAACAATGTATTTTTTTTAATAATTTTATTTTTTTAATGGGGTGACATCAATAAATCAGGATACATATATTCAAAGATAACAAATCCAGGTTATCTTGTCATTCAATTATGTTGCATACCCACCACCCAAAGTCAGATTGTCCTCTGTCACCTTCTATCTTGTTTTCTTTGTGCCCCTCCCCACCCCCTATCCCTCTCCCATTCCCCCCTCCCCCCCGTAACCACCACACTCTTATCAATGTCTCTTAGTTTCACTATTATGTCCCACCTACGTATGGAATAATACAGTTCCTGTTTTTTTCTGATTTATTTATTTCGCTTCGTATCATGTTATCAAGATCCCACCATTTTGCTGTAAATGTTCCGATGTCATCATTTCTTATGGCTGAGTAGTATTCCATAGTGTATATGTGCCACATCTTCTTTATCCAGTCATCTATTGATGGGCTTTTTGGTTGTTTCCATGTCCTGGCCACTGTGAACAATGCTGCAATGAACATGGGGCTGCATGTGTCTTTACGTATCAATGTTTCTGAGTTTTTGGGATATATACCCAGTAGAGGGATTGCTGGGTCATAAGGTAGTTCTATTTTCAGTTTTTTGAGGAACCACCATACTTTCTTCCATAATGGTTGTACTACTTTACATTCCCACCAACAGTGTATGAGGGTTCCTTTTTCTCCACAGCCTCTCCAACATTTGCTATTACTTGACTTGCTAATAACAGCTAATCGAACAGGTGTGAGGTGGTATCTCATTGCTGTTTTGATTTGCATTTCTCTAATAGCTAAAGAAGATGAGCATCTTTTCATATATCTGTTGGCCATTTGTATTTCTTCCTGGGAGAAGTGTCTATTCATATCCTCTTCCCATTTTTTTATTGGATTGTTTGTTTGTTTGTTGAGTTTTATGAGTTCTTTGTATATTTTGGATATTAGGCCCTTATCTGAGCTGTTGTTTGAAAAAATCATTTCCCATTTAGTTGGCTTTCTGTTTATTTTGTTATCAGTTTCTCTTGCTGAGCAAAAACTTCTTAGTCTGATGTAGTCCCATTCATTAATTTTTGCCTTCACTTCTCTTGCCATTGGAGTCAAATTCATAAAATGCTCTTTAAAACCCAGGTCCCTGAGTTGAGTACCTATGTCTTCTTCTATGTACTTAATTGTTTCAGGTCTTATGTTTAGATCTTTGATCCATTTTGAGTTAATTTTTGTACAGGGGGAGAGACTGTAGTCCAGTTTCATTCTTTTGCATGTGGCTTTCCAGTTTTCCCAGCACCATTTATTGAAGAGGCTTTCTCTTCTCCATTGTGTGTTGTTGGCCCCTTTATCAAAAATTATTTGACTATATATATGTGGTTTTATTTCTGGACTTTCTATTCTGTTCCATTGGTCTGAGTGTCTATTTTTCTGCCAATACCATGCTGTTTTGATTGTCGTGGCCCTATAATATAGTTTGAAGTCAGGTATTGAAATGCCCCCAGCTTCATTCTTTTTCTTTAGGATTGCTTTGGCTATTCGGGGTTTTTTATAGTTCCATATAAATCTGATGATTTTTTGCTCTATTTCTTTAAAAAATGTCATTGGAAGTTTGATGGGAATTGCATTAAATTTGTATATTGCTTTGGGTAATATAGCCATCTTGATTATATTTATTCTTCCTAGCCAAGAACAAGGTATATTCTTCCATCTCATTATATCTTTTTCGATTTCCCTTAACAATGGTTTATAGTTTTCATTATATAAGTCCTTTACATTCTTTGTTATGTTTATTCCTAAGTATTTTATTTTTTTTGTTGCAATCGTGAAGGGGATTATTATTTTGAGTTCCTTCTCAGTTGTTTCATTGTTGGCATATAGAAAGGCTATTGACTTCTGTATGTTAATTTTGTATCCTGTGACCTTACTGTATTGGCTTATTGTTTCTAGTAGTCTTTTTGTGGATTCTTTGGGGTTTTCGATGTATAGTATCATATCATCTGCAAAAAGTGATACCTTTACTTCTTCTTTTCCGATATGGATGCCTTTTATTTCTTTGTCTTGTCTGATTGCTCTGGCTAGAACCTCTAGTACCACATTAAATAAGAGTGGAGAGAGTGGACAACCCTGTCTTGTTCCTGATTTAAGGGGGAAAGCTTTCAGTTTAGTGCCATTTAATATGATGTTAGCTGATGGTTTATCATATATGGCCTTTATCATGTTGAGATATTTTCCTTCTATACCCATTTTGTTGAGAGTCTTAAACATAAAATTGTGTTGTATTTTATCGAAAGCCTTTTCTGCATCTATTGATAAGATCATGTGGTTTTTGTTCTTTGTTTTGTTGATATGGTGTATTACATTAACCGTTTTACGTATGTTGAACCATCCTTGAGATTCTGGGATGAATCCCACTTGACCATGATGTATTATTTTTTTAATATGTTGTTGTATTCGATTTGCTAGTATTTTGTTTAGTATTTTAGCATCTGTATTCATTAGAGATATTGGTCTGTAGTTTTCTTTTTTTGTGCCATCCTTGCCTGGTTTTGGTATGAGGGTTATGTTGGCCTCATAAAATGTGTTTGGAAGTATTGCTTCTTCTTCAATTTTTTGGAAGACTTTGAGTAGAATAGGAACCAAGTCTTCTTTGAATGTTTGATAAAATTTGCTGGTATAGCCGTCAGGGCCTGGACTTTTATTTTTGGGGAGGTTTTTAATGGTTTTTTCTATTTCTTCTCTACTGATAGGTCTGTTTAGGCTTTCTGCTTCTTCTTGACTCAGTCTAGGAAGGTTGTATTGTTCTAGGAATTTATCCATTTCTTCTAGGTTGTTGAATTTAGTGGCATAAAGTTTTTCATAGTATTCTACAATAATTCTTTGTATATCTACGGTGTCCGTGGTGATTTCTCCTCTTTCATTTTGGATTTTGTTTATATGAGTTCTTTCTCTTTTTTCCTTGGTAAGTCTTGCCAAGGGTTTGTCAATTTTGTTGATCTTTTCGAAGAACCAGCTCCTTGTTCTATTAATTTTTTCTATGGTTTTTCTGTTCTCTAATTCATTTATTTCTGCTCTGATTTTTATTATCTCCTTTCTTCGGCTGGTTTTGGGTTGTCTTTGTTCTTCTTTTTCTAGTTCCTTAAGGTGGGAAGTTAAGTGGTTCACTTGGGCTCTCTCTTGTTTGTTCATATAGGCCTGAAGTGATATGAACTTCCCTCTTATCACTGCTTTTGCTGCATCCCATAGATTCTGATATGTCGTATTGTCATTTTCATTAGTCTGTATATATCTTTTGATCTCTGCACTTATTTCTTCTTTGACCCATTCATTTTTTAAAAGTATGTTGTTTAGTTTCCACATTTTTGTGGGATTTTTTTCCTCTATTTTGCAGTTGAATTCTAGTTTCAAGGCTTTATGATCAGAAAATATGCTTGGTACAACTTCGATTTTTCTGAATTTGCTGATGTTGTTTTTGTGGCCCAACATATGGTCAATTCTTGAGAATGATCCATGTACACTGGAGAAAAATGTATACTCAGTCACTTTGGGATGAAATGTCCTGTAGATGTCTATCATATCCAGGTGCTCTAGTGTTTTGTTTAAGGCCACTATGTCTTTGTTGATTCTCTGTTTGGATGACCGATCTAGAGCCGTCAGCGGTGTATTGAGGTCTCCAAGTATGATTGTATTTTTGTCAGTTTTTGTTTTAAGGTCAATAAGTAGCTGTCTTATATATTTTGGTGCTCCTTGGTTTGGTGCATATATATTAAGAATTGTTATGTCTTCTTGATTCAGTGTCCCCTTAGCCATTATGAAATGGCCATTTTTGTCTCTGAGTACTTTTCCTGTCTTGTAGTCAGCATTATCCGATATGAGTATTGCTACACCTGCTTTTTTTTAATGTTATTTGCTTGGAGTATTGTTTTCCAGCCTTTCACTTTGAATTTGTTTTTATCCTTGTTACTTAGATGAGTTTCCTGTAGGCAGCATACAGTTGGATTTTCTTTTTTAATCCATTCTGCTACTCTGTGCCTTTTTATTGGTGAGTTTAATCCGTTTACACTTAGTGTAATTATTGATACTTATGAGTTCCCTATTGCCATTTTATATCTTGCTTTCTGTTAGTTTTGTGTCTTGTTTGATCCTTCTCTTTTATTTTTCTATCTTTTGTTTTTATTTGGTTGTATTCCATACATCTTTCCACTGTTGCTATCTTTTTTATCTCATGTGCTTCTATGGTGGTTTTTTCAATGGTGGTTACCTTTGAGTAATGAAAAGGGTCCCTACCCTGTTCACTGTAGCGAACTATTTTGTGAGTACTTTTGCACTCCATCGTCCTTTGCTACTGTTAATCTCCATCTTCTCCCCCTCTTTCTTTTTGTTGTTGTCACAGTTTAAATTTGGTTTTATTGTGTTCTTCTTGGAGCTTTTACTTGTGGCTCTGTTTTTTTTTTGTTCTTTGTATCTGATTGGAGAACCCCCTTTAGTAATTCCTGGAGTGGGGGTTTTCTGATTTTAAATTCCCTCATCTTTTCTGTATCTGTGAATGTTTTTATTTCTCCTTCATATTTGAAGGATAGCTTTGATGGGTATAGTATTCGTGGCTGAAAGTTCCTCTCTTTCAGGACTTTAAATATTGGGGTCCACTCTCTTCTAGCTTGTAGAGTTTCTGCTGAGAAATCTGATGATAATCTAATGGGCCTTCCTTTATATGTTGTATTCTTCTTTTCCCTGGCTGCCTTGAGAATTTTTTCTTTGCTGATTAACAATGTATTAATGTGAAATAATTATATTAGTGGGAAAGGGAACTGTTTCACTGTGCATGTGTTCCTGATTTGACAGAAGCTGTTGGTCTTATCATGACTTTAGTGCTGATATATATATTTGGGTTCAGTTTTTTTTCTGACTGCTCAAAACTGTCAAAGAATGGCATTTTTTAAAAACCCAAAATAGATACATTTTAGTATCATTTAAGTGACATGTTCTAAACAACAAATTTTCTATATACAAAGCCAACATTGTTAGATTGGGGAATAACACTTTCTTCTCAGTTCACAAATATACATACATATACACTGCTCACAAAAATTAGGGGATGTTTTATCGCTTCATATTCATTTTGAAATATCCCCTAATTTTTGTGAGCAGTATATATGGTCAAAGGGAGAACTAAAATAGAAGGATAGAGAAAATTAGAGCACAGGAACAGAAAGCAAAAAATAATTTTTAAACTGGAAAGTGACCAGTTCCCCTCATGTTACAGGGAGGGTATCAGTAGTTAAATGTTTCCGGTATTTGCACATATCTAGAAGCTGGGTCCCCAGGCTGTCTGGGCCCTTGACCTGAGAACTTGCTGTACCTATCTCCTGCTAGAAGCACAGAGAGGACAAGAAGAAAATGTACAGTATTTTTTTGAAAAATACATTTTGATTAATATTGGTAATCATACAAAAGATAGACTAAGTGGAAAACATTACAGACTAAGTAACTTAAACAATAGAAACTTATCTGCTCACAGTCCTGGAGACTGAAAGTCCAAGATCAAAGTGTCAATAAAGTTGGTTTCTTGCCTTTCTCTTTGGTTTGCAGACAGCTGCCTTCTCTGTGTGTCTTCACATGGCTTTTTCTCCTTTGTGCTCACATCTTGAGTGTCTCTTCCTCTTATAAAGACACCAGTTTCAGGGCTCACACCCTTTGTTGGTCTCAGCCCACCTGCACCCAGGTGTTTTTAAAATAAACTTTCCTTTTGGAACAACAACAACAAAAAGACACCAGTTCCATAGGACTGGAGTCCCACCCAATTATCTTAATTTCCTCCTTAAAGGTCTATCCCCCAATAGTCATTTCATGAATCAGGGTTTCGATATAAATAATAATTTTATGGCAACACAGTTAAGTCCATAATAATGCATAACACACAGAGAGAAGCAGGCCCAGACAAAAGCAACTGTCTCTCAGCAGAGCTTTCGAAAACTAACAGCAAACATCTCATGTCATGACGAACTTTAGAAGTATTCTCATGAAAACAAAAATAAGGAGATATTTTTCATTATATATAAAATTTATGTGCAGAATTGAAAAAGCATTTTTGCTCAAACAAGAGTAACGTGATATGCTCTATTATGTTTTATATATAAATACGTCCTTTGACAAATTCGAATACTACAATATTTCTAATTTACAGAAAACTAATTTTTTTATCCATAAAACTTAAATACCTATCTTATACAATGCAATAAGAAAAATAAATGAGACATAATGATGAGAAAAGAAGAAACAAAACTGTCATTATTTATAGATTAAAAATTTTACTACATAGAAAATCCAAGTGCCTGACCTGTGGTGGCACAGTGGATAAAGTGTTGACCTGGAATGCTGAGGTCACCGGTTGGAAACCCTGGATTGCCCAGTCAAGGAACATATGAGAGATTTGATGCTTCCTGTTCCCGACCCCTGCCCTTTTCTCTCTCTATCTCAACTCTCTCTAAAAAAATCAATATATAAAATATTTTGAAAAAAAGCAAAATGCAATGCTTTAAAACTAGGGTACTTCAAAGTTTCTGGATTCAAAATTTGTATTCAAACACTGATATTTATTTTCACATCTAATAACCAATTAGATGTTATGGTAAAAAATAAAAAATAATCCCATTCAAAATAATATCAAAACTTAAAAACATAAAATTAAGCCTAATATAAAATAAGAGAATTTTAAGCTTACTAAAATAAGCACAAAGCATAATATTATATTGAACATGTAAAGAGAATGAAGTTATTAGAAAAACAAACTATGTTCATAGATAAGATTCAACATTTTAAAGAACATTATTTCCCTCTCAAAATAATTTATAAATTTAATGCAGTTCCAAGGCAAAAATCCTTATAAGAATTTGCAAAGCCCTTGACAAACTGATTATAAAATTCTCTTTGGAAAGCTGTATAAATGTTAAGAATTTTTTAAAGGGCACTGTTAGGAGAGAAGTTTATGCTATACACATCAACATTAAAAAAATAAAACCATGCTATTTTCACAAGAATATACAAATCAAGTAATGGGACAGAACAGGTAGTTCTACAGTATGTCACAAATCACTAGGAAAGACATAGCTCAATGTACTTTTGCTACATTTTGCTTTTCAGAAAGAAAATATATATTCCTATTTCATAGAAGACAAAATCTCAGGTAAGTTAAGGAATTAAATGTGGATATTAAAATTGTAAACATATTAAAAGATAACATGAGCCGTGGCCGGTTGGCTCAGCCGTAGAGCGCCAGCCCGGCACGTAGAAGTCCTGGGTTTGATTCAGAGTACATAGGAGAAGCACCCATTTGCTTCTTCACCCTTCCCCCACTCCTTCCTCTCTGTCTCCCTCTTCCCCTCCCACAGCCAGGGCTCCCCTGGAGCAAAGTTGGCCCAGATGCTTAGGATGGCTCTATGGCCTCTGCCTCAGGCACTAGGATGGCTCTGGTTGCAACAGAGCAACGCCCCAGATGGGCAGAGCATCGCCCCCTGGAGGGCATGCCAGGTGGATCCCTGTCAGGTGCATGTGGAGTCTGTCTGAGTACCTCCATGCTTCTAACTTCAGAAAAATACCCCCCAAATTAAATAAATAAATAATATAAGATAATGAGTTTCAGATGGAAATGTTTTCTTAAGCAAGTCAGTAAAAAAAAGCTTATAGAAAAATAAACACATTTAACTAAATAAGATATATTAAGTATATCAAAATACAGTCCAACTTAGTCTACAAGTTTTTTTATGTAACTTTTTTTTTTTTTTTTTTTGTATTTTTCTGAATCTGGAAACGGGGAGAGACAGTCAGACAGACTCCCACATGCGCCCAACCGGGATCCACTCGGCATGCCCACCAGGGGCGACGATCTGCCCACCAGGGGGTGACGCTCTGCCCCTCCGGGGCGTTGCTGTGCCGCGACCAGAGCCACTCTAGCGCCTGGGGCAGAGGCCAAGGAGCCATCCCCAGCGCCTGGGGCCATCTTTGCTCCAATGGAGCCTTGGCTGCGGGAGGGGAAGAGAGAGACAGAGAGGAAGGGGGGGGTGGAGAAGCAAATGGCCGCTTCTCCTATGTGCCCTGGCCGAGAATCGAACCCGGGTCCCCCACACGCCAGGCTGACGCTCTACCGCTGAGCCAACCGGCCAGGGCCTATGTAACTTTTAAGAGCAGGCAAAACTAGTCTATGGTATTTGAAGTCAGAAAAGTGGTTCCCTTTGAGGAAGGGCAGACTGGGTCGTAGTTGGAGAGGATGAAGGAGTCTGGGAGTGCTGGTGAAGTTCTGTTGATAGGTGATGATTTTACTTTTTGAAAAACCATCAAGTTGTACATATATATACATATATATATACACATATATATATGTGGACTTTTTACATGCACATTAAATAAATTTAAAATAAATATAATCTAAACATAATTTAAATGCAAACAAGATTGGAGAGTAATTGTATTACATATAAAGGAAACTTAGCATCCAAAAAATGTATTTTTGCAAAACTTCACAAAATCAAATTAAAACAATATACCATTTTTTACCTATATGATTGACAAGAATTCTTAAGACCTCAAATGTTGAGGCCCTGGCCGGTTGGCTCGCAGCGTCCCCAAACTGCGGCCCCCTGAGGCCATTTATTCGGCCCCCCACCGCACTTCTGGAAGGGGCATCTCTTTCATTGGTGGTCAGTGAGAGGAACACTGTATGTGGCGGCCCTCCAACGGTCTGAGGGACAGTGAACTGGCTCACTGTGTAAAAAGTTTGGGGACCCCTGGTCGGGCTGGTGTGCAGGAGTCCCAGGTTCGATTCCCAGCCAGGGCACACAGGAGAGGCACCCATCTGCTTCTCCACCCTTCTCCCTCTCCTTCCTCTCTGTCTCTCTCTTCCCCTCCCGCAGCCAAGGCTCCATTGGAGCAAAGATGGCCCAGGTGCTGAGGATGGCTATGTGGCCTCTGCCTCAGGCGCTAGGATGGCTCTGGATGCAACAGAGCAATGCCCCAGATGGGCAGAGCATAGCCCCCTGGTGGGCATGCCGGGTGGATCTCGGTCGGGCGCATGCAGGAATCTGTCTGACTGCCTCCCTGTTTCAGCTTTAAAAAAAAAAAATGTTGAGTTAACAAAGAAGCAGTTTCCCTATGTATCCTCATATGAAACCAGTGGAAAAATAAACTAGTTTGAACAGCTGTAAGAATAATTAAACATCATTTCTATTAAACTGAAAGTTCATATAACTTACACTTCAGCAATTACATTTGTGCATATACAGTGTGTCCGTAAAGTCATGGTGCACTTTTGACCGGTCACAGGAAAGCAACAAAAGACGATAGAAATGTGAAATCTGCACCAAATAAAAGGAAAACTCTCCCAGTTTCATACCTATTCAGTGCAGTTCGATGTGGGCTCATGCACAGATTTTTTAGGGCTCCTTAGGTAGCTATCTTGTATAGCCTCTACAGACTCGTCACTGACTGATGGCCTACCAGAACGGGGTTTCTCCACGAATCTGACGGTTTCCTTCAACTGCTTATCCCACTGAGTAATGTTATTTCTATGTGGTGGCACTTCGTTATAAATGCACCGATATTCACGTTGCACTTTGGTCACAGATTTAAATTTAGCAAGCCACAGAACACACTGAACTTTCCTTTGTACTGTCCACATCTCAACTGGCATGGCTGTGGGCTGCTCCGCTGTATACACGGTGTTACGTCATCATCTGTGCATGTGCACATGCTGCCACATCATCCTACAGAAACTGGGAGGGTTTCCTTTTTTTTTTAAAGATTTTATTTATTCATTATAGAGAGGAGAGAGAGAGAGAGAGAGAGAGAAAGAGAGAGAGAGAGAGAGAGAGAGAGAGAGAAGGGGGGAGGAGCAGGAAGCATCAA
The DNA here is from genome assembly GCF_036850995.1 of Saccopteryx leptura. Lineage (NCBI taxonomy): Eukaryota > Metazoa > Chordata > Mammalia > Chiroptera > Emballonuridae > Saccopteryx > Saccopteryx leptura. The sequence continues at coordinate 169,323,601 of NC_089506.1, forward strand.
CTCCCATATGTGTTTTGACCAGGCAAGCCCAGGGTTTTGAACCGGCAACCTCAGTGTTTCCAGGTTGACGCTTTATCCACTGCGCCACCACAGGTCAGGCAGGGTTTTCTTTTATTTGGTGCAGATTTCACATTTCTATCGTCTTTTGTTGCTTTCCTGTGACCAGTCAAAAGTGCACTATGACTTTACGGACACACTGAATACCATAGAGCAATATGTTTCAAACTGATGTCAACCATGCAGGTTTCTTAAATCAACTTCATATATTATAACTAGGGTTTGTTTTTTTATGAAACAAAAATAATAAAATATTTAAAAGTAAAAAATACCAAAATGATGCCATGAACAAGCTACCAGTCCAAGACATGCTCCTCTCTGGGCCAAATGAAGAAGCAAAAGATTCAAGTTTTTGTAAGGCTACTTAATAATTTAAAATCTCAGATTGTTCTTACAACCTTTTTAGTACAAAAAAGCTCATTCAATTATAAATTTTGGTGACTCTTAAGGTTAATGATGGCTGTGAGGTTGGGTGTTTTTATATTTGCACCTACCAAAATCAAAGGTTGACAAAGTTGTACATATCCCCAATTTTGTTTCTGAAATTTCACTGATCTCTGACATCCAAAAGTGTGAGAATTATTGTTCTGCTTTTTACCTCAGCTGTTTCAAGCAGATCAAAGTCACAGACTGAAGCTTTCATGTTGTGACTAGTGAACTAATCACTCACACCTTGGCACATTCAATAGATGAATGTCGAGGGTACTGAGGCATATAAATCAGTTGGCTTCATTTAATTCCACAGGAAGGCCTTTTAAAAATGTGTGCCATTGTTCACAAGGGCATAGCACTAGAGGGAGATGAGTTCTTACAAATCCGTCATTATGGTGAAAAGCAATCCAGGGAATGGGTCAAAACCCTCATCTCTCTTTGGATATGCTGGCACATAAATACAGGAGGGAGTAAGCTGAATAGGTAAGAATGGAGAAGAGCAAATGCAAGTAACGGTTTAGACCTACTGGATTTAAGTTTAAAAAAAACCCCAAATATTAATAATCAGCAACTAAATGTTATAGTTTTGTCCATAAGAAAGCAATGGTGTTATTGATCTGTGGTCCAGCTAGAAAAGCATTCTTAATCTGACAGTAAAGAAATAACATTTGATGGAAAACAATTCTCCTTGAGGTTTGCTTTAAATGGTAAAAACATGCTCAGAATATTCTAATTTTATCTATAATATTTCCTGCTCATTTAACTTAACTTTTAAAGGGTTTTATATGGTATTTTTAGGAGCATGAGTTCTATCATATTTCTACAATGGAAAGTGCTTATTTTTACTTACTATACATTAATGACTTTCAAGTAGCCCTATTATTATTCCTTCATATAATTTCTTCTGTTTGCAAATCCTGCACATCAGGAATCATTGAATACTGCTAATTCCCAAATCTCCCATGATTGTATAACTGGAGGTTCCAAATGTGAATGGTTTTAGGGACTGAGCAATAACATAAACATGTAAAGTCGTAATTTGGAGTGGTGAGGACTTGGTGAACAGGAGAGTCCATGTTCTTGTTTTTGTTCTATGTGGATTTTGAAAACGTGTAGAATTCTAACAGGAGTTTTAAGTATCAGTAGCAATGGATTGAAGTTCTAAAAAAGAAGGAAAGAGTCTGACTGCTGGTGGTGGAGTGGATAGAGTGTTGACCCTGAACACTGGGGTCTCTGGTTCAAAACCCTGAGGTGGGCCTAGCCAGTTGGCTCAGTGGTAGAACATTGGGTCAGTGTATGGACATCCCAGGTTCATTTCCCAGCCAGGGCACACGTGAGAAGCGACCATCTGCTTCTCCACCTCTCCCCCTCTTTTTTCTTTCTGTCTATCTTTCTCTTCCCTTACTGCAGCCATGGCTTGGTTAGAACAAAGTTGGCCCCAGGCACTGAGGATGGCTCTATGACCTCACCTCAGGCACTAAAAATAGCTCAGTTACCAACCAACAGAGCAACAGCCCCAGATGGAGCATCATCCGGTAGTAGGCTTGCCAGGTGAATCCTGGTCAGGGTGCATGCAGGAGTCTGTCTTTCTGTCTCCCCGCTTCTCATTTAAGAAAAAAAACCTCAAGGTCATTGGCTTGAGCATGGGCTTGCCAGCTTGAGTGTAGGATCCCTGGCTTGAGCACAGGATCATCAACATGATCCCAAGGTTGCTGGCTTGAGGCCTAAGGTCACTGGCTTGAACAAAATATCACTGGGTTGGCTTGAGCTCCCTGGTCAAGGCATGTACGAGAAGCAATCAATGAACAACTAAAGTGAAGCATCTACAAGTAGATGTTTCTCATCTCTCTCTTCCCCTCTCTGGCTCTCTCTCAAATCAATGAAAATATATACATACATACGTACATACATACATACGAAGGGAAGAAAAACTGAGATGGCCTTTTAGAAATGAAGGTCTGCTTTCTCTAACTTAGGGCATGATTCACGCTGTAGCAGCCTCCCAGCTTTGACCAATGATAACCAATCTTTGTTTTAGCCACCTACAGTTCTGAGAAAACCCCTTCATTCATTATCTTTAGCTAAGAAGAGACGATCCTAAACTTCTATCATTTAAAAAAATCACTGATAAAGGTAAATGATCCAAAGAAAAATAATTCATGTCATAAAACTGATGCACTTGAAACACTCCTCACATTTCCAGTCCTAAACTCTGCTGTTTTATCTGCAGTAGGCCTCTTAAAACTGTGCCATTGCACAAGGAGAAAAGTCAGCATTGCAGAAGTCATTGGCAAAGACTTTCTTCTTTCCTCTTGAATAGATGTCTCCCTAAATAGTCCATGAATCTCTCAGAGAGTGACAGCATCTCAGAGAGTAAGTGTCTCTAGGAAATTCTCTGGAGCATAAGCTGTAAGCTTTATATGAAAATATTATTCCAAGAAAGCAAGAACAAGAGGCTTTAAAATGGATCATCAAAACCCAGTGAGAATGAAAAGAAACAGAGCAATCTGAGAAAGAAAGGCATTCAATGAAACAAGTCTGGACCGCTTCCTGAGTCCCTGCCCAGAGATGGGTTTCAGGGCTTCCTAGTGGCCCTTCTGTTTTCATAGTTTTATTTACTATAGAAGCTTTTAGGGCTCAAATTCACAAGTTTCACATACTTTGTACTCAAGGCCAATAACTACTAAGCTTGAAAGAGTAAGAAAAGGCTGAGTGAAGTGATATCTGGTGAAAAAATAGAAAATTACAGTAAAAGTGACTTCACTGGTTCAACTCCCCCATTTTACAGGAATAGAAACTGAGCTCTTAGAATGACAACTCAAAGCAAGAGTAATGTGAGTAGCAATCTTGGTTTTATTTTATTTTTTTACTTTATACTTAGTTGGGGTTTTTTTTCCTACATAACACTGCCTGCATTGATAATGTTTATTTTTTAAAATAGTAAAGCAAGCACTTATGAAACTACCACCCAGGTAGAGCTCTGGAACACTACCAGCCCCTTAGAAGCCTTCACATGCCCCTCCACACTGCACCCATCCACACTGCACCCCTCTCACTGCACCCTCCTCCCCCCACCAAAGGACAATACTCTCTCGCATAGTTGGTGAGTGTTTACTTACTTTATTTCACTTCATAGTTTAACTACTTAGCTATGTATCTCTGAACAATATATTTTCAGTTTTGTTTATTTAATGGAATCATATCATTATATGTAAACTTTCACACCTGACATTTTTTATTCAACGTATATTTGTGAGGGTCAACTAGATTGATGTGTGGAGCTGTAGTTTGTTCATTTTATTGATGAATAATAGTCTACTGTTAATATATCATACTTCATTAATCCATGTGACTGTTGATAGACAACTGGATGTGTCCAGTTTGTTGCTATTATCAAATATACTGGTCTAAACATTCTTGAACATGACTCCTGGCTTACATGTGTGTTGTGGTAACCCTCCAGAAGAATATGTTCCCGGCTGGTGATCAAGGGTTTATGACATGTGAGCAGAATTCAATTCAACTTAGAGACAGAGAGAAAATGTAAGGTAAAAGGCACAGCGGCTTTAGTTCACTCTAGGCTCAGCTTAGATGGAGCCCGAACGACTTTGCTCAGTGGGATGAAATCTCCAAGTGCCTGTGATGTTCAGATGTCTGCAGGAAACAGCAGCAGAAGAAGGAGGGTCTCGAAGCTCAGCTCCTTAAATATTTATGAGCTGGCCACCATGCCTGTTTAAGTCTTGTTCAGTAACAAGTTACAAGTTCAATACCATGTTTACATATATTTTTTGTTTTACTTTTATCATTTTTAACACCTACACTATCAGCCTACAACAGCCACACTTCTCAACTCCAGGTCAAAACATGTTTACATCTCGCTTTGGAACTCGGCCAATAACAGGTTTACCCTAACAGTGTGCTACAGTTTCTTTAGGGTATATACCTGTTCAGGGTATAGCTCCTGCATTACAGAGTAGAAACACAGTCTCTCTACTTAAAGGCTTTTAGCAGGAAAAAAAAATGTAATTCTTAATTTAAAATGACTTAAACAATGAGACATTCACTATTTTGCATAATGAGAAATCTAGACCTAAGGAAAATCCAGTGTTGTTCGTTTTAGCACTCAACAATGTTATCAGGGATCTGGGAAATTTCCATTTTCTGCTGTGCCATCCTGAGTGTCCCTGTCACTTAATTCTCAGGCTAGACCCTCATAGTCACAAGATAACTGCAACAGTTCCAGACATCATATCCAGTTACAACCAGATCTACAGGAAGAAGAGCCCATCTTCTCCAATGTCTTTCTTTTAGGTATAAGAGAATCTTTCCCTACAGCTCCCAGCCAACTCTCTCTCATCTCACAGGTGAGAATTACATAACACGCCCTGCCTACATCAATCACTGAAAAGGAAAAGAAAACCTGTGCAAGCCAATCAAGATATTTAAAGTACACCCTCACAGCCTCTGTGAGTGCATCGCCATGGGGAGAAAGTTCTATCCTTAACTTTTCCCTTGATTTTGTTATCATTAAATATAGTGGTGTGTAGTATTTATTGTACCAAATAAAACATGTTAACATATACAAAAGTAGAGAGAACAGCCTAATGAATCGAACAATAAACCCCATCCCATGTACCCATCTTCTGGTTCACAAATAATTTATGGTGCATCTCCTTTCATCTATATCCCTTTCACTTCCCTATCGCCTCCCCAGGTTATTTTGAAAAGTAAATACAGCTGTGTGTCATTTCATCTGTAAATATATCATATATATCTTTAAAAGATAAAAATCCTTGAAAAACAAAACCACAGTACAATTATCGCATCTTTAAAAAAATAAGATTCTTAATATTTACAAATATTCTGTTAGTATTCAGATATCTCCAATTGTCTCATAAATGTGTGTGTTAAAAGAGTTCCTTAGAATCGAGATCAGAGCAAATCCCACACATTGCAACTGGTCTTCTGTTGTGGACCGTTAATGGCAAGGGGCCACTGTAGATTTGAGGTTTAGCAAAAGGCTAAGTTCTCCCCCCTCCATCTCCATATTTGGCTTTGATGCTGACTATTTGCACCCACTCTACTTCCTTCCTTGGGTTGCAGGAAGCAATATACATGCCCTTCCTCTGACTCTTTGTTTGTTTCAGATGTTTGTAAATTTCACTAATGTATCCTGTTTTTGCCTTGGGAGAGTTCCTGTCTTAGCCTTTGATGTGCAACTTTGTATCAGCGTCCTTGATTTGCATAGGTCTATATAATAAAGCGAACTGGGGCTATGACTCACTCAGATACTGCCAGGCAGTTTGAAGAGTCCTCCCAGTCCCACTGGTTTTACCGTTATTTGGAGCCATGCTGGTCCGTGGCAGTCTTCTAAGTAGGACCAGGGAGGTGGGCAACTTGGGGAGAAACAGGGACAGAAAAAGACTTTGCTTGGGGTGACGGGTGCACAGTGTGGTGTGCAGATGATGTTCTGTTGAGTTGTGCACTTAAAACCAGTATGATTTTGTGAACAAGTGTCATCCCAATAAATTCAATTAAAAAATCAGGGTTCTACAAATGAGAAGATGTGCAGCTGAATGAATGCCAAGCAAACGCTAGAGCCCATAAGCTAACAGCCCCCAAACAGGCTGTCATTGGTCTTCCTCAAAGACCCACTAATGAAGGTCAGTAGTCACAGGGCAGTCGGGTTACAATCTAGTAGGCCTTTTTCCTTCAATCGGCAAGAAATATTAAAGATTCAGATTTCTCAGCAAAAGCACAGCACAAAGAAAAGAGGATTGTTAAAAACTGAATAGGGAAGAACAGGGATTTAATGCTAATTCCACTATGGAAGGAGTTTGTTATTAAGAGATCAGCCACTAGCAACAGATTAATAAAAAACGGTGAAAGACCAGAAAATTATAGTTCCCTGGCAAATGATACCTATTGATTAAAATAAAATTTAAAAATATAAAAGATAATTATTTCAACTCACCACTTCTTCATAATTAATTTTGCTTTTAATCTGCACTTAGTTTTAAAATTAGGTTGTAAATACTTGAAATGATTGGTATTGAATTTGAAATTGTAATTTTTTTTAATGTGGAGTGAAGATAAACTGCTAGCAGAGTGATATAGTGCTAACAAGTCTTTTTTACTGTTGTTTATTAATACCTCTCCTGTTTCTAAAAGTGATTTGCAGTAGCAAAATAAAATACATAGATATGATAATATTGGGGAAAAAATCAAAGCAGAGTAAAAAGGCAAAATTCAAGACATGAGAGGAGTAAAAAAGAAGAAGAATTAAGCAGAAAACATGGTTGGAAGGAAGGAGTCTATCAAACAGAAAATGAGGGCAAGAAAATTCTTATAACTGTAGTAAAATAAATCATACTTTCATTTACAGAACACATTTACTATATTTTTTAAATAATAGGACTTTTTAAAGTTTATGTTCTCTTTTCCCACTTTTCCAGCCAATTTCTTTCTGTGCACAAGTCAATGAACAGGAAAATATGTTGACTATCAGCACAGCCTCTCCAGGGACATGGCAGGTGGCTGTGCCCAGGAAAGGGTCTAGGGCAATGGTTCTCCATTAAGGCAATTTTGCCCTCAGGGGACAGTTGGCAATGTCTGGAGGCATTTTTGTTTGTCGTAACTATGGGAAGAGTACTATTGTATTCTAGTAGGTAGAAGCCAAGCTGCTGCTAAATATCTTACAATGTGCAGGACAAGCCCTACTCCCCACTCCCAATAAAGAATTATCCAGCCCAAAATGTCAATGGGGTTGAGATCCCCATTGACAATCCCTGATCAAGTGAAAAAAGATGTAGAAATACTCCGAGGTACCAGCCCATCACACATCATTAACATACATAGAATGACTTCGAAATCTTTTGTCCACCAAATTCATCCTCTACAATGGCCAGCTAGTAATGTGTCGGTTCTTGACTTCATTCAGAAAAAAAAATTCACAACGTGAGTCCAGGTGATTTTGAGAGTATGTTTATAAAAACTCAGGACAGTGAAACAAGGAAGGGCCAAGAAAAGATGGAGCAACTTGGCTCTCTAGAAACCAAATGAGCCTACAACTGGGAAATCAGAGAAAATAGCATCTCCTGGAATGAGCTGCTGCAGCCCACTGCTCCCCTGGTTGCAAATCTCTTGAGGGTTGTCCCAGTGGAGCCCCAGCTCTACGTCAATGAGGCGTCCCTGATTCAACTTCCCCGTGCAGTGGGAAACTCCTGCTTATCAGCAGGACTGGCAGCCTCTTCCAGATTACTCTTGAGGCGGCTATGAGGATGCTACTTATCAGTGCCGAGACTAACAGCCACTGGAGGAAAGACACGACCGACAGATAAGTTAGTTGTAAGAATCACACAGGCAGTTTATTACTCACAAATCCTTTTGGTGTGCCAGGGTACAGCTTAAGGGGGCGCTATCAGGGTGCTCCTCTCAGCTCTCTTTGGTCAGAGCTCAGAGCAGCATGGAGACAGTTCACATTCATGTTGGAGTCTGGGCGACTTCCACAGCAGGGGGCCCCTCAGCTTTAGTACCTTTTCTGGCCAACGCCTTCTAAGGGGCAATCTACAGGATTATCATCTCAAACCTCCTCTTTGGGAGTTCCTTGAAGGGAGCCCTTTTTACGTTAATTTACTGAAATGTTACATCAAGCCACTTTTAAGATCTTCCTAGAGAAGCTTCTTGTTTGTGTTAACTTATAGAGTTATGACATCAAGCCACTTCTTATCTTTGTATATACAACTTCACACACACACACTAACTGGCCCTGCTTGAAAGTCAGAGTCTGTTTATCATATCTGTACACACTATATTAATTCCTATCTAGGTGGCATACTTTATTTAACTCCCTTAATTAATTTTAATATTATATCTTAATTATTTTTATATAGCTTCCATGTTTTTCTATATTTCTATATATTTAATTACTTTAACATTATATTACTATAACAGGACCCTTAAATTTTAGAAGATACAGGCCTGTGGGGGAAGAAGAGAGGAAGAAGAGGGGAAGGGGGGAGGCGTGTAGGATGGTCAGCAATGGGGGAAGGTCACGTGAGAAACCCAGACCCGGGAACTTTGGATGGAGCCACCCACAACCATGCACACCAAAAGAAAATTCCCAGGAGTCCTTTGGAAAAGAGTGACTGTCTGCCAGCCAGTGAGATTTCACCACGTCATATTAGCTTGACCACCCTAGAAACCCTTTAAATATCCCCTACGCGGATCCCCCTATGCGACTCCTCTGGCCTCTGTTCCCGGGACCAGAGAACCTCATAGGGCGGGATGCGCTGAACTAAATAAAGCTTTTGCTATTCCACACTTCATGGCTACGCCCCTTCCTTCTTCCTGGGGCTGGGGGGGGAGGGGACGGGGGGGGGGGATGGAGGAGTGGGATACCTTACAAGGGGGAAGGGAAAAGAGTAGGTATGTTCCCAGGAGGGAGAGGGTAGTGGGTCCTTTGTTTTGAGGGGACTTTTTTAAATATTGGAAGTTTAGGGGATAATTTCAACAGAACATTCATCAGCATTTCCCAGTGTGCTCTCCTAGGGCCAGGTCTCCACTGATCCATTGATCTGCCAGCACCCCCTGGGCCTGGAGCCAAAGCACAGTGAGGCCTCGATGTTACCTGTAGCTGGTTATAAATTTCTTGGCTCTTCAGCTATGCCTCAGTTTCCCCATTCTACTTGCCAAGGAATATTTCTAGCTTCTTACTATCGTGTCTCATTACTACAAAATTTATGAACTTAAAAGCATTTAACTATTCTCCTTTTAATATGCAATGTCAGAGAACTGTTTTCAACATTAAAGGCCCAAACAAAAAAACATTTTCAAGCAAAAATATTTCAACTAATCATAATTTTTCCATTTTCTAAAAGGTCTAATTAGTGGAGATTTTCTTTCATAAAAATCTTGGTTCGGAAGTGCAAAGCCAGTAGCCAAGGCTATCATCACAGCCGCCTGGCCCATGCAGGTTCGCATTGGATTCGGACAGTCGGTAAAGAAACAATGGAGCCAAGAACTGGTGGGCCATCATCTTTAATCCTAGCTTGCACCCAGTGGGCAAGAAATACACACACTGGGCTCCAAAACCCACTCATTCAGTGCTCACAAAGCTACTGACTTATCCGAGTTTCCTAGAATCAAAGGTTTCTAGCTCACCAGACTTATTCACCTCTGTTCCCCATCTCCTTCCTTCTCCCTGCACAAACTCTGCACTAACTGGCTTCTCACTCAGCACTCTGCCATCTTGGCGGCTTCTCCTGGCCTCCTCCACGTGGCCTTTCTCTGCTCTCCTCTGCTCTCTCCTCTAATATTAATCTCAGCAAGCTCCCATTCTGCCTCCATGATGCTTCTCATCTCTCTCCCTTCCTGTCTGTCTGTCTCTATCTGTCCCTCTGTCTCTATCACCAAAGGAAAAACAAACAAAAAAAACAACAACTACAAAACAAAACAAAAAAAACCCTAGGAGGCCAGACAGAACAAAAGATGAACTTCAACCAATTCCAAAACCAAAAAGTACAAGACAGGAAGACACTGATATCACAGAATGATTTATAGAAAAGCATAAATATTTTATTCAGCTGAAAGCTTAATGTAAGTCAACATGTGACTCTCTCTCCAAAAAAGGAAACTAATATGACCTTGGGTTGTATTAATAGACATACAGTAGCTATAATAAAGGAGATAAATGTTTCTCTGTCCTCTACACCCTAAATGGAGAAGGAACTGGGGATATTTAGCCTGAAGAAAGAAAGTGGATTGATTGTTCTCTTTAAATATTTAAAGAAATGTCATGTAGCAGCAGCCCTCACAAGTTCAGCATACAATAGGTAAAATATATGAATAGATAAATTTGGATTTTCTTCCTAACTGAAAATTGCCTTGGGAGAGAATAAGGTCTCCATTACTAGACTAGATTAGTTTCATACACAGCGTAGGTTGGATTCAAGTCCTGGAAAAGTGATCAGAATGAATGGCTGTTAGGTATTTTGAACTTTGAGATTCTATGATTTGGAATAACCCAGAAAGCTGGAGTCTTTGGGTAAAGCCGTGATAGTGGATTGCAAAAACATGGGGATTAGTGAAAGAGAGTTGCTCCATCCTCAAGAATTATGAAGCAAAACTCTTGGTTTTGCTTACAGACTTTGAGTTCCCCAGGCATTAAGTAGAATAAAGCTACCTGACAGAGCCTTACAGAGATGAATTGTACTTCCACACTTATTCAGTATAAAACCCAATAATACAATGTCAGGCACATAAATTATATTTTGCTCACTCTGTTAAAGATGGCTGCTGCTCTCATGTGGTGATGTTCTCACATGATACAGCTAGTTGCCCTTCTTGCTTGGGAAGGGGCTTGGTTATGCTAATGTGTGCTGGAGGAAGGGGTTGACGGGGAAAAGTTTTAAAAGGAGGAGTTAGGAGGCCATTTTGGAGAGACCACGTTGTTCCAGGGGAGGGAGAAAGGACACGTAGAGGAGAGGAGGCAGCCAAAATGGGGGCAAAGAGGTGGGAGCCTTTGATTCTAGGAAAACTCAGATGAGTCAGTGGCTTTGGGAACCCTGAATGGAAAGGGAAGTGTTTCCTGCTGTGTGTATTTACTCTCTTGCCAAGTGCGAGCTAGGATTAAAGGAAAATGGACCATCAGTTTTTAGCTCAATTGTTTCTTTATGATCCATCCAAATCAAACGTGTATTGGCCAGGCGGTTTTGATGGCGGCCGCAAATACTGGCTTTACATACAATTATAGGAAAAATTCTCTTTCCATCTTATGCTTTATAAAAGCTTTAAAATGTTTCCTCTTCCTAAACCTCCTCTGCAGTATCTCTTTTTTAAGCTGTGCAAAATGTAGATTTTGGAAGGCACTTTCCAGGAGTAATTGCTCAAATATAATAAGTAAAAGCCTAGCTATAAATCGTAAAACAGATTTTGTGGTCCTTAGAACTTAAATGTGTGGTTCTAAATTTATTTTTTTATTTGACTTTGAGTTCCCCAGACATTAAGTAGAATAAAGCTACCTGACTATGCACATAGGCCTCCTCTTCTCACACCAATGTCAAAACAATGGTGGCCATGTGCTTCAGCTCTCAGTATTAGTGACAACCTAGACCTGGTCCCGCCCCAGCGGCCCCCACAAAGGTTCCCGGGCATTCTGGACCACTCCAGCCATCTGCGTCTGCCCCTGTCCCTGCTGCCCGGGGGCCTGTGCCCGCTGTGCACACCCCGGGAGTGGCTCCGTTGCTCACACACATGTTCCTTGTCACAGTGGGCTCCACTTACAAAACACAAGTTCAAAGGTAAAATTATTATTAATGTCTCAGTGGTAACGGCAGAGCATGAAACCAAGTATCATACAAAGCCCCTTTGGGGAGCAGGGCCCTGCGTGACTGACTGCACAGGGTGCACTCCCGTGAGGCTGGTCCTGCTGGGGAGGGAAGCCTTGCAGTTGCCAGATTAAATAGGATGTGACAATGTGATGCTGTCATATCAAGAGCACAAAAGGAAAAGAGACTTCTTTCCCCTGTATTTTACTGTACTCATTTCTCAGAAATACAGCTCGCAGCATTTCTTCTGATCTTACACTGCCAGAAGCTGAAATCTTAATTTATAATTTACCCTGCATGGCAAATTTACTAGCTCATTTTTTTAAATTAATGGTTGAAACTTCTTTTCTTATTAAGATGAAATCCAATGAATCTGTGGTGGCCTCCTAGCTCTTATCCACATGTAATATTTGTAGACATTAGGTTTTTTGAGGAAAAAATAACTCTTCCACATTTCTGAGTCAACTAAAGCTATTTTAAAATAATACAAATGGCCAGATCATTTGACCAGGGTGGAGGCTTGTCAGGATTTTCACATTAGCACACTTTATTCATCCCTGAGGTCTTGCACCCTGGGCAGGAATTCTAACCAGTCTCTCGCCTCTCTGCTGAGCCCCGGGTCCCACACCTATCTGACGTTTATATTTTCCCCTAAGCTGCTCATCCAGAGGTCACTTTCCACCTTGGTGTGTTCATTAACTGGAATAACATCTTCTAACTGCCTTTGTATTGCTACAGGTTGTGTGTGTGTGTGTGTGTGTGTGTGTGTGTGTGTGTGTGAGAGAGAGAGAGAGAGAGAGAGAGAGAGAGAGAGAGAGAGAGATCTAGTTTTTCACCATTAAGGACCTTGTTCCTTTAATTTTGTAAGTCTAGAGTTTTGAATCCTTCATTTGGGTTTGGCAAAAAAAAAAAGAGCATATTCATAAGTAATTGAGTACATATTTACATTTAATTTCTCCTTTTTCTATTCAAGTTACCAGGTTTAATGCTGCTTACTCGATTTATTATAAAGCAATTTGTTTCTGAAATATTTTCGCATATCGCATATACCCATATCAGTATATGTGTACACTCTCCTTCCGTTGTCTGTTACTGAGTGCTTTCCCCATGCAGGAGCGCTACCTACACTTACAGGCTCCGCCCACAAGGATAGACAGACGCTGTGAACCCTTCCTCGGAGTACACTGCGCCCTGCGTTCCCCCAGCTCCATGTCCTGTGTGGTGTCCTATCCCACATCAGCCTTTATTTCTGCCAATTATTTTGGGTTTAGTCAAGAGTTTCAGTTCTTAATAGATAACAAAATGTTTCAGAGTAATAGAGTTGGGGACTTGCCTCAAAGAAAGCAAGAAAAATATCATGCTGGGGGCTATATTTCTCCAAGCTGTAAAGCAGCTGTGATGTCCTCAAAGAAACTGTTATAAAAACATGGGGTGAGGCTCAGGAGACCATTCGGGACTGGTGAAAAAATTGGGACATTAAAGAGGCATCGTGAACATCTTTGTAGCCTGGGGTAACTGACCTGCTGCTGTTTGAAAAACACCTACAAGAAAACGGAGCCAGAAGCATGTCATGAATTCTTTTTTTATATATGTAAATTTTTATTAATTTTAATGGGGTGACATCAATAAATCAGGGTACATATGTTCAAAGAAAACATCTCCAGGTTATCTTGTCATTCAATTACGTTGCATACCCATCACCCAAAGTCAGATTGTCCTCCATCACCTTCTATCTGGTTTTCTTTGTGCCCCTATCCCTCCCCTTTCCCCTCTCCCTCCCTCTCCTCCCCCCCCATAACCACCACACTCTTGTCCATGTCTCTTAGTCTCATTTTTATGTCCCACCTATGTATGAAATCAATGCAGTTCTTAGTTTTTTCTGGATCTTGATAACATTATACGAAGTGAAATGAATTCTAGTCCTTTGAAGAGAATGGAAGAGGTATTGTCAACATGAGATGCCAGGAACGCATGGTCTTGACAGCTGTTCTCTAACAACCTTGTGTGTGACATTTTTAGCAGTCTTATTTCCCAAAACACATCCTCTTTGCCATACATGGTGGGCAGATGTCAGGTAATAGCATCTCTTTATGAAACTCATCAGTGCAAGGACTATTGCTATTTAATTTAACCTAAGCCTAAAATAATTACTCAGCTAATATGAGTTCATTATATTTATGTTCATTTTCCACTTAACTTATATTTTCAAGATTATCACATATCTATAAGATAACAGTTGGGAACATCACCTTTCTCAAAACCAAGCACCTACAGTGTGTAAGACAGTGGAGAGACACAAAGGTACGATATATTGCCTCAGCAATCTAGGAGTTTACAGTCTAGTTTGGGGAAAGGAAAGTGCCAGTGAGCATCTATGGAGAAGCAAGGTTATGTGAGTTCTGAGGATAGAGAGAATGCCCAGGAAGTCAGGGAAAGATGTGCAAGGCAAGTGGGACTTGGCTGGTTGCTAGTAAGGACCAAACTTCCGTGAGAGAGAGAACGGTGGAGGTCCCAATGCAGGAGTGTGGAGGGAGGAACACAATGGGGTTTAGGATTGAGTGCAAAGAGCCTGAACTAAAGGAAGGGCTTATATAGGGCAGGAGTGAGGACAATTGCATTAGTCAGTAATTACTTGGTTGCATGTAATAGAAACCCGACTTGAACTACTTCAATCAAAAAGGGGAAATCAGGATAGCAGAGTGTCTTGCACAATTCAAGAACAGAAATCTGGCGCTGAACCTGGGAACAACTGGAACCAAGTACTCATACTGTCTGTCATTCTGCTCCTCTGGGTATGTGCTTCATCCTCTCTGGGCTCACACCTCCCAACCTCCCTCTTACAGCCTCAGCAGATCAGAACAAGACAGAGAATGGGCTTTGTTTCCATATCTAAATCCCTGAGAAGTACACTGACTGGCTAGAGAAGAGGATCAGCCGATTAACATGGAGACTCCTTCGGGGGGGGGGGGGGGGGGGGGGGGGATTAATGCAAGGGATGTAGAGTAGTTTAGGAAGAGATGTGGTTCTAAGAAAACTGTCTGGAAGGAAAATGCTTATACTGAAAATATTCACATGTTACATAGAGTATTCATAAACATAGAAATTCATGCTAAAAACTAAAATGGCATATTTTGTGCTTCTTAACTTGAAATTACAAATACTTAAAACCTCATATCAAAATGCTAACCTGAAACAGAACTGATTCATTCTTGCAATTTTTCCCCTCAAATAGTTAAGTTCCCTTGCAGTTATTAGAATGAGATGCATTTCTAATGACTCACTGCTACCCTGTACTTTCTGCCAGCAATGACCATGTCCACATTTCATCCCCTGCTTTTCTGTCTTTGTTTAAGGCAGGAGCATATAGAACTCTTTCACAAATTAAGTGGCTCTTTCTAGTTGGAATAAAATTCTTTATAATGATAACTGAGGGAAACTGAGCTAACCCTCAAAGTATAGATTAACTGCTATATCAAGATTTTGTGGTATATGTTATGTTTTGAGGCCTAGGATTTTACTAATGGTATATTATAAGGAATCATTACTGCCTTCATTCAAGAAAAGATTGTATAATAGCTCCTGACTTAAATAGGACCTCTGACTATTTCAACGCTACAGTAAAAAAGACAACTTTAACATAGACAACGAAGACACTAAAATTGTTAAAGATTTTGCTTACCTTGGTCACCAATTCAAATGGAGACGGCAGCCAAGAAATCAAGAGAAGCCCTGGCCACTTGGCTCAGCGGTAGAGCGTCGGCCTGGCGTGCGGGGGACCCGGGTTCGATTCCCGGCCAGGGCACACAGGAGAAGCGCCCATTTGCTTCTCCACCCCCCCCCCCCCTCCTTCCTCTCTGTCTCTCTCTTCCCCTCCCATAGCCAAGGCTCCATTGGAGCAAAGATGGCCCGGGCGCTGGGGATGGCTCCTTGGCCTCTGCCCCAGGCGCTAGAGTGGCTCTGGTCGCAGCAGAGTGACGCCCCGGAGGGGCAGAGCATCGCCCCCTGGTGGACAGAGCGTCGCCCCTGGTGGGCGTGCCGGGTGGATCCCGGTCGGGCGCATGCGGGAGTCTGTCTGGCTGTCTCTCCCCCTTTCCAGCTTCAGAAAAATACAAAAAAATAAAGAAATCAAGAGAAGGCTGAGACATGGAAAGGGAGTAGTGGGAGTTTGGGGAGAGATCACCAAGAGCAAAGATGTGTCATCAGAGGCCAAGGCCAAGATCATCCGCAGCCCTGTAGTCCCAATTATTATGTATGGATATGAAAGCTGGACAGTGAGGACGGCTGATAGAAAAAAAAAATAGATGATTCATTTGACATATGATGTTGGAGGAGAGCTCTGTGGGTTTTCTGGACTGCCAGAAAGATGAGCAAGTGGGTCCTAGTGCAAATTAGGCCTGAAACATTGCTGGAGGCAAAAATGACAACACTGAAGCTGTCCTACTTCTGGTATGTCACGAAAAGGCAGGGTTCTTTGGCAAAGAGTAATAATGCTGGGGGAAAGAGAAGGCAGCAGGAAAATGAAAGACCAAATATGAGATGATTGACTTCATAAAAGAAACCAGAGGCATGAGTCTACAGGAGCTGAGCAGGGCTGTTAAGGACAGGACATCGTGGTCATCTCTCATTCACAGGGTCACCAGGAGTCAGAGTCTATTCAATGGCACATAACACACACAGTAGAAGAGGTAGAGTTAGAAGCACGATAGAAAAATTGGTATTTGTTTTATGGCATCCCTACCACTTTTTAAAAAATGTAGGTTCTACATTCAGTGTCCCCTTTGGAATTATTTTGCCATTTGTTTTCTGGAACATTCCTCTTTGCCTCACCCAAGGGCCTTCAACCTAAGTCTATCCTACCACGTACCTACCTCGAGGCCAGGGCTCAGCTTGACAGGAGCAGGAGCCTCACTCTATCCCATCTCCTATACCAGTGTCGGGACCATGATAGGTATTCGGTAGTTACTGAATAAATGAATTATATACAGTGTTCACAATCATAAATATAAGTAAAAACATTCCCCAGGTTAAAGTGGAGAAGTCAGTGAGGCGGGAACTAAACATCCTGGAAGTGCTTCCTGCCTTTAAAAACGTCCCTCCTTATGCACACACAGTAAGCTGTTCTTCACATTCCAACGCTGAACACTTCCAAATCCTTTCATTCCAATTATGTTAGTGCTGGGGAATAAAGCTCAGCCTTCTAAGGACAAACTTTCTTACCAAGACTCAGCCAGATGGCTCGGGACACAGCTCCAGAGTCTATTCTGATTGTCCAGTGCTCCCTTTGATAAATAGCAAGGCTGCACTGCCTGGAAAAGTAATTCCTTCTATCAGAAGATGCTGCCAACAGTCGTTCTGGACCATAAAAATTGTAAAGGGAAATGATAAGAGTGTCAGCAAATTCAATCAGTAGGATGAGATCAACTTTATTGGGTTCCTTGGGAGACCAGACAGCACATAGCATACTCCATGAATTAAATGTATCCATGCTCAAACATCCAGTTTTACACAAAACACATGTCTTTCTGCTATACCCAGTGTATTTTCCTAATTAGCAGAAATAAAGAGCTTATGGTGGGAGGGAGAGCATGCACCAGGAGTCTGAGGTACCTATGGGCACTGCAGGGGGATATCTACTGTAGTAGATATGAAAGGCATAAAGTTCAATAATAGTATAAATCATAGCTAATATGTATTAAACTCTTGCTAGGCACTATGTTAAGAGCTCCACCTAAGTGATCTTACTTAAGCCATGCAACAATCCTGAGTATGTTCTATTTTAATACCTATTTCACAGACAGGGAAATAGAGGTGTAGAGAGATTAAATAACTTGTTCACAACAAACAAATGGAAATCTTAGCATCTGAGCCAATATCTTTTGGAATCTAGACTTGACACCCTTAAGCCCCACATATACTGCCTTATAAAAGAGAGTTTTAAGCTTAATTTCCTCTTTCACTGACTCCCTTAGAGCCAAGCCAAGTCTTTCTGATTCACATTCAGTTTATTTTTTAATTTTTAAATTTTATTTAGAAAATTAATTTGAACATGGTGATGTTGATCAATAAGAGTACAGAGTACATAGGTTTCAGATAAACATTTTTATAGCATTTGAACTGTTGATTATGTTATATACCCATCACCCAAAGTCAAATCATTTCCTATCACTTTATATTGCCCCTCTTTACACCCTTCCCACACTCCCTTCCACGTCCCCCCCTCTCACATTCCCTTCCCCAGGTAACCACTTCACTTTTATCTATGTCCATGAGTCTCAGTTTTATATCCCACCTATGTGTGAAATCATACAGTTCTTAGCTTTTTATGATTTACTTATTTCACTCAGTATAATGTTCTCAAGGTCCATCTATGTTGTCATGAATTTCACTATGTCATCATTTCTTATGGCTGAGTAGTACTTCATTGTATATATGTACCACATCTTCTTTATCCAATCCTCTATCAAGGGACACTTTGCTTGTTTCCATGTCTTGGCCACTGTGAATAATGCTGTGATGAGCATGGGGGTGCATGTGTCTTTATGTACCAGTGTGTTCAAGTTTTGGGGGGTAGATACCCAGTAGAGGGATTGGTGGGTCATATGGTAGTTCCATTCTTAATTTTTTGAGAAACCACCATACTTTCTTCCATAATGATTGTACTACTCTGCATTCCCACCAGCAGTGAATGAGGGTTCCTCTTTCTCTACCATCTCTCCAACACTTGTTATTACCTGTTTTGTTGATAATAGCTAATCTAACAGGTGCAAGGTGATATCTCATTGTAGTTTTGATTTGCATTTCTCAAATAGCTAGTGAAGGCAATCACCCTCATATATCTGTTGGTTGTTTGTACGTCCTCTTGGGAGAATTGTCTGTTCAGGTCCTCTCCCTGAACAGACACTGGATTGTTTGCTTATTTGTTGCTGAGCTTTGTGATTCCTTTATATATTTTGGATATTGATCCCTTATCAGAGCTGTGGTTTGCAAATATCATCTCCCATTTAGCTGGCTGCCTATTTGTTTTGTTGTCAGTTTCTTTTGCTGTGCAGAGGTTTTAGTTTGTTATAGTCCCATTCATTTATTTTGCCTTTCCTTCCCTTGCCATTGGGGTCATATTCATAAATGGTTCTCTATGACCAAGGTCTGTGAACTTAGTACCTATGTTTTCTTCTATGTAATTTATTGTTTTGGATTCACATTCAGTTTAATTGGACCTCAACAGTAGCATTGCTTCCTATCCCTACCACTCCACTAGACCTATTCTTGCTGAGTGTACCAGCTAGGGGGTCTTGAGATACAACTGGCAGAATAACCAACAGGAAGTAGACTAAATAAAGGGTTTTGTTGTTTTGTCCTGTTTTTCATAAAGGGAAGTCTGAAGCTGAGCAGACCTAATATTTGTTTAGTAGCTCAATAATGTTATCACAAATGCAGCCCCTTTGCATATTTCTGCCCTACCTTTTTCAACATGTTGGCTTTTATCCTCTAGTTTATGTCCTCATGGTTGTTTAGTACTCCCTCACCCAACTGCACCCAAAGTGAGGAAGAAAGGGACAGAAACACTGCTTCTACATTTTTCTCTATATATAAGGCAATAAATCAGCCTTATTTCCCTTCATACTTCATTGGAAGTGTGTTTTAGGGTCATCCTTAGCTGCAAGAGATGCTAGGTAAGCAAGTATCTGACATCTTTATAGTTTCAGTTGTGGACATTAGGTCCTAGGATCAACCCACATGAAAGAAGGGAAGAGCCATTGAATCAGCAAATAGAAGGGTCTGCCATCTACCTGCAGGTCTTTTCTTGTATATAACACTTCTGCCTGATTTTCTACTTACTTACACTCTTTCTTTCCAGGTCCAGGCTCTTGCTTGTTTGCCTCTGACCTCCTTAGTCACTCTTTCTCAGTTCTTACCCCAACACCTCTTTGTTACTGGTAAAAAAGAACACTGGACTCACTCATTCCAGATCACACAAGTGCCTCTGGGAAAGGCCAAAACAAAATATGTGGAGGTTGCCATTAGTGATAGGAAACACTGAGGACTGGAGTAAACTGGAAAACACATGCCTATTTGTAAAAAATACTACAATTCACATTTAAAAAGCACTGGCCTAAGAACAACTCCTCTTTCAGCCAAATGTATCCTATGGACTTCACTTTGCAATACCTGAATGATTGCCAATGCTTTAGTTCTAACATTTCTGCATGAATTTCTCTAAGTGAAATACACATGGGAGCTTTACACCACAGACTGAGTGGCCAAAGAAATAGAAATTTATCTCCTTACAGTTCTGGAGTCTAGAAGTCCAAGTCAAGGTGCCAGTATGGTTGGTTTCTGGTGAAACCTCTTTTCCTGGCTTATTAATAGCCACGTTCTCTGTCCTCATGTGGCCTTGCTCTATGCACACATGAAAGGAGAAAAAGTGGGCTCTGATGTCTCTTCCTCTTGTGATAAGAGCATCACCCCAATAAAGTAAAGTCCCAACCCATGAAGTTTCATAACTTCTATTACTTCCTTACAGGCCCTATTTCCAAATACAGTCACATAGGGGGTTCGGGGAGACATAATTTACTCCACAACAGTACAAGTCACTCCTCACAGAGCTGAAATCTGCCAAGAGATATTGGCATGGGACACTGAACAGAGGAGAGTGGTGAGGACATTCTGAGTTATTTTAAAGCCATAACTACAAAGTCAGTCAGGTCATCAGAAGACAGTGATACAGGCTGGCTCCTTGTAGAGTACCTTACTGCTGACACGACTAAAGGCTTTCTTCAACCAGCAAAGCATACAAACAGGTAAAATGGGTTTTACCTATAAGATGTGATTAGAAGGTCACAGAATAATGTCTCTCCTAAAAGTATATATATTTTATGAAATTATATATATTTTATAAAATTATATATATATATATATATATATATATCCTTAACAAGTCTGTCTGAAATAGTTAGAAATTCACTCCTTTAGACTCTTTTTGTTTTTCAAGAGTCTTTTGTTATAAAGCAAATACCTATGAGCAGACTCTTAAATTCCTATTTGTACTGGTTAATACCTTAAAACAGTCAACAAATAGAAAAAAAGAGGCAATAAAAGTGTACAGTGCAGTTGGCTCTAAATACACACACACGCATGAGATTTTTTATATGCCACCCCCCTGAAAAATCACTTCATAAGTTACAGGAAACCAAAATAGACAGTTTTTATTTTATAAATAAGATTCTATATTGAAAATGGGATATTTCACATACAATCCAGACTTTTCACTTAAAAATTCAGATGATATGGAAACACTAAGTCTGCATTTTCTCATGGTAATAATCAGTCAGTGCTGTGTAGTGGCTACTTCTGTTAGATAGGGCATGCATTCTCCTATCTGTCACAGCCTTTATCCCTACCTATTGTTATCCTTATTACTATAAGGAATGTCAGTTACTATTTACCACTGTGTTTTTACTAGTTTTTCTACAGTCAAGAAATATTTTTCATAATTCTATCTCCATCTAGAAGTGGAAAAGAAGATACTGACTAGGTAAGATACTGTTCCAAAATATGGGAAAAGCATATAGTAGAGACTTTCAGTTTTCACCAATGTCTGTTTTCTCCCACTTTTCCTGGGCCTTACATTTCTCAGCCCTTATTTGATCTAAACCAATGGAATACAAGCAAGTGACAGTCGCATAGTTTGAAAGGATTAAAAATGGATGTACTTTCTTCATACTTTCTCCTCTATCCAAGTGCAAAAGACTCAGTGAAGGACTAGAGAATGATGGAACCACAAAGTGGCAGTGGACTGGGCCCCTGAATGACAGCATGGAGCAGAGTTCCCTACTGTGCTCTGTAACATGAGTGAGAAATGTAAATAGTATGTTAAGCCACTGAGATTTGAGGGTTGTTTCTCACAGCAGTTAGCTGCTCTGACTTCCTGAACTAAAACAGAATGTACATTTTTTGTGGAAGTGAAAAATATCTTACAAGTTTAATAGGCAACAAATTTGTCTTCCACTGCTTCATTAATTTACACGACCTTCCAGGCCTCTGTAGGCATCTCAACACCAGAATAAGAAGCTAACGCTTTGTCGATTTTCAAAGGACCAATTCTTAGTTTTATTAATTTCTTCTATTGTTTTCCTATTCTCTACTTCATTTACCTCTTCTCTAAGCATTATTATTTCCTTCTAACTTTGAGCTTAGTTTTTCTTCTTTTTCTAATTCCTAGAAAACTAGAAAGTTAGGTTCTAGTTATATTATTAACTTGAAATCTTTCCATTTTATTGATGTATGAAGATAAGGTGTAGATAAAGAAAGATGGGTTATAACAATGATAACTCAAACAAGATTTGGAGAGCCAAGACTTTTAGAAATGGGATAAAAGTGTATGCCGGGAGAAAGTACAGAGAGACATAAACAGAGAGAGCCAATTTCATAAATTTTCTTCGAGCTGACCCTGGCTAGTTCCTTGAATTATTCTCCTCTGTTCAGTGACCTCTCCCTCCCACATACATACTCTTTTGCTTTTATATTCAATCGATGCATATCTTTTGCACTTTTTACTTGTTGATCTTGAAATAACCATTGAAGATTGGAATTGTTTTATATACTCTCTGTCAAAATAAAATGATGAATTTAAGGCTCATGGCATAGCCATTAAGGATGACAATGTCATTCGAGTCTCCCAACCTAAAGAGAGTTTCTATTTGGGAGAAAACGATGAAAATATAGAGCAGAAATTTCAACTGGCTTGAATTATGTTTTTGGAAACAACACAGAGACTCACTCAGGCTAAGTAAACAAAAGTGGGTTAATTATATATTAAAAAAAAACTAAAACAGAGATCTCATGGGAATTCAAGAGCAGAAACAAGCAAATCCCACAAAGATAAGAGTTGCTTTGGAGGAAATTCTAGGGACTTCCACAGCAAAATCCAAACACAAGGGATTGGTTTACTCTCTATAGCATAGTGTAAGTTTAAGGTATACAGTGTGTTGATATGATAAAGTTTTATATTGCAAAATGACTAGCTAACACCTCCATCACATCACATAATTACCATTTCTTTGTTGATATGGCTTGCTTATTTCTCCTCCATTATGAACTGGTCTTCTCAATATCTACTCCATAAACTTTTCTACCTCAAAACTTCTAGTAACTTACTACTTCTTTCTCCTTTTAACTTCTATTTTTTCATAACTCCTTTTGTATTTCATGACATTTATGTGAATTCTAACTTCCACTCAACTGCATGATGAGCTCCTGCTATTACCTATGTCAAGCCCAGTCGCTGTGGACAAGTCGAGAGCAGGCATTGTGATACTGACAGTGACCTGGAACAGAGGGTCCAAGCAAGTACTTGGATTGACATGACCAAACTATTAAATCTTAGGAGCCAAGCTTCACAGATCTGTGGTATGGAGTTTTAGCAGTGTTTACATTGAAGATTGTATGATTAGGCAAGGCAAGAAGAATGCATTCTTCTGTCAGTAATCATACACATTGGCCACTGCTAAATGTGTGAGAATACCTGCCCCTAGCAGGGCTCAGTATCTGAAACGAATTCCTACCTTCATGAACCAATCCTCCCTACCTGCCATGTACACATCCAGTATTTCAGAGGGAAAATGGGGATGGAAAGAGACTTTGCTTGGGATGATGGGTGCATGATGCAGTGTGCAGATGATGTTTCATTGAGTACTATACTTGAAAACTGTATGGTTTTGTGAACTAATGTCACCCCAAAATATCCAATTAAAAAATAAAATATAGGTAACTTTTAACATTTTTTGATAAAGTAACATATTCAAATAGAAAATTTTAAATACTACACAAGGATACCCGATAAAACATTGTCTCTAGGACTATCTACCCCAGTTTCTTATTCCCATACCCTAAAGATAACCATTGTGTTTCCATGGTTTTTATCTAAATATATTCAAATGTAAATGATAATGGTAGCCTTAAAAGGAAAATGGTGTAGGGGGAAGCAACACTACCCAATTTGCTTGGATAATTGTGGGAGTTTATGGACCTGAAGGACAGACTCCTTTTCTTTCCCCACAGACTCTAATGAGTCTCACTGTCTAGCTAAAAACCTCAGAAGGGAAACTCCACAGCACAGACCTGAGTCCTCCACCACATGCAAGCAAATACTCTTTGCACAAGTCAGATAGCAACTCTTAGCCTCCCCCCAAATATGTGTGAATTGGTGAGTTAAAGCCAGCTGGTGCCTCTTTCAAAGAAAGCAGATTTTATGGCAAGCTGTACCATTATATAAAACTTTTGCAGGAAAAAAAATCTGTCCATTCCGAAGGAGGCCCACAGAAGCCTAGCCTGATAAATCAGAATCTCACCTAGACCTTTCGTCTTTCCACCAACATTTATGTACCCTAGCACATTGTTCTCTTTCCCAATAACAAATGCTGAAATTCTGAGTCAATATAGATATTAATGCTTCAGGAAATTTCATAAACCTCTCGTTGATAGAAGTATATCTTCTCTCTACTACCATGACACAAAAATCTCCAGAATTATTAATGACCATCTAAAGCTACCATGGGAATTCTAAGATTCTTATCTCCCATGTCCTCTCTCTGACCTTTTAAGTCCAGATAATATTCTCCTGTTTGCCTCCCCTATACTCACTTCCCAATTCTACAGTAATTTACTTCATTACCCAACAAGAGGAAACTAATCTTACCTTACATCAAAAATAAGAAAGATGTGGTTAGCCCTCTAAAAGCTGGTATCCTGACACTTCCTAATGAAAATCTACAACAGGGGACCCCAAACTATAGCCCACAGGTCAAATCTGGTTACCTGCTTATTTGTGTAAGTAACATTTTATTGGAAAACAGCCACACTCATTTGTGTACATAGTGTCTGTGACTACTCTGTGCTTCAATAACAGCATAGGGTAGTTAAAACAGAAAATACATGGTGTCTATAAAGACTAATATATTTACCATCTTGCCCTTTATAGAAAACATTGTTTGAGCCATGGTCTAGAAAGTTAGATGGAATACTCCATTATAAGTGTGCTTTCAGCAAAATACATAAGACCTGATAGAAAGTGGTCTTAAGAATATTTATTTTCCTAACTTACAGTCCAGAGTTGGCCAGGTTCCAGTTGGTTCACAGATCCAACAGTGACATGGGATATCCAGGATCTTGACCCTCTTTCACTCTGCCACCCTAGCAGGTGACATACCACTTCAGAGAGTAAATCACTTTCCAGATGGCTACAACAGCTATAAGCATCCTCATAGGACAGCATCCAAAAGGAAGAAAATTAGAGGGCAAAATATACTTTCTCATGAAATTCTTTATTATCATGAAAGCAAGGCTTTCCCAAAAAAAAGTAGAAATCAGGTTGCATGTACAGCCTTGGACCACTCAAAAAGGGAACTATGATTACCATGATGAGTTTGGAGCCATGGTTCTCATGCATATTAAACCCTGCTGCATATTAAAATTACCTGCACAGAAACCAGTATATTAGAAAACACCAACATCTGTGCCCCATCTAAGATCAAATATATCAAAATCTCTGAGGCGATTCCTAGCAGTGGCATTTTTCTTTAAGGCTCAAGAAGATTCTAATACATCACCAGGAATGAGAAGTACTAATGAAACTAATCATGATTCATTTCCTAGAGTTGAGCATGTTTCCACATGAGCAATAGCAGCGTTCATTTATCTGGTAACGAGACAGATGGCTGATGGCTTTTCGGTAGGCAACCACCGGTGTTTGCCACGCTCACATGCATGGGCGCTGAAGTGATTCAGATGAATTATGGGACTAAGGCGGAAGAGGCTTTGCACAAGAATCCACCTAGAACCCTCAATGAATGAGGAGGAGCACCCGGAAGGTTTATTAGCAACAACTTCAGGGAGAATAGAGGGTCAGGAACCTTCAAGGGGAAAGAACATGCACACAGAAATCACAGGAGATGATGTGTGTCAAGGGAGCAAGGAATATAGGTAAGAAAGGAGTGCTGAGGGTATAATTAGTTCAGTACTGGGTGTAATGAGGGTAAAGTGTCTATATTATTTCAAGGTTGAGGTATCTAAAAAGACCTAATAGTCTGGACTTAAAAATTGGAGTTATTTATAGGACATCTTTGAAAACGATAGGAGGGCTACCAATATCTTCCCCAGGGAACAGGCATAAGTTGAGTATGCCCCAAGAAAACCTGTCTACGGGGATGGCAAAAGCCTGAGCCTGGGTAAGTTGTTCTATGAGATGTGTGAAATGCAGAGAAAGGGAAACGTCTGGACCCTGGGCCACAGCAAACATAAATCAGTCGCTGCTAATTGTTAATGGACTGTAGCTATATAAAATTATCCTGAACTCCTTCTGCTAAAGATAATAGAAATTTGAATACTTTATAGCACATATTTTAAGCTTTGATGGTAAAATGAAATCACACTGTTTTCAGCTGAAAAGAAAATACAATTACCAAGACAAATCCAAGTCTTTTAATTTCAGAACCCTTGGATTGAATCCTCATTTAATCCAAAAACTGACTTGTACATGACTGATAACCACAGAATCTGAGTGACCTTTTGGTCTCCAATGAAACACCCTGGGAAAATTGTTTTCCCTGCACTCTTAAAAACAGTCACTGCTCCACATCATTTAGGATCCTTTGTCAAGGGAATTCAATTAGCATCAGCTGAGGTCACCTCAGGACTTAAACTTTTTCATCCTGTGAACTCCCCTGGGTTTTCCATGACTCATAACAACTGTCCACAGAAAAATATGTTCACTTTTCATCTTACTGATTCTGCAGTAGCTCTGGTCTCCCCCTTAGGATCACATCAGATCTGCAAGGAGGAAGTGCCCAAGGGAAGGCAGTAGGTGGAGAATGCTGGGTCACCCACAGTTCACTGCCTCTTCCTCAAGCAGCTACAGAGGGCTGGGTCTCCGGGACTTCCTGAGAACAGCCATGATCTCCCTGTGGGTCAACTCCCACTTTAGAAAACACTGGGAAAGTACTGAATGTCTATTTGGTATGACACACTTAAATAGAACCCAAAATGCTAAAATAATATTTGCCAAATTTGCTATATTGATGGCATAAAATACCAGCTTACATCAATGGACAAAAAATTATTCTTTGCTATTATTCCTAAAATTAAATATGACACCTTCTCAACAAAAAAATTAGGTATCAGTTCTGCGCAACCAGTGTGAACCAGCTGAATCCCACCACTGGACAGCATTTATTTAGCTATTGACACGTAATATGAGCCTCTGCCTTGTTGCCTAACACAACAGTGATTGCAGAAGCGCGAAGATAAATACAATATAGTCTCTGCCAATAGAAGGTAGTTCATTTAGAGATAGAAAAAATACCTTTGAATAACCAAGTGATAAAATTCAGGAACTAGCTAAAGAAGCATATGTAATATAAATGCCTAGAGACTGTCGAGAAGAATATTGATTACTATTGAAGATTGTTATGATTGCTGTGATCAAAGAACTAGATGACTTTCCTGCTGGGTAATTAAAATTATCCTGTTGGGTATTGAAATTCCTTTCTAGATCTAGAATACTAAAACCTATACCCTAGTTTTACAGTCAATAGTTTCCCACAAAGTGATATTAAAAGTGATCTATAACTACAGTATATATAACTGGATTTATATTTACCCTTTGAATAATATTATGATTTCATGTCAAATATTTTTATACCCTTTTATAATTGATCTATAATTAAAAGCAATACCTGACTGCTTAGATTTAAGGAAAAACATCTGATAATTTCTCTGGCAAAGAGTTAAAAATTAAAATTGTGGATCAAGATTATTGCCAATAAAGATTACAGCTTCAAAATGAGAAGACTATTCAGAACATGATAATTAACTCTATTTTAATTGGGGGGAGGGGGTGTCAGGATAAATATCTAGTATTACAGACTAGAAAATGGACCATAAAAGCTCAATCAAGTCCTTTTCAAGAAATGTATTGAGGTACAAATAACCTTAAACATAAACTTACGCCAAGAACATTTATCATTTAACTAGAATGCTAGAGAGTATGGAAATATTTGAAGCTGCCTGCTAGATATTTCTATTTGTATTTCTCACTGAAATTTCAAATTCAGTGCATCATGGAAAGAGAAAACATGAAAGAGCAAGAGAGACCTTGTCTACCTCAACTCAAATCTGTCCCTGTACCCATGGCTCTTGATTACAGGCATCACCATCGTCCCATTACTTCAGAATAGAAATGTCAGCCAGCTTTGAATCTTCACTCTTTTTGTCCCCCAAATTAATTCTTTTAGCAATAATTTATTAGGTACCTATTGTATGTCTGTCACCATACTATGGGTTAGGAGTGCAAAGAAATATGTTACTGTTATGAACCTGTTTTCAGTCCCATGTAATTAGGGTGTTTGTTTGTCTCTATTATAGTAAGTGATATAACCAAATTAATATAAAATGTAAAAAGGAAACTAAGAGTAGCTTAGGTGTAACCAGTTCACGCCCTTTTCTGATAACTCCATATGCTTGAAGGATGTGCCAAAGCTTAGAGTGTCAAGTTGATAATGAATGTATTCATACGATTAGCTATACCCACGGGTGACTTCCCAAGGTAACTATATATGCAAGACTGTGATTCAGATTGAAATTCCCCCAAGCATGTAACCCCAAGACCACATATGTGTTGAACTATGATTATGAATGGAATTTCCCCAAGTGTGTTACTCTATGTTAAGACAAGTGAGCAAACCATATATAAGTAGCTGGGGTGAAGATCATGTCAGTCTCCTGAGACTTGGATGCAGACTCTGCGTCGCCCACCATGATCATTTGACAACTGCTGCGAAGCACTCTGCCTCTCCAGACACGTTCATTCGGGGCCCCACCGAAGCGAGGACCTAGACTTAGCCGGCTACCCGTCTTAACCATGAGTGAATTAAAGTCTATGGTATTTAGCTTGCTATGAGTGTCTCTGCCTATTCAATTAACTCCTAATTACTTTCATTTTATGTCGTGAACTACCTAACAAACCCAGCTATAACTTAGTTATAGCCAATTAAATAGTTTTGTTGTGATCATATAGAGGCACATGCCGTTGTAAGACATAACACGGAGAGGTCTCTTGTGCAGTTTGCCCCATTTCCTCTAGTGGTAACGCCTTACAAAACTATAGCATATCAAATCAGATATTTATATAGATACATCCTCCTATTTTATCTAGATTTTCCCCAGTTTTATCTGAACTTGTGTGTGTGTGTGTGTGATTGTGTGTGTGTCCCTGTACCTGCCACCACAATAAAGTTATTAAACAATTCATCACTACAAGGGTTGAGTTGACCTTTTATAACCACACTCACCACTCCCCACCACCTCCCCTATTGTTAACCTCTGGCAGCCAGCATTTCTAAAATGTTGTCATTTCAAAAATGTCACACGAGTGAAATCATACAGTATGTAACCTTTGGGGGCTGATTTTTTTCCCAAGCATAATACCCTAGTGGTTAGTCTAAGTTATTGCATATATCAATAATTCATTCCTTTTTATTGCCAAGTAGTATTTCATGGTATGTACTTATGACAATTCATTTAACCATTCATTTGTTTAAAGACATCCGAGCTGATTCTAGCTTCTGGCTATTTCAAATTGAGCTGCAATGAACATTCATGTACAGGTTTCTGTGTGAGCATACATTTTAATTTCTCTGGGATAAACGGCCAGGGGTACAATGCTGGGTCATATGATAGTTTAATGTTTAGATTTTTTTTAAAAACTTACAAGCTGTTTTTCAGAACATTGTACCATTTTACATCCCCACCAGCAATGCATGAGCGACCAAGTTTCTCGGCATCTTTGCCAGCATTTAGTGTTGCCATTATTTTTTATTTTAGCCATTCTGATAGGGGCATAGTGTCACGTGATTAGTTTTATACAAGAAGAATTAACCTATTGCACTGGGTGTCAGGGGAAGGAGTGACAAAATCCAGCAAGCAACTGGGGAGGGGCTACAGGAAAGGTGTGAGTAGGAAAGCATCCATTCAGGAGATAACATCGAAGTTGAGTTTTTTAAAACAGAGTAGAGCTTCGGAAACTAGAGAGAAGGGAAAGATACACGTGGCCTAGCAAGTAAAATATAGGGAAGAGTGTAAGCACAAAGAATGGAGGGAAGATCCACAGGTTGGGTTCCAATATCCGTGAAGGGAAAAGGGAAAGGAATCTGCGCAGGTAGAAGACTTCTGTGTATCACGTCAGGGATTTTAACTGGCGTCGGGGATTCTAACTGTGCTGCAGGTAAGAGGATGGGCCCAGCTGCGATGAGGGCAGTGACAGCATTCTTTCCGGTCCGCATGTGCTCTCACGATGGCTCCCACATCCACGCACTCCTTTCTTTTCTCGCGGCCACCCTCCTGCCTCAGAGGCTCGCAGTATCTCCTCACCTGGAGAACCCTGCTTCAGTCCACCCTATTGCTGATACCAGAGCCATTTTCCTAAACCTACCATTCATGATGTGCTATTTCTCTCCTCAGAAATCGTCACTGGCCCTCCTCCATGCAGAACAAAGTCCAAACTCCTCAGAGCCACCCTATAACATGGGTGCTGTGGCCCTACCTACCTCTAGAAAGATATACTCCCAGTCTATGGCACTAGTTCCCAGTGCCCATGTGGGCAGTGCTTTTTCCAGCTTCTAGACTGGAAACTGATGTTACCTTCACCTCCTCTGAGCCTGTAAAAACATTCCTGACTCATAAGGATTCCGGCTCAGTGTGGCTTCCTTTTGTGAAGTTCTCCTAATTCTCTTCCTTCCTCCACCCCTAAATGTATGCTATTAATTTTAGGTTTCACCATCATTTTTCTTACAACATCACTAAAGTATTTATTTCACCCTGCCTTGCATTACAGTTTACAAGTTTTTCTCCTTTAATCGACTGGAGACTGATGCTAGGCTTGGGGATACAGATATAAAGTACAAACTCGGACTGTCTTTCCATTTATCTAATATCAACACACCCAGAAGCCAAGGATTTGGCTTAAACTCTCAGAGTGTGGCATCTGAGAAAGGGATATTGTATCTTAAAAATAATAATGTGTAAGAAAGAATACGATTTGATTCTTAGAAGTACAAATAAGGAGCTTACTTACTCCACGCACATCTAAAATGTGATTCTATGTCTTTGTTTCATTTGAGGTTCCCCAGAAAAATTTTTATACAAAAAAGAAAATCAAAACAAAGTACTAAAGTGCCAGGCTCGTCTAAAATGTGGCAGTCTATTTTAAATTTTAGCCTTTGCTTCTTTTTATTTATTTACACTATATAGTGTAAACTTGCTATTTTCTCAAAAATAATTAAATGTGATACTATATTTATAACAGTTTCTACACAATAAAGACTCTTACAATAACAGTAACAAAAAAGAACTTGGCACTATTGTTTAAAAACTCCTAACATATTTCTGTGGATATCAAATCCACTTCTGATCATTTCTTGAAAATGCAAAAAGGGAATTGCACATCAATAGTGTTACCAGTTCCAGACATTTTTCAAATACAAGCTCTCAAATAACAGGATGCTCAAGGGAAGTCAAGGTGACCACTCATTACCTGTAAGATGTGACCAGACTATTTTTAATAGTTTTTATTTAACAGTAATAAAAATATAATTGTAAATCTCAGAACAAATATATACAGGATGAATGCAAAATTTATCCCTTGATGATGGGCCAATGAATATATTGATCTAACTTAAAATTTATCAGGAAATCATCAGGGTCACAACTCCTGCCTCTCTTTTTCTTTTTTTTTTTTTACATAATTTACATAAATTATTTTCTAAATTGAAATCAAATAACTGTTCCCCTTTTTCCTAACAAAATCAGTATTCCATTCCTATATAGTAATAATGTCAGTAAGCATGTCCTCAATTTAAAGAAAGGGAAGAAAGAATATATGTCATTCTGGTCTCTAAAGCAACATAAATAAAATCCTAAATATGTAAAGGCTGAAGTAGAATTGCTGGTGCCTCCTCTCCCCTGGATGCATAATCATCAGGAGCTAATGACTAGAATTGTCTTTTGGGCTCTCACATAAACCAAGTTTTTGTTTTTATTTCCTCGGGTCAAGCATATATTCTTTAGTTTCAAAAGAAATTCAGAAACACCGAGGTCATGGTTTTTATTAACTTCTAAAATTATAGCCCGTGACTTCACTGCATCTTTCAATAGGCCTTTAATCAGTTTTTAATCACATTCACCACAAGTACCAGGCACTGTAATCAAAATTTCCCTCTAACTTATTGGACCTGAGAGGAGTATAATCTTTTGAAAATTCCAACTCGCATTTAGCTGAACAAAGCGATTTCCTTGGAGCCAATTTTTATTTTAGCCCTCTTTTCTGATTAGAAAATGAGAATGAAAAGTATTTAATTAACCATTAAGTGTATCAAAGAAACTGGCCGTCTGAACCTTAAGGGCAAAGTGAGCCAGCCCCATCTGGACCCACAGACGCTAATGGCAGGCTTAGTTTAGCCATAACGGATAACCAACAGTTAACGATAAAACTGATGCATGCAAATGATTCCATGTTTGTATTCTTTTTTCTTTCCCTTTGATATTGAAGGAAGTCAGAAGGAGTTTCTAAAGGAAGCTAGAGGGAGGGAACAAAGAAGCGCCATGGAGGGGTCAGAGGCGCGGAAGGAGCCAGGGCAGAGAAACGCAATCACGGCTTTTGATGGCCCTACGTCATGGCCTTCGAGCACAGTAAGAAAATGAATTCAAACAGGAGAGAGAGGAGAGAGCCTTCAAGAGTCTGTCAGTGCTTCAATAATAATAAGAATGATGTTAACATACATGCTTCCCAGTGTGTAGAATTTACAGTGTACTTTCACACACACACATTTTCTTTTCTAATTCTCACAAGACTCTTTGAGGCCAAAAAACTCGATTTGGCTTCACAGCACCTAATACTGCAGCACTCCGCTGTAGGCATGGCGCACCTGCTCTGGGAGGCTCTCTGCTAGAATCTGCCTTCCCGTGTGAAGTCCAGCGGCAGAGCAGTGGACTCAACCACCCCGCAACACAAATCAGGTTTGCTAAGACTATTGATCCGACAAGATTCTGGATTGTTGATTTCCTATGCGATTCTGACCCGACTGCTCAGTGCTTGTGTCACAGACCTCATCCTAGAAGCCGCTTCTTCACCTAAGGTGACTTGTGATGATACGCTCAATGTAAGACATTCTCTCTTAGTAATAAATCTGATAAATTTAAAGCCAACTCTAGGGGCTTCTCTATGAATAAGACAATTAGTAGTGTTATGTGACAAATTTTTAATGTTTAATTTGATCCCAATTAAATCCACATGAATGGAACAGCTGCAATTGGGCTGCAAAACTCTTGCCAAGCTCTTTATCCTATTTGTGAAGTTGAAGCCTTCCAACATCAATTGGTGGGTCCGAAATGCATGATAGCAGTTTCTAACAAAGTTAGATATACAAAAATATTTTACATCTTTTGTTAGTTTGTCATCCAGGACATGTTTAGTCTCAAATAAAGCAGAAACCATGAATATTATGATTGTGGCCTGGGTTCTGGCCACGTGAGGCACATATGACCTTAGACAGACAGAACACACTGAGTCAGCATTGTGGTTTAGAACAAGGAGTCCTAGACTGGAGCCCATGTCCATGGAGTGGAGCCCCGTGTGGACCAAACAGCTAATGGAGTTGAGTCATCAGTTTCTAGGGACTGAGCCAATTATTTCCCAATAAGGAGCTTTTTAGAATACAAATTCCCACACTACACCCTGGACCTGATAAACTCAGACCTCTTGGAATGAGGCCTATGGATCTGTACTTTCCAAAAGCTTCCCAGGTGATTGGATGATCAGTAAACTTGGGGAAACAGAGGACTAAAGGAAAATCACTAAAAGTAGGCACCAAAGGAGGTGCTCCATCTGCTCACAGACAGAAAAGCCTCCTTAAACTATTTCTCTAGCATCCACTGTTGCTGACTAGAAGTTAGATTACAATTTCACTCTTACTCCTTTCTCAGCCATCTTTCATTTTATTGATTGATTGATTTTTTTTTTCCCTCTGGAAGCTTTAAAATTTGGAGACCAGAAATTTCATTAGGATGTAACCATACAAGAAGAGTGCTCTAGTCATCTGAAGACTCAAAACCTTCAGGGCATGGGAAACTCCTGTGTTTCATGTCTTCTGGTTCCTGTGCTCTCTTTTTCTGAAACTCTTAGTAAGTGGATGTTTCACACTGTGGATTAAAATTCTCGTGTTTCAATTCTTATTTTTTTCCATCACTTCATCTTTTTTCTCCAGATTTTGGAACAGTTTATTGCCCAGAATACTAATTCAGCCTTCAGCAATGTTCATTCTGTTTTTCATCCCTTCAATTTGATTTTTATTCCCTGCTTTGCCAATGAGATTTTTAATTTCTAGAACCAATTTGTATTCTCTAATTACTCGTCTTTATAGAAGCCTCTTTCTCCCCCCTCACTCCCTCCTCCATCCTTGTTTCTCATTTAATGAATAATAGCCACTTGACTCTCTTTAATGTTCTAAGTGTTTTTTATTGTTTTCATCTATTCCTTGAATTATTTTTTTATAACCTTGGATCAGTGGTTCCATTAGTTCATCTTGTTCCTTTTATTGGTTTTCATCAACTCTCTGGTGATACATGATTGCCCATTCATAGCTGGCATGGGCTACTTCTGCAGTGACACAGTTTTTATGTCCCACCAAGCCTCAACTTTGTTTGAAAAGCCTGCTTTTGGCCTTTACCTAAATAGGGTGAGTTGACTGGACAACTTCCTTGATGGCTCGTTGGGTATGGGCTGGCAGGCAGGCTAGGTATCCATTCCCTCCCCTCCTTGCCAACTTAAGGAAATGCATACTTGACAGAGGAGCACTTAAGAGCTTGAAGCTAGCTCCCTGTTAGAGAAGACTGTTCCCTTCTTTCCTTTTGTGCCTGTTTGGGTCTCAAGTCCCCACATGATCTGCTCTTCTTCTCACTCAGATCTCTAAAAGATTAATCCTGATAATATTCCTCAGGGTTATCCTGACTTGAATTCTACCAGTTCCTGTCATTGAGTGCAAGTGGGGGAAGTGAAAGAATTGAACCATTCTATTGCTCAGATGTTAGCTCCTGTTTAGCTATTCCAATGGCCATTTCCTCACCTCTCTCCTCTATATTAGGTCACTCCAGCTTGGAGGTTTTCCTTTCTAATCTGAAAAAATTCTCATTATTTTCTTCCCACATAACATTCTTTCTCCTTTTTCAACATTGTTCTGAGTTATATATATAAATATACATATACATACATACAGGGTGGGGGAAAGTAGGCTTCCAGTTGTGAGTATGAAAAACAGAGTTTACTCTTATATTATCATTTATTAATTTTTGTATTATTTGCTACACAAAAACATTATAAACCTACTTTTTCCCCATTCTGTATTATGTATTACATATTTTTTCAGTCACATAAGGGATTCAGGACAGGAGGAAATTTAGATGTGTGTTCAGTCTAATCTCCACCTACAATCACTTCTCTTAGATGCCTACCATATTAAATCACTGACACATTCAATCACAAGGAAGCATAAACACAAATATTAAACCACATCCATCCTAATATACATGAGAAACAATAAAATAGCCACAAAACTCATAGGTTAATGACATCTGTTTCTTAATAAAAACATAAATACATGACTTATATTTAGCCATTCTTTTTTATTTTCTTTTTCAAGAAAAGCAGTTCTGTCTGACAAGGCATTTTCTTTGGTGAAGAGGAGCATTGATTGCTGGAGTTGATAAAACATACCATTTGACTGCATAGAACAGTTTCTTATATTTTCAAAAATTTTAGTCTCAGAGAAATCTCAAGTGAATCCATCATCATGGCCTATTATGTCACATAAGTTTAAAAAAGGAATGATGCCTCAAAAGTATTGTAAAATCTACATTAACCTTCAGTCTCTTCTATTAGTCTCTATGCTTAGAGAAATAACATCTGCACAAGGAAACTGTTTCTTACCAAAACAAAGAACCACTGGCAGTGGATTATAACCTCCTATTAATCTGGATATATATCATACTTTCCTTGGAGACTATATTTTGAAATCATATTATTTGCTTTTTGTAAATGTCACTCAGGCACTTACTCTTATCTGCCCAAAATGAAGAATACAGAATCATACATCACACACCAATTCTATGCATTCCCTGCAACTTTAACCATAGGTGTACATATCATCCAGTTGTGATGCAGACTTGAAACTATAGGCTTTAGAATCTCCTTATCCTATCTTGAGTTCACAACTGGAAGATAAATAGGGCATAAATAAATAAGTAGACAAAAACTTGACCTGTGATAAGAACTTGTCTGTCATGCACTCATGCATTCACATTGATCTGAAGGTTATGGAGACGACATTCTACCTGGACAAGTGTGAAGGGAGAAAAGCAAAGTACTTCTATAATAAATAGTAAGTTGTCCAAATTGCCCATCGTAACAAACTATAAAATAAATCACTGGGCCAAAAGACCACAAAAGTAAGTTAAAAGCATTTATAAATACCAGAAAATGGAAATAGAGCTATGGTAGTGCCAAAAATTGGGATTCATTTTCCTGTGAATTCATAGACAACCTTAAATGAGCCTTGTCATAATAACCTCTCTCCACCGCCAAGTTATGGACTAATAGCAAGGAACCACTGAAGTAGAAAAGAAAGACTCTGAAGAAAGCCAATGTTCATGCCATAGAAGATACTACAATATATATGCAATGTAGGTAAAACCTGCCTTGGGTTCCAGAGAGCAAGGGATCTATTAGTGTTAAAATAATATATAAATCATACGCAAAGACGACCCATCTCATTGCAATAACCTAAGTTTAAAATATTTGCTAGTGAAGATTGTGGGTGTCATGCCATGTTGAGTTTGGAAAGAGACACAGTTACATTATGACCTTATATTTCTGTATAAAATGAATTGGACAAATGAATCTGGAAGTGCGTGAGGCATCTCGGGCAGAAAAGGCTGAGGAAGAAGGATCTGTGCTATGCTTGTGTGCCAGGCTGCCTTCCTCTGTATGTCTGTGTCCCAATTTCCTCTTAGAAGGGCACCAGTCATTGGATTAGGGCCTACCCTAATGGGTTTATTTTCATTTCATTACCTCTTTAAAGACTCTATCTTCAAATATGGTCACATTCTGAAGTCCTGACAGGACTTAAACATATGAAGGGACACCATTCATTTCATAGAATAGGTTATATATTTTTTGCTTTTTTTTTAAGAGCCACAGTGAGTGGAGAGGAAAGCCATACCACTTAATTCCAAGTAAATAGGTTCACCAGACACCATACAACTGAATTAAATTCCCAGCTCAAGCAAGAGCCCACAGTCAATGAAGGAAGGATCGCTAGGCGCTCCTACCTGGAGAAGCAGCAGTAGCAACCGGAAGGAAACACATTAGCCCTTATATCTGGCCCTTACTAATTCAAACCAACAGTAATAATATCCAAAGGTACATATTCATCAACAAATTAGAAAAACATTTTTAATAGCAAAGTGGACAGATAATTCAGGATTAATTAAAATGAGATCAGAGTTAATTATGTATGATGCTCTGTTATTAGAAAACAAGATCAAGTATTTGTGGTATTATTATTATATAGAATACCAAATCAATAATATTGTCTAGCCTAACATAATTTGTTTTGTTTTGTTTTATAGTTTTCTGTTATCTGTATATAGATGGACTTTCAGTATTAATATCGCTGAGTGAAGTGTTTGGCTTTTTTGTTTTCAGGATTTTTTGTTTGTTTGTTTGTTTGTTTGTTTGTTTGTTTTTGAGGAAGATCATTAATGGGATCTGAGTAAGAATATGAGTAACATGAAATTTCCTGGCTCTTTGACCCTTACTGAAAAGTTAGACAACCATGCCAAGATATGAGTGTAAACGAGTTTATCACTCCATGCTGACATTTTTCATTTTAAATTTTTCAGCCAGACACATCCATGCATTTAAAATAAAAGGCTAAAGCAAATCCACTTCAATAGTGTTTTTGACTTTAGCTTTATAGCCTCTCCTCCAGACCTCAGCAGCTGTCTGGAAATGCCACCAGACAGTCTAGGTTGAAAGAAGTCAAAAGCATTGATGTTTCCTGGAAAATACATACTTCTCCCCTCTGACTTTCAATCACAGCTTCAAAACCCTATGAGTTGATGCTGGGACTCCGTGATTTACCTCAGGATGGGGCCTGTTTTAGCTCTTATGCTGGTGACTCACTGAATACATCTCTTTTTATTAATCCTTGTACCTATGGCTATCAGTCAACACTGGGGCTAATACAGCTCTCCCAAATGCCAGAAATAAACACGGTGTTTTCCTGTAAGCTCAAGAGGGGTGGGGGAGGGAAGATAAGGACATTGGAAATAAAAAACCATATTTGATATATATATATATATATATATATATATATATATATATATATATATATATTTGGCTTAAAAACTAAATATTTTTAAATTTCTTCTTTTAAAAGTTGGAGCCTATTCTAGGTTTAATTATCCCTACTCAGATTCTAGGGTACATAAATTATCTAGCCAAGTTTTTTCACTTTTCTAGAATCCATATAAAAGTTGATTTGCATTATTAGGACAAGATTGTTGCTCAAAGTGCTTGTTTCTTGTCGTTGCTTGTGTGTGTGATTGTTTGGAGGAGTGCCATCTACCATTCATTGGAGTTTTCTCTGAACATCCCTCTGCCTCTGTTTACCATACTTCATAACAAGAATTACTCTGAATCGTCTCTTTAAGTAGGAAGAGATGTGGACTTGGCCTCTTCAACATAAAGGTGAAATGCACACTTGATAATGAAACCCTCCTCTTTGTATAAATCCTAGAAAAATCTTCACCTGTGTGCTCAGAGACAAAAATACTTCTGAATTGTTGTTTGAAGTCACAATAAACAGGGAAACTATGTCTGCTGATGAAGGAGTAGTGAATGAACTATTCAAAATAAACCAGTGGAACACTACGTAGCAGTTAAAGAGAAAAGGTGGACCTGCGTGCATGTAGCAGACATTCACCTAGTCTCCGTGCTTGCTTTGTTTTGCTTTTGGTTATCCTGCCTGCAGGACCTTTTCTTTTTCTTTTTCTTTTCTTTTTTTTTTTTACAGAGAGAGAGTTAGAGAGAAAGACAGATAGGAACAGACAGGAAAAAAGGGAGAGAGATGAGAAGCATCAATTCTTTGTTGCAGCTCCTTAGTTTTCAATGATTGCGTTTTCATATGTGCCCTGATGGGGGGCTACAGCCAAGCAAGTGACCCCTTGCTCAAGCCAGTGACCTTTGGGTTCAAGCCAGTGACCACAGGGTCATGTCTATGATCCCACGCTCAAGCCACCCTGCACTCAAGCTGGTAAGCCTGCACTCAAGCTGGCGACCTCAGGGTTTTGAACCTGGGTCCTCTGCATCCTAGTTGGATGCTCTATTCACTGCACCACCACCTAGTCAGGCATAACATTCTTCTTTGAAGGGAATTCTCTTTTTACAAGATAGGAATACTTGCCTATCCTCTCCATGTGCTCCCTGGCTGGCCCAGAAAAATATTCTTTATTACAAAGCCTCTGGGTAGTTGGTAAAGGAGATACAGAAATTTAGAACATTTAAAAACAACTATTAGAACAGTGCCAGATGCATAATAAGTGCTCAATAAATATTACCTATTCTTATTATCTGTAGGGAATCACCCATCTAACCTTGAACCCTCTATGACAGTGATAATCAACCTGGTCCGCTACCGTCCACTAGTGGGCATTCCAGCTTTCATGGTGGGCGGTAGCGGAGCAATGAAAGTATAAATAAAAAGATAGATTTAACTATAGTAAGTTGTTTTATAAAGATTTATTCTGCCAAACTTAGTGAAAATCCAACATGAAGTACTTGGTAAGTACTTATTATTATATGCTTTAAGTTGCTGTAACTCTGCTTTATAAATTTTATAAAGTAAAGTGACTTCCCTACTTTATAAATCACCATTACTGTGGAACCGGTGGGCGGTTAGAAAATTTTACTACTAACAGATAC
The DNA here is from genome assembly GCF_036850995.1 of Saccopteryx leptura. Lineage (NCBI taxonomy): Eukaryota > Metazoa > Chordata > Mammalia > Chiroptera > Emballonuridae > Saccopteryx > Saccopteryx leptura. The sequence continues at coordinate 169,363,501 of NC_089506.1, forward strand.
AAAAGTGGGCGGTAGGTATAAAAAGGTTATCTACCCCTACTCTATGACTTGGATTGGGGAACTTTTGTTAAAAGGCCTGAGTGAATGTTGGATGCAAACACCAGGAAGTGGTGTGAATGAGTGACCTTTGTGAAAACACAAAGGAATGCATGTGAACGAGCTTTAGAAAATTAGCCTAGAGGTTTATAGATTGCCACTTCCTTTGTGCTTGTTAATTAACAAAAGAAAAAGAATGTTCTGACCCAAACTAGCCCTTTCTCCATGTCAGCAAAATGGCCATTAGTCATTCTTTCTCCTTATCACCTGGCCTCCCTCCCTTGTATCCTGTTACCTCTGTAGGGAGTACCTGTTTGGTTGCTTCGCTGCAGCCCACCATGAAAGCTGGAATGCCCACTAGTGGGCGGGAGGGACTAGGTTGACCAGCACTGCAAAAGTGGGCAGTTTTTATTTTTTTATTTTTTTTTTATTTTTTATTTTAAAGTGGGTAGTTTTTATAAAAAGGTTCACCATCACAGGCCTAAGGCTTAATTTTAAAACTAAGCTTTTCCCCACACTCTTGACTATTGCATGATGTGGGGTGATACACTCTCATGAGGAATCCCATTTATGCCTCAGATAAGTGACTTTGTATCAGAGACTTCCTTGTTTATATATTGGATTAAAGGTTTTGATTTCTACACTATAAAATGGGGCAGAGGAGCCCATGCTGGAGGAGAGCAGAGAAAGGCCACGTGGTGGAGAGGAGAGGCAGCCAAGATGACAGAGTGCTGAAGGAGAAGCCAGTTTGTGCAGAGTTTGTGCAGAGAGAGGAGATGGGGAACAGAGATGAATAAGGCTGGTGAGGTAGAATCCTTTGATTTTAGGAAACTCAGATAAGTCAGTGGCTTTGGGAGCCCTGAATGGAAAGGGAAGTGTTTTCCCACTGTGTGTATTTCTTGCCCACTGGGTGCAAGCTAGGATTAAAGCTAATGGCCCACCAGTTCTTGGCTCCATTGTTTCATTACCGTCTGTCTGAATCAAATGCGAACCTGCATGGGCCAGGCAGCTGTGATGGTGGCCGTGGCTACTGGCTTCACATCCACCTACACAAAAATCTATAGCATTAACTGGGACAACTTTGCACTAGGGAATGTGATACTCAAATTTTTTGTACTACTGTACTCTGACTCTGAGCTAACCCTCATTTCTAGGGCCCCAGAATATCACTGTAGTCTATTGGTCAGAGTACAGGTATGGGGGGATTCAGGTTAAAAGTGAAATATCAACAGCCTCGTAAGTGGGCCCAGGAAAACCCCAGATCAAGTATGTGGTCATTTGCAAATACAAACTCAGGAGCTGAAGAACTGAAATCCTTAGTTAATCATAGATCCCACCATAATATTAATAGCTTCCTCATTCACAGAGTATAAAATATAGGAGTAAGTAAGAAACGAAATAGTCTGAAACACCTCTCCCTACCACAATGTTCAACCAAAAGCTATACTGTAATTCTGAGGACTGGCCAATGGGTAACACCACCAGTGAACACTGGAAATATATCGGTGGTGACTTCTATTCTATTCCATTGCCACTTAATTGTCCAGCTTGGTTGGTCAAAGAAGGAAGGATGGATGCTGGCGAGTAACAGTGGGTAAACATAATCTGTGAAGTAATGCTGTCCCCAGAGCACTGAATTATCAAATAGAAGACAATTTAAGGATAGGGTTTGAGCAGTTCTGAAATTCGAGTACATTGAAAAAGAGATTGCTATGCTTGTTTCAGTCCAGTTGCAAAGCTGCTCTATTGCTGGATCTGGGAAGCTACTGCCATCAGATTGTGACTACACTGGCCCATCTGGCAAACCCATTCCTTTCAAGAGATGAAGGCATCACATATTTCTGGAGTGGTGCCACCGCACATTGAGTTTATTTAAAGCCCCCTTGTTCTAAGTCCAGGATCACAAAGAAACTCTAATTCCTAAATTGTTTACCTTTGGGGAAAGGACAGATTGATGATGCCAATTTTATTCCTGAAATCACTACATTTTTTCCCCATGGCTTCCAACCATGATGAAACCTCTCACAGAGGTTTGTCTACAGAGAAGAACTGGGTTGATCATGCTCTCACGTGTACTCCCAGGCCACAGTGTAGTGATATTTTCCTTTGTTAATGAATTCCCATTCTTGTGTCTACCTCAGTCATGCAAGTACAATATTTTGGTAAGCATGAGTCAGAGTCTCAGGGCCTGGTCACTCTTGGGAAACACAAGCCATTTGGACTTCCAAAGATGACCAAACTTAGCTGGCCTCTCTTTTAGATGACATTGCATGCAGGAGCACATGTCCACTGGGAACATTTAAACATTTTTTTCCTTTCCTTCCTCTCCCTCTAGCTTTTGGTAACATTCATTCTGCACCTGAACTCCAATTTTTACCCCTTCATCTCTGTTGCATGGCAATCTGCTTCCCAGTTACCCTTCTACTCCAAAGTTTTCACTGAAGCTTCCAGAAAGGTTTTGTCAATATTGTTGCTGTTGGAGATCATGGTGGTATGATGCACCTAAGAAAGAGCCCAGTTTTTCCTTCTCTGTCCAACTCTGTCTGGAAACAATTGATCCTTAATGTGCACATAACTAGAAAATGGACTAATTCATAGATTCATGAGATATTTTTTCCCAGAGATACATATGCTTATGGGTTGCTCACTCAAGGACTCCCTGCATTTCCTGTGCCCAAACCTGCTGCCAAAGCCAATACTCTTCTTTTCCTGAGTCTAACTTAAATATATTAATATGGGTAAAACAAAGCAGTTTTCTTCTGACCTGTCAAAAAGTCAACCCCATGAAATGATTAAAATTTTCTCAAGTTCTCTTCAAAACAAATATTGGGCTGCCCAGAGATTTATCTTGGCAAAACTTAAACATAGCAATCCTAGGGCATACTGGGTAAAAACCCCATGTTAGTGCCCAAAGAAGTGGCTGAATTTATTTGGCATTCACCTTTATCCTTTGGCCAGACATGTAGAAACTTTTTCTTGGTGACAAAATAGAACTAAACACATTTAGAAGAGAAAAAGAGAAATAGAGGAAGAAAGGCAGGAAAGAAGGGGGGAAGGAGAACAGAAAACATAAGAAATATGTCCCTTTGGACTTGGGCATCAGAGTTATGTCTTGTACTCATATCCTATATATGGGTTGAAATTTGTTTTAAATTGTACCATTTGTAATTGGCTTGATCGGAGTGAATTTCCAAGTGGACCTGTTACACCCCAAGATTTAACAAGGGAAGAGCATAGAACTTTCAAAAATTGTTTTTAAAATAATTAATTCATGGTTAGCAGCTGAATCCTAACAGAATAAATGATTCAACTACAAAAATAATGATGTGTTAGAGTTGCCACATAAGGTTAGTATTTTTCATCTATTTTAAAACCAAGTAGTTGCATCACCTAAGATTAGGTTTAGATTTCTTGCATTTTGGAAAGTCATTTTTTTCAAATCTACAAGGATCTTATGCTATAGCACTTAGTAAGAAATCATATTTCTTTATGTTTGTTTGCTTGTAAAAATGCCCCATGTTTTACATAGAGACAAAATGCGGAGACAAAAAAATATGCTCCAAATAAAAAAAAAAACAAGAGAGGCCCTGGCCAGATAGAGCGTCAGCCCAGCATAAGGACATTCTGGATTTGATTCCCAGTCAGGGCACACAGGAGAAGTACTATGCTTCTCACCCTCTACCCTCACCTGCTCCTGTAGCCAGAGGCTCAATTGGTTCAAGTGTGGCCCTGGGTGCTGAGGATAACTCGGTTGGTCCCAGCACATCAGCCTCAGGTGCTAAAACAGCTCAGTACTCAAACATCGGCCCAAGATGGGGTTGCCATGGTAGTGGCTTACAGTTAGTTTGCACCAGTTCTGCAGAACCGATACATAATTTTTTGTTGAGTTTGGCGAACCAGTTGTTCAAATGGCACTTGTAATCAGGGTTCTCTCTAAGGTGGGCACATGGGTAGCTGCCAAATGTGGAAATCACAAATTTACATTCCTTACTCTTTTTTAATGTTCACCTGTGCAACAGCATATTCTAAGTGCCCATAATAATGTTCATTCTGTCTATAGGTGAAAAAAATTGCAAGTGAGGATGCCAATCAAGAAGCAATATGAAAATATCTTAAGTAACAGTTTTATTATTTTTTGTCAGGTATTATTTTATTTTTTTCATTAATATTTTTAAACTCTCTCTTATAATCCAGTTCTGTATACCTCTTTTATTGTTCTTACTTAAGTATTAAATACATGAAATAATAAACTACCTTTTAGTATAACTTTTTTTTTTTTTCATTTTTCCAAAGCTGGAAACGAGGAGGCAGTCAAACAGACTCCCGCATGCGCCCAACCGGGACCCACTCGGCATGCCCACCAGGGGGCGATGCTCTGCCCCTCTGGGGCGTCACTCTGTCACATCCAGAGCCGTTCTAGCGCCTCAGGCAGAGGCCACAGAGCCATCCTCAGCACCCGGGCCATCTTTGCTCCAATGGAGCCTCGGCTGCAGGAGGGGAAGAGAGAGACAGAGAGGAAGGAGAGGGGGAGGGGTGGAGAAGCAGATGGGCACTTCTCCTGTGTGCCCTGGCCAGGAATCGAACCCGGGACTCCTGCACGCCAGGCCGACGCTCTACCACTGAGCCAACCGGCCAGGGCTTAGTATAACTTTTTTTATACTTAAAATGATCTTTAGGACAGAGAACTGGTTGTTAAATTATTTGAATACCACCTCTGGGTTGCCAGGTATATCCCAGTCAGGGTGCATATAGGAGTCTGCCTCACTATCTCCCCTCCTCTCATCTGAAAAAAAGGAAGGAAGGAAGGAAGGAAGGAAGGAAGGAAGGAAGGAAGGAAGGAAGGAAGGAAGGAAGGAAGGAAGGAAGGAAGGAAGGAAGGAAGGAAGGAAAGGAGGGAGGGAGGGAGGGAGGGAGGGGATGAAGAAAGAAAGAAAGAATAAAGAAAGAAAGTAAAAAAGAAAGTGAGAGATACCCCCAGAAAAAGAATTAAATAAATTGGAAGCAAGCAAAATACCAGAAGCAGAGTTTGAAACAATGGTTATAAGGATGTTCAAGAATCTTAAGGGAAGAATGGATGATCTTAGCGAGAACTTAAAGAGATAGTAAACATTAAAAAGGACATAGAAATCATTAAAAAGAAACAGAAAACAATACCTGAAATTAAGACTACACTAAAAGAAATCAACAGCAGGTGAGATGAAGCAGAGGACTGAATCAGATTTAGAGGACAAGATAACAGGAAGCTCGCAAGCAGAGCATCTAAAAGGAAAGAGAATTAAGGAAAATGAGGAAAGTCTAAGGAACATCTAGGACAACATGGATCATAACAACCCACATCATAGGGGTTCCAGAAGGAGAATAGAGTAAGGGCTAATGAACCTGTTTGAAGAAAAATGCCGTCATTTCACTTATATGTGGAATCTAAAGAACAACATAAAAACAAACAAAAGAGACTCGTAGATACAGAGCACAGACTGATGGTAGCCGGGGGAGTGTTGGTGGGGGGCTGTGCGGAAAAGGTGAAGGGACTGAGAAGTACATTGGCAGTTACAGAATAGTCACGGGATGTAAAGTGCAGTATAGGAAATATAGTCAATGACTCTGTAATAGCTATGGGGGGTGGCAGGTGGTACTGAACATACTGGGGGAACACTTTGTCAAGGATTGGCTTGTCTGACTACTATGCTGTACACCTGAAACTAATACAAAATAATATTGAGTGTAAATTATAATTGAAATTATTTTAATTTAAAAAACAAGAGTTATAAATTAGATGACAACTAGTTCCAAAATAGTAAAAACATTTTTGTCCTCTTCTTTTAAAAATACTCTCAAAACACACATATAAGAAAAAACAGAAATAAAAACTTTAACTTCAGTGCAACTAGGAGATCCTTATAACCCTGAAACAAATATATGAAAGCAGAGAGTGGATAGAAAAATGATAAATGACAACAGGCAGCAGGAAAGTTAAATCTACAACAGCATGGTACAAATGAGAAGCAAGCCATTCTGATCCTCAGAATCCTGGAGAATCTCTAGCCATGAAGGCCGCGGCCATTACAGACACCAGTGGTAATTCTGTATAAGGAGCAGTGAGTACTCTGACCCCACATCTGTAATCAGGCGATGTGCCTCTCCCACGCCCAACACCAGAGGGCTCCAGCCTAGGACACCAAGCACAGAGGAGGGTGGGATGTGGTGCTTACTGAAAACTGGAGGATTAAATCTTATATGCATAATAAATAGTGACATTCCAGAGCCCTCTGCCTGCCCAGATTTAGTATGCTAACAACCAACATTACACCCTCCAGGCAGAAAGTTGGAGGACCTTCTTTCTAAGACTTGTTCCAGCATAAAAATCTACAGAAACTAACATCTAGATGGAAAAGCCTGCTGACCATCTTGATGACATCCAACAGTCTGTAAGTCCCAGCCAAATACACCAATTTCAATCAGTATTTGGCTGCTTCTCTCTTAAATAGAAACAGACAGTTGAGAGTGATCAGACATTTGAAAAATATGAAAGATGGAGATCAGATCAGCCTTGCTGGGCTTTTTGGTAATTATGTGAGGTTGTTAATGTACAGTGCCTGGCTAAGGGAAGGTGCCTATAATGCACCCATGGTGTTCTTATATAATATTGAATTCCTGCCCCTCTGAAAATAAGCAAATATCTTCACAGTATTCTTCAAAGGTAGCTGGAGTGTTTCATTGTGCTGCTATTGCTCTCGTACTTGATGTTTTCAAATAAAATAGAAGGACTGTGTCTTCACAATCTCAAGAAGGAAATTTGGAGCATGAATCGTATAAAAACTGGAAAATTTCTTGTCTGTAATGCATATTCACAGATAGTCACACACAAGCAACTCAAAGAGAATATAAATTTGTAAATGAATATTCCTCATTATATGTGTTTGTATCATAACCTCCCTATCTGCAGTTTCTGGAAAGAGACCTTGGATTAACATAAATAATTTTTAAAAAAATAAGCCTTATGGTATGGATTCACAACATATTTACAGTAAAAACTGGAAATGTTTCATAACAGTTAAAGCAAGAGCACAGTGGTAGTGTTTCCAGTCAGGGTGTCTGATCACCAGTGTAAATGGTAAGAGACATAAGGTTAATATTAACTGAAGCCCTTTCTCCTGTCTGTTACCAATCAAGTGTTTGAACAGTCCCACAGCTGTCACGGACTTCACTGCTTTGGACATTTGCATGACTGCTCATCTTGTATTCCCTCTTCCTTGAGTAATGAGCCCAGGTTTTTACCAGCTCTTAGACCAAATGGTTCAGCTGGAACAAACTCTGTCTCCAGGTCTAGGGTTGCACATTAGATCTTTGAAGGCCAACCAGGACGTTGTTCCTGCACCTCCAAGCCCAGTCATCTGTTAAACAAAGAGAATGTGACCACATAAGATAGTTCCGGTCCTTTGGCCAAGGGCACTGGGTGAGAAACCCTTTCCTTGCTGCTCCACAGAAGATAGAAGTCTGAGCCGCTAAGGGAAGCCAGAAGAGGAAGCCTACCTGAGAGAAATGCCCGTGTCTGGAGGGATGCAGAACCGAGACTGAAAGGGTGATTTGGTTCTGATTATATCAGTAAATTGGACCTAGCAGTGCTCAAACAAGATATACCCCGGACTTTTCAAATCCATAAGCCAACGAGTTCCCTTTCTTGTGTAAGCCAATTTGGATTGGGTTTTCTATCACCTGAACTAAAAAAAAATCTTGACTACTACAACCATGCATTTGTCTGTAAGTATATTCAAAATAAAATTTGATGGTATAATCTAGTGTCCTTCCTTAGATCAAGGAGGCTAACCTCCTCTTCCCCTGTCCCACATCAAACTAATCTTCCAGCACTAATATACACCACTATAATAATACAGCCTAAAACTTCTTTTTAAATTAATTCCCTAACATCAAGCATACTTAATAAGGAGTGATAAATGATCAATATATGTTCATGGAATGCTTTAAAAATGACAGGCTGAATAAATGAATGATTAAGGTAGATCCCTGACCTTGTCTAACATCAATTCATGCAATAGAGATTCTCTGTATAAATAATCATTAATCCTAATTTAATGATTTCCAGGAATCTTGGAAACTCTCAGTGTCCTTCAGTGGAAAAGAATATTCAATTAGTTTTATCTAATGCAAATAGAATTATCTAATGCATAAAGAATGTGCCTACAATATTCTTATTGCTTGGTTAGAGACTGGAATAAAAGCAAGTTAAATTGGCGTGGTTCTTTATCATCTAGGAACTCATCAGCTAATATGGATGATGTACAGGGAGAACGCTGAAGGGATCTGAATTACAGCTACATGTACAGTTAAGCTTAATGTTTTTCAAAGATTTCTCAAATGATACTGAACCCCTTCACAAACCTTGAAATTATCCTCTAAATATACACCACTTTTTTATAAATAAAAATAATTGGGCCCTGGCTGGTTGGCTCAGTGGTAGAGTATTACCCGGCATATGGATGTCCTCGTTTGATTATCTGTCAGGGCACGTAAGGAAAGAGACCATCTGCTTCTCCACCCCTCCATCTCCCCTTCTCTATTTCTCTCTCTACCCCTCCTGCAGCCATGGCTGGATTGGGTTCAAGCAAATTGGCCTCAGGCACTGAAGATGGCTCCATGGCTCCACCTCAAGTGCTAAAAAAAAAAGGCTGGGTTGCTGAGACACGGAGGGGAAGCCTCAGATAGGCAGAGCATCGCCCCCTGGTGGGCTATAGGTGGATCCCGGTCCCCACGCATGCAGGAGTCTTCTCTCTGCCTCCACTCCACTTACTTAAAATAATAATAGGCCCTGGCTGGTTGGCTCAGTGGTAGAGCATTGGCCTGGCGTGCAGGAGTCCCGGGTTCGATTCTCGGCCAGGGCACACAGGAGAAGCACCCATCTGCTTCTCCACACCTCTCCCTCTCCTTCCTCTCTGTCTCTCTCTTCCCCTCCTGCAGCCAAGGCTCCATTGGAGCAAAGTTGGCCCGGGCGCTGGGGATGGCTCTACGGCAGTGGTTCTCAACCTGTGGGTCGCGACCCCGGCGGGGGTAGAACGACCAAAACACAGGGGTCGCCTAAAGCCATCATAAAATACATATTTATTATACAATACATTTTTAAATAAAATATGTATTTTCCGATGGCTTTAGGTGACCCCTGTGTTTTGGTCGTTCAACCCCCGCCGGGGTCGCGACCCACAGGTTGAGAACCAACCGCTGCTCTATGGCCTCTGCCTCAGGCGCTAGAATGGCTCTAGTTGCAACAGAGCAATGCCCCAGATGGGCAGGGCATCGCCCCCTGGTGGGCACGCCAGGTGGATCCCGGTCAGGGGCATGCGGGAGTCTGTCTGACTGCCTCCCCATTTCCAACTTCAGAAAAATACAAAAAATAAAATAAAATAATAATAATAATAATTGAAGCTATCTGTTAAGCAATTACCCTGTGCCAACCATTGTGCTAAGTTCTTTATATACATTGCTATTATTTGAACTACTTATAGTAATTGTGTAGGTACAATAGAAGATCATTTATCTGAGAATTTAAATACGATAAGCATTTAAATAACTAATTGATTTTTTTAAAGGGAACTATAAGATCATCCAGTTTTAGTAACATTATGCAATAAGCGAAGACCACTTTGCTACATTCCAGTGTGCGGAGAGGCGGTGTGATTTCCAAGGCAGGTGATGACAAAATGGACAAAGTGATGCACGTTCAAAGAAAGGATGGTTAGAAATCGATTCCGTTGAGGGTCCTCATTGCCAAGAAAATTTCATAAATCTCATGAAACAAACCTTATTCAGTGGCACGCAGAAGTGACTGCAGATGTACGGGGGAGAGGGAGTCTTGAAGATGAAGGATGGGGCGAGTGAGCAGAGGCCTGCCTGAGCTTCTCCAGAGATGGCCTGGGTCTCCCTCTCCTGTGGCTGCTCCAGAGAGAAGCACATCCTAATGACTAGTGACCTTCCCAAACCTCGTTCTGTAAGTTAGGAACAAATTCCATGACTTTAAAATAAATTTTGTGCTTAAAAAATTACTAGGTGCTTTTATTTGTACCATTTTCTAGAAAATAAGTATAGTTTATAAATTCTAATTTTGCAGTAACAACTTGGTAGGCAGCCTGACCAGTGGTGGCGCAGTGGATAAAGCGTCGACCTGGAAATGCTGAGGTCGCCTGTTTGAAACCCTGGGCTTGCCTGGTCAAGGCACATATGGGAGTTGATGCTTCCAGCTCCTCCCCACCTTCTCTCTCTCTCTCTCTCTCTCCCTCTCTGTCTCTCTCTCTCCCTTTCTCTCTCCTCTCTAAAATGAATAAATAAAATAAAATAAAAAACTTGGTAGGCAAAATTAATTATATGTTTGCATCATTAAATATTTGGATATTATATGATATATATTTTTCTTTTATTGGTAAACAAATACTTTCATTCGATGTAAAAAAATTCTCAGATATGTAATAAATTCTTTAAGTGATTTGCATGTCATTTAAGTAAAAAAATAGATTGCATAAGACATCTTTGCATTTCAATTTTGTTTATGTCTTACCATATTTGACATTTCATCATATATATACCAAAAGCATCAGACTAAACCGTCTTTTGTAAATCATTGTCTCCTTTTGAAGTTAAGATATCTAAAGTAAAAAACATTAATCTGGAAGGGTTCAGGCCCTGACAGTCTAAGTCAGTGGTCCCCAAACTATGGCCCCCGTGGGCTGCATGCAGCCCCGAGGCCATTTATCCAGCTCCCACCGCACTTCTGGAAGGGGCACCTCTTTCATTGGTGGTCAGTGAGTACTGTATGTAGCGGTGCCACAAAGCACGTGTCACGGCTCCGGAAGCGGGTGTCATGGCTCCAGAAGCACGTCATATCACTTGTTACGGCTAGCAGTGACAAATATGGAACCGGACATTGACCATCTCATTAGCCAAAAGCAGGCCCATAGTTCCCATTGAAATACTGGTCAGTTTGTTGATTTAAATTTACTTGTTCTTTATTTTAAATATTGTATTTGTTCCCGTTTTGTTTTTTTACTTTAAAATAAGATATGAGCAGTGTGCATAGGGATTTGTTCATAGTTTTTGTTATAGTCCAGCCCTCCAATGGTCTGAGGGACAGTGAACTGGCCCCCTGTGTAAAATGTTTGGGGACCACTGGTCTAAGTAAATAATCTTTTACTGTAAGTATTCGTACCTATATTGTTACTGACTGGGAAATTGGGCTCAGGAAGGTTAAGTTACTTGCCCAAGTAAAACAGTAGGCTGAGCCAAGAGTCAAATCTTTGTGCCTCTAATTTCACAGCTCTTAACCAGTATATTCTATTATCTGAAGAATTATGACCAAAGGAAATACAGTATGAGTGGTCTGGCATAGCCTATAGGGATTATAGTGTACACTAGATACAGCAGTGTTTAATGAAGGACACTAGAATATAACTCCATGAGGTCAAGAATGGCTATCTGTTTTGTTCACTGTTGTAATTTCAGAACCTATGACAGTTATCAATATATGAGTTACTTAATAAATATTTGTAGAGTGGAAAAATGATCATTCTCTTTAATACAACCTAATGCTTAACTTGTTTAGCAATGAGAGGATAACAGTATATTGCATTCACATTTGATTAAAACTTTTATTTTTTTCTTTACAGGTCAGAGTAAGTCACAACTCTTCCATTATATAATTGTGAAGTGTTTTTAAATTAATATTTATTTAACCAATATTTATTAGGTGCCCACAAAATGAAGGCATAGCTAGGTATTTCATATGCATTTAGCAAACAACAAAATATCCTGCCCTCAGGGAACTGCATTCTAAAAGGGGGACAAAGACAAAAAACAGTAAGTCTCATAAAGAAATAACATAATTTATTGGAGAATAGCAAGTGCTATGCAAAAAGAAAAAAAAAGGGGAGTAGGATCAGAAGTTTAGGGGGAGTGGTACAATCATTAATGTTTACTAGTATGCCCAGTAGACCCACGGAGAAGGTGACAGCTGAGCAGAAGGTGACAGAATTTAGCATGCAGGTATCTGGGAAAGAGCTCTAGACAGAGGCAGCAGCCAACTCAGACCCCAAGGTGGGAATGAAACTGGTGTGGCTGAGTAATAGAGAGGAGGCTACTGTGACTGGGTGAGCGAGGGAAGACACTAGGCGGAGATGAAGTGGACCCAGTGGGAGGGAGGGCAGAGCCTGTAGGGTCCGGCGGCCACTGTGAGGTTCTGACTTTTACTCTAAATGAAAGGTAGCAGGATCTGAGCAGAGGCTGAAGGGTCCAAAAGTAGAAGCAGGGAGACCACGAGGAGTGCATTGCAGTAATCCAGGCTAAAAATAATAGTAGTGGCTGGGACTAGGGTGGTAACGGTGGAGATGGGATGTGATGAGATTTTGGATATGTTTTGAAAGCAGTGACAACATGCTTTCTTGAGGGATAATATATGGAGTGTGAGAGAAAGGAAGATAACACCAAGGTTTTTAGTCTGAAAAACTGCAAGACTAGAGTGCTGTTAACTGAGAGGGGGATGCTATAGAAGGAGCAGTTTGGGCCAGGGGTGAGGTGGGGAGTCAGTTTTAGACATTTGTAAGAATCAGGCATTTGCAAAAGAAAACTGAACGGGACATGCAAATTTTGGAGTTATTGGCATACAAATGCATTTTAAAGCCTTGAAACTAGATAATTATCAAGGCCACAAATGCAAAAATAGAAGAAAACCAAGGGGTGTGCCCTGCTTCTAGGGCTCATGGAGATGAGGCTGTGGTGAAGAGGAGAAACAAGAAGAGACAGATGAGTAAATAAACTTGTAGAAAAACCAACGTAATATAGTAACCTGGAAGCCAAAGGAATAAATCCTATCGGTGAGAAAAGAAGTAATTGACAGTGCCAAAGGAGGCAGACAAATCCAGAGAAATGAGGTTGAGAGTAGCTTTTATAGAATTATGGGGTAAAATTCTGATTAGACTGGGTATAAGGAGTATGGGGGGGGAATTAGAAACATGGTCAAATAAAATCCACTGAAGAGTTTTGCTTCAAAGAACTGGGGCAGAAATAAGATCTAAAGAAGGTTTTTAAGGTAGAAGAAATAATAGGATGTTTATATGCTTGTGAATGTAACCTAGTAGAGAGTGGGGAGAAAAAAGAAAGATATTGTAAGAAATCTCAGAATTTCTGGAATGATTTTCTTGAGTAAATGAGAGGGGTGGGATCCAGTGTACATGGGGGTATATGTTGGGTTATAAACAGTTCACCTCTCTGCGAACATAAAGAAAAGCAAAATATGTGAGTGCAGAGTGGGCGTTGGGTGATGTGGAAATTGTTTGCATTTTTGTCAGTGAAAAGGAAGGTAGGTCATTGTTATAGTAATTAAATACAGTGATACCTTGAGATACAAACAGACCAACATACAAATTTTTAAGATATGAGCTGTGACTCGGTCCATATTTTTGTTCGAGATGGGAGCAAAATTCCAAGATACGAGTCATGATTCAGGAAGCTGCCACGAGTTGACGCGTTGGCGCACGGGTCCAGTATCGGCAGTTTGATATACGAGTTGACTGACTTAAGAGCTTGGTTACAGAACAAATTAAATTCATATCTCAAGGTACCACTGTAATAGAAATATAGAAAAACATGTAAGATATATAGAAATAAATTAGGGTATAATATCAAAAGCCATTAAGGCAAGTGAATAAGGCTATGTTATCTGGATAGGAATTAATCTAGTGTGCACAGATGTGATAGGCAGAATCTGCCTTTCACTCAGGGCCCAGTCAGTGTGTGTGTGAAGTTATATATAGATAAAAAGTGACTTGATGTCCTAACTCTATATGTTAACATAAACAAGAAGTTTCCCTAGGAACACCTTAAAAGTGGCTTGATATGATATTTAGGTAGATTAACATGAAAAGGGCTCCCTGCAAGGAACTCCCAAAAAGGTGGTTTGAAGTGATAATCCTGAATTGACACCTGTTAGAAGGCACAGGCCAGGGGTCCCCAAACTACTCCCTGCAGGCCGCATGCGGCGCCCTGAGGCTATTTATCCGGCCAGGCACCTCTTTCATTGGTGGTCAGTGAGAGGAGCACATTGACCATCTCATTAGCCAAAGGAGGCCCATAGTTCCCATTGAAAGACTGGTCAGTTTGTTGATTTAAATTTACTTGTTCTTTATTTTAAATATTGTATTTGTTCCCATTTTGTTTTTTTACTTTAAAATAAGATCTGTGCAGTGTGCATAGGGATTTGTTCATAGTTTTTTTTATAGTCCGGCCCTCCAACCATCTGAGGGTTGTGAACTGGCCCCCTGTGTAAAAAGTTTGGGGACCCCTGGCATAGGCCTAAAGCTAAGGGCTCCCCCTGCTGCGGAAGTTGCCTAGACTCCAGCATTGAACATGGACTGTCTCCACGCCGCTCTGACCAAAGACAGCTGAGAGGAGCATGCCGACAGGACCCCCTTAAGCAGTACTCAGGCGCGCCAAAAGGATTTGTGAGTAATAAACTGCCTGTGTGATTCTTGCAACTAACTTGTGTGTTGATCGTGTCTTTCCTCTCATGGCAGTTAGTCTCAGCACTGATAAGTAGAATCCTCATAGCCGCCTCAAGAGTAGCCTCAGAGAGGCTGCCAGCCCTGCTGTGAAGCAGGAGTGTCCCCCTGTGCAGGGAAGTCGAATAGGGGACGCCTGATCGATGTAGAGCTTGGGCTCTACTGGGACAATCATTAATTGAAAGCAAGAATGGGGAGGAGGCAATAGCATTTGAGAAGAAAAAAAAATGTCTGAAATAGTCATCTGAAAGAACTGGAAAAGGAATATATCAGGGACATATAACATGATTGGTGGCAGTATTAATGGCCCACGTCTGGTTGGTGTTCATGAATTAAAAGTGAGGTGAGACAGCAGGTGGTGGGCTTTTCTTCAGCCATGTTTATCCATGGAGGCATGGAAAGAGTTGGGCTTCTCCAGAGCTATGGTTTTAGAAAGGACGAGGCCACAGATGCGCAAGGGAATGATCACAATGATGAACCATGAAATTAAGCTTGGTGATGAGGCAAGAGGGTCTGAGTCAACAAATGCTGGTTGATGGGATCAATGGAGTGAAGAGAGTGAATATCATTTTAGTTGCAGCCAATTTTTCAACCACTTAATTCTTTCTGAATCTTATTACTGTTATTAATTATATTACTTTTTATCAAATAAAAGTAATGAGAAATATGGCATTAAGTCATTCATTTTTTCCCCTATCTAAAATATTTTTTACTGATGGATACTAAAGTACCAGACGCTATGGAATAAATAGAGAAGATTGGTCTTAACTGGTCAAAAAGGAATCACATAACAATGTGGTAAGGACCATGAAAAACTACAGCTGTCCGGAGGAGAGACTGCTAAGATAACTGGAGAGTAGCAGAAGACCCCCAGTAGAAGGGTATTCTGAGCAGGGTTTGGAAAATCAAATAGAAAATAGGAAAGTGCCTTCCATGACTCATCCAAATTCTAAATCTAGAGTGTGGCAGCATACCCCTAAAGATCACCTTCTAAACTATATAATGTCACTAACTGTCCTGCCAGACATCGCCACTGCACCCAGCTCTGTTTTCTCCATCTTGTCTATGATACCATCTGGAGCAACTACTTGAAATACTTTGCTGGAATCAAAGTGCTCCGTTAGGTTCCTCTGACCTCCCGACGCAGGGTAACTGACCAAGGGGAAGACTGACTTGCATCTGCTCTTAGAAAATTCATGCAGACTCTCATATTTGATCACTGACTTTTTTTCTATGTGCTAATAAACCATTTGTTTAATATTCTGTTTAATAGTCTTTCACTAATTGATGTCACATTCATCAATCTGTAACTTGTCTGTTTATAGAAGATGAAATCAGGTTGAGAATCCATACCTCTTTTTGAAAATGTTTTAAGATGATGATAGTGTTTGAGAATCACTTTTATGCTCAGGAAATGGAGGAGGAAGAACTGCCTACAGCAAAGTTTGAGGATAGGGCAAGATAAATGGGGGGGCGGGGTATAAGAACATTGACCTGGAGAAATGGAGTGTTGTTTAAGAAGTTTGCATTCAATTCAAAAAGGGGAGTGATTTAGGTCAACCTGGGTAAAGTCCTTAGAAATCAAAGATAATGCCTTGGTTCTGACATCTGGTGAAGGGCTCTCTTAGATCTTGAGATAAAAGCCAGACTTACTAGGGAAAAACTTGGAAACCACTTTTAAATAAAACAAAGGAAATTCTTTTCTATGACATCATACCAACTCTGCCAAAGCCCCATTTGCCTGTGCTTGTCACAATGTTTACAATTAAAAACTCGACTACATAGAAGTCTTTGATTGCACTGCAGTTCGGTAAGGCTGCCAAGAGTCTGGAACAACTCCTTCAAGGGAAAACGAGAAAATTCAAATTGATGATAGATAAAGAATCATAGCTCAGCCCACAGGAGAGAGACTAGAGGGTTTAAGAAATTGCATCAAGTGGGTCTGCACAGGCCTATCTGATAACCAAGCCACTAATTGCTTTTTTTCTTTCCTTAAATGTAAAAGTTTAATCCTAAATTTTGTTTGATTTGATTGCCTTGGTGCCTACATTAATTTTTCAATCTTGAAATCAAAATTCAACTTAATACTACCTTATCAAAGTTAAAAATACTGCATGACCAAGGGTGAGGTATGCCCAACAGACTTCCTTTGATTATCTTTTGGTGAAATCTTATTACTTTTTTTAAGTTACACTTGAATGAAGTATCTGATGAGCAGAAAATTCAATATTCTCTGTTCAGTTTTTGCTGGGGAAGCATGAAATAGAACCTAGAAATCCTGAAATTACTCAAATTAAAACAGAGTGATTACATTTTTTCTCAACTTAACATTAGGAACAATCTATTATTATACTAAAACTAGCCAGCCCTGAAAACAAATACATTTCATTTAGAAAAGGCAGCCAAGGCAAGTATTACAGTACTCCAATTGTTGCAGTTTAGAAATATCACTGAAATACTCCTTCCATTTCAACAGAAAAAAAAAAAATCGAAGCAGCATTATTTATAAAACAGCAACCAAACTGTGTAATTACTTATAGTGGATACTCCATGGGTGTGTATTGTCCTATTGTTTTTCATGCTCTGAACAGTCAACTATGTACAAAAGCAAGAAATTCTGAAAACTAAGCTACAGGAATAGTTTAGATAGAAATTAAATTAAAAATATTTAAAGTTAATCTGACATATTTAATGATGAGTCATTGTTATTTAGCTATATGGTGATTATGCATAATTGACAATATATATAATATTTATCAAAACTAGTCTTTTTAACAAATTTTTCTCTTTATTTCTCAGTGCCTGCTGTCACTGTCACTTGATCGTTTTCATCATTTCATGGTAGATTCTAATTTTGATTTTACTCATACAAGTTAAAACAAGATTTAGGCTCAAGGCTATAGTTTGAGAACCTCTGTGCTTCCCCCCCCCTCCCCCCCAGCCTTGCTCACCCTGTGTTACCACAGCAGGCTTTCAAATGCCATTTTGACTGCTCTCAATTCAGGACTCTAGAAATCCTGACATCTAGAAATCAAGGAAGTGGAAAGGTAGGTTCCAAGTCTGTGTAGGAGCTGGTGGTGTGGCAAGCACATACTGGAAGCAGCTCAAAGAGGCGGGGTGAGACAGCAGGCCAGTCCCCTGGCGGGACCAACAAGGGAGGAAGAAGGCACGGGAGAGGGGCAGGTGTGGGTGTAAAGTCTGCACCCTGGCGCCTTCCCAGGAAACACAAAGCTGCTCCTGTTGTTTTTTCTATCTACTTTCTCCCTGACATTTAGCCTGAATATTACCAGATGCCTTCAAAAGAAGGGATAGTTTATCTCCACGTCACTTCACAAGCATTTTTTGAACTTACACGCTGCCTAGGACTTAGCATAATGCCTCATGTGCTGTAGAGAGTCAATGAATAATTACTGAATACATTATTTTTCCTCATTTGGAAAGAGACTGTTCAGTATTAGGTTTAGACTGCTCCCTAGAACCAGGTCACTGACTCACTTAAACGGTTAGCCATAGAGTACTAAATTGTTGATCTAGAAACAGCCCAGGTTTCACGGGCATTGCAGCGAGAACAGGTGTCTGAGTCCAGTTCTCACTCAGCAGGGGAGAAAAATGACAGTGTTGTGCCTTTTGTTTTCTTCTGGAGCTGAGACCATCCAAAAACAGGTGGCTATCTTCCTTCCTCTGAACAGTCACAAGGAATAATGTTAACAATGCAAGTAATTCTTCACTTCCTCTTTCCTTTCTTTAAATCTCTTCTGGGGTTTAGCAAGGATACTGATGAAATGCCTTACATTCCTTAGAGTTAGAAAGCTTTTTATTTCAAATCTAAATCCCACCTGCTATAGCTTTAATCCATTTCCTCTTATTCCATTCTCATGGAAGACAGAGAAAAACCATACATCCTCCTCTCTACAACAGTCCTTCATGTATTAAAGATTTCAGTCTCATGTCTCCAGGTTACATTATGCCAATTCCTTTCATTGCACTCATGTGTCTTATTTTCCCAAGCTTTTGAATTAATTCCACTGCACTCCTCTTGGACTCCATGGATAATGAAATAGTCATGCAGCCCCTTTCAGACTCTAATTGGGTAAGAAACCTTCGGGTAGAGAGGTATTTTTAAACCTAAGTCAGAATCTCACATGATCTAGGATTTAAATATTTTTAGAGAGCAGGAGGTGGGTTGGAAAGTGCATGTAACATTGGCACAGGAAGCATGGGAATGAGTGGGAAACTATCACTGGGTGTTAGTAATTTATAAAAGAAAACTAAGGCATGTGTCACAGCAAATAAGGAAAAGATGCAAGATTAAAGTCACAATTAAAATAACCAGCTGCTGATTCCTGGTTTTCTACCAAATTGCTGTCAAGTGACTATGATATCTGATCATAGTAATCCAGACTGAACTTTTCAAAAATCACATGATCATCTTTTCATCGGGCAGTGGGAATTCATTATACCCTGTTCTGATATTATTTTTCTAGAAAGTCTTCCAGTTTTCTCCTCTTTCCTTTCTAAATAGTACTGTAGAAGAGTCCCTCTTCACTGATATATTCTACAGAGGAAAATAAAACCTCTGAAATGATTGATTAGACCTCATATGATATCTAAAATCAATTAGCATGTCTATGAAATATTAGCTGCCTAAGTTCCATAACTGATGAATGGATCAATAAAATATGGTATATTCATTCAATGGAATATTATTCAGCCACAGAAAGGAATGAACTACTGACACATGCTACATACCACAGATAGAGCTGGAAAACACGAAGTTAAAGAAGATAGACACCAAATTCCACCTATTCTATGATTCCATTTGAAATGTCCAGAGTAAGCGAATCCCTAGAGACAGAGATGGATCAGTGGTTGCCAGGTCTGTGCTGGAGAGGGATAGGGAATACCTGCCTCCCAGCTGAGACAGAAAACTGGAACTAGACTGGAACTAGAGACTTGTGGTGGTTGCACAACACCGTGAATGGACTTAATGCCGCCAAATTATACCCTTTAAATGGTTAATATAATAAATTTTATGTTGCGTGTATTTTATGACAATGAAGAAAATCTTAGCCTGACCTCTAGTGTCGCAGTGGATGGGGCGTCTACCTGGAACGCTGAGGTCACCGGTTAGAACCCTGGGCTTGCCTGGTCAAGGCACATATGGGAGTTGATGATTCCTGCTCCTCCCTTGCTTCCTTCTCTCTCTCTCTCTCTCTCTCCCTCCTCTCTAAAATGAATAAATAAGTCTAAAAAACAATAAAATAGAAAAAAGAAAATCTTATTTGTATTCCCAGTGACAGTATATAACAACACAGAACAAGGCAGAGGTAGAGGTGGGATACAAGAGGCCCTGTGTGCAGCTTGGTCATCAGTCACTTGAATATTTATTGAGAGTCTGTGGAGAGCAAAGTGCTGGGCTAGGTGCTGAGATGTGGCAGCTAACAGACACAGAGGTGGCCTCTGCCCTGGGACAGCAATTGGGTGGAGCACCATTCTTCCATTTCTTCTCTCCTGCCAGGGGCACATTTGTTCTTAGAAGTAAAATAAGAGAAAAAAGTCATATTAGACTCTATTGATTCACCAAATATACCTATATATTTGAAAACAAACAACCGAAAATGAAGCAAATAGCTGCTTAAACACATACAAATTTATCTTGGGTCCTAAATCAAGTTCACTTCGGGTTCTAAATAATACCCTTATAGGGAGTCATGAAAACAAGAAGAGATTAAAAAAATGATAGTGTATAGTGTATCTGCATATGACATCACAGATAGGGATCTTCTCAATCTTATATCACATTTGTCATAACAAATAAAAAACACAAGATAGCATAGATTACTGCTTCATAAATACTCCTTCTTCCTGCCCCACCCCTCCATGAACAAGATGTAGTCCCTGCCCCATGAATTAAGGGCTTGGCCATGTGACTAACATTGGCCAATGGAACCTTAGAAGATGGTGGGTGCAGCGGCCTTTAATGTGTTTGCACAGCACTATGTCTCTGCTCTCTGCCCTAACAATGTACTCTGAGCAGACTCTGATCAGAGAACAGTGAGGTACATACAGCAGATATAACCTCTCCCAGCACCCTGAAGAATAGTTTCCCAATTGTTCTAGACTAGATCAAACTGTCAAATATTGTATAGATCTTTGGGCATAACAATAAGTTCACATTGCTGTAAACCACAAAGTTTTAGAGTATTTAATGTATCATTACTGTGGTAAAGCTGATTAATACAATACAAACATTGAAATCAACTCACTCAGTATCCTTCCATAATATATGACTTTTTAAAAAATACCTAGTTAACCATCAGTAATAGTTTTTTCTCTCCATATGTTCTTACTCAGTTATAAATTTAGTATTAAAAATGTCAAGTGTGTAAAATGGGAATTTAAATTATGGAATGTAACTTTTATCTATTAGTATAACTGGTAAGATTTGCAAGGATGTATTTCTGGGATGTTAAGAAAAACAGGAACTATAATATTTGCTGTATATATGCTGATATAACGAGGTGCCAATAAACATCTTGATGAAACCAAATTAATCACTAATTTGACGTTTTCTTTTTGCAAATTAGCAAGATTAGGTTTTACATTAAATGAAAATGTACCTAAGTACTCCATCAAAGCAGGGTCTCTGGTGGCATGGTTAAAGGGGTTAATTCAAGTAAACCTCCTAACTATATTCTAACATTTTAGATATCACTCTTCCTAATTTTCATGTTTCAGGCACTAGAAGGGCTTATAAAACAATGTCACCATGTTTTATGAAATTTTCCTTATGAAATATTCAAGTTTATAGGGAAAGCATTTGGAATGTTCAAAAAACTATGTTTTTCTTTTAACCTGTCTCTCTCTAGTGGTCCAGAAGGAAAAATGAAAATTGAAAACATTATAGTGACCATTAAGAAGATGTTTATAAAAACTTTGAGCTTCTTTTAAAACTTTATTTCAGTTTTAAGTTTCATAGGGCACACGGTTTCTTTTTCCTTATAAAATGCTAGTTTATCAGATAAACGCTGTTTACAAACTATGATGAAACATCTAATGAAGGTGATTTTCCTCTCATTTGACACTCTCTGCCATTCACAAAAGCTCATATGAGTAGGAAAAAAATGCAAAATAATACACAAATAGGAAGATGAAACAACATTCATGAAGAAACACAAATAAAATAAAAAGAATTTAACTTTTATGATAACTAGAAAAATACCTGAGGTTATATAACTAATAAAAGTAGGCTCCTGATGGGTGGTGACACAGTGGATAGAGCATTGACCTGGGATGCTGATGTCCCAGGTTCGAAACCCTGAAGTCACCAGCTTGAGCACAGGCTCATCAGCTTGAGTACAGGGTCCTCAGCTTGAGCCTGGGATCATTGACATGATCCCATGATTGCTGGCTTGAGCCCAAAGGTTGCTGGCTTAAAGCCCAAAGTCACTGACTTAATCCCAAAGTTGCTGGCCTGAGCAAGGGGTCACTGGCTTGGCTGGTACCACCCAGTCAAGGCACATATGAGAAGCAATCAATGAACAACTTAAAGTGACACAACTATGAGTGATCTCATCTCTTTCCCTTCCTGCCTGCCTCTTCTCTCTCTGTCTCTCTTCTCTCTCTCTCTCTCTCTCTCTCTCTAAAAGAAAAAAAAATGGCAAATAGCATAGTATTCTACCTGATGGAGAAAGCAGGGAGTTAAAAATGATCATGAAAAAACCAAAACATACCACTCCACAGTCATAAAAGGAATAATCAGAAACTTATTTATTCATTCAATAAACATCAACCATACACTATACACTTGACTAGAAATTTAAATAAAACAAGGAAGTGGAGATTACAGATTGTAGGAACCTGAGAACTGTATGTATTAACTACATTAGAAAAACATCAAAGAATCATGATTTCTGCCCAGGGCAAAAGGGTAGTCAAGAAAAACTCCAGAGGCAGGTCTCTGAAGCAAATTCATTGCATGTGTTCTTTGACTAAATTAAAGTGGAGCCATGGAAACCTTTCTTTGTATATTCATGCATTATAAAGCAGTAGGCCTTGTGACCAAGCAAAACAAGAAAAAAGAAAGCAAGAAAAGTATTTGATAGGAGGGCGTGGTACTATGAATTTTATTGTATAAATTGATAGATAAAATATTTTGCTGGGTAAATTCAGAAATCTACTGAACTCCGAAATATATCCTAAAAAAACTAAAAAAAATTGTTAATGAATTTTTATTATCTGTTAGACTAAGTAAATTTCAAGTCTAAATCATTTTAAGTGTTTAAATGATTTTCAAAATATTTCTAATGTTCTTATTTTTCAAACCATAGGACAAAGTGTATTTACAGGAAAGTCACTGTTGGGCAGATAAAATGTATTATGCTCACTTTGTTAAAGAGGCCGTTGCCCAGGTGATATTAATGTGTGTTGGGGTGGGCTAAAGGCAGGCAGAATCCTTGTAGCCTGGGGCTTGGTTTTGGGATTAAGCCTTTCCTACCCTTTTTTGGTGTAAGGTGGTACAATCCTATCATGCCTCAGAGAAGTGACTTTGTATTAAGAGACTTCCCTATTATGTATATTGGATTAAGGGTTTGGATTTCTACACTATAAAATGGGAACGGAGCGGGAGTTTGGCTCTTGGTTCCTGAGGTTAGCATGAGAGAGCGGAGAGAGTAGAGCCAGCAGGAGGAGGCCACGTGGAGGAGGTCAGGAGAAGCAGCCAAGATGGTGGAGTGCTGAGTGAGATGCCAGTTTGTGTAGAGTTTGTATCTGGGATAAGGAAGGAGATGGGGAACTGAGGAGAATAAGTCTGGTGAGCTAGAAACCTTTGATTCTAGGAAACTCGGATAAGTCAGTGGCTTTGTGAGCACTGAGTGTGACTGGGTTTTGGAGCCCAGTGTGTATTTTTACTTGCCCGCCGGGTGCAAGGTAGGATTAAAGGCTATGGCCCATCAGCTTTTGGCTCCGCTGTTTCTTTACCGACTGTCCGAATCCAATGCGAACCTGCATGGGCCAGAAGGCTGCTCTGATTCTGGCCCCGGCCCTGCCTGCTGGCTTTACAGTCACAGAGGTAGAATGGGTCATGGAAGAAATGGGCTGAGGGAACAAGGCAAAGGGCCCTTAGAGCTTAAGAGTGGAAGGGTAAAGGGGGGGAGGGGGGGAGGCATGGGCATGCTCCTGGGAGGGAGCCACTTTTAATTTCTAAGATAGCCCCCAAGATTCCTGGCATCTCCTGTACATATTATCTTATCTCAGTTATTCAATCACCCAATCTAGGTACTGCTGTCTAAGGGACTTTGCAGATGTAAAAAGGTCCCAGATCAGTTGACCTTAAATTAGAGAGATTATATGGGTAAACTGGACTTAATCAGATGAACCCTTGAAAAGCAGAGTTTTCTCCCATTGATCTCAGAAGAGGAGGTTAGCAAGTTTCAAAGTGTGAGTGAGATTTAATGAGGGAAAAATTCCCCTTAGCTAGCTGTATTCATTTCTTTTTTTTTTTTTTTTTTTGTATTTTTCTGAAGCTGGAAACGGGGAGACAGTCAGACAGACTCCCGCATGCGCCCGACCAGGATCCACCCGGCACGCCCACCAGGGGCGACGCTCTGCCCACCAGGGGGCGATGCTCTGCCCCTCTGGGGTGTCGCTCTGCCGCGACCAGAGCCACTCTAGCGCCTGGGGCAGAGGCCAAAGAGCCATCCCCAGCGCCCGGGCCATCTTTGCTCCAATGGAGCCTCGGCTGCGGGAGGGGAAGAGAGAGACAGAGAGGAAGGGGGGGATGGAGAAGCAAATGGGTGCTTCTCCTATGTGCCCTGGCAGGGAATCGAACCCGGGTCCCCCGCACACCAGGCCGATGCTCTACCGCTGAGCCAACCGGCCAGGGCTGTATTCATTTCTTATTGCTGCTTTAACAAATCATGACACATTTAGTGGCTTAAAGCAATGCAAATTTATTCTCTTACAGTTCTGGAGGTTAGAAATCCAAAATGAGTTTTAAGGGGCTAAATTGAAGGTATCAGCAGGGGCAGTTCCTGCTGGAGGCTCCACTGGAGAAGTACACCTTGCTCCTCCAGCTTCTAGAGGCTGCGGCATTCCCTTGGCTCCTGGCTGCATCACTTCAATCTCTGCTCTGTCTTCTCATTGCCTTCTCCCTAGTAGGAATCTCACAATAATATCACACCCATCCAGATGATCCAGAACAATCTCCCTCTCAAGACCCTTAACTTAATCTGCAAAATGCCTTTTACCATATAAGGTACTGTATTCACAGGTTTTGAGGATTAGAACATGGAGATCTTTGGGGTGGGGGAGTAGCATTATTCAACCTACACACTGGCTTTGAGGATGAAATGATTTACATGGTAAGGAATGTGGGTGGTCTATAAGGGCTAAGAGCAGTCTCCAGCTGACAGCCAGCAAGGTAAACGGACCTCAGTCCTGCAGATGCAAAGAACTGTATTTTCTCAACAAGAATGAGTTTAGAAACAAATGAGAGAGAACTCATTTAAACCAACACCTTGATTTCAACCTTAGAGAACCCAGGTGTGCCATGCCAGACTTCCAACCTACAGAAAGGCAAACTATTTTACAAGTATTGTCGTAAGTCACTAAGTTTGTGGTCATTTGTTGCACAACAACAGAAGACTAATACAATCTCAAAGTATTTTGAAATTATTTAATATAGTTTAAATTAGTGCTGATGATGCTGTGGACTAAAACAGTGATTTTCAACATTTTTTGTCTCATGGCACACATAAACTAATTATTAAAATTCTGTGGCATATCAAAAATTATATTTTTTCTTATCTGACCAAAAAAAACCCACAACAAACCAGGTATAATTTTGATTCATTCACATCGGGTGGCTATTATGTTGTCTCTTGTCAGTTTTTGAACTTGAAAATCTAAGGGAAGGAGGGGTCAGTGCCTCTGACTAAATAGTCAGGTACTGCATGTTTTAAAAATTCTTGCAGCATACCAGTGTGCCATGGCAAACCAGCTAAACATCTCTGTACTAAACTAAAACATTATGAACTTCATCCTCAAGTCATTAAAAAATGTGAGTAGGATGGCTATGTACAGTCATCAATATCGCCTAGTTATTTTTGTTCTCTGTTGATATTAGCATAATTGTCTTAGTCAACACAAACTATAATTACATAAATGAACTACTTGAAACCATAACACTCAGGTACATAGTTAGGAACAAGGGTCACAAGCAAGGATTTACAAGAAGATGACACCATGAGATTATGTGTATATAACCACCCTTCTTGAAGTCTTTAAAAAAAAAAATGAACCTGAGTTAGATACCAAAATCTCATTCACAGTAACACTAGGGAACTACCACAAAGACTTCCAATAATATTACTCTTCCAGATACAATGACACTTGGATCCTGCCATAAGAAAATGCTGAGAACTGATATCCATCTCCATAATCTTGATCAGAGTGCAATTTTGAATATTTTAAAGAGAAAAAAAACAGCATCCTCTACTTAGAAAAAGGTAATAGCAATGGCTTGTTGAACATTGGAGGGGGAAAAAAGATGTATCCACTTGACTCACATTTGCATGTTCAAGGACAATGAGCAAGTTTAAAGAAGATAGCATGCATGCCATCTTTTATTATTTTGTGAGCCTAACTGGGACAATTCATCATTACAATCTTTTTTTCTAAGCTATGTAGATGATAGATAGATAAAGCTCAATTAGTTGTTCTACTTATTTATCCATTCCTTAGTTGATTTCTATATGTGCACTGACTGGGGATTGAACCTGCAACCTTGGTGTATCAGGACGACACCCTAACCAACTGAGCTACCCAGCCAGGCCTCATTACTATCTTTAAAACAAACAAAATTAGAAAAGAGGCCTCTTTCCCCATATCATCCCACCCCATACACACACACCCTGAGCGAGACATGTCTCAAAGCAGATGATTCATCAGATCTGGAAAGTGTTTAGAAACAACTTACCTGAACCAACATTATCAACTGCCTGTTATCCTAGCTCACACATCACTATCACTGTCTCTGCCCTCTGACCCCCTCCCACACACACACTTGAATCTTACTTTCCACCTAAGTTTTAAGGGGACATTAAAAAAATTTTATTTAGAAAATTAACTTTAACACAGTGGCATTGATCAATAAGAGTACATAGGTTTCAGATAAACATTTCTATAGCATTTGAACTGTTGATTATGTTTTATACCCATCACCCAAAGTCAAATCTTTTTCTGTAAAATTTAAGGGAAAAATTTCAATGCTCATGTCAACATGATAAAGATTCCATTTACTCTTTTAAAATAGCAGATCAACAGTACCATTTGCGACTATATCCCCAATGATTAGGCATCAATAAGAGTGGTTCACAAAGACCAGGACAGATTCTCTACTAAGCCTTCTACATAGGTTATTAGTGAAGAGTAAGGTTTGTGCACATGAAGTAACAAAAGCTCCCATAGGATCCCAACCACACTAAGATTCAAGGCAGAACCTCTTCCCCTCCATGATTCAAAAGCGAACTCTGAACTCTGCCTAGATCAGGAAAATGTCTCCCCTAGGCTTTTTAACTCAGTATTATAAAGTCAAGTTGGATTTTATACTCTGGGTCAGAAACCCACTTCCTCATTTCTTGTTGCCTCCCCCAACAGGAATCAAGAGGAGGCTTGAAGCAGCCAATTGCTCCCTGCCCTTTTGGGCACTCAATCTTGCTACCACTCTGTGACTTGAACCAATCAGGATGAAACTCATTATGGCCTTTAGCCTGTTTCTTTTAATAGCTACAGCCCAGATGTCTATCTAGGCCCACCTTCCTCTCCTACATTGTAATCCCCATAGGGCTCTGAAACCTCCTCTACTAGTCCCTTCTCTCATTCTTACTGAAATTCTTTTATTAGATTTGGAACTCCATTACTGGCATCATCTTCAGCCTCTTCGCTGATGCTGTCTGTAACTTCTTACTTTAAAGGAGACTGGCAATGCCCTGAAGACAATGCTTCCATATAGCCATCTGACAGGAAGACTATCTCTCTCTAACAGCCCTTGCATCTCTGAGCATGGGGATGAGGTGAATACCCTCTCTCTTGTGCAATGCTTTCTTACTCCCATCTACTTAGAAAACCTCCAGCTTTATATTTTATAGCATCAGATTATATTATCTCAATTATATAGAGATAACTATAAATTTACATTATATGATTATAAAATTATAAATATATCTGAGGAATATATCTCAGATTATGTTCCTCCTCCATACTGCTCTATCTACACCCCTGCTTTTGGTTATTTCTCCTTGCTTTTCAAAGAATTTCACTTCTAGCTTGTCCTTCCCTTCATGACTACTCCTTTCTTAATTTTTTGGAGACTTCAATATATATAAATAATTTTCAAATCCCCTAGCTTCTTAGTTTCCCCTTCTCCTCCAATGATCTTGTTTTCCACATTATTTTAGTCATCTACTTTCATGGTCATACCATAGACTTCATCATTTAACCTTTCCGTAATCATAACTTCACATATTCTACTACTGGATAACCACTTCCTTTTACTAGTCTCACTCCATCTAACACCTCAACTCCAATAATCCTTTGACCCCACTAGGACTCCAGATTCTTGGTTTTATCAACATTCCACTGTCCCTTAACCTTCTTGATATATTCTCTCCCTTCCTTAACCAGCTCTACTTTCAGGTTAATACTATAACCTTTTGTGCTATACATTCTTAAACTCCTTGTCCTTTTCCTCCATTATGATAAACACTTAGCAAATTTTAACCCTGGCTGAGCCAATCTTTTAACTGCCACACATGCCTGCACCTCTGCTGCTGGTAGTGGTTGGAGAAAAGCACAAAGCTACTGGTCTCACTTTGAATTCATGGTCACAAACCTCAAACAATCCCTTAATGCTCATTGGCTATCATACTATACTTCCATAGCCTGTTCATTCTCTACTCTCCTTGAACACCAATTTACCCTTTTCCCTTTTTTAGCACACTACTATCATTTCCTTCCAAATCTCCACCCATGATTTTGCTTCCAACTTCACTATAAAAATTGAAGCAATCAGAAGACAAAATTCACGACAACTCTTACCACCTCTGCCTAACTATGAGTCTTGTATCTATCACCTGTTACCACAGCAATTTCGCAATGTTTGCAGAGGAAGTAGCTCCCATAGTATACCAGTCTTGGTGCTGTTCTAGGAATCATTCCCGGTGGCCCAGTCTAAAACTTGTTCTTCCTGTGCTTTCAGTGCTGCTGTAATACAAACTTTCCAGCTATAGACTCTGGGCTTAAAAATAGCTTCATTTATTTGCAACTAAATTCTGAGTGATACATCAGTCAAAAATTAATGAAATACATGAGGAAAGTCTAATATGGTTGACAATGTTAAAAAAAAAAACCAAAAGAGGAAAGGAATATACCAACCAAATGACAAAATAGAAGATATGGGAGCCAGTCCAGGAAACAAAAGAAAAGTTTAGATAAAATAACTTAGAGAATTACATCTAAGAGAAGAAATGCAAGAAAACAAAGCTAGTATGCTATTTCAATTGTGAAAGATTTAAAAGGGAGCTAGCCACGAATACTATACCCATCGAAGCTATCCTTCAAATATGAAGGAGAAATAAAAACATTCACAGATACAGAAAAGATGAGGGAATTTATCATCAGAAAACCCCCACTCCAGGAATTACTAAAGGGGGTTCTCCAATCAGATACAAAGAACAAAACAAAACAAAGCCACAAGTAAGAGCTCCAAGAAGAACACAATAAAACCAAATTTAAACTGTGACAACAACAAAAAGAAAGGGGGAGAGAAGATGGAGATTAACAGTAGCAAAGGATGATGGAGTGAAAAAGTACTCACAAAATAGTGCACTACAATGAACAGGGTAGGAACCCTTTTCATTACTTAAAGGTAACCACCATTGAAAAAACCACCACAGAAGCACATGATTTAAAAAAGATAGCAACAGAGGAAAGATGTATGAAATACAACCAAATAAAAACAAAAGATAGAAAAACGAAAGAGAAGGATCAAACAAGACACAAACCTAACAGAAAGCAATCTATAAAATGGCAATAGGGAACTCACAAGTGTCAATAATTACACTGAATGTAAATGGATTAAACTCACCAATAAAAAGGCACAGAGTAGCAGAATGGATTAAAAAAGAAAATCCAACTGTATGCTGCCTACAAGAAACTCATCTAAGTAACAAGGATAAAAACAAATTCAAAGTGAAAGGCTGGAAAACAATACTCCAAGCAAATAACATCCAAAAAAAAGCAGGCGTAGCAAGACTCATATCTGATAATGCTGACTACAAGACAACAAAAGTACTCAGAGACAAAAATGGCCATTTCATAATGGCTAAGGGGACACTGAATCAAGAAGACATAACAATTCTTAATATATACGCACCAAACCAAGGAGCACCAAAATATATAAGACAGCTACTTATTGACCTTAAAACAAAAACTGACAAAAATACAATCATACTTGGAGACCTCAATACACTGCTGACGGCTCTAGATCGGTCATCCAAACAGAGAATCAACAAAGATATAGTGGCCTTAAACAAAACACTAGAGCACCTGGATATGATAGACATCTACAGGACATTTCATCCCAAAGTGACTGAGTATACATTTTTCTCCAGTGTACATGGATCATTCTCAAGAATTGACCATATGTTGGGTGGGCCACAAAAACAACATCAGCAAATTCAGAAAAATCGAAGTTGTTCCAAGCATATTTTCTGATCATAAAGCCTTGAAACTAGAATTCAACTACAAAAAAGAGGGAAAAAATCCCACAAAAATGTGGAAACTAAACAACATACTTTTAAAAAATGAATGGGTCAAAGAAGAAATAAGTGCAGAGATCAAAAGATATATACAGACAAATGAAAATGACAATACGACATATCAGAATCTATGGGATGCAGCAAAAGCAGTGATAAGAGAGAAGTTCATATCACTTCAGGCATATATGAACAAACAAGAGAAAGCCCAAGTGAACCACTTAACTTCACACCTTAAGGAACTAGAAAAAGAACAAAGACAACCCAAAACCAGCCAAAGAAAGGAGATAATAAAAATCAGAGCAGAAATAAATGAAATAGAGAACAGAAAAACTATAGAAAAAAATCAATAAAACAAGGAGCTGGTTCTTTGAAAAGATCAACAAAATTGACAAACCCTTGGCAAGACTTACCAAGGAAAAAAGAGAAAGAACTCATATAAACAAAATCCACAATTAAAGAGGAGAAATCACCACGGATACCATAGATATACAAAGAATTATT
This sequence comes from Saccopteryx leptura, assembly GCF_036850995.1. NCBI lineage: Eukaryota > Metazoa > Chordata > Mammalia > Chiroptera > Emballonuridae > Saccopteryx > Saccopteryx leptura. The sequence continues at coordinate 169,394,408 of NC_089506.1, forward strand.
GTAGAATACTATTAAAAACTTTATGCCACTAAATTCAACAACCTAGAAGAAATGGATAAATTCCTAGAACAATACAATCTTCCTAGACTGAGTCAAGAAGAAACAGAAAGCCTAAACAGACCTATTAGTAGAGAAGAAATAGAAAAAAACATTAAAAACCTCCCCAAAAATAAAAGTCCAGGCCCAGACGGCTATACCAGCGAATTTTATCAAACATTCAAAGAAGATTTGGTTCCTATTCTACTGAAAGTCTTCCAAAAAATTGAAGAAGAAGCAATACTTCCAAACACATTTTATGAGGCCAACATAACCCTCATACCAAAACCAGGCAAGGATGGCATAAAAAAAGAAAACTACAGACCAATATCTCTAATGAATACAGATGCTAAAATACTAAACAAAATACTAGCAAATCGAATACAATAACATATTAAAAAATAATACATCATGATCAAGTGGGATTCATCCCAGAATCTCAAGGATGGTTCAACATACGTAAAACGGTTAACGTAATACACCATATCAACAAAACAAAGAACAAAAACCACATGATCTTATCAATAGACACAGAAAAGGCTTTCGATAAAATACAACACAATTTTATGTTTAAGACTCTCAACAAAATGAGTATAGAAGGAAAATATCTCAACATGATAAAGGCCATATATGATAAACCATCAGCTAACATCATATTAAATGGCACTAAACTGAAGGCTTTTCCCCTTAAATCAGGAACAAGACAGGGTTGTCCACTCTCTCCACTCTTATTTAATGTGGTACTAGAGGTTCTAGCCAGAGCAATCAGACAAGACAAAGAAATAAAAGGCATCCATATCGGAAAAGAAGAAGTAAAGGTATCACTTTTTGCAGATGATATGATCCTATACATCAAAAACCCCAAAGACTCCACAAAAAGATTACTAAAAACAATAAACCAATACAGTAAGGTCGCAGGATACAAAATTAACATACAAAAGTCCATAGCCTTTCTATATGCCAACAATGAAACATTTGAGAACGAACTCAAAAGAATAATCCCCTTCACTATTGCAACAAAAAAAATAAAATACTTAGGAATAAACATAACAAAGAATGTAAAGGACTTATATAATGAAAACTATAAGCCATTGTTAAGGGAAATCAAAAAAGATACAATGAGATGGAAGAATATTCCTTGTTCTTGGTTAGAAAGAATAAATATAATCAAGATGGCCATATGTCCCAAAGCAATATACAAATTTATTGCAATTCCCATCAAAATTTCAATGACATTTTTTAAAGAAATAGAGCAAAAAATCATCAGATTTATATGGAACTATAAAAAACCCCGAATAGCCAAAGCAATCCTAAAGAAAAAGAATGAAGCTGGGAGCATTACAATACCTGACTTCAAACTATATTATAGGGCCACGACAATCAAAACAGCATGGTATTGGCAGAAAAATAGACACTCAGACCAATGGAACAGAATAGAAAACCTAGAAATAAAACCACATATATATAGTCAAATAATTTTTGATAAAGGGGCCAACAACACACAATGGAAAAAAGAAAGCCTCTTCAACAAATGGTGCTGTGAAAACCGGAAAGCCACATGCAGAAGAATGAAACTGGACTACAGTTTGTCCCCCTGTACTAAAATTAACTCAAAATGGATCAAAGATCTAAACATAAGACCTTATCTAAACATAAGATCTAAACTACATAGAAGAAGACATAGGTACTAAACTCATGGACCTGGGTTTTAAAGAGCATTTTATGAATTTGACTCCAAAGGCAAGAGAAGTGAAGGCAAAAATTAATGAATGGGACTACATCACACTAAGAAGTTTTTGCTCAGCAAGAGAAACTGATAACAAAATAAACAGACAGCCAACTAAATGGGAAATGATATTTTCAAACTACAGCTCAGATAAGGGCCTAATATCCAAAATATACAAAGAACTCATAAAACTCAACAACAAACAAACAATCCAAAAAAACAATCCAATCGAAAAAAAAAAATGGAAAGAGGACATGAACAGACACTTCTCCCAGGAAGAGATACAAATGGCCCACAAATATATGAAAAGATGCTCATCTTCATTAGTTATTAGAGAAATGCAAATCAAAACTGCAATGAGATACCACCTCACACCTGTTAGATTATTATTAACAAGACAGGTAATAGCAAATGTTGGAGAGGCTGTGGAGAAAAAGGAACCCTCATACACTGTTGGTGGGAATGTAAAGTAGTACAACCATTATGGAAGAAAGTATGGTGGTCCTCAAAAAACTGAAAATAGAATTACCTTATGACCCTGCAATCCCTCTACTGGGTATATACCCCAAAAACTCAGAAACATTGATACGTAAAGATACATGCAGCCCCATGTTTATTACAGCATTGTTCACAGTGGCCAGGACATGGAAACAACCAAAATGCCTATCAATAGATGACTGGATAAAGAAGATGTGGCACATATACACTATGGAATACTACTCAGCCATAAAAAATGATGACATCAGATCATTTACAGCAAAATGGTGAGATCTTGATAACATTATACAAAGTGAAATAAGTAAATCAGAAAAAAACAGGAACTGCATTATTCCATAAGTAGGTGGGACATAAAAGTGAGACTAAGAGACATTGATAAGAGTGTGGTGGTTACGGAGGGAGGGGGGAGAGGGAGAGGGAAAGGGGGAGGGGCACAAAGAAAATTAGATAGAAGGTGACAGAGGACAATCAGACTTTGGGTGATGGGTATGCAACATAATTGAACGGCAAGATAACCTGGACATGTTATCTTTGAATATATGTATCCTGATTTATTGATGTCGCCCCATTAAAAAAAAAAATTTAAAAAAAGGAGCTAGCAAAGCTAAGTGGAAACACTATTACAGAAATAAAAACCAAATTGGAAGCAGCAATATAATGAACCAACACCCGTAAAAACAAACAAACAAAAAGTCCAACAGTTGTAACACAGAGAGGAAGCTCAAAGAAATAACAGGGAAGTGAAAATAATACATTTAGAAAGCAATTAAGGCCTTGGCTGGTTGGCTCAGTGGTAGAGCGTTGGCCTGGCATGCAGGAGTCCTGGGTTCGATTCCTGGCCAGGGCACACAGGAGAAGCACCCATCTGCTTCTCCACTCTGCCCCCTCTCCTTCCTCTCTGTCTCTCTCTTCCCCTCCTGCAGCCAAGGCTCCATTGGAGCAAAGTTGGCCTGGGCACTGAGGATGGCTCTATGGCCTCTGCCTCAGGTGCTAGAATGGCTCTGGTTGCAACAAAACGATGCCCCAGATGGGCAGAGCACCACCCCCTGGTGGGCATACAGGGTGGGTCCCAGTCAGGCGCATGTTGGAGTCTGTCTGACTGCTTCCCCGTTTCCAAATTCAGAAAAATACAAAAAAAAAAAAAAAAAAAAAAAGAAAGAAAGAAAGCAGTTAAAACATAAGGAAGAGACTAGAATGTAAAAATTTTTCATCGATAAAAATATTTCTTCTTTAAAAGAACACCTATATGTTTACATTAAAAGGGCTAAGCATACAACATGAAAAAAACAATTAAAGAAGTATGATATTTCCTAATTATATTATTGAATTTCAAAAACAAATGAGTATTGCCTGACCTGTGGTGGCGCAGTGGGTAAAAGCGTCGACCTGGAATGCTGAGGTCACCGGTTCAAAACCCCAGGCTTGCCTGGTCAAGGCACATATGGAAGTTGATACTTCCTGCTCCTCCCTCTGTTCTTTCTATCTCTTTCCTCTCTCTGTCTCTTTCTTTCTCTGTGTCTCCTCTCTTTAAAAAAAAATGAATAAATAAAAAAAATGTAAAAAATAAAAGAATTATTAAAAACAAATGAGTATTTGAGGAGACAAATCAGAACTCCTGCAAGTGTTTAAAAAAATGGTCAGAATAATCTCAGACTTGACCTCAGCAAACCCAAAAAGACAAATGAATTACATCTATAGGGTTGAGAGGAAAGAGATGAGGTCCACATCTATATATACAGTCCAGCTGTCATTCACTGAGCAGAAGGAAATGTCTGATTTGCAATACTTCAGGAATAAAAATACTAAAAACTCTTCTTGAAAAATAAATATAAATGAATTTTTAATAGACCCAATTGAAAGTTGAGTCCAAACAAAGAACTCAGAAGTGAAGAAAACCCACTATGAAAGAACTGGTAGTACATACTGATTGAAAACAATATGAGTTATAATATAAATATTATAATATGTGAGTTATATATAACATAAGAGTTATAATATTGTGATTCCTAAGAGAAAAGCTATAAAGGTATTAATTATGATAACACAAGTGATTAATGCAAACATTCCAAAATGTCCCAACAAAATAACAGAAAAAAATGAATATTCACAATCTAAAATGCCAATGTTACTAAATATAAAATAATAAAAATTAATCAAATAAAGTTAAACAATAAAATAAATCTAAAGAAATAAAATAATAAAAACAGGACTAATAAATAGAAAATAAAATGCAATAGAATCAATAATCCCAGAGGTAATTCTTAAGTAATAACATACATATTTTTAAATAAAATAATTCAGTATGCACCAAATTAAGAATTAAAATGAGGGAAAAATACAAATATGCCATAAATTAAGAAAATTATATGGAAGATTTGTACAATGTTAAGCTAATAAATCTTTAAACCAGGATAAAAATGAACAATTCAAGACCACATTTAAAATCTATTATAGCCTGACCAGGAGGTGGCACAGTGGATAGAGCAGGGGTCCCCAAACTATGGCCCGCGGGCCGCATGCAGCCCCCTGAGGCCATTTATTTGGCCCCTGCCGCACTTCTGGAAGGGGCACCTCTTTCATTGGTAGTCAGTGAGAGGAGCATAGTTCCTATTGAAATACTGGTCAGTTTGTCGATTTAAATTTACTTGTTCTTTATTTTAATATTGTATTTGTTCCTGTGTTGTTTTTTTACTTTAAAATAAGATATGTGCAGTGTACATAGGGATTTGTTCATAGTTTTTTTTATAGTCCGGCCCTCCAATGGTCTGAGGGACAGTGAACTGGCCCCCTGTGTAAAAAGTTTGGGGACCCCTGGGATAGAGCGTCGGACTGGGATGCAGAGGACCCAGGTTCGAGACCCCTGAGGTCACCAGCTTGAGCGTGGGCTCTTCTGGTTTGAGCAAGGCTCACCAGCTTGGACCCAAGGTCACTGGCTCGAGCGAGGGATTACTCGGTCTGCTCAAGGCCCACAGTCAGGGCATATATGAGAAAGCAGTCAATGAACAACTAAGGTGTCACAACAAAAAACTAATGATTGATGCTTCGCATCTCTCTCTGTTCCTATCTGTCTGTCCCTATCTATCCTTCTCTCTGACTCTCTTTCTGTCTCTGTAAAAAAATAAAACATAAAAAAATCTATTACAAAAATCATGAAGATGGCCATATGAAGAAATTGACAGGTAATTTAATATAGATCATGGTTATTAATTATTTTAATTTTATAGACCTACTTCCCAAAATGCCACCAAACCCCAAGAATTTCACAAGTAAATTGTTTCAAATTCTGAAGTTATAAAATCCCCAAATTATTTCAACTGTACTGGAACATATGATAAAAAAATAAATTCTTCCCAGATTTATAAAATTAGCATATCACTGCCACCATAATTCCACCAATGCACTATAAAAAATATGTGTGTGTGTGTGTGTGTTAATTTATCTTATCTGGTTTTAGTCATCCCTGGAAGATGGGTAAGTCACAATTAAGAATTCTATTAATAATATTCACCATATACTCATCTAAATAAATAGTAAAATGTACTTGCTAAAATTTAATTTTTTATGAAATCTGGTTTAAAAATCCTTGATTCTTGATTTTTTAAAATTTCAATGAAGTAAAAATGTATAGTTATTTAACTAATATAATAGCACACATAACATAACTGTCAGCATGATTCATAATGTTGGAACACTAGAAGCTGAGTATCAAAATAAGCAGCTGGGTGAGAAAATGTCCAATATTACCAGTATAGCTTCACTTTGCTCTGGAAGAATGAAAAGAAAGTACTGTGGTAATTTCAGAAATACCAAAAAAAGGAAGGCAATGCAATGCTATTACTGTTTACGGACAATGAGTGTCTCTCTGGAAATCCAAAGGTAAGCAACTTAAAAAGCACTAGAAGAAAACAAAGTATTCGGTAGTTAGCTGGATCCAAAATTAATATACAAAAATTAACATCTGTCTGACCAGGCGGTGGCACAGTGGATAGAGCCTCTGACTGGGATGTAGAGGACCCAGGTTCGAGACTCCAAGGTTGCCAGCTTGAGCGTTGGCTCATCTGGTTTGAGCAAAGCTCACCAGCTTGGACCCAAGGTCGCTGGCTCAAGTAAGGTGTTACTCGGTCTGCTGAAGACCCACAGTCAAGGCACATATGAATGAGGAAGCAATCAATGAACAGCTAAGGTGTCGCAACGAAAAACTGATGATTGATGCTTCTCATCTCTCTACGTTCCTGTCTGTTTATCCCTATCTATCCCTCTCTCTGACTCTCTCTCTGTCTCTGTAAAAAAAAAAAAAAAAATCAATATATTTTTATTTTATAAAACTAGAAAAATAAATTTGTAATTGAAACAAAAAGTACAAGACATCCAGGATACCTTAACCAGAAGTACATAGTCACTATAAGAAAGAGTATAGAACTTCAGGGAGGGTACATAAAAGAAGACTTGGAAAGCTTTTTTCATTTTACTTTTTGATAGAAAAAATAGTTTAAAGGTATGTTTTTCATTGAATTAATTTATAAATTTAATGTCATAAAAATCAATATGCAACACTGTACTTTTAAAGTTGGGTCCATAATTTGAGCAGAGGAAAGTGGAAGGTCTCTTAAATATTCAAATATATTAAAGCTACAGTAATAAAAACATCTCAGGGTCAGCACAGAAATAGACAGTCAGAATTAATGCAACAAAATTGATCCAACTATATGGAAATGTGGTATTTGATAAAGATGGTATTCCAAATCAGTGGAGGGGAAAATGAACTATTGAAGGAAGGAGATTATACATCGAGCCAGCATTTGAAAAAGGATAGCAATTTGAAAAAAATATTAAACTGAATCCATACTTTATATCTTGTTACAAAATAAATTCCAGAAGGACGAAAAAGTTACCTACGAAGGCAAAAAATAAATTTATAAAAGAAACATGGTAAGTATTTGTTATAAACTTAGAATGCAGGAGGCATTTCTAAGCATGATGTGAAACCTAGAAGCAGTAAAGTAAATTATGGACAGATAGGTTCCCATAAAAATTTGAAAGTTCTGTACGGCAAAAGATAGCATAAAGACAATTAAGAAAACAGAAGTAATCAGGGAAAACTATAGACAATACACAGAAAAGACAAAAGTCTAATATGCCTAATACATATTAACATATATATTAAAATCCGTATTTTAAATGGCAAATAACCCAATAGGGAAAAAATGTACCTAACAGGTCACCCATAAAAGAAATACTGTGGGCCAATGAGCTTATAAAAAATGCTAAACCTAACAAATAACTTTAAAACCAAACAAGATTAATGAAGATTAATGAAGGTTAATGATTGACACTAGCCAGTACTGAAGAGTATCTGGAGAGGTATAGCTTAATACAACTTTATTTGGCAAAGTAATTAATAACAAATTGACTGGCAAAATATTTATTGTCAATCTACTCAAATTTTTAAAGTTCAGATCTTTGATCGAGCAGTATCACACGTACTAATTTAGAGTACAGAACCAGAAGGAAGAGGGGTGGGAGAATGAGAACTAGGGACATCGGGAAGAGGAGTAAGAACAGGAGAAGGAGCGGGAGGAGAGAGATGAAGAGGGGGAAGAGAAAGAAGGGAAGAAAAAGGAGAGGAAGCCAAAGGAGAAAGAGGAGGAGAAGGGGAGAATCCCATAAAAATTTAAAAATAAACTCTGGAAGAATATATGCAAACTCTTAGTTACTTCTGGAGATTGGTGAGATTATAGGAGAATTTCACCTTATTATAAATATTTATGTAGCATTTAATTTTTAATAACAAGAACAGATTACTCTTGAAATAATCATATTTCAAAGTACAATGAAAAAGGCAAACAAACTTAGAAAGCCAGAATTTCTTTTCAGTTGATTTTTTGCTACCTTTTCTCTGCTGAGTGTATATCTAGAGCCCATATAGATATAATTTCTGATTTCCATTCTAGTAGTGACCATATTATCCTCTCTGCTCATGCACTGCAAACATAGAGAAGAAAGAAATGGTCTCCATAAAGCTTCACCCCTTAACACTGACACAACCTATCTCCCCAAAGGGCTCAGATTGTTGATTTTGAGAGCCATTAGGCAAGAAATGTTGGAAAGCTAGCACTGAGTTATATAAACAATGCTCTGAAAGGAATGAAAATTATTGTGCTTTGCCAAGTCAGCAATCTAAGAATACTGTTGGGGAATGAACAAAAAGTTGTTTGTAGCAAGATTGTTTGTGACGTTTCCAATAAATCTAAAAATCAAAGAACTTACTTGGACAGGCCTTCTCCTTATTAATATGATACTTTGGAAATGTCTTATCAGCAAAAGGCCTCCTCGGAATTGTTATCTTTGCTTAGCAGAACGAAGAGGAGGTTTTTCAGTTTTGAACTAAAATTTTTGATTCCTAGTGTTGGTCCAGTACATAAAAATTCCATTTAGTATTGACTTCTACATAATAAACAATTTCAACCTATTCATTTGTATGCCTCTACCTATTTATATATTGACAACATAGGCAATGATAAAAATGACAAAAGTAATTTGGAATATATACTCTAGTAACCAATTCACCCAATCAGTATATAAAGTATTGCAAAGACAATTATGTTAAAGTTCCTTGAAGACTTTTTCTTTCTTCCCACTGACAAGCATAGAGATGACTCACAGAAACTGAAGGCAGCACCAACCCAGCTTCAGTAACTTGGAACTAGTGTAGGAGTGTGTTTGTTAGATGTACATGTGCATACCTTGGGTGTTCCTGGGTGTCCTCCATGAAGAAAGGCAACAGCTTGCTTCTTTAATCCCTTCTCATCTTCTGGATGATCTCTCTCATAGTTGTGGACAAATGTAATTCACGGTCACTTCACGTATGCATGTAGAAGAAAGGAGTCTCTGCCTTTTGTAGTCTGCTTCTAGATTGATCTTTAAGTCATATATGTGATTATCTTAAGACAGATCCAAAATGCAAAATGAGGGCTCCTCTGTGAGCCAAACTCGACCACAACAGACGTGGGAAAGAAATACTGGTACTAGGGGATAAAGGGTTAAAATTAGAGGCAGATCTGGCTGAGTATCAACAGAGAATGTATAAAAGATAAAGGATATTAATTCAAAAGATGTCTTGATCTTACTCAATTTAGGACCAAAACAGACCTCTTACTGCAGTTGAGTTTATCAGTGCTAATATGCAGACATTCCTCCTGGACACAGTCCTGCGCCTCCAGGCACACTTGTGATTGGGCAGGGCTAATAACTAATTCTGGTCGATTTTATGAGTGGAAGTGCTGGGTGCTTGTTCCAGGCAGAAATATTTAATTACTGATATGAGGCCCTACAAAGCTCTCCACCTGCTGTTTTTATCATATAAACATTATAAAATGGCAACGTCATGAGATGGTTCATCCTGGAATGACTGCGAAGAACAGAGATCTGCTTTTTGACCTCACTGGGTATATTCTTATCATAAGCCACTGAGATTTGAATGGTCTATTATAGCTACATACCCAATCTGTTCTGACTGACACATATGCTTAATCAGTTATCATGGTATGATGAAAGATCTTTATTGATGTCATCATTATGGCCAGCAAAGATGTGTTGAGGGCTTAGTATTATCTTTCAAATCTAGAATAAAGTTCATGACTTAGTTGTCTATAGCACATCAATGAGCAGAGAAATAACAAGATAACCTGGACATGTTTTCTTTGAACATATGTACCCTGATTTATTGATGTCACCCCATTAAAATTAATAAAAATTTTAAAAAAATGAGCAGAAAAATAAATAGGTGAATACAAAGAATTTTATAGATAATTTACATAAACTAATAATTTGATTTTTTCAATTTGCTTTTCATTTCCAAATACTTTGGTTTATTTTTTTTTTCATGAGTAACATTTAAAGGAGAAAGAAGATAGGACTAAAAATATAAATTTATCCTTATCTAGTTAGCAGCATATATGTAGGTAAGATTAGTTTCTGTTTTAGTAGTAGGAAGGAGATATTGTTATATCAACATGACATGCTTATAAGCACAAGAAATATCAGGTAACATCAGGATACATGCTTAGCCTGAGACCATTCTGTTCTAATGAGACAATTAACTAGTATACTAGATATTTTTTATTTGCTTAATGTAGATCCATTTTCTCTCCTTTCCACTCTGCTTTTACCTAACAGGCTCTCATGCATTTTGGCTTCTGGTTAGGTTCAACCAACAGGGATAGTCAGGAAGAAAATAAGAAGGGAAGAAAATATGGTCAGGGTATTATTCCCTTAATTCTCTCCTTGGAAAGTTGCCTCAACGTAGCTGTGTCCCTCTGGTTTCCAGTAACCTCCCCCTCCTCCTCCTCTTGTGGCTTCCAGATTGTGCCACATATACTAGCTGGGTTCCTGTACTATCCTTGTGACTGCCCTATTATAACACCACTCACAAATTTGTAATTTATCTCTCATCAAATTTTCTAATTTGTCACATGGCATGTCTATCCTTTTGGGATCCTAAATAATTTAGCTGGCCTGTTGCTTACTGTACCAAAAGATTAATGATGATGATAACAATTGTGCCTGAAATAAACAGAGGCCATGCAGATGTAATTAGCTATGAATTACAATGATGGGAAATTACATAAATTTTTTAACTATATATATATGTACATATATATATGCTTACATAATGTACATACATGCATATATACAAATATGTAGATATGTGTATTCACATCCACATATATTTAGTTGCTCATATAGAACACAAACCAAGCCAACTTTAGCATGTAGCAGAAAGCTAGGGCAAGGAGTAGTGTGCGTGTGAATTCATTGTCCCATGAGAAAGAAAACGAGCCATACAGATCAAGCTTCTCTGAACATGATTGTGTGCTGACAGAATCATTTCTCCAGCAGCTGGAGTTAACACTGAGCTAATCCAGAAAGACTTCAGGACTGAGAGCTAAAGCTGTTCACAGAGTGCACATCAGGAATGGTCAGTAGTTAGAAGGGCCAGGATTGGTGGACTTGCTGAGATATAGCTAGAAGAAGCTGGCCTGCCAAATATAGCCTTGAGAAATGGAAACATTGGGGCATTTCCAGAGGGGTCTAGCAAATATTGAAAACTTTTCATATCTGAATATTTATACAATATTATGTTTTTTATCATCTTCTAACCTAAACTCTGTTAATTGGCCTATGGATTAGTGCATATAAAAAGAGAAAATCTAATTTTAGAACAAATCTCCTAAAAAGTTATCAATTTCTATCACATAATTTAGACACCGGCCAATATCTACCATCATCATTTCACCATTCTTAAGATACATATATTTTCAAGAAACAATGAACTATGGGGCTAAAAAATGCACAAAGAGCAGAAATATGAATTTCTCTTAATTATATGATACTATTTATAAAATATCCAACACCTTCTAGGAAAACAGGGAATGGACTAAAATTCCACAACTTGTCAACTAAAATCCAACAACTCAATTTTTATATATATTTTTAAACCTTGGCAATTGACTTGAGGCTATGTGGACAAACTAAACATCCACTCTTCATGTCAACTTTGTGGAAAATGAATTTGTGGACACAGGATTTTCCAGAAGTTGGACTATACATTGGCCACTTAGTGTACTTACTCATAAAATAATCTTTAAATTTTATTATCTCTCAGGCCCTGGCCGGTTGGCTCAGTGGTAGAGTGTCTGCCTGGCGTGCAGAAGTCCCAGCCAGGGCACACAGGAGAAGCACCTATCTGCTTCTCCACCCCCCTCCTTCCTCTCTGTCTCTCTCTTCCCCTCCCGCAGCCAAGGCTCCATTGGAGCAAAGATGGCCCAGGTGCTGGGGATGGCTCCTTGGCCTCTGCCCCAGGCGCTAGAGTGGCTCTGGTCGCAACAGAGCATCGCCCCCTGGTGGGCAGAGCGTTGCCTCCTGGTGGGCGTGCTGGGTGGATCCTGGTCGGGCACATGTGGGAGTCTGTCTGACTGTCTCTCCCCATTTCCAGCTTCAGAAAAATACAAAAAAAAAAATTATTATCTCTCATAAAAAAGTTGTTCATAAATCAACACTGCAAAGCTCTTGTGAAATTATCTTTAATTTTTATTTATATTTTTACTATATCCCTGATATTAAATAGCAAGTGTAATCAAGTAGTATACACATGTGAAAATCAAACATAACTAAATATGACTACTGCATCATTACTTCAAGGCATAAGCGATAAAAATACATGTTTTTGTCCTGACCAGGCGGTGGTGCAGTGGATAGAGCATCAAACTGGGATGCAGAGGACCCAGGTTCAAAACTCTGAGATCACTGGCCTGAGCGTGGGTTCACCAGCTTGAGCAAGGGGTCACTCTGCTGGAGCCCCCTGGTCAAGGCACATATGAGAAAGCAATCAATGAACTTAGTGCTGCAACAAAGAATTGATGCTTTTCATCTCTCTCCCTTCCTGTCTGTCTGTCCCTATCTGTCCCTCTCTCTGACTCTCTCTCTCTGTCTCTGTCAAAAAAAATTATATATATATAATTAAACATATATATATGTTTTTGTATTTGAATTGTTTGTTGAGGTTCTGAGGGCAAAGAGGGTGAAATAATAACTGATAGAGTGAAATAATAACTAATAAAAGGAAGTAGTATTAGAATACATTAAATGAATTTTGACATCTTACAAAACCCTTCAATGGTCAAATGTAATAAAAGAAACATTTCAGCATTGATTCGTACTAGCTATTGAGTCAGGGAATAAAGAATTTAACATCATTTTTTCCATTGAATCACATTTGATTTTTAAAAAGAGAAGAACAACATAACATATTGTTTATAAAAGAATAGTTTGTTATTTCACTGATGTTATCACTTCATGTTTATATAAAGTATTTTTGTAAAGAATTTTACATAAAAAGAGCAACAAACTAGATCAGAAAACAAAACTTTTGCAACAGGACCAGTTGACAAAATAGCCCCACAAATCCTCAAATACAAGAAGGTAACAATAAACTAAACATCCACAAGATTAACATGGTGTCAGTGGCTGGTGAAAGAAGCAAAAAGGTGTCCAACAAATGGAAGAGCAAAATAACACACAAATATTCCTGGGATGCAAGACTAGTTGAATTGAAACAGCAGCTGAAAATGGAAAGCATTTTTCTCAACCTCATAGTGGGTGATTACAAGCGGCTCATAGTAAAGTATGATATTGAGGACTGAAAAGTAAACAGGGTATTTTGCAGTCTGGATTTTGGGGACAGAGGTGCTGGGAGCTGGCTATAAGCTGACAGTCTGCCCAACCCCCCACCTTACCTGCCTAATTAAGTTAACAAAGGGCTGTGCTTCAGTACTCATCCTGCCCACCCATGTTCCCCAGAAGGACTGGAAGCTATTTACTTCTTTGTTTAAAGTTAAGATGGTGGGGGATTTTCTGCACCTGGTGGTTTTCTTGTGTTGCCTTGGAAATGTGATTGAATTGCTAATGGTTCACCTTGCCCATAAAATAAAAACAAATGTCTTTTGAGGGGTGGCTATGTTCTTGTGGCTCAACCAGGACAGTAGTGACTGTTGGCAAGGAGCTGTGGCATCCTTCCGAAGCCATCCTATATATATTTTTAAGTCTCTGTCTATTTTTCATTCAATTTCATACCATTTTCCACTCGAGACCCTAGAATAGACTCGTCGCGTGGGACATAGCAGTGTGAAAAAGACTGAAGCAGTCTGGGTTATATGAATTGTCACAACCAAAACAACCAGAATTCTCTCCTTTAAGAAAATGTCCTACACTGGCAAGAAACTTCTTGCAATGAAATAAAAATTCAGTAACAATTTAAACAATAGAAACAAATGAAAGAGATGTTCCATGTAACTACAGAAAGAGAAACAAAGCCAGGAAATCTCAAAAAGTAAGTGAATATGTATTTTACCACTTCAAAAAATATAAAAACAGAAGTGTGAACACTAAAAAAAATTAGGTAGGTACTTTGAGCCAGACCTGTGGTGGCACAGTGAATAAAGCATCAACCTGGCATGCTGAGGTCACCTGTTCAAAATTGAGTCTTGCCTGATCAAGCACATAGGAGAAGCAACTAAAAGTTGATGCTTCCCCACCTTATTCTTTCTCTTATCTCTCTAAAACGATAAAATCTTTAAAAAAAAAAAAAAAGCTACTTTGAGCAATGGAATTACATCTTCTCTAAACTTTAGACAAACTAGAGTCACATATTGTAAATAGGAGCAACATAAAAGTAGCTAGGTCAAATCTAATAAAAAGTTATAAAAGAAAAAATAGAAGCATCCCTCTAAGCAATGAAAACATGGAGGAAGTCTATAACCAAAAAACAGATCCAGTCATGACCTCCCAGATCAAATAAAGCTAAAAGTTGAGAAAAGTATATAAGATAAAGGAAAACACAAACCAGAATTAGGAAAATTCAGAAGTGAGGTGGAAAATGTAAGGAAAGATTAAAATTTTAAGAAAAGGTCATTTTATGACAAAGAATAATGAAAAAGAATCTTAAATTTAGCAAGAGAAAGATAGTTACCTACAAGGGAGCTCCCATAAGACTGTCAGGTTATTTCCTATTTTTTTTTCTTAAGTGAGAAGCAGGGACTCAGAGAGACAGACTCCCACTTGCGCCCAATTGGGATCCATCCAGCATACCCACTAGGGGGCGGTGCTCTGCCCATCTGGGGCATCGCTCAGTTGCAACCAGAACCATTCTAGCACCTGAGGCTTTGGTGCTATCCTCGCACCTGGGCCAGCTTTGCTCCAATGGAGCCTTGGCTGCTGGAGGAGAAGAGAGAGATAGAAAGGAGAGGGGGAAAGGTAGAGAAGCAGATGGGCACTTCTCCTGTGTTCCCTAGCCAGGAATCGAACCCAGAACTTCCACAAGCAGGGCCAATGCTCTACCACTGAGCAAACTGGCCAGGTCCAGTTTAATTTTTAATAGAAACATTTCAGGCCAGGGGGATTGGCATAAAATATTCAAAGTGATGAAAAGCAAGAACCTACAACCAATACTACTTTAACCAGCAAGACAATCATTTAAAATTGAAGGACAAACAAAGAGTTTCCCAGGCAAGAAAAATCTAAAGGAGTTCATTACAACCAAACCAGTATTACATGAAATGTTAAAGGGTTTTGAAGAAGAAGTAGAAGGAGGATGAGAAACAACACTGGTACATAGTTATAATGAAAAAAAATGGCAATAAATACATACTTATAAATAATCACCTTAAATGTAAATGGCTTAAATGTTCTAATCAAAAGCAACAGGATACCTGAATGGATAAAGAAACAAGACCCATATATATACAGTGTACAAGAGAACAGCCTCAGAATGAAAGATACACACAGGCTAACAATGAAGGGATGGAAAAAGGTATTTCATGAAATTGGAAAGGAAAGAAAAAGTGGGATAACAATACTTATATCTGAAAAAATATTTAAAATAAAGGCTATATAGTAAGAGACAAAGAAGGATACTACATTATGAAAAAGGAGCAATTCAACCAAAGGATAAATAAACCCTTGTAAATATTTATATCCTCAACATAGGGGCACCTACCTATACATGTAAAGCAAATCTTGATGAACATAAAGGGGAGTTTGACAGTAATATAGTTATAGTAGGGAATTTCAACATCCTATTGACATCAATTGTTGTAAAGTACCCAAACCTTAATTCTTCAGGTTTTCATAAGACACCAAGTCCAGATGAATTTTGAAGAGTTTTATTAAAGGGGGAAATTTATTAAATATGCCAGCCGCATATAGCTTACATAGGGCAGCAGTCCCAAATCGTGTGAGTCTATAATATTCTAAGGGCTGGTTATATACCCTTAATTATACATGGGCAGGGAAAAAGCCTGACATCACGGCATAAGTTTATAGCCTTTGTTTTCACCTATACAGGTTTGGGAAAAGGATGAAGGGGGGATGGGACACAATTCATTAGCAAGTTTATAACATTTGTCTATAGGATTCATAAAAAGATGTTTCTACATATTAAAATTTACAAGGTAACACAATGGTAAAAATGTCACTTTACAAATTAAAAGATATTCCTTTATTTTCTAGTGTTCATTTGCTATTCCTTTGTTTAGAGATATATACATTAACTATATGCTTTCAGGAGAGGAGGGGTAGTTTCCATGGGGACAAATGCCTATAAATGGCCCATCAATATAAGAAAAGGTTTATTTTAATCTTTCTCTTCCTGCACCTGGCTAGCTATTCACCTATTTCCTTACAGCTGTGGGAAATCTCCTTCCCCTCTGCATTTACAATACAATGCTATTGGCCATCCTGACTTGATGCCAATCACACAAGCATAGAAGTCATATCTACAAAATCTCTCTGCACGCCTAGCCCAAATTAATAAAATGTTCTTTAAGCTTCCTAAAATATTAATATTAATTCTGTAGCTTTTTGGTACCTTACAACACAATGAATAGATCTCCCAGACAGAAAATCAACAAGGAAACAGTGACTTTAAGTGACACAGTAGATTAACTATATTTAATTGATATATTCAGAACATTTTACCCCAAAGGAGCAGAATATACATCCTTTTCAAGTGCACATGGAACATTTCCTAGGATAGATCACATGTTAAGGAAAAAAAACCCCAAGTGTCAATAAATTTAAGAAGACTGAAATTATATCAACCATATTCTCTGACCATAATGATATAAAACTAGAAATCAATCACTAGCACTGAAAAACACACAAAAACATGGAGGCTAAAGAGCATGTTACTAAACGATGAATAGGTTAACAATTAGAAGAAATCAAAAGATTTCTTAAAACAAATGAAAATGAGAACACAACAACCCAAAACCTCTGAGACACAGAAAAATCATTCCTAAAAGAGAAATTCATAGCGGTATAAGCTTACCTTAAGAAACAAACAAAGAATCTCAAATAAACAATCTAACTTAACACTTAAAAGAACTAGCAAAAGAACAGCAAACAAACCCAAAATGAGTAGAAGAAAGGAAATTAAGATCAGAGTGAAAACAAACAAAATAGAACATATTTTATACCACAAAATAGAACATGTTTATACCACAATAATGAACTATCAGAATGGGAAACTAAAAAAGCAATCCCATTTATAATTGCATGAAAAAAATACCTAAGACTAATATATATATATTCAATGAAACCAAGAGGTGGTTCTCAAAAATGATAAAAAAATATTGACAAAACTTTAACAAGACTCAACAAGAAAAAAGAGAGGGGGGACCCAAGTAAATAAAACCAGAAATGAAAGAGGAGAATTAACAGCTGACACCATAGAAAGACATAGTATTATAAAAAAAATATTATGAACAAATATATGCCAATAAATTGGACAATATGGACAGAATAGATAAATTCCTAGAAACATACAATCTCTCAAAACTGAATCAGAAAGAATAAAAGAATCTGAATAGACAGATTACAACTAGTGAAATTGAAGCAATAATCAAAAAACTCAACAAAAGTCCTGGACCGGATGGCTTCACAGGTGAATTCTACCAAACATTCAAAAAAGAACTAACATCTATCCTTCTCAAACTATTTTTAAAAAAATCAAGAGAAAAAGGGACTTCCAAGCTCATTTTATGAAGCCAGTATTATCCTATTTGCAAAACCAAATAAAGATATTATAAAGAAAAAATATATAGGCTAATATCTCTGATAAACAGAGAGGCTAAAAAATCTTGAACAAAATATTAGGGAATCCAGCAATACTTTAAAATGATTATACACTATAATCAAGTGAGTTATTCTAGGGATGCAAGGTTGGTACAATATCTGCAAATCAATAAACTTGATAACGCCACATAAACACAATGAGGATAAAAATTACATGATCATATCAATAGATGCAGAAAAAGCATTTGATAAAATTCAGCACCCATTTATGATAAAAAAAAAAACTCTCAGCAAAGTAGGAATAGAGGAAACATAGCTCAATACAATAAAGGCCAAAAATGACAAATCCACAGGCAACATCATATTCAATGGGCAAAAACTAAAAGTATTTCCCTTAAGTCAGGAAGACACTTTCATCACTCTTATTCAACTTAGTACTGAACGTTCTAGCCACAGCAATGAAATAGAATAAAAGACAACCAAATTAGAAAGAAGTAAAACTGTCACTATTTGTAGATGACATGATACTATAGAGAACCCTAAAAATTTCACTAAAAAAAACTACTATAGCTGATATATGAATTCAGTAAAGTAGCAGTATATAAAATAAATATTCAGAAATTAATTGCATTTTTATACCACAATAATGAACTATCAGAATGGGAAACTAAAAAAGTAATCCCATTTATAATTGCATGAAAAAAAATACCTAAGACTAAACTTAACTGAGGAAAAGATGGAAAAGAGTTGTACTCAGAAAATTATAAGACACTGAGGAAAAAAATTGAGAGAGATACAAATAAGTGGAAACATATATCGGGTTCATGGACAGAAAGAATTAACATCATTAAAATGTCCATACTACCCAAAGCAATCTATAGATTCAATGCGATTCCTATCAAGATACCAATGGTATATTTTACAGAACTGGAACAAATATTCCAAAAATTTATAAGGAACCAAAAAAGACCCCAAATAGCAACAGCAATCTTAAGAAAGAAGAACAAGTTTAAAGGAATCATGCTACCTGATACCAAACTAGTACAGGACAATAGTTATAAAAACAGCATGGTACTGACATAAAAATAGACATATGGATCAATGGAAAAGAATAGAGAGCCCAGAAATAAGTCCATGCCTTTATGATCAATTAATATTTGACAAAGAGTCAAGAACACACAATAGAATAAAGACAGAATATTCAGCAATGGTGAGGGAAAACTGGACAGATATGTGCAAAAATAAATAAAATAAGAACACATTGTGCAAGAATAAACTCAAAATGGATTTAAGACTTAAATGTAAGACTCGAAACCATAAAAATCCTAGAAGAAAATAGGATAGGCAGTAAAATCTTGGACATTTCTTGTAGAATTTTTTTTTAAATTATATATCTCCTCAGCCAAGGGAAACGAAAGAAAAATAAAGAAATGGGACTACATTGAACTAAAAAGGTTTTGTACAGTAAAGGAAACCATAATAAGACAACCTACAGAAAACACATTTGCCAATAATACATCTGATAAGGGGTTAATATCTAAGATTCACACAGACCTTATAAAACTCAACACCAAAAAAACAAACAATACAATTGAAAATGGGCATAGAACCTGAATAGAAATTCTCCAAGAAGGACATACAGATGGCCAATATATATATGAAAAGATGCTCAATGTCACTAATCATCAGAGAAATAAAAATTAAAACCACAATGAGATATCATTTCATACCTGTCAGAATGGCTATCATCAATAAGTCAACAAACAACAAGTGTTGCAAGGATGTGGAGAAAAGAGAACCCTCATGCAGTGTTGGTGGAGATACAGATTGGTGCAGCCACTGTGGAAAACAGTATGAACTTACCTCAAAAAAATTAAAAAAGAAACTGCCTTATAACCCAGCAATTCCACTTCTGGGAATATATTCAAAGAAACCCACAACACTAATCTGAAAGAATAAATGCACCCCTATGTTCATTGCAGTGCTACTTACAATAGCCATGATTTGGAAGCAGCCAAAGTGTCCTTTAGTAGATGAATAGATTAAAAAAAGCAGTGGCACATCTACACAATGGAATACTATGTGGCATAAAAAAGAAAAAAATCTTACCCTTTGTGACAGCATGGATGGACCTGAAGAGCATTATGTTAAGTGAAATAAGCCAGTCAGAGAAAGATAACTATATGATCTCTCTCATATGTAGAATCTAATGAACTAACAAGCAAAATAGAGACAGACTCATAGATAAAGACAGTGATGAGATTTAAATAATCTAATAACCTGTCCTCTGCCCTAATGACCAATTTAAGTATAAAAAACTTATAAAAAAGGTACCCAAAACTAGATTATATTATAAGAAAGAATTTTAAAATATTAATAAAAAAATAAAATATCTGACAAAAGAACAATAAAACTGTTATTTAAGATATTTCCATATTGCTTCTCAATTGGTGTCCTCACTTGCAATTTTTTTCACCTATAGACAGAATGAACATTACTATGGGTGCTTAGAATATGCTGTTGTGCAGATAAACATTAAAAAGAGTAAGAATTATAAATTTGTGAATTCCGCATTGGGCGACTGCCCAGGCACCTACCTTAGAGAGAACCCTGATTACAAGTGCCATTTTAACAACTGGTTTGCCAAACTCAACAAAAAACTAGGTATCGGTTCTGCCAAACTGGTGCAAACCGGCTGAATCCCACCACTGGATAAAGGGCAGGCTGACAGCTGTCAGGGTAGGCTGGAAGGGGCAGGTGGAGAAACTGAGCAAAAAAGAAAAAAGAGAAAAACAGTCATGGACAACACGGACAGCAGTGTGGTGATTGCGGGGGAGGGGGGTGCGGGAGGGGTGGTGAAGGAGGGTGTAAGGGGATAAATGATGTTGGAAGGAAACTTGGCTTGGGGTGAACAGAGAATACAGTATACAGGTGATGTAGAGGTGTGTGCCTGATACCTGTGTAATTTTGTTAACCAGTAGCACCCCTATAAATTAAATGAAAAGGAAAAAAAGCACTAAAATAAAAAAATTCTGTCTTTGGGTACAGAAAACAAAGGCGTACTAGAAGGATCGTGTCTGAATCCTCAGCCAGCATCGTGGAAAGAGGAAACGCACACGCACACACAGCGTGTAGTAGCAACATGAGACAAGCCAGGATTCCAGGCTTGGTTAAAAAGAGCCTTCAAGAAAGAACTCCAGAGCCACAGGAGCACATCTGGGCCAGGTTGAAGTGGATGAGGAGAATGGCACATCACAGCAATTACAAGTACACAATCTAAAAGGCTCCTGTTCCACCTTCCCTCTGGACATAGTGTGGATGGGTTTGCATTTAAGTAAGGCACCAAGCCACAGTAAGCGTACCCAACCCAGAAAGGTCATGTTCCACAAAAATGTTACTAAAGAAGTACAAATTGTTGGCAGTTACAAAATAGCCGGGGTTGTCAAGTACAGCACAGGGGATATGGTCAAATACTGTAATAACTGCATGGTGCCAGGTGGGTGCTGGAAATATCGGGGGAGCACTTTGTAAAAGTGTATGATTGTCTAATCATTATGCTGTACACCTGAAGCTGACCCAAAATAGTATTAAACATAAACTGTAATTGAAAACAAAATTAAAAATTAAATAAAGGAAGCTTTTTTTTTAAGTAGCCCTCCCAAATGCAAACTGTCAAGGGAACAAGGAAAAAAAAATATGTGTATTTGCACATCTGTGGATATTCATGGTTAGAAAATCTTATGAAAGCTTCAACAAAATGGCCAGAGAGTCCTGGATAAACACTGGCAGTTTTAAAGTAATGACTGCTCCTTCCAAACCAATCTCAGAAGCAGCAGAGAGTATAGTACTGCAAGGAACAATTCAGCAGTCCATAAAACCAATTCTGCTTTATGAAAGTGGGTGCTACTCATGGATTACAGGAAACATTCTCTATTTATGAAGCACTTATGGCTCATGTGCTAGTATTTACACTAACCTGGATTATTCCCTCTTTAATTTTAAGTAACACTGTTATCCAAATTTAGGTCTCTTTTTTTCTTTGTTATTATTTTGTTTTCTCATGTACATTTGCTCTCAGGTCAACATTAATACTGCAGCACGGAAGCACACATGCTGGTAATCATATTTTCCTTCCTATGTATTTCTTCTTTCTTGTACTGCTTCTTTGTTGTGGATTAATTCTTTATGGTCTTTGTCACGAAAGCCAAGCAAATCAGATTGATGTTCATGGAAACATAACAAAGATTTTGGCAATGTTTGTAATCATTCCCACATGTTCTGTTTGCTTAGATTCATAAAGCTGGAAGGGAATCTCATTGGTGATTTCAGAAATGGACTTTGCTATGGTCTGATATCATTTACTAGTTTTCCAGAAGGACAGGTTGCTTGAGCAAATAGGTTGTTTCTGTTAGGCCCCAGGAGTCCTAGCTGATAAGACTGTAACCGCTTTTGTGTAAGAATACACTGTCTACAGATAACCAGGATTCTAATGACACTTTTGTGAAGGGACCATAGGCAAGAGGCACAGAATACCTTACACAATTCTGGTTTCAAGAGAGATGCCACCAGAATTCTGAAAGCATTAAAAAAGTCTATGAAGCAGGTAAAAGTAATCATCAGTGTTTTGTCAGTGTACTAGGGATACAATATGCAATATAAAATATATACTATTCTGAATGCCTGCTTTTTGCGTGGTAGATCTACATGAGATAATCCGGCTAGAAAGTTACTTTTCCGTCAGGAAATTAGTTTGTTATTTGGTCTCCCCAGTGTTGTTTGCCTTCGGAAACTGAAAATGTTCAGTCATTTGGGTCACCTGCTGCTGCTCAGGTGTCCACATTTAAATGACCCAAAATAGGTGGTTGTTCTCATTTTTTAAACTCTTCAGAAGCTAGAATCTCTTAACCTTTTCATTATACTAAAATGCTTCCCACATGTGAATTTGCTCTTTAGATTACTACCAACCTTACTATATGGCTATAAGCCAGAGTGGACCTTATCATGGCAGCAGACACTCCATGGAGAATAATCAATTGACAATGCGGAGTAGACAGCAAGGGGACAGCTGTAAGAAATGAGGGGGATACTGGGCCTCGCTCATGGGGCATGGTGCACAGCAGTGGTTCTCAAGGTGTGGCCTGCATTAGAATCACCGAGAGAGCTCATTAAAGCAACTGCTGGACCCCACTCCCAGAATTTCTAGTCAATAAATCTGTTGTGATGTAATGCCTAAAAGTTTGCACTTCTAAAATTTTCCACTGTGGCTGATAGCATTTTGAGAATGGCTGGCCTACAGTATTTGCTCCTGCAGAAAGCCCTAGCTTCCCAAGACATTGGGGATGTATGTGATATAAAAACAGAAGAATCTTAGGAAAAAAGAGTTCACTTTCATTCCTCTGAGAAACATTTTTCACATGCCATAGGATTAAATCTGCAACCATTCGCTTTCCTTATGATGGAGCTAATTGCTCTGATCCAAAAAGACCCCAAAAGGTCTCGACTGGAGTGTTATATCCTTAGGTATTTATGTTTCAAGAAGAAATAAGGTCCAAAACTTGGAGACATCTCTTGGTTATACAAGCCAAGGCATCCAGAGCATTCTGGCTCCTGGACAGATTTTATTTATAAACCAAGGGGTTGGAGTAAGATTCAGACCCATTGTGTTTCCAAGGAGACCTGCACAGAGGTGGGGAAGAATAGCTGCCTCCTTCCCCATTGGAAGCAGGAAAAAAGTCATTTTCCTTGTCTCTCACCTATGGAGTGGCCACTCGAGTAAGACATTTGGCCTGACTTTTATTATAACTGCCCCAGAAGTCACTTCTGGGGCAAGAGGATCTATGTGCTAAAGAAATCTCTCTCTTATCCAGAATACTTAGGGTATGCTTTGGGAATAATAGTAATAAAACCCAATATTAGAAACGCAACAGCATCCAACCCCAAATCAGCTTTACTGTGATTAAGATGCCTAGCGTCTCCAGATAAGAGTCAGGACTGTACTCAATTGATTATGTAAAAGGAATATTACAAAATTTTATCCAAATGATTTCTATCTTGTAGAAAAAGTATCCCCATATGTTACAGTTTATTGCCTTTTAGGCCATTAACCAGTTTCCAATCTAACTTAGCAATCTCATCCTAACATCCTCTTATTAAATTTTCTATAAATGCCCAAGTTTCTCAAGCTGCTCTTGAAATCAGCCTTCCATCTTATTGGTTCCTTCATTAATTGATGAGTTGAGTGAAAGCGTTGAGATATTTATATGTATATGAGTTACACTTTCCACTTTTTGAAAATTGTATTTACAGAGGGATCCAACAACCATCACTCCAAAAGAACCCATGGCAACTGTGGCAGGCCCTGGTCTGTGCTGCTGTTAAATATCTCCCACCTACTCACAGAATAGCGCCATCTTCTCTTGACAACAGACAGCTTACTTAGGCAAGCACCATCATCTCTCTTCTAATATCAGTGTGCACTCCACCCTGCCCAAAACGGAGGGAAGTTTTACCCCTTACATCTGCTCTTTGGCAAAAGGATGTCCTAGAACTTCTAGGTAGCACAAGCCCAGGCACCACTGGACAGTCACATGAAATTTCATTCAAACAATGCCCTCCGGAGTTGTGCAATGTGGGTGGCTCTGGGTGGACTCCACTGGGTATTGTTCAGGGAACACAGGAAAAATCATTAAAATGCTTCTGTGCCTGACCTGTGGTGGCACAGTGGATAGGCATCAACCTGGAATGTTGAGGTCGCTGGTTTAACACCTGGGCTTGCCTGCTCAAGGCACATACAAGAAGTTAACTATGAGCTACTTCCCATTCCTTCCCCTTGCCTTTCTCTCTCTCTCTTCCCTCTCTAAAATCAATAAATAAAATCTTTAAATAAGTAAATAAATAAAATAGATTTGTATTTTATCCATGTTCTATGAACTTGTAATTGTAGAACTGTCCACATCTGGAATTATATAACTAATGAAGAAAGAGACAAGCATAGGCTGCTTAAATGTGCCTAATGAGCCTCAGTCTTTTCTATTTTTCTAGCTTTCTTGCACAAAGTCATTTCTTTCTCCATGCAGGTACCTGTATTTACTCACTTCTTGACTCACGCACAGATGGCCACAAAGGCAGGGCAGGCCCAGCTGTCTCTACTCATTCCATGTCCGAGCACTGTTGCCTCAGAAGCAAATTGTTTCTTCCATCTAGCTGTACATATGGTTTGTAGTTTAACAGCACCTGGTAGGAATGATTTGCTGAACTGTTGTTGAGTGTGAAGCCACTGAGGCCTAGATAATCAACAACCATCCAAAATGCATCATTGCAACCATGGAGGAGGGTGTCATTCATTGCATCACGTGATGCCAGCTACATTAAGACCTCAGGAAGGACCTGCCTGACCCAGCCTCAGGGTTACTTCTGTACCACCAGAGCCACAGATGTTTGTATCCCATTACCTCTTTTTCTGAATGACTTCTAAAATATCAGTACAAACTTGAGGACCTTTGCGGATGTTTGTGGTTAGGATTTTTTAAACTAATGTCATTTCTTGCTCCATTTTAATATGCATGCCTTTATGTTGCTTTCTTCTCTTTTCCTTTAAAATTATATTATTTTTCTGACTCTTGTTCTTGTGCACACACACTGTAATGCTGGTGGTTGAGGCTAGGCAGGTTCGCATTGAATTCCCCACGTGCTCACACACTAATCAAGCAAAATGCTTGCAGCCGGTAAACCAGTGAGCAAGCCTAACATAGCTGTTTCCCCACCCACACACACAAATATTCATAAACTTAAGGTCTTTCTGGAACAAGGCAGGCAGTAGAAAAAAGAAACTATGAATTCTCTAAGTCCAGGATTTAGTACTTCAGCCGTCTGTGAACTTATGCCTTCATGACTCCACACATTATGCTATGATCTCCTCTGTATTTTCCAATCATTCTTCCCTGCTTTTATATGAGCACTTGATCAGCCTAGCCACTATTCAAGAAATGCAGTAAAGCAGTTCTTGATATTAGGTAATTCTGTCAATATTGTCAAGAAACTAGGACATATTGGTGAAGGGGAGATATTTGTTTGGGGGAAGTGGTTCTTTGTAAAAGTAGGAAGTAATTTGCATATTCATGTCTTTGTGCAGCAAAAGCAAAATTTATTACTGCAGAAAATGTTTTTGATTGTGTTTTAAACTCTCGTTGACCGCCAGCATCCCATGAAGTAACAGAAACAACATTAAACCTAATTATAGCCCAGTGGGCACGCTGCCGAAAATGGCCACTTTCTTGCTCTGTCTAATATAATTCTATTTCCCTGGCTTGCTCTGTCAGTTTAGGCTTTATTTGTCATCTCTTATTAATCATTATTTTTAAGGCGTATATCTATCGCCTAGAACTCCCAAGCAACTCTAGTCATAGGAAGAAAAGAAAAATTTAAATGTGGAAAATATGAGTCCCAATTTTGTTATAAATTCTGAGATTTACTTCTGTAATAATGTATTCAGAAAATTTAAATAATAGTCCTTTTATAGGTTTCAAAGTTTTAAAATCTAGATGTTAAACTTTTTGCTTTAATTCCTGTTTATTTCAGAAATTCAAGGAATTGGAAGTTTTTCCTTTGCCTGAATTCATTACTAATGCATTATAATTTCTTGTGTATTGTGATTACTTGTATAAGAACAAAAACTGGGTCAAGATTACCCTTTTTTCCGAAAAAGGCTGTGCTTCAGTGTTTTATACTTCATGAATGCCACTTAAATGTTTGCTGACTGTGACAGGAAGACATACCTTCCAGGGGCCCCTCCATTACTCAGCCTCTCCACTGGCCACACAGCACCTGCGCTATGTTGCTCCAGGCCTTATGACCCTGGTCCGTGATCCTTTCCTACTTCCCAAGATCTTTGGCTCATATACAGACAATGTAAGTGGAAAGCATCAACCATGGAGGGAAATGGGGAAGCAGCAATCTATTTCTTTATTTAAACTGCATGAAGGTTCACACGGCAATCAACCAGGAAAAAAATTATATACCTCAAATGGGTAGCTGCAGAAGTCCTCACACCAGGGCAACAGTGTAAAGTGTGAACAAAACCCAGCCTCCACCCTGACTGCCAACCTGGTGATATTCCAAACTCTTCCAAGTTCGAGGGCTGGATCAACATTTCAGGCTCGTCATTGGCTGTTTCTAAATATCCCAGATAAGTTACAGCCAGTTGGACATGTTTTCTCAAGTGACTGAAGTCTAGGAATAACTCTCCCCCCGCCCCCCGGGGGTGTGGGGGGGTGCTATATAAGTCACTTTAGAGCATCAGAAGAACATATATTCTGGCAAAATTTCCCTTCTCTCCTCCTTGCCTCATTTTTATGGCAGTTAAAAACTCACTGAAAAACTTTGCTTACACCTGGCATATATAGACCACAGGTATTTATCCCATAACCCCCCACTAAAGTGACAGAAAAGATTAAAATATATATTGTAAAGCCAGGAGCCACAGCCAGGGCCAGCATCACAGCCGCCTGGCCCATGCAGGTTCGCATTGGATTCGGACAGTCGGTAAAGAAACAACGGAGCCACAAACTGGTGGGCCATAGTCTTTAATCCTAGCTTGCACCCGGCAGGCAAGTAAAAACATACACTGGGCTCCAAAACCCACTCACATTCAGTGCTCACAAAGCCACTGACTTATCCGAGTTTCCTAGAATCAAGGGTTTCTAGCTCACCAGACTTATTCTCCTCAGTTCCCCATCTCCTTCCTTATCCCAGATACAAACTGCACAAACTGGCATCTCACTCAACACTCCGCCATCTTGGCTGCTTCTTCTGGCCACATGGCCTCTTTCTGCTCTCTGCTCTGCTCTCTCCTCTAATGATAATCTCAGGAACCAAGAGCGCAAGCTCCCGCTCCGTCCCCATTTTATAGTGTAGAAATCCAAACCTTTAATCCAATATACAAAATAGGGAAGTCTCTAATACAAAGTCACTTCTCTGAGGCATGATTGGATTGTACCGCCCCACATCAAAGAGTGGGAAAGACTTAATCCCAAAACCAAGCCCCAGGCTACAAGGATTCTCAACACACATTAACATTACCTGGGCAATGGCCTCACGTGGGCAGTACCACTTTAACAAAGTGAGCATAATACATTTTATCTGCCCAACATATATATGCCTCTATTAGTTTCCTGAAGTTGCTGTTTGTGGTAACAAATTATCACAAACTTGGTGACTTAAAAGAAATGAACCCTCTCACAATTCTAGAGGCTAGAAATCTGAAATCAACATCACTGGGCAGAAATCACGATGTCGGCAGGGCCTCCGGGCTCTAGAGGAAAAGCCACTCCTCACCTTCTCCAGTCTCCGGTGGCTGCCGCCATCCCTGGAGCTGCGTCACTGCAGTCTCTGCCCCCAGGCTCACCTTCTCTTCTCTGCTGTCTGTAACAGCCCCTCCTCCACCTCTCTCTTAGAAGGATATTTGTGATTGTGTGCAGGGCCCACCTGGAAATCCAGGAGCGGCTCCCGTTTCAAGAAGTGAACTTAATCACACCTGCGAAGTCTATGTCCCTTAAGGAAACACCAACAATTCCCAGAGATTAGAATATAGAAATCTAGGGCGGGGTATTATTCAGTGAACCGCATGCCTAAGAAGATGTCAGGAGAGGAATCAACAGCGTATAAAAAAGCAAAAAATTTTAGAAGACTAAAGTAGATGGAGCAGTGAGGACAGAACAGTAACAAAAAGTGAGCTGTTGCATCTACCTAGCTTCCCTCTCCCAACGGGCAGGAAAGCGGAGCTTATTCTCTGGATAGAGAAATAAAGTCAGAAAGGCCACACAGTATGGCCGTCAAGCAGAATGGAGGAGCGGAAGGTGGCATGGATGTAAACTAGGAGATGAACCCAAAGTCTACCTAGTGAACTAAGCAACTCACAAGCCCCCTCATCTGACCCAACCCTAACATGCCATCAAACAGCCCAAAGTCAGGGGACTGCGGGATTCCTCTTTGGAAGAAAATGAACAATTTCAGGAAAGTACGCCTGCAAACAGCAACATTTGAGGGCATCCCAATGAAAAGCCCTGCTCCTTCCCTTAAGCACCATAGTAGCAGTTCTCAAGGTTTCTGGCTTCAGCACTTCCTTAAACTCATAAAAAGTACTGGAGAGTTCCAAGAACTCTTGTTCGTATAAACTGTAGCTATCAAATGTTACCATTTCAGAAAGTTTAAAAAATTGTTATTAATTTGCTTCTAAAAAACAAACCTCTACATAACATAGATAACATATGTTTATAGAAAATACATTTTCCAAAACAGAAAATAATTTTAGTGGTATTTTTGGCAACCTCTTTAATGTCCATCATAATAAAATACATCTAGGTCCTCATATCTGCTTCTGCATTTAACCTGTTGCAACACGTTGTTTTGGTTGAAGTACATGAAGAAAATGCAGCCACACACTAATATGTAGTTGCAGAAAGTATTTTAGGCCCTGGCCAGATAGAGTGTCAGCCCAGCCTGTGGACGTCCCAGGTTCAATTCCTAATCAGGGCTCACATGTAAGCGACCATCTGCTTCACTTCCTCTCCCTCTTCCCCTTCTGTCTCTCTTCCTCTCTCACAGCCAGTGACTTCATTGGGTTGAGCGTTGGCCCTGGGCACTGAGAATCGCTCAGTTGATTTGAGCATCTGCCCTAGACAGGGTTTGCTGGATGGATCCCAGTAGGGGGTATATGGCAGTTTGTCTCACTATCTCCCCTCCTTTCACTTAAAAAATAAAGTATTAATAGCCTTTTCAGATAATATGGATTGAAACTACACCAGCACTTAAAAAGCATTAGTTTCTTAAAGGTTAGTGGCAAGGCAGAATCTGAACCATATTAGTGAACTATTTTTTACAATATATCTATATGTGTGTGTATGTAATCTGTATATACATTTATGTTATAAATGTATATTATTATAATATGCATATAGCTTTCAAAGTTAAAGGAATTATGGGCAATTTAGTAACAAATATCAGACATAAGACTGTATACTTAACAGTAAATTGTGATCGCATATAAAAAAATCTATACCATGTTTCATGACCAGCAGTAAACTACAAAAAAATAGTTACATTATAAAACTGAACAAAATTACTTAAAATGCTGTCATATAAAATATCAAGTGAAAAAAGGTTTTCATACTACAAGATGTACATTCTTTTTTAAAACTTTATTTTATTAAATTTATTCTTTTATAACACTTTTTATTTTATTAAATTTATTGGGGTGACATTGGTTAATAAAATTATTTAAGTTTAAGATATATACACCCCTATGTTCACTGCAGCATTACTCATGGTGGCCAAGAACCAAAGTGTCCTTCAATGGATGATTGTATGAAGAAGTTATGGTACATATATACAATGACTACTTAGCCATAAGAAAAGATGAATTATTGCCATTTGCAACAACATGAACAGAACTTTAGAATATCATGCTAGGCAAAAACAGTCAAATGAAAAAGTCAAGAACCATATGATTTCACTCATATGTGGGATTTAAAACTGTAAGCAACAAATAAACAAGACAAACAAATAAAAACTCTAGACACAGACAATAGTTTGGTGGTTGCCCGAGGGAAAGGGGCGGGAAGGTAGAAAAGGGTAAAGGGGCTCAAATATATGGTGACAGAAGGAGACTTGACTTTGGGTGGTGAACACACAACACAATATAAATGATGTATTATAGAATTGTACACTTGAAACCAGTGAACTTTTGCACTCTGTTACATTTAAGTCCATAGATCTATCTTGCACATTTAATGTACCTTTTATCCATGTATGATTTTGTAGCAACATGCATTTATCATTTGGAAAATCTTTGTTCACTGGTTTATACAAGCCTTCCAAATATTGACATATTGCATTATACAATATCAAAGCACTGACATGTATTAATATTACTATTGACCTCATCAGAATATTCTTTAAGTATTGAGAAGCTGTCAAGTTTCCAGTAGCCAATACAAGTTTTCCAAACTGATTTTTCTTGAAAGCTTGCATTTTATCATTGGCTCTAAATATTGACAGGTGTTTTTCTTAAAGTTACAGTCTCATCTATTCATTTTCAAGAAAACCTCTGCCAAATATTCAAGTTTAGGCTTGACCTGTGGTGGCTCAGTGGATAAAACATCGACCTGGAACGCTGAGGTTGCCAGTTTAAAACCCTGGGCATGCCTGGCCAAGGCACATATGGGAGTTGATGCTTCCTACTCCTTCTTTCTCTCTCTCTCTTTCTCTCTCTCTCCCTTCTATAAAATGAATAAATAAAGTCATAAAAAAATAAAGTCTCTAAAAAAATAGTCAAGTTTAAATAACTATAGTGTGTCATTCTTTCAAGTAAAAATGGTTTTCATGGAAACATATGGTCACTTCAACTCTCAACTCCAATAACTACAAAAGTGTTTTCCTTGAGACAGTCCTTGTATTGCAGTATGCAGCAAAACTACTGAAGGTATACTTGCCATTTTCTCTTCAAAATAGTAAAAGATGTGTACTCAACTCCTGTTTTCCTGCTTCACCGAGGTCAACCTTAACTGAAACCAGCATATTTTTACAACAGCATGTGGTGATAAAGAATACTAGTATAGGCTGGCATCACTTCCTTTGTTCACAGAAAAGTCTTCAGCAGTTTTATCTAGCAATGTTTTGCACAGCAACACAAATGTTAACATAGTAAAAAGGCAAATAATGTTGGCAGAATACAAAAATAGTTAAGTTTGTGGAACCCTGCAAGATTCTCTGAGATCTCAGGTCTCCTTGAACAATACTTTGAGAACAATTACTCAATAATAAAATAGACAAATCCTATCCTCATGTTCTGAAAATGCATTGTGCATTTAATCCCTTACTTAAAAATATGAAGAGTTAATTAAGAATCATCTTTGTGTTGGGGGTTTCCAAGATCACCCTCAGGTCTAATAATCCATCGAAGGGCTAGAAAAACTGGTGTGCTCATGGTTATATATCATTACAATAAAGGATACATTAGAATCAGCAAAGGGAAAAGACACATGGAACGATGTCCAAGAAAAACCAGGCACAAAGATGCAACTCTTTTCCTGCCGCAGGTCCCACATGGGAATTTTAATTTTTTTTCTCACTTAAAGTATGGTTATAGTGAATAAATATACATTCATTTAAACACACATACCTTCTAGTTTTCAAAAGTATTTTCTGTTTCAATATCGCCTACCTATAAAAGTATTTGACATAAAAATGTATAACTTGTGAGGTAAAATGTCGTTTTAACGTTTACGTTGTTTTCTATTGAACTTTTGGTCATTATTTTTTTTTTTTGCTTTTTTTTGGCAGGTTTGTGTGTAAGACTGTTAACACATCCCTTTACTTGATAGCACAATAATATGTAAGTCCATATGATACCAATTATAAAAGATAAACTATAAAATACATTGTTCCCCATTTAGGGCTCCTGGAATATGCTATGTTAAAAATTGATAATATTTAGGTACTTTAGTAAATTCATAGTTGGTTTTTTTTTACTTCCGCAGTTTTGGGGCAGTATGGCTGCTAGAGAATTTCTTAGCATTAGAGATATAGAAGAACTACTCGGAATGACAAATTTTTGACAAATTAGAACAAGAAACCATTAATATAGTTGAACTGCCTCCTAATAATGTGGATTCAGTACAGATTGTGAAGACCTTGGTGAAAATATGTTAGAAGACACTCTCCCACAGGATGTTCCCAGTCAATTAGAAGTACATTCTAGTGCCTTAGAAGACAGTCCATTATCTACGCAAGAAACAAAACATAAAATATTGTTGAAGAGTGACTGGAAAAAACAGGACATAAACTTTTCCAGCAGTACATACAGTATGATAATGTATCTGAACTGAAAGAAAAAATTACTCAACATTTGAAAAATAAATCACCTGTTGACGTATTTGAAGAATTTTTTGATGAAAATTTGTTAAACTACATAGTAACCCAGTGTATAAGGTATACGAGACAAAACAACAGACATAATTTTGACCTTTCTACAAATTGCCTTAGAAAGTTTATTGGAGTATTTTTGTTATCTGGATACCATTCCTTACCACAGGAACAATTATACTGGTGTGAGGATGAAGATCTGAATCTTACCTGTATTAGAAACTGTATGCCAAAGCACAGGTTTTTAGAAATAAAAAGAAATTTGCATTTCAATGACAATAGTTCCATAGTTGCCATGGAAAAGAAAAACTATTTAAAATTCGACCTGTGATTGACAAATTTAAGTTTTAAAAAGTTCAGAATATTTGCTCAAAAGCTTTCAGTCGATGAGCAAATGGTAAGATATTATGGACACCACTTTTTGAAACAATTTATAAGAGGAAAGCCAATCAGGTTTGGTTTCAAACAATGGGCCATGTGCTGCTCTGAATCTGGGTATTGTTTTCATATGGATATTTATGAAGGAAAATATAAAGAAGAACAAGTTGTGAGTGGTGTAGGAGCCTCTGTAATAATGAAAATGACTTCTTTTCTGCAGTATCCATCAGAATATGAAGTATTTTTCAACAACTTCCTTACCAGCTTTGAATTGTTATTGAAATTGAAAGAATGTAATATAAAGGCGACTGAAACAGCATGGTATAATAGAATGGATAAGTGTCCCTTGAAATCTGATAGCATTATGAAAGAAGAATAACGTGGAGTATAGGATTACTGTTATGATAGAAATAATAACATTTTGCATTGATTTGGAATGACATTAACTGTGTCAAAGTTATGTGAAATTGTTTAGGAGTACAACCTTTAGAAAAAGTGAAAAGATATTCTAAGAAAGAAAAGAAAGAATGTCGAGTGGATAAACCACACATTGTAGGGCAATATAACAAATATATGGGCTTCTCAACACAAGGTGGACTAGAATGTCCAAAGTATTGCATTAAATTTAGAGGAAAGAAGTGATATTTTCCTTTTTTTACAAATGCCATTGATGTTGCTGTTGTTAACGCCCATGCCCTTTATACTGCTTCAAATGAAAGCATCTTGTTTTTAGACTTCAGACGCAATATTGCAAGAACATATATGAGAAAAGACTCATTATCCAATCCTAAAGTCACCGGAAGACCCAGTTCAAGAGTGACCAGGAAAAGCCGTGTAGCTGAAGGTGTTACATTTGATCCAATTGGACATGTATTGGAAGGACCTGTGAGGGAAAGCAAAGGAAATGGGCCATGTATGGCACAAATGTGCACAAGCAGTGTAGAAAATGTAATGTAGGACTACATGTCGAATGCTTTCCTGTTTGGCATAGAACATGAGTTTGTCTTGTGTGTGTAATACTGGCTGTGCTTTCAAAAATTTTGTGACAGGGCATTCCATGAGCCCCAAATGGGCATCAATAAAACATGTTGAAAAACCAACTGATTTTTTTTGTTTTAAATACAGATCCCTAAATTCCATTACCTACTTCCATTTTCAAACAAAATACACTAAAAAAATCAGAAATATAAATTTGGCAGCAATGATATATGACACTTGTAAAATATTGCCAACACGGGCAGCTCACCTCAGCCTTGGTGTTTAGAGCTTTTGTTGGGGTCAGTCCTGTAGGCAAGAAGTACCTTTCTGACTGACCTCAGCTACTCAGATTTCAGCCTCTCTCTCCAGAGCAAAACCAGCATTTCATCATAAATCACACTGTTAACATAAACTATGAGATCAAATTGGTTTGTGTGGCCCAAGGCCTGAGGCATACAAAATCAATCTTATCAGGCAGAATATTCCAAAGTGTCAGAATTTATCTTTCAGGAGTCAGCCAGGGGCCAGTCGGAAGACAGGCCTTTCTCTGAAATGTGCCATATTTAAGCAACCCCGGCCTGCCGAGTTAACCCTTTTCTGCTAAATCTGCCTCCAACTTGAAAGAAGAAAAAAAACAGCTGTAAAAAAAAACATTAAGAGACAGAAACAAAACAGAAGCGGAGAAAACTTTAAATAATTATAAATAATACCCTCAGTGAGGTAAGAATGCATATTGCATTCATAAAACAACATGAGGAAACCACACAGTGATCAGAGAAGAAAAAGTTTTTAGAAATTAACCATCATAATTCATCCAAAATAAAGAAATCAATCAAATGGTTAAAAGTTAAAACAGAAAACATCACCAAGAAAGTAAAACCAAAAACTACAGTCAGAAAATATGATAAAGTGGGTTAAAAAAATACTACTCTAGATTTGATCTAGGATAGTAGAAGTACTAAAATGAGAGATCAAGGGCCTGGCCAGTGGCTCAGTAGATAGAGCATTGACCCAGAGTATGGATGTCCCTGGGTTTGATTCCTGGTCAGTGCACACACACATGAGAAATAACCATCTGCTTCTCTCCCCTTCAACCTCTCTCCCTCTTCTCCTCCCATAGCCAGTGGCTCAGTTGGTTCCAACATTGGCCCCTGGTGCTGAGGATAGTTCCATTGGTCCAAGCACATCAGCCTTGGGTGCTAAAAATAGCTTGGTTGATTTGAGCATCAGCCCCAGACAGGGGTCGCCAGGTGGATCTCAGTTGGGGTGCATATAGGAGCCTGTCTCACTATCTCCCCTCCTCTCTCTTTAAAAAAATAAGAGAGCAGTGAGGTTTGTGAGGAGAAATAGTTCAAAAAAGTAATACAAGACGTTATTCCAGAACTGAAAAAAAAAAAGTCTATGTTTTAAAGAATCAATCAAGTAACCAGAGCAATGAATGAATATTCATCATTACAAAATTTCAAAATGCAGGAGATCATGAGCAAATCCCACAAGCTCCCAGAGAGAAAGCCTGTGGATACAAAAGAATGAGAATGTGAGTGACATCAACTTCCACAACAGTGACACTGAAAGCTGGAAGACACTAGAGTAATGCTTCAAAACCTAAGGAAAATGTATTTTTTTTCTACTTAAAATTCTGTACCAAGCCAAAATGTCAATCAAGTGTGAAGATAAAAATGAGACAGTTCAGACAAAAAGGCTTTTTAAATGAATGTTCCCCTGTACCCTTTTGAAGGATACGCTTCAACAAACAAGACAGTCAAGGAAGAGAAATCCAAATTCCAGGCTCCAACAAGTAGCTCCAACAAAGGAAAGTAAGAGTGTCAAAAGAAAGTCCAGCATGATCCCATGTATCAGTTTCCATAACAACTAGGATGATCTGTTTGCTGGGATAGTACCAGTTTATACAAACTGGTCACAAAATCTTCTTTAACTCTCAATAGTGTATAGGCTTGACAGTAAGTGACATGGTCACTTTAATAATAAGCCATTCTATCAGACAGCTTAGGTAAATTATGCTGCGGTAACAAATAACTAAATTCTGAGTGGCTGAAAAGCACATGAATGAGATTCCCATTCACGTTCACCACAAATGTCTCTTCTCCACATCTTAATTACAGGATCAAGGCTGAAATGCCTACTTGGAAAATGCCAATTTTGTAGCGGAAGGAAAAGAATGATGGAAGAACCATATTATGGCTCTTGAAGTCTCTTCTCAGAAGTGACACATATCACTTCCATTCACATGTTATTGGCCAAAGAGAGTTACATAGCCAAGTGTGACATTACTAAGTTTAGAATTAAAACCTCCTGCAGTGTGATACCAGTAAGGAGAGAATTGACCAAGGTTGATGAGAATAACTTATTTTTGAATAGTAATTTATTTTACTACAGGTATTTAGAATTATTTACTTTTTAAAATATACATGTTTCACTTTGATCAAAATAAAAATTGACCTTAAACAAGCAATTCATGAAGAGCCCTGATTCTTGTCTTGAGAGCAGTCATTTGGATAGCTATACATTAAAACATGGCATTTTTCCTTAATATAGGTCTACTGTTGTTTCAAGGAAGTTAGAAATAGCACCAGAGCTCTTGGAATGAACTCTCCAGACCACTGGGTAAGACTCTACTTGCTCGTGACTTGTCACATCAAAGGCATA
This sequence comes from Saccopteryx leptura, assembly GCF_036850995.1. Taxonomy (NCBI): domain Eukaryota; kingdom Metazoa; phylum Chordata; class Mammalia; order Chiroptera; family Emballonuridae; genus Saccopteryx; species Saccopteryx leptura. Next base: position 169,431,240 of record NC_089506.1, read on the forward strand.
ACCTTTCCTTACACTACACAGTGATCAATTGTTCTAAGTCTGCTCATTCATTCGCTCTTTCATTTAAAACACATAAACACTGAAAATCCAAACTCAGTTAAGATTATGTAACTGCTTACAAGGAGCCCTAAATCTTGTTGAGAAAAAAGATATAAAAATATTGGAACTACAGTGGAATGTATACTATCATGTTTGTTTGGTTTTATTTTGTTTTTGTGAGCACTTTGGGTTGACTTTGTTCATTGGTCTGTATCTCACTGTCTCCCTTCTGCTACGACCTAGTTGAGGTACTAAGAAATATTTGTTAAATTTTAACTTATATGACATTTTATAAAGCAGGTAAATGTCCAAAGATCCTACAGTGACACACTTTTTTTAAGTTCCATGCTAAGTAATCATCTCATTCGATCTGCCCAGAGCATCTTTCTTTAAATTAATAGTCACTGCCTATTGTACAAAGGAAATGACAACACAGAGCATTACTGTAGAAGATGCCATTTCCCAAAAAAAATCCCAATTCCAGTTAGATCTATTTACACAAGAATTACATTGGAATCTATAATTTCATAATTGTAAAAACCCAAATTTCCAGCTAACATGTAAATTTGGGTGGTAAGAAAAAATAACAACAAAGTAGCATGAAAGTATAGACCACTTTAAACCAAGGCAGAAGGTGAACCAGAACAAGTTCCAGAGTAGAAGAAATGTCAGGCTCACAGTAACGATGCCTCCCTAAAGACCCCTCCTTATTAGTCTATGCACTAAGTCAGTGAGTGATCACTGGGTTCCTTCTCTGGGTTAAATTCCTATCTCTGCAATACATCTCTTCCATTCTTCCCTTAACCTCTAATCAGTTAATGAGATTGACCAAGGCTGGCATTCCTATGAGTCAAGGTAGATCTCAGGAACCATTCCCATACTCTGGGGGAGAATATATTCCCTTTCTTTTCCCCAAAACTAACATCACATCAGAGTAGACAAAGAAAAGAAAATATAGGCAAAAACTTTCTGAGAGCTGTGTTTTATTACCCACTGGGAATAGCTCTAAGTTCCTTTTATGCAACACCTCATCTTATTTTCTCAAGAGACCCATGGGAACTTTTTAAATTTCCATTTAACAACAAAAAATTGTGTCTCAGATAAATTAATACTTTGGCCAAGGTCACATGAATAGTAACTGGTAGAGCTAGGATTTGGACCCATGTAGACCCCAGAGTCCATTCCCTTAATTATAAACAATACTGCCTCAATGGCAGCAAATATATAAGAGACTGTAATGATAGAAATTACAGCTTGGCAAAAATCTTGAGTATGTGCCAATCCAATAGTCAATTTTCAGACTGATACCAAGGAACTATAGTGCTCACAAAAATTAGAGGATATTTCAAAATAAATATGAAGCAATAAAATATCACCTAATATTTGTGAATCATATAGTTAGAAACCCTTGTATATGTTGTGTGGAATATCCACCTTTCCTTTCAAACAACTCCAGTTAGAACAACAACTGGTTAAATGGGTTGAACAGAGTAAGAAATTAATAAATATTAATTTGGTGAGTTATCAAGAATCTCAGCAAGAACTGATCCAAAATATTTAAAAGCTGAAATGTTTTCATAGCTTGTTCACAGAGCTAGCATAGCAGCTTGATTTATAGTCAACAGTCTGTTACTTGTGGGGAAAATTGTATCATACAGTAGATTTCACATGTATGTATATTCACTCCAAGTTACTAATGGTATGAATTTTAAGCAAAAGCACTGTAAGAAATAATAGTGTTAGCTTAGTTTTGATATATATAATTTTTGTTCAAGTTCTAATTTGAGCAACATATGCTGGCAAATATTAAAACAATAATTGTCTTAACTGATTAGTAATCATATTTTGAAGAATAAAGTTTCTATTTATATTTTTAATACATTATTATCAACTAAGAAGAAATATAACAAGACATATAACATTTAAGATTTATTTTTCAGCAAATATAATCAGGAGATTTGTATTTCAAATGTTATATATAATCTAAACATCTAAACCCACTTGGATTCTTTAAAAGAAAAAAAAGGAAAAAAGGTCAATTTCTAATTTCACAGAACATTAGTGCGTACATTGAAAGTATCGATTTTGCCTCTGACAGACTTATTTTATTCCATTAGAAAATTATAGCTTAGAGGTTATTAGAAACATAGTAGAATATTACATGAGCTTGATGGAAATTTATTACTGAGCTTTCTCAATTTTATTCCCTCTAGATTTCCACTTACCCTTATGTGAATTTCCAGACATGACATTCTACAAAGTAACAATCTTAATAATAAGAAACTTTAATTTGCTAATTAGATTAGAAGAATTTTCAGAAGCATTATTTGTCATTGTTTCAATATATATATATTCTAGGAATGAAAACATATATAACTGAGAATTTATACACATTTTTCTATGAATCTATTCACAGTATTAAAACTAGATTTTACATAGCAAACTTCTTCAATGTTTACCTTGATTAGCAAGTATTGTATCTCTAACAAAACAGAATAATGAAAAGGAAGTCTTGGAAAACTCAATTATTCTTGGTCTGCTAAAATCTGGAAAACAAAATGGCAGGAAGAAGAGAAGTTAGAACATCATATCAGATAATCATGTACACTTTTTAAACTAAATAGCACTATGTGAACTACAGATATTATATATTCAGAAATCTTGACATATTTTCTCTTTTATTGTTCAGTATCCAAAAAGATAAAACATAACTCCTTAGAATTTTGGAACTGAACAGACCTAAATATTTTTGTCCTTCTAAGAAAAAATGAAGCGTGCTATATATTTAGTTGACATCAGAACTGAGGCTAAGTTTCTATTATTTCACTCACTTTTTACTTCACATACTCATTTTTATAACATTTCTATGTTGTTTTTATATTGGCTCTATCTTAATACACATATTTCTTCACTGAATATGTCAGCCACTTCATTGATGATTTGAAAATTTTTATAAAAGTACAACAAGAAAACATTTAAGGGTTTTTATTGGGGAAATGACATGACCCAATTTATGTTTTTAAAAGGTCTGTCCACTGTATGAAGACTGGTTTAGAAGTATGCAACAGCAGATGCCAGGAGACATGAAGTATCAAAATGACATAGTTAGGATTAGGTTAGGGCTCTAAGGATAGAAAGAACTAGAAAGATTCAAGATATATTGAAAGTACAGTTCACAAGACAATGATAAATCTAATATGTGATGAGAAAGAAAGAATGAATCTTGGTTTTAGCATATATCAATTAAGGATAACTTTATTTTGAATAATTTTTTTGCTATGGAACTTGTATCTTTACTGTATTAATTCAGAGTACACTTCACCTATCCTATAATTGTTTTCCTCACACTTCACTAATTTGTCAATATAATTGATTTCACATCATCAGTGCTGCTGTGCTCTTGTCCCCTGTCCTCATGAATGATCTCCCAGGAGGGGGCTCTAAGAAATCATTTTGAAGGGACTCTCTCAAAGGCCTGGGGAGACAGAGGTCTCACATAAGCATTAAAACTCCATAGCATTGAGTTAGGGTAAACAAAAGGTTCTATCTTAACTTTTTCTGAAAGACAATTCTCTCTAGGGAAATAATAGTATGCTGATATTTGTTTATATTTAGAATCCAGGTGATTCTATTTGAATCTGTTTATGTTTCATAATTTTTCTGACTTTTTTGTGGTTGTTTAACTGAGAAACCACTGGTTTTAACAGTCTTCACAGACCCCTTTGGAGTGTCAAACTCTAATAATTTTGACTATAAGTTATATAATGGTATTAAGAACTTATTAGAAGTAAAGATAACCATATAACACAAAGTAACCTTACTTTAGCCCAATAAAAAAAACCTACATTATATTAGAAAGTAAACTGTCTCCCCTTACAAATAGAATTGAAAGCTATAAAAATAAGTTGAATTAGAAAATTCACTTTGTCATTAACTTCTATTTATGTGTTTCAGTTATATCTGTTATTAAAATATAAAAGTTTAAGTATTACACAAGAACTTCATGAAGATTCTTGTCTTAGAAGAAAAATACTGTCACTGCTAATGACATTGCAAGTGGATCAACTGATTAAATTTACAATGCTCCCTAAAAAGAGACCAAACAGACATTCTAAAATACTAATTCTGATGGATGGCATTATAAGTAATATTTATTTTTTTTATTTGTTATATTTTAAATTTTATACTATTAGTATGTAAACTTTAGAAATTAAATAAATGTTATATTTAATATAAAAAAGGACATGTAACCAGATTTCAAAACTACTAAAAAGCTACATTAATCAAAACAGTATGGTACTGGCACAAGAATATATAAATCAGTGAATCAGAATTGAGAGTCCAAAAATCAACCCTG